>NW_026067944.1:8943843-8983360 GCF_014885135.2 Alexandromys fortis
TGCAGCGGTCGGATTAATTAATCGCCAGTAATTGATATTTAAACAAGTTTAATAACAAAACCAGACTCACGAAACCAAGGTTCCAGCGGAGTAGCCAGCGGAAACAGGAGAGCGAGTGGGAGGGAGCGCGCAGCACAATATATCAGTAAACATACGCCTGAGGGCAGCCCGCCCCCAAGGGGAGGGCTTATCCCTACAGACTTGAAAATTGAAATAGAGGCAATAAAAAAAAAAAAACACAGACACCCAGATGGAAATGGACACCTCAACATAAATCCAGCTACACTGAACCTCACAGAAGAGAAAGTGGAAAGTACCCTTGAACCGGTGGGCACAGGATACCACTTCCTAAATATAACCCCAGAAGCGTAGACACTGAGAGCAGTAATTAAGAAATGGGACCTCCTGAAGCTGAGAAGCTTCGGTAAGACAAAAAAACACAGTCAATAAGATAAAATGACAGCCTACTGAATGGGAAAAGATCTTCACCAACCCCACATGAGACAGAGGACTGATTTCCAAAATATTAAAAGAAATCAAGAAACTAGACACCAAAATACCAAATAATTCAATGTAAAAAAAATGGGGTAGAGATCTATGTGTAAGATGGTATCTCAGAGAATTCTCAAGAGAAGAACCTTAAATGGCTGAAAGACACTTAAGGAACTGCTCAACATCCTTTGTCATCAGGGAAATGCAAATCAAAACAACTCTGAGATACCATCTTACACCAATTAGAATGGCTAAGATGCTGGAGAGGATGCCAAGTAATGGGAACACTCCTCCATTACTGGTGGTAGTACAAAAGTGAACAGCTGCTTTGAAAATCAGTATGGCTGTTTCTCAGACAATTGGGAATGAATCTACCTCAAGACCCAGCAATACAACTCTTAGGCATATACCCAAAGGATGCACGCTCATACTACAAGGCCATTTGCTCAGCTGTGTTCGTAGCAGCATTAGTCATAATAGCCAGAATCTGGAAACAGCCTAGATGCCCCTCAACCGAAAAATGGATAAAGAAAATGTGGTACATTCACACAAGGGAGTACTACTCAGTGGGCTGGTGGGAGTTGGGGGGGGGGCAAGGACATCTTGAAATTTGCAGGCAAAAGGATAGAACTATAAAAAACATCCTGAGTGAGGTAACCCAGGCCCAGAAAGACAAACACAGTATGTACTCACTCATAAGTGGTGGATATTAGGCTTAAAGCAAAGGATAACCAGCCTATAATCTGCAACTCCTGGGAAGCTAGGAAAAAAAAAAACTAAGAGACACATACATGTATCCTGATGGGAAGGAGAAATAGACAAGATCCCCTAAGTAAATTGCGATCCTGGGGGAGGGAAGAAGGGTAGGGCAAGGAGAACATGAGGGAACAAGCTGGTCAAGATGGGGAAAGACAGAGACAGAAATTGAGGGAGCCATTATCAAGAAACCTGGCATTGGGAAAATTCCTGGGAATCCACAAGAATGAACCCAGTTAAGACCCTAAACAATAGTGGAGAGGGTGCTTGAACTGGCCTTCCCCTGTAATCAGATTGATGAATACCTTAATTATCATCATAGAACCTTCATCCAGCAACTGATGGAAGCAGAAGCAGAGATCCATATCTAGGCACTGGGTCGAGCTACTAGAGTCCAGTAGAAAAGAGAAAGAAACAATAATATGAACAAAGGGACCAAGACCATGATGGGGATACCCACAGAAACACCTTACCTGAGCTAGTGGGAGCTCACTGATCCTGTACTGATATAGGGGGAACCTGCATAGGACCAAACTAGCCCTCTGAATGTGGGTGACAATTATATGGCTTGGGCAGACTGTGGAGCCACTGGCAGTGGCACCAGGGTTTATCCCTAGAGCTTGATCTGGATTTTTGGAACCCATTCTCTTATGTAGGATACCTTGCTCAGACTAGGTATAGGGGGGAAGGCCTTGGTCCTGCTTCAAAGTGATGTGCCAGACATTTTTATCTCCCCACTGGAAGCCTTGTCCTTTTGAATAGTGGATGTGAGGTGAGGTGGGGAAAGAGGGAGGAGGGAGGGAATGGGTACTGGGCTTGGTATGTAAAATAAGAAAAGATTGTTTAAAAATAAAAATTTAAAAATATATAATAAAACTAAGTAAAGCATGAATTCAACATTTAAGTAGTTCATTATTAGATGACTAGGGATTGATTTGGTGTGGGAGGTCCTTCTGTCAATGTGTTGATTTTATTGGTTAATAATAAAGAATACTGGTTTGACTTATAATGTGGGAGGAGAAGGGCAAAGTGAGAGAGACGCTATGGAGCTGCCACCAGAGTCAGGCATGCTGAAATTTTGCCAGTAAGCCACTGTCATGTGGAGATATTCAGATTAATAGAAATAGGTCAAATTAATATAAGAGTTAGCTAATAAGAAGCTAGAGCTAATGGGCCAGGCAGTGATATAATTAATACAGTTTCTGTGGGGTTATTTCTGGTTCTGGGTGACTGGGATGAAAAAGTAGCTCCTTCTTATTACATTGATTATCCAGGGTTGTCTATGCTCCAAATGGCTTGAGCAGTTCCACTGTGGTTCAGTCATGTGTAGCACACTTAGCTAGTCTCATAGATACCTGATCTACTCTGTGGCTCTGTGGTGGTCATGCTATGGTACCAGCAACTCCCATGTGCTGTGAACTACCATCATAACAGAGCACACTGTCACCAAAGACCTTGCCTGCCTTCAACGCCAAGCCTCAGCTGCTCTCCGTGAACCCTTCATACCTTCAAAACTATCACTATGAGGGAGACTGACACACAACCAAGTTGGCTACCAGCTTCAGATATAGCCTGGGCCTCACAAGGGGCCACAAATTCTGTGTACTGACCACAATGAAACACTTTCCAGGATATTTTTCTTCAATGATACTAATCTATGAATTTCAGCTGGAATTCTAGCCCCAGTTATGTGTTATGGATTATCCAAGTAAGGCAAGTGTTTTCAATAGAGGTTCTAGCCTCTTATTAATCACAAATGATTCTTCAATCCTAGTTGATCATGAACCATGGATTCTTCATTCAAAGTATCAAACAAATAGCCCTCTGAAACCTCACTAGCCAGGCCTCCACGGTCTACATTTCTTTCAATGGGTTTATCTTCTAAGCTCCCATAGAAAAATCCCATTAAACTCTGAATTATCATCGGCATCCCAAGCCCAAACTTTCAAAGTCTTCCAGCAATGCTCCCCAAACAACATGACTAAGTTCATTGCAGGAATAACATGCTATCTGGTAACAATTTCTGTTTTAGTTAGGGTTTGGTTATTATGATGAAACACCATGACAAAGGGCAAGTTGGGAAGAAAAGGGTTTTTATGTCTTTTAACTCCCAGGTCATAATCTATCAGTGAAGAAAGTAAGGGATAGAACATACATGGAAGCAAAGGTAGGGAAGGTGGAGAAAATATACTGACTTGCTAACTCCTAGGTTCATCCTCTGTTACCTTTCTTATATCTACCAGGATACCTCTCACATCAATCAGCAACCAAGAAAATGACATACCCAAATAGTTAGGTGCCAATCTAATAAATGCATTTTTTCAATTTAAATTTTGTCTTCCTAGGTAACTCTAGTTTTTACCAAGTTATAAAAACTAACCAGCAAATTTCCAAAGAAAAATACTGTGGCCTATCTTTCTTAAACAGAAAATCAAATATGAGTTTAAGAACTGGTAGGTTGGGGCTAGAGAAATGGCTCAGCAGTTAAGAGCACTGGCTGCTCTTCCAGGGGACCCAAGTTCAATTCCTAGCACCCACATGGCAGTTCATAATTGTCTTTAACTCTAGTTCCAGGGGTCTGACATCCTCACACCAATGCATATTAAATAAATTACTTTAAAAAAAAAGAACTGATAGACTAAAACAAACTAATGCTACTCACAAGGGCAAATTGTTAAATATTGAGGAAATTTTATTTTACCCAGCCTTAAGTCACTGCTGTTTGCTTGACATCTACTACCACAAGGAAAACAAAATCACAGATCATCAAATCCAACAAACAAACACTGCTCTTAGAAAGTCCATTTATTAACATAACACTGACCCAGATGTTATATGATTTGAGATGCAACTAAATTCTATAACTAGCTGTGAAATTTTTATTTAAGCCATCTGGGCTTCAACAGGAAAATGAGGAAGCCGTTTCCCAGCACAGTACACTGTCACAAACACCTGCTCTTCGTTCCAGGTATCAAAAGCTGTAGACACTCCAGTCAAGTACTCACATGGAACCTCTGGGTACCCACATGGTTGGAAGCTGCAAACATCTCTAAACTACTAATAGTTTATAATACCTTGTAAGTACTCTGAAAGCAGTTGTCATTGTGCCCCCTCTTCCAGAGAAAATCAAAATGGAGAAATGCTGTACAGGTTTAGTTCATACATTTTGTTTCCAAACACTTTCAGTTCTCTAGTGACTGAACTCATGGATGTGTAATTCATGGATTCAGAGGCTGGGTCTATTACTGGCAAAAAAAAAAAAAAAAAGAAAGAAAGAAAGAAAGAAAGAAAGAAAGAAAGAAAGAAAGAAAAGAAAAAAAAAAAAACTAAACTGAGTAAGCCTTATATTTTCCACCGAGTTCTTTTACTGGTATACATACTTTTTTCAGACTTCTGCATTTTCTTCTCAAGGCTCTTACTGGTATACGGGAACAATTGCCTTTACCTAATTCATTGCATTAGCAAACAGCAGTGTATTAGATATGGATAGCATTTTGAGAGGGGTGATTATGCTCAAACCATAGCCCATAACTATTTGTCAAAAAAGATAGCCTTCAATTTGAACTTGACTACCTCTGAATGTGGTTGACAGTTGTATGGCTGGGGCAGTGGGCAGTGGTACTGGGATTTACCTCTACTGCATGTACTAGATTTCTTGGATCCTATTCTCTTTGACTGTATACCTTGCTCAGCCTAGATGTAGTAGGGCAAACCTTGGACCTTCCACAAAGCAAAGTGCCTTACCTTCTCTTAGGATAGGAGAAGGGGAGGGAGTGGGAATTTGGATTGATATTTTTTTAAAATATTTATTTATTTACTTATTTATTATGTATACAATATTCTGTCTGTGTGTACGTCTACAGGCCAGAAGAGGGCACCAGACCTCATTACAGATGGTTGTGAGCTACCATGTGGTTGCTGGGAATTGAACTCAGAACCTTTGGAAGAGCAGTCAGTGCTCTTAACCGCTGAGCCATCTCTCCAGCCCCCTGGATTGATATTTTTTTTAATAAAATAAATAAATTTGAACTTGATAAAAGTGAGGTCAATATACTATTTAATTAAACAACAATTTCAAAATATTCACGATGCTATATAACATATTAAACATGGTTTCCAACTAAATTTGATATTTGAAATATATAATAAAACTTTTCGTCATGATCCCTAAGAGAGTAAGTCTGTGATGTTGTATTGAGCGGTGGGCTGTGGTCCCGGCTCCGCATGGCTAGCTTTACCCAAAGTAATTACACGGAAACTGTATTCTTTTAAACACTGCTTGGCCCATAAGCTGTAGCCTCTTACTGGCTAATTCTCACATCTTGATTAACCCATTTCTAATAATCTGTGTAGCACCATGTGGCTTACTGGGAAGGATCTTAACCTGTGTACATCTTGGAGAGGAGAGGCATGGCGACTGCTTTACTCTGCTTCTTTCTCCCAGCATTCTGTTCTGTCTACTCCGCCTACCTAATTTTCTGTCCTATCAGGGCCAAGGTAGTTTCTTTATTAACCAATGAAAGTAACACATAGACCCTCCTCCATCACTGTGAGATTTAAAAAAAGATTTAGTTGTGATCTTTTCATTCTAAAGATGTTTATCCATAAGTTATAAACATAAAGCTGAGGACAAGACTCAAAATATCTGCTTATCAAAAAGTATACCTTGAAGATTTTATCAGATAATTATATGTATATATATATCAGATAATTATGCATATATAGAGAGAGATGTATATGGCATATATGTGTTAATGCATTGAAAGATGTTATTATACTGAATGCTAACACCTGTAAAATACTGTGTTTTTACCTTATTTTAAAAAAAGTCAGGCTTTCTCAGTTCTCTTTGTGAATGTCTTAGATTCCTGATAAAAACGACAGAGAAAACAAATGACTTCTATAATTCTTCTTGATTTAAAATTATAAAATATTTAAAATATTTATCCCTTGAGTCATGTACTGACTGAGTATTAGGATAAAGAGAATTTAGTTATGAACATCTGGACAAGATATAAATAATTTTATATTTTCAAGTAAATCACACAGTGTGTCAAATGAATTAAAGAACAATTAATTTCTTGGCTTTTTTCAAAAAGCAGTTGAACTGTCCAAAATTCCACAGGAAAGATGCTTATGTCCCAAGGGAATAACTTAATTGGTGATGGCTAGTAGCTCTAATTAATTCTGAAATTTATCTTCATCTAGTGGCCAATTTATCCACAAGTGTTAAAGAAAAAAATTAGGTAAATTAATAGCTTTATTCTAGTCACAAAGCCATGGTTAATATATTTATATAAGCATTCTTAAAGGAAAACTTTCTTCTTAGCCTTGAAGGTGGTACTTTAAATTGAATAGAAGCTCAAAGTACATTATTGGAACATCTTTTGAAACCAGACTTAGGCCCTTAGCAATGTGCTTAGTCTGTTTGAGAACCCAGTGCTGTTTCCTGGCCCACACTATTCTTCTCTCCTCTGAAAAGTAAATACTCACAGAGCCACATGGATGGCAAGTCAGATTTTCTTTTTTGTTTTGGGAATTTTTTTAATTAATTCATTAACCATTTAATTAATTTTGAGGCAGGGATTATCTGTGTAACAGCCCTGGCTGTCCTGAACTCGCTTTGTAGACTAGGCTAGCCTCGAACTCACATAGATCCTCCTGCCTCCACCTCCCAAGTGCTTGGATTAAAAGTGTAGGCCACATCCACCAAGTTGACAATTCAGATTTCAGGTCTTAAAACTTTTCTTTTACTAAAGAGAAAAATGTACTCTTTACCTGTGCCAGCTATGACCACCAAACACATTTCTAATAGTTTACATATATTGCATAATCGAATCTTCCAGAAAACTTATTGCATAAGCACACTACTGCTCTTGCTATACAGAATGAAGAAAGCAAGGGGTTAGATGTTTAATCATGGCCTCACATTTGATCTAGGGTTTGGTGAACAACAGCTCATTCTCAGAGTGTAAGCTTTAATAAATCCCCACAGTCTAGTCTACAGCAGGTGAGGCAGAATTAGGAACAGATGAAAAGTGGAAATGAAAAACTCACGGAGTGATGAAAATCCTCTTCATTTTTATTGGTACTGTGCCATGTGACACACACAGCTCTGAGAGTGTTTTAAACTGCCTTTCTTTTAATAACCATATCCTTAGATCTGTTGTAGAAGACATGGGGCATTGGGAGAACCAGAATGTCAAACACATGGAGTTGACCCTCCAAGGGAAAGGATACATATTATCTGTCCAGTAGGCTGTGAGTGAACATGGTTAATAGCCTGGTGACCTCTGGACCGTCTGTGTAGCCAAGACCATACCAGGTCCTCCCAAAAGCCTGTATTGTGAGCTTGTCGTTCTATATAACCTATCGTTTTGTTGTTTTGTTTTTTTTTTTGTTTTTGTTTTTTTTTGTTTTTGCTTTTTGGAGACAGGGTTTCACTGTGGTTTTGGAGCCTGTCCTGGAACTAGCTCTGTAGTCCAGGCTGGTCTCGAACTCACAGAGATCTGCCTGCCTCTGCCTCCCCAGTGCTGGGATTAAAGGCGTGCACCACCATCGCCCGGCTATATAACCTATCTTTATGGAACATGTCACATGTAAACAATCTGTAGAATACCTCTTTATGGAATATATCACATGCACTTTACAAAGTGTTTCAATGTAGTCACACATTAAGGCTTATTCTGTGCACAGCAGTCAGTTAATTATTGACCAGGAAAGTTTTCACCAAATTATTCAATGCTTAAATGTGCTTAAAATAAACTACTCGGGGTCAGACTCTCAGAGCTTGAGCCAACACCAGACACTGCTGAGTGATGGGGAAGGGAACTCCCTTCTCCCCTCTGTAGATCATTACTCTGCTGTAGTTGCAGACACCCCAGTAATCTATGAATTTCATAGATTTTAGATAAAGCCTATTACACAAACTTTAGTATTTTCATGCTTCTGTGTTTCCTTAACCCCAGGAAGCCTTCATTGTGATTCAAAGTAATTGTTCTCTAACTGTTTTATGATTGTGGTTACATCAACTTGGTGCTGTATATTTACTAAAGTTACCAATTTTTTCAATCTTTATAGATTTTCTGTACAGCATGGATTTCCCCACAGTGTAAAAACATATGGTTCGTTTCTTTTCTTCTACAGCAGTGCTTAGTTATACATAAATTCAAAGGGAAAGTTGACATGTGGGAAAAAAAGAACCCTTTTATATTTTTGGCACATATCTTGCTATTTAAGATTGTCTATCTTTGGTGATTAATATGTTGCTGGAAAACTCTTTTATATGTGGTAGAACAAATACCATTTGGGGGAATGAATATCATTTGCAATAATTTATGAAAGATATTTTTATTTATTTTCTTTCTTACTGTGATCATAACTGAAAATGTGAAGCTGTCATGAACACACGCACACACATGAGTTTTTGGTTTTAAGAGTGTCAACTGGCATTGGAATATTCAGGTCTTATTTAGGTTTCATTGATATGTAACTCTATATCATAGCTAGAAGGCGCACTCCAACAGCTGACTCCCTGGTCTTCTGGCTCTTACCATCTTTCTATCTGTTCTTTGAGGGTCGGATGCAGAAGTTGAGTTGCAGATCTATCAGTTAGAATGAGCAGCCTATGTTCAGTTGTTCTCTGCAGATTTCTCAATGATAATTATATTTCTCCTTTCTTCACTTCACATCCTCCCTACACTCCTTCAAATTCAAGACTTTTTTCTTCACTAAATATTATTTACACACTTATGTTTATGTATATACATATATCTTCCCAAATATACCTAATTGATCCACATACTGTTACTTGTATATATGTTTTCAGGACTGATAAGTTGGTACTAGACATTCAACTGATATACTCTTCCTGAGCAAGGTCACTTCCCCAATTCCCAATGTTCCTCAGTTGTCTATAGTATTTTAGTACTTTATGTAGGGTTAAGGTCACATGTGCTTCGTTTATTCACTTTGTCATTGGTGGCATCCATTTACCAGTTGTGGCTTTCTGTGATCATGTCCTTCTGATGCAAGCAAAAATTAATTAATAATTTATTAAAATTATTTTATTAATTAATTAAAAATTAATTAATAAAAATCACTTCTTTGATGAGGAGTGAAATGCATATTTATCTGTAGGTGTAGGGATAAGTGTTTAGAATGCATTAGGAATTATGCTGGGTTAGGAAAGCAATGGCAGTAGATCCTACTCTAAGATCTGTGGTCTCAGTAGATTGGGAAATCTCAAAGGACCCTACCCCTAGCCTACCCCTAGATGAAGAGCTATAGGCAATTACCAGTTGATGAGAAAGGAAGCATTGACTTTCCTCAGAGAATAGCTCTTCACTGATTATCAAATACTGAATGGCAGGCCCTAGAAATCTGTACATTCAGGGAATACTGAATGGACCTGGCATGTATTTGTATGTTAATTCATTTATACAGACTTATAATAGCAAAAGTTAAAGTGGAAGCTGTTAGGAACCTGAGAGGCAAAATGGGTCAGTCACAGAAAGTGTGGGAGGAGAGGGACAGGAGAAATGAGATGACTATAGTTTAAGAGTGATAAAGATTTATTAAGCCTAGTCTCTAGCCTAATTTGTGAGTTTTCAGGTCATGAGAGACCTCGCCTCAAAACAAGGTAGACAGCACATGAGTAATAATGTCCCAGTTGTCCTAAACCAAGACATTACAAAAATGCACACACACATACACACAAACACACACACACATCCTATATAGTACTTTGATCTCTAAACGACAAAATCTGAGACACAATTATCCTATGAGACTGGTTTACAATTGGTTAAACTCTCCAGAAATGTCTAAGTGAGCCATAGGGGCCAACTGTGAAGAAAGGGTTGTATATGTGGAATATTTAAACAGAAATTGGGTTCATGCTATAGCGCTTATTCAAAATATAAAGTGTCAGCATTGCCACTGTTTTATTTTTATGACATGTCATCTGACAAGAAAATCACATCCTTTCAACTCTCTGATGAATGAGCATTTGAGCCATGCAAATGTATTTTCCATTTGTACTTCATATTTCTTTATTATTTCAAGTGAAATTGGTTTTGCTGCCCTCAATATAAACCACACAGATTTCATCTAGATGGGGGGAAGAGAACCTTCATCTGTTCAGTGTCAATTTATATTTTAAAGGAATAAAACCCTAAAGGCCTATTATCCTCATAAAAGAGTTGAGAACCTGTTTTGTGCAAAGCACTGACGTCTCTGCTCTGATCTTGCTTATAATCGAGTTACAGGGGCAAGACAAGCAAGATAAATAATGCAAAACAGTGGCATGTTCTAAATAAATTGATTCAATGTGCAATTTGAAATAAACGCATTTCTCTTCTGCAACATACAAAGACGCGTGCTGGGTACTGAGGAAGATAATTTTTTGATAAAAAAGCAAAAGTAGTCTTCTTCCTTTCCTGGAGCTTCTATTTATTGGAGAAAGGCATGGAGAATGTGAGTTTAACTTATCTTAGACAGAATATTGGAGCACTCTTAACTCACAGTGTTGTTTCATGTGATTTTGGTTGCTTATTGTCAACTTCAATCCAAAAATATTGTTGTTTGTCTTGACATCTTCAAGAAATACATTCATACGGCATTTACTGCAGGATGTTCTTTTAAGTCATTGACTTGTTATCAATTATTGTATATTGCATAAAGTAAGCTTCATAATGGGTATATCTTCATGAAAGAAAATGTATATTTATTATTTTATGCTATCAGACATCTGAGGTGTTCATTGAGGGGTGCTTAGAAAACAGTGTGCCCAGAAAAGGTGGCATTACTCTATGAGGACTAAGTAGTGACCTTCAGACTTAAAAAAAAAAATGGTACTGTACTTCAATGAAAATCTTTGTCCTGTATCATGTTAGGGATGCTTTTGTCTGCCCTGAGATGAGGAGAAAACTGGATCACAGCAATGGCTGGTGACATTTATTAAGCATCATCTGTGTGCTGAGCACAGTATTGACACTTTTCCTGAACTCATCAAGCCTCGTTTCCCATGAGCACCACGAGCTTCCTGCGATTGTAATACGGCCTCTCCCAGAAGAGTTTTCATTGCTTTAGAGACACAGGACTTCAGGAGAATAGCTCTTAATGTTAATGTTACTTTCTTAAAGTATCCAAAAGCTGCCCCCCGAGGATGGCATTGGTAAATGAAAATCTAAATTAAAAGCTTTCATCCTGGGCTGGGGTTGTACCCCATTGGTAAAGCATTTGTCTGATATGCCTAAGGCACAAGGTTCAGGATCCAGTCTCCAGCACTATCAAAAATTATTTTTAATTTCTTAAAGAAATAGCAACTACTTGTAGAGGATGGGGTCTACAGGTTATGTGTCAGAGTGATGACAGACTAACAAGGACACCAAATATGAGTTGTTCTCTGAATGAAACGTAAGACAAAATGTTGGAATTAGGTGATTGATTTCAAGTACAGGACATACAAGACTTGAGAACTGAGAAAGGAAAGTCAAATGTTTACCAGTTTGGTATCTGTTATCTTCCATCTGTGTTTTCACATGTATGATGCCTATGTTTCTTCATCTACAGAATGGAAAAGTATTGAAATCGAATGTCATATAAAATAAATTGTAATCTTACCACATTGGATGATGACACTAGATTATAGTAATATCAACGACATTCAGGGAACACATTTACTGTTAACAATTAATGATGGTGAAGGTCTGTGGGCCTGGCTTAGGGTGGCAGTGTTCCTTCAAGAGAATGTTGAGTCAAGATGAGCTATCACATTCTTTACTTGTGTGAGTTTTCTTTGTGTTGATGTCAGTTCTGTTAACAAAATGTCACCATTAGGGACTATAGGACTTTATGTTAATCAGTTGATACTTGCCAGTTTGTGGCACATAAAACTATAGCTACCATCCTTAGTTGTTCAATAAATATCTGGGGAAATCAGTCAGTGTTTTGGTTACAGCCTGGGTCTCTACAGAGAGTGGGTAATGAAGGAAGTGCTCGAACAGGGTATTTCAGAGAAGATTAGCACTTTCAAGTCAGATTGACACATTTTTCCAGTCATTCTAATGGCAAATCGCTTGCTTGTCTGTGGATCCATAAATATTTCTCTCATCTGTGAAGTCAGATTTATTTAAGTGAAACTGGTAAGCTCACTTTATATCCTCTTTGAACTTTTGAAGCTTTTGTCTTAAAGTCTGCATCATTGCCCTTTATCTCAATTACACTTTCTTCTGCCCACTCAAGGTAGTAAATTCTGCTCATAGGGTATGTGTCATTCACATTTTAGCTTCTCGCAATTACTATGTCCGTTATATTATACATTCTAATAAATACTCCTAAATCTCAGGTCTGCCCCTTCATCTACTTCACTCTGGGAATTTTAATCCCTTCTGGCTGAAGCTCTATGAGATCTTTTATACAATTCTCCAAATTCCTTATAGGCAAGGTTTTTACGGTAAATGAGCATGCTGTTTGTCACTGTAATCTCTGTTAAAAGAGAGAGAGAGAGAACCCAATTTTGCCAACAGTTCTTCAGAGACAACATTGGGATTCCTAAATTTCCTCTTGATCTCTACCATGCCTTCCTACGCCAATACCTCTGGAGGTTGTAAATTTTACTATGATCCTCCTATTTCCCTTTATAGACATTACAAACATCCTGATGATTGTATAAACTCTAATTTATATTAGGAATACTTTATTTAATGACACTCCTGGTAGACCTGTGTAGGCGGAGACTTCTCTTTTGCTTCCTGGTCACCTGATCCAAATAATCACAGAGAAACTATATTAATTAAAACACTGTTCTGTCAATGACTGAGGAATATTTCTAGTTAGCTCTTACATCTTGAATTAACCCATTTCTGTTAAACTGTGTATCACCACGAGGCTGTGGCCTATTGGTTCCAGTGTGTCCTTCTACTTTGAGAGCTACATGGTGTCTGCCTCCTTTGGCAGCTACGTGGTGTCTCTTTAACTTTCTCTCCTCTCTCTCTCTCTCTCTCTCTCTCTCTCTCTCTCTCTCTCTCTCTCTCTCTCTCCTGATTTCCCACCTGGATTTACCCTGCTAAGTAATTGACCTAAACAGCTTTATTCATCAACCAATAAAAGCAAAACATATACAGAAGGGCATCCCACATCATAACTTTTACCTTAATTCAAGCTGCACTGTTCACAGTCTACTGTTTCAGACTCCTTAGGATATAAATGTAAGCCTGAGATTTGATCGCATCTTTAATGAACAAAACATATGATCTCATAGTAGACTTAGCTTCTAGGTGTTAAGAATAACTATGTAGAAAAGACACGAGTGCTTAATTAGTGATATTGTAAAATGCATAGTTATCAGACATACAGGGGACAGGGATAAAGAAGGCACAGCGGGTGCTGGAATAGGAATGTCTTCAGTTCTGTGATGAACAAGGAAGTGTTGCAGTGTTATTCTTCATAAAGTGGAGAGCAGGTTTGTGGAAAAAAAAGTTGAAATATAATCATTTTGGCCTGAGAAGGGAGAGAGAACAAATTCACTGTCTAAGAAATTAAATGCGTGTTGTCCAGAGTACAAAGTAATTAGGCAAGCTTAAAGCTGATAAATAGGGAAATAGTATCATAAACATATTATTACAGATGTGGAGTTCATCACTGAAAAAGATCAACATTTTAAAATGCAGAAATGGTTAGCTATGGGGTAGGTCCTTTGGAACAGGATCCAGAATTAAGTTAGTAGACAGCAAACGCCCTTTCTGTTTCCACACACTTTGTTCATGTCTGAATATTTTAAATTAGTCTGCAAGGTCTGTCATAATAAATTAGACTACGGGGCTTAAACATTATAGAGCCTGGAAATCTTCAAGATGCTGGCAAGTTTGATTCTCCCTTCTTGCTTGGAGATGGTTGCCTTCTTATTGGAACTTGAAAAACCTTTTCTCTGTGTATGTTCATCCCTAGTGTCTCTTCCGCTTCTTCTTAGGTCATCTTCCTATAAATCCTTTCATATTCAGACTCCTTCTTCATGCATCAAATATCTAGTTACTTCCCCACTAAAGATCCTATCTCTGAGTGTAGTCAAATTGGACATTAGGAATTAAAAATGTGAATTTTGTGGGTCACAATGTATTTCAGAATTTATAAGTAGAACTTGTTTATAATGAACATTTCAAATCTGATTTTAAAACAGAATTTGCCTTGAGAATATGGGATTGAGTGTATGCAGGAAGAAGGGCATGTTTACTATGTATTTGCACATGCATTTGTTCATTTGCATATTACTGAATTCTGTTAATTAAGTGTGAAGGTTTTTGCATATATAAAAATGCAGTAAAAGGATAAAAAGCACATCAACACTGAGACCATGTCCCTGGTGTAAATCTCCAAGGAGACTCTATCCTCCCTTTGCTTGACAACCAGAACACAACGGGTGGTTATTTCAAACTCCACCAATACATAGCAAAAGTCCTCACTTTCTGTCTGTCCTATCATGTAATTTGTTCAGACTTTATTATTCTCCTCCTTTTAGTGTCCTTCTACTATGGATTTTCTGTAGATGTTTTAATGTTTTGAAAAACAATGCATATTCCCTGACTGTGGAAAAGATAATTCTTCTGGTCTCTTTTACAGACGTGGTGATTTGTACAAAAGTGACCTGGCAAATAGATGAGGAACTGGAGAAACAATTAAAAGGGGAAAAATTATTGAGACTAAGCTACTGCAGAATTTTGTCAGAACATAGATAGATGATAGATAGATAGATAGATAGATAGATAGATAGATAGATAGATAGATGATAGACAGATAGATATAGATCGATATAGATTCTTAGTATACTATTTCAGAGTTATGCAACATGGAGCAATATGTTTTAAAGATAGAGAGACAAAGTGGTTGCACATGTTTGCATTCCCACCAGCAACAGATGAGTGTACCCCTTTCTCCACAACCTCTCCAGCAAAGGCTATCATTGGTGTTTTTGATTTTAGCCATTCTGACAGGTGTAAGATGGTATCTTAAAGTTGTCTTGATTTGCATTTCCCTGATCGCTAAGGAAGTTGAGCATTTCCTTAAGTGTCTTATGGCTATTTGAACTTCTTCTGTTGAGAATTCTCTGTTCAGCTCAGTGCCCCATTTTGTAGCCTTTTACGGTCTAGTTTCTTGAGTTCTTTGTATATTTTGGAGATCAGTCCTTTGTCAGTTGCAGGGTTGGTGAAGATCTTCTCCCAGTCAGTGGGTTGTCTTTGTGTCTTAGTGACAGTGTCCTTTGCTTTACAGAAGCTTCTCAGTCTCAGGAGGTCCCATTTATTCAATGAGGCCCTTAATGTCTGTGCTGCCGGGGTTATACATAGGAAGTGGTCTCCTGTGCCAATGTGTTGTAGAGTACTTCCCACTTTCTCTTCTATCAGGTTCATTATAAACAAAGGACATTGAGCCTATACTTAGTGATCCTAGAGAAGCTAAATAAGGAGAACCCAAAGAGAAACATATAGGCATCCTCCGGAATATTAACCTTCATCAGGCGATGAAAGGAGACAGAGACAGAGACCCACATTGGAGCACCAAACTGAAATCTCAAGCTCCAAATCAGGAGCAGAAGGAGAGAGAGCACAAGCAAGGAACTCAGGGGTGCACCCACACACTGAGACAATGGGGATGTTCTATCGGGAACTCACCAAGGCCAACTGGCCTGGGTCTGAAAAAGCCTGGGTTAAAACCGGTCTCGCTGAACATAGCGGACAATGAGGACTACTGAGACCTCAAGAACAAAGGCAATGGGTTTTTGATCCTACTGTACCTATCGGTTTCGTGGGAGCCTAGGCAGTTTGGATGCTCACCTTACTAGACCTGGATGGAGGNAATGGGGATGTTCTATCAGGAACTCACCAAGGCCAGCTGGCCTGGATCTGAAAAAGCCTGGGATAAAACCGCACTCGCTGAACATAGTGGATAATGAGGACTACTGAGAACTCAAGAACAATGGCAATGGGTTTTTGTTCCTACTGCACAAACTGGCTTTGTGGGAGCCTAGGCAGTTTTGATGCTCACCTTACTAGGCCTGGAAGGAGGTGGGTGGTCCTTGGACTTCCCACAGGGCAGGGAAACTTGTTTGCTCTTTGGGCTAATGAGGGAGGGGGACTTGGTTGGGGGAGGAGGAGGGAAATGGGAGGCAGTGGCGGGGAAGAATCAGAAATCTTTAATAAATAAATAAAAAATGTACTGTAAAAAAGATAGAGAGACAAATAATAATAAATTATTGATTCAAAGCCAATTTAACTAATATGAACAAATAAGGGGCTGGTGGGGTGGCAGTTAAGGCAGAGAACCAGGTTCAATCCTAGTTAAGTGCAAAATAAAATCACTAATAAACTTCAGGGTCTAATTAGACCCTAAATAAATTTTACACACATTTGGCCTGTAGTTGGGTGGTTCTGAGCAAAGAGTAATAGTTCCACACATCTTGAAGAGGCTCTTGGAAACAGTAAAGGTCTGAACTTTCAAACCCAGGAAAATGGCTGGGTCCTATTTGATGTCCTATTCGTGGTGTAGAAATATCAGGGCCATGTGATTCAGGAAAGCTAAACATATATTTGCTGCATTTGCATTCAAGTAACACTGACACTGTGGGCTTAGTTGATGCTGGTATCAATTTCACTTTAATTCTCAGTTTATAGTATTCCAACACAAATGCATACTTTATAAATGGAAGCTTTATTTAAAATTTAAATATTGATGATGTCTGTCAGTTGTGTGCACATCAAAAACATTGTTATCACTTCAAAAGTCTTGCCCAGAGAATAAACTGGCTGTTAACAACAAATTTATTTTTAGTACGACACAAAACATCATAGTATGCTATCATTGTTAGGTTTTTCTTTGATTACAGAGGATTAATTTCATTTGAGTCAGCAACAGAAAACTTTTAACTTTGAGCTATCAACAAGTATTCAAGGTCATTTTCTAAAACTACCACTTAACAGGTGATTGTTGAACTTGATAGCGAGAGAGCTGTAAATAGCAGACACTGACCTCCTAATGCTTTTGAACTATGTGGGGCAACTCTCACATGAAGGGAAATTCTGTAATAGTCCAAAGTACCTTGCAATTTAGCTTAAAATAAAGTACTATCCCAACTGAGTAGTTTTTACCCCTCATCATTTTGTTCAGTGTTACTAAATTTTAGGAAGGGTGACAGATCATGCAGAAAGGAAAAATAACATTTTAACTGTTTCATTCAAACACACAAATTAAATACTACAACTCAGGGTCAAGTTTAAAAGTAGAAGAAAATGAAGATTTCAAGGTTTGGCCCATAGATAGAATACTTGCCTGGTAGCTATGAGGTCCTGAGTTCTATCCCAAGGTCAAGAGAGATAGTACAAAATGTTTTCTTTTATAGTTCTGAAATTATTTGACATGCATGCATATACATGTTTTTATGTTGACAGTCAGATTTCTTTAAACTTGGTGTAATGAGACAATGCCGTTATATTAAGATAAATGGGACTAAACATAAAAACAAGTACATAAACTTACGTGTCCTAGGTACTACATACTAAAATATTAAGCTTAAAGGTACTTGCATCCTAAGTCCTCTTCTGCCAATATTAAATATCCAAAAGTACTTAAAGTCTGAAGATAAAGGAGCTTTTGCTTTTCCACCACATATAAGCAGGAACCCACACTTCCTTAGAATCAGCAGGTGTCATTTCTGCAGGACAAAGATAATAGCTAGCTCTTTCAAGCCTAGTCCTCTCTGCAATGGGGTTTCCACTGTCTGATATTCTGAGACCTACCTGGTCATACAGCAAAGACTGTGCCCCTGGTCTGCTTCCCAAACACTTGTGAAGGCAGAATATGATTAAAATAAGAAAATTACACATATCAACTTGGTTATAGATTCTACTTTAAGAATAACAGTCATATAAGCTAACTCATATGTATCTAAGAAACAGGTACAATTTCTAACTCTCATGAAAATAGAACAATTTTTGCTATACTTCTCTACCATGCTCCCTTGCTTACTGTGAGAGAAAGTCAACTGATAACAATTAATTAAACTTTACTATCAGAAATCTAACAAATTTAGAACCTTTTTCCATTTGCTTTGGAAATATTTTATTTTCTATTTTCTCTTGTGCTTATCTCTAAAGCATGTATGCCTCCTGTAATCTTTGGCAGATTCGACAAAGGAGATTAACGGATGCCAGAAATCCTTTCCCCTTCCTTCTCCTGAGAGGAGGGATCTTATTTTACTTCTCTTAAATTTGAGGTGGTCAGAGTTTCTTGCTTGACAAAACAAGTTTGCTAGAACATGTTTTTAAAACATGTACAAGGTTTAGTTATAAGAAACTTCCACCCTTTCCTCTTTCAAATTGTCTCCCTGAGAAAGCAAACTGCCAGGTAAAATTCTCACCTTCATTAGACTGGCAAAGGTTCACAATTACTATGCAAGATAGGAGCAGGCTGGAGACAGTTGTAACATGAAGCTGATTCACAGCTTGCCCTGGCTTTTGAGCAATTGCAGACATGAGTCAGATGTGAGCATAAAAGCTACCTTGGAGATGTAGCCCAGGAGACACAGCCTAGAAGGAAGTTCCAATGTCTAGCAGAGACAGCCAACATCAAAAGCTTATCATCCTAACCTCAATTAGGGCTGAGCAATATGTAGTCTCTTTTTCTCTGTACATTGATAAACTTTGGTTGTGTATTAATTGCTGTCTACTGCAAGTAGAAGTTTCTTTAAAGAGTGTTGAGAGGTATATTAATCAATGGTTATAATGATGAGTCATTAGAAGTTAGTTTACATTGCTATAGCTCTATAATAGAGCTTGAAGTCAGGGATGGTGGTGTCTCCAGAAGTTCTTTTATTGTACAGGAATATTTTGGCTATTCTAGGTTTTTTGTTTTTCCATATGAAGTTGAGTATTTTTCTTTCAAGGTCTGTGAATAATTGTGCTGGTATTTTGATGGAGATTGCATTGAATCTGTAGATTGTTTTTGCTAAGATTGTCATTTTTACTATGTTGATCCTACCTGTCCAAGAGCATGGGAGATCTTTCTATTTTCTGATAACTTCTTCAATTTCTTTCTTTAAAAACTTCATGTTGTTGTTGTACAAGTCTTTCACTTGTTTGGTGAGGATCACCCCAAGATATTTTACATTGTTTGTGGCTCTTGTGAAGGGTGATGTTAATAATATGGTCTTTCAGCAGAGTAACAGTAATAGGGTCTTCCCTGTATTCCCTCCTAAACCCTACCTACCCATTCACCACCCCCATTTAATACTTCCTAAGCCATTATTCACTGTTTCCTGTTTATATCACTGTTTTCTCTCTCCCCCTCTCTTGAATGTGCTGCCTCCCCACTCCTCCACACCTTGCATATCCTCTGACTAAGTTCCTGGCACCTATGAATATTCCAAATGAAATACACCATTTAAAGATCCAAGGCTAAGGCCTACAAATGACCAAAAAAAAAAAAATGATGCTTCTCTTTTTAGGTCACCTCATTCAAAATGACTCTTTTCAGTCTTTTTTCGCCTGTGAGTTTCATGTGTTTGTTTTCCTTTTCAGCTGAGTAATATTCTATTGCATAAAATACCACATTTTCATTATACATTCAAATTTGAAGAAACAAAGGCTGTGTCCATTTCCTACCTAATGTGAATAGAGACTCAACTAAAGGATGAGTAGGTTGTAGTGTGTTTGAGTAAATGCCCCAGGGCAATCTTTTCTAGCATTTTGTGATTTCCATAGTGGCTGTACCAGCTGCACTCCCACCAGTACTGATGTGGAATGTCCCTCTGTATGCTGTGTATATCATTGGTTAATAAAGAAACTGTCTTGGCCTGTGATAGTGCAAAAAAAAAAAATAAAACTAGGTGGGGAAACTAAACTGAATTCTGGGAGAAAGGAGCAGGAGTCATAGAGAATCCATGGAGCCACCGCCGGAGACAAATGTGCTGAAACTTTGCTGGTAGGCTATGACCTCATGGTGATGCACAGATTAATGAAGATGGGTTAAATTAAGATGCAAGAGTTAAGAGTTCTCTGTTTTGGTCTGTATTCCATTTTTAAATTGGATTATTTGTTCTTTTGATGACAAATTTCTTGAGTTCTTTGTATATTTTAGAGACCAGACCTCTGTCTGATGTGGAGTTATTGAATATCTTTTCCCATTCTGTAGGCTCTCATTTTGTCTTGTTGACCATGTCCTTTGCTTCACAGAAGCTTTTCAGTTTCAGAAGGTCCCAATTATTTATTGTTTTTCTCAGTATATGTGCTGCTAGGGTTATATTTAGAAAGTGGTCTCCTGTGCCAATGCATTCAAGTATACTTACTTCTCACTCTTTCTTCTTTGAGGTTCAGTGTAACTAACTTTATTTTGAGGTCTTTGATTCATTTGGGCTTGAGTTTTGTGCATGGTGATAGATTCGGATTTATTTTCATTCTTCTACATGTTGAGATCCAGTTATGCCACCACCATTTGTTAAATATACTTTCTTTTTTCCATTTGATATTTTTTGCTTCTTTGTCAAAAATCAGATGTTTAAAGGTATGTGGATTAATATCCGGGTCTTTGATTCAGTTCCTGTCTGTTTTTATGCCACTACCAGGTTGTTTTCAGTACTATAGCTCTGTAGTAGTTTTAAGTCAGGGATTGTGTTGCCTCCAGAAGTTCTTTTATCTAAAATGGCTGAAAGAAAGTTAAGAAAATGCTCAACATCCTTAGGCATTAGAGAAATGCAAATCAAAACAACTCTGAGATATCATCTTATACCTGTAAGAATGGCCAAGATTAAAAACACGGATGACAACTTATGCTGGAGATGTGTGGTAAAGGGAACACTCCTGCATTGCTGGTGAGAATGAATCTGGTACAGCCCCTTTGGATGTCAGTGTGGTGATTTCTGAGAAAATTAGGAAATAACCTTTCTCAAGACCCAGTAACACCACTTTTGGGTATATATCAAAACAAAGGATGCTCAATCATGCCACAAGATATGTGTGCAGCTATATTCATAGCAACAGTGCTTCTCACAGCCAGAACCTGAAAACAACCTAAATGTCCCTTGACCGAAGAATGGATAAGGAAAATGTGGTACATTTACACAATGGAGTACTACACAGCAGAAATAACGACATCTTGTATTTTGCAGGCAAATGGATGGAGCTAGAAAACATCATTTTGAGTGAGGTAACCCAGACCCAGAAAGACAATTATCACATGTACTCACTCATAAGTGGTTTATAAACATAAAGCAAAGAAAACCAACTCACAAATTACAATCCTAGAGAACCTAGACAACAATGAGAGACATACATAGATCTAATCTACATGGGAAGTAGAAAAAGACAAGATCTCCTGAGTAAATTAGGAGCATGGGGACCTTGGGGGAGGATTGAAGGTGAGGGAAGAGGCAGGGAGGGGACTAGAGAAAAATGTAAAGCTCAATAAAAATCAATAAAATAAGATGTAAGTGTTAGCAAATAAGAAGCTAGACCTAATAGGCCAAGCAGTGATTTAAATAACATAGTTTCTGTGTGATTATTTAGGGAGTCTGGGCAGCTGGGAAATGAACAAGCAGCCTTCATACAACAGTGGACTCAGTGAGAAGTCCCTGCAGGAGACAGACACTGGAACTTTACCCACTAAGTCACAGCCACGTGTCGATACACAAATAAATAGAAATGGGTTAAGTTAATATGTAAGAACTAGCCAATAAGAACTAAGAGCTAATCGGCTAAGCAGTGATGTAATTAATACAGTTTCTGTGTCATTATTTAGGGTCTGGTGGCTGAGAAATGAACAAGCAGCCTCCTACAACACAGACACAGAACTGTCACTGTATTTCTTTCCAGGGCTTTTTCTTGGCCCAGCTTGTAATTTACAGTCATAAAGGTCAGATAAAATTAGATAAAAAGTTTTAATCTTCCTGTGTTCAAATCATTTACATATTTTAAAAGTTCAAAAATATGTGGTTTAGACCTATGCCCTGGTACTAGGGAGGTTGAGGCAGGAAAATCATGAATTCTAGTACTGCCTGGGTGGTGTAAAAAGACCATGTTCCAACAAAACAAAGCAAAAACAAAATAGACATAGACTACAATAGATAGTATTCCATAAAAGGAGGGTATAAATTCTACTTTTGATATATTTAAATCTTCCAACCTCCAAGAGACTGGTTACTGATATTAAGTTTCCTCTAAATTTCTTCCATGTAACACTGGGTAAGCAAAAAGCTTAAGGAAGAAAACTAAATTATATATGCATATGTAAATGCAGGTTGGTATGTGGAACATTATGTATAATCTTTAACTTCATTCACTCTATCCACAGCCTTTCATATAATGAATAGACACTGGTTGAGCATTGATTGCTCCAATTCTAAAGCAAGTACTTGTTCCTTTTGTTTATTTTACTGGTGAAAGGGTAAGGGGACCCTCAAGAAAGAAGCACTTTGGAAAGCAACCCTTGAATATAAATGTAAATTACAACATTCCCACAAATTGTAACATATCATTATCTTGCCCATTCTTTAAAGAAAGAAAAACGAGGCTAATAATCATCCAGTTACATCTTGCAATGGAGTAGTTTCAAGGTTTTTTTATCAGATGATTATGCTCACTCATTTATAAATCAAGATGTTTGGTCTGGGTGGCCCTCTCTGACCTTTCTGGTGCTGTAACCTAAAGGTTGGCTGTATTCATTGGAAGGCTCCACTTTCAATGGGAGATTCCACTTCATCTCCTTCTTCTGCATTGCTGTCTCTCTGGATTTGGATAACATTTGTCTTGCTCCATTTCTCTACAGTTTTTTTTTTCCTTTTCTATTCAGATTCCAAGTAACGAACGTGTTCCCTGTCTAACTGAATGGCAAGTTGAAAAAGGATTTCTAGTGTTCATTCCTTCAATAAATGTCTTCTATCGACAATCAGAAGATGGTATACATTAGGTGTTTAACTCACAACTGTATTCCATTAGGGCAAAGCATGGGATAAATTTATATTCATTAAGTCTTTCTCCTTCAGGAGAACGTGATGTTTAGCTGATCTGTAATACTGTCTCTTCTATCACATCTCACTGTACTTTTTTTGCACAAGGTTGAGCTGCATTTTATTGATGCAAAGAAGCCTTACATGCAATTTCCAGCTCATTAACGTTTCCAGGGATAATCCACGTTCTAATGGGCTGAACAGAAAACCACATCCAGTTCCAAACTGCTTTCTGATCTTTTTGTTCAGCTGTCTTCTGACCCTCCTGACATTTGAATCATTTCTCTCATTAGGACATTGCTATTTGCCTAAGGAGATATTGGACCAGTGGAAACGTGTTTGAATGGGAACATGGCTGCTGTGTTTCAAATCGTTTGTTACTTTTTCAAAAGTGCTTTCTAATAGGACTCAGATATTATAAATTTAAAACACCCATGCTTGTTGTCAAGCCTGTAAAGATTCTGTATGTCATTGAAAATAAGGAATATCGTTGAGACTTACCATCTGCACGTTGAAATCAGATAGCCCTAAGTTAATGAGTCAACACTTCAAAGAGTCATGTAGAATACTGTGAGAGAAAAGCGAGTTACTGAACCTCGGGCCATCGCTATGCTTACGTCTGCACCACTCTGCTTGAGAAAACTTATTTAAGGTACATAGAACTCACCAATGGCATTGTCTTTATTATCAGCAACTAGAAATGCAGAACTTGGAACCTTAATGCTCTTCAGCAATGCAGTGTGAGCAGCATTTTAATTCATTTAATCCTCTCTCATGGTACTTCCTGTTTGTCCGTGTTTTATTATAACGTATTGATTTATCCTGGGGATGAATAGTTTCCCTAGCAGTAAGGATCAGGCCACCCAGTCTGTAACATTGTAATTGTCTTTGTACTAATGGGACCTTCTAGGTTGCTACTAAAATCCTCTCCATATGTATTTCTGCTCACAATTTCTGGGGAAGAACCACTGGTAAACATGTGCAGCCAATATTTTATATTGTTCAAAGTAAATCTTGAACTCAACCAACATGCATATTTAATGTGCATGAGCATTCAACTATATTTTTCCTCTTTAAACTAAGAAGCTCAAATCACATAACATGTTTTCAACAAGGTGGTACAAATCCTCCAAACACTGCCACCACAGGAAAGCTGAATTTGAGTACATATTACCTTCATATTTTTATAACATAAGGTAAATTGAATGTCAAATGAGTCTACTCCTAAGTAAATATATTTTATAATTTGAGATCTCAATTTGCCTACCAAATATTAGTTTAGTTGTTCCAAGCACATTCAAAGTGTGTTTGAGAATTAGCTCTTTCTTTGTACTGCTGCCAGAATTTCAGTTTGTAGTTCATGACATCACTAACACGTAAAACCAGGTGGCACATCTGGAATCAGGAGATGGCTGGAGAAAACAGAAGAAAAATAAACCAACTGCTAAGACTCTGGAGCTCCATTTACATTTGACACAGTGAGTCCTTTACTGAAACACTTCTCAACTCTCACCAGAGTGACTTAGAAGATGCAAATCTTTGAGAGCATTTTAACCCATACTTAATTAACATAAAATTCCTCTTCTGATACTGTTTCATGCTTAAGTTTATAATGTCAATGTTTATGATATAGCATACAAATACGAACTTATATTGCTAAATATGGGTTTGTAATATAAGTTAAAATGCAATTACAAGCAAGTTAATCAATTCCAGAATCAAGTGTCAGTGACCATGATGCAGGAACACATCCAGACTATACTCAATACTATGTTCTAATCTAGAAGTTTTGGGAAGTTCTTATAGTTATTTAAAAAAAAGGAATATTTTAAATTAAGCATTTTTCTAACACACTAGTGGAAAATGAGGTAAGACTGTAATAGATAATGTGGGAAAATCATTGCTACATATTTCAGATTATTTCAGATGATTCTTAGCTTGGGGGACACCTTAAAACTATTAATATAACCTTAGAAATTTCACCTCATAGCTGCCAACTGATGGACAAGGACTGAATACCAAGATAATTTGTCTCTTTATCTATAACATTCCAACTTCCCACAATTAAAAAATTCTAATTTATCGATCAGTCTTGTAGAATCTTAGGCATAGGAGTGGCTTTCTTTTCTCTGGGAACTTGAGTTCATGGTATTTTTATCAGATATATAATGATAAAACTAGGGCATTCCTGTGGGAAATGGTCTGTACCCTGTCACTTGTATTTTAATAAAATGCTGACTGGCTAGTAGCCAGGCAGGAAGTATAGGTGGGGCAATGAGAACAGGAGAATTCTGGGACGACGAAAGAGTCAGTCTGCAATCATTACCCAGACACAGAGGAAGCAAAATGAGAATGCCTTGCAGAAAAAAGGTTCCAAACCACATGGATAACACAAACAAGAATTATGGGCTAATATCAGGCGATGAAAGGAGACAAGAGACAGAGACAGAGACCCACATTGGAGCACCGGACTGAAATCTCAAGGTCCAAATCAGGAGCAGAAGGAGAGAGAGCACCAGCAAGGAACTCAGGACCGCGAGGGGTGCACCCACACACAGACAATGGGGATGTTCTATCGGGAACTCACCAAGGCCAGCTGGCCTGGGTCTGAAAAAGCCTGGGTTAAAACCGGTCTCGCTGAACATAACAGACAATGAGGACTACTGAGACCTCAAGAACAATGGCAATGGGTTTTTGATCCTACTGCACCTATTGGTTTTGTGGGAGCCTAGGCAGTTTGGATGCTCACCTTACTAGACCTGGATGGAGGTGGGTGGTCCTTGGACTTCCCACAGGGCAGGGCACCCTGATTGCTCTTTGGGCTGACGAGGGAGGGGGACTTGATTGGGGGAGGGAGAGGGAAAGGGGAGGCAGCGGTGGGGAAGAGACAGAAATCTTTAATAAATAAATAAATAAATAAATAAATAGTTATAAGAAGCCTAAGCTAATAGGCCAACCAGTTTATCATTAATGTAGACCTCTGTGTGATTCTTTGGGGCTGAGAGGCTGTGGGACTGGGTGTGACAGACACCTCTTTCAACAAATGGTGCCCAACATGGGGCACCAATTTGTTGTAGGAGGCTACTTGTTTGTTCCTGGCTGCCCAGACCTGAAATAAACACACAGAAACTAAATTATTTGCAATACTGTTTGTTATTTCAGGTCTGGGCAGCCAGGAACAAACAAGCAGCCTCCTACATCACAGTGTGTTCAATTATATGCCATTTCTCAATATTTTATTTTGGCACATTTTATTTTGGGCTAAAGACAGTTCATAAAATGCATGAAAATGTATAAGAAAAACTCTCCAATGGTTAGGGGTGTGTGTCTGTGTGTGTGTGTGTGTGTGTGTGTGTGTGTGTGTGTGTGTGTGTGTGTGTGAGGGGGGTTATGTAGGTATTGCTTAGAGTCAGGGCCTTGCTCATATTTAGCATGTGTTATCATGGAACTGTATTGCAAGCCTGCAAATACAACTATCTTAGTTAGGGTTTCCATTGTTGTGAATAAACACCATGACCAAAAGCAACTTGAAGAAGAAAGGCTTTGTTTGGATTACACTTCTGCAAGATAGTTCATCGCTGAAAGAAGTCAGGACAGAAATTCAACAGAGCAGAAACCTGGAAGCATGAGCTGATACAGAGGCCATGGATGGATGCTACTTAGTAGCTTTCTCCCCATAGTTTGTTCTGCCTGCTTTCTGAGAGAACCTAGGACCACAAAATCAAGGATTACACCACCTACAATAGGCTGTTCCTTTTTCCACTGATTCCTAATTAAGAAAATGTTCTAAAGGCTTGCCCAATCCCCAGTATTATGAAGCATTTTCTTAATTGAGATTTCCTCCTGTTAGATGACTCCAGCCTATGTCAAATTGAGATACAACTACCCAGCACCACAGACCCACATAAACTTGACATACAAACATTTCACTGCAAAGTCACAACCTTTACTTTCTCATTCATTCTCAAAATCTCATATTAAAAACATAAATAACTTTAAAAGTTCAACAGTTCCTACAAATTCAAACACATCAAAATTCATTCTTTTAAAAATCTCTTTAAAAAAACAAAAATTGTTTTAAAAATTCAAAATCTTTCAGCTATTGGTTCCTGTAAAAATCAAAATTAAGTTAAATATGGCTTCAGAAGGGAATAACCAGGGCACAGTCACAATATAATCTAAGATAAAACAAACTGCAACAAAGAAAATAATCCAATAACCAATAACCTGGGACTCACTCATGATCTGGGATGCTCAAAGAGCCTGGGTCACTTCTTCATTTCTACCCTCTACATCAACTACTTGTTTTCTAGACTCAGATAACTCAACTCCACAGCTGCTGCTGTTCTTGGTGATCATCCCACGGTCTTGGTATCTTCAAAACTGCTGGGGTTCCTTGCTGCAACTGATCTGCACTTTCACCAATAGTATCTCCTGGGTTCTCTTCAGAGACTCCAGCCCTGCCACACAGTGTCAAGCCTTAGCTGCTCTCTATGACCCTTTCATAAATTTAGTACCAGTTCCACCTGGGGGTGACTCTTACACTACCATGTTCAGGTGCCAACACGAGGTACAACTTTGGCTACTTCTGGAACACCAGATTCTGTGTGCTGACTCTCAGGAAATACTTTCCAGAGATTTCACCTCAATGATCTTGGTCGCTTCCTAATTCCTTTAATCACCACTAATTTTTTAGTTCCAGATAACCATCATTAATTTTCCTAGTAACACAAAGGTTTCACTTCACTGGTGTTGGTTGCTTGTTAATCACAGCTGACTCTACAGTCCCAAATGACCAAAACAACAGAATCTTAATTCAAAATAGCAAATGGCCTTGATAGAACCTTAAACTCTTGTCTGAAATTTCACAAACCAGATCTCCATCTTCCACCCTGCTCTCAACATTCTTATCTTCCAAGATCCTACACAACATCCCACTGAGCTCTCAACTTTCAACTGTATTTCTAGCCCCAAATTCCAAAGTCCTTCCACAATCCTCTCCAAAAATATGTCAAGTCTTTCACGGCAATACCCCACAATCTTGCTACCAACTTCCATTTTAGGATTTTATTTCTGTGAAGAGATTCTATGACCACAGAAAATCTTATAAAAGAAAGCATCCAATTGGGCTTGCTTACAGTTAAGAAGTTTGATCTATTGGCTGTATGACAGTGAACAGGCAGACTTAGTCCTGAAGATGGAACTGAGAGATATAATCATCTGGGTCTGCAGGCAGCAGAATGAGGGAAACATTGGGCCTGACTTGAACCTCTGACACCTCAAAGCTCATCCCCCAGCTACACACTTCATCCAACAAAGACACACCTCTAATAAGGCCACTCCCTATAAGTCAATTGGGGACATTGTCATTTACACCACCACAACAACCAGCCCTTGATCCCAAAACCAGCTCTAGGCTATTAAGGTACATAATACTGTAAAGACACACAAAATTACCAACCTGTTCTTTGTTAGTCCCTATATTCACCTTTTTACTATTTGCCAGCTCAAGAAGTTCAAACTCTCTTTTCTTTGTTATGTCACTTGTGAACAATGTTATCAACATTATTATTCTTGGGGAAATATGTTCCTAGATTCACTTCCCAGCAACTCCTTTGGGTTTATTTCTTATTACTAAAGTCTGCCACTTATGTGTGATGTCCTTACTCAACGGCTTCTGTTTCTTTTTTCCAGCTCATTTGTCTTTTGTCCTTCTGACTTACTGTACCCCAGCCAGAAAATCCGAGATGACAGGGAAGATCTTTTTTGCCTGTATATGAACTTTTATGTTCCTCTGACACCTAAGTAGATTAAAAGCTATCCATATTGAATTTTTTAAATTAAGTCAAGCGAAGCAATGTTGCCCTGTTGAGGTACTGTTAACTTAAATCCACCACCATTTTGAAATAAAACCTTTTTCTGAAATTAAATTCAGTGCTCAACTGGTCCTACTCCATAGACAAATATTTACTGCGTGATGTCAGATGAGGAACCATATTTAGAAATATGCTCTTAATTCAAACTCATTTTCCAGAAAGTTTTAATAGTTTCCTTATCCTACTAAGTTGGTATTGATTTAGATATTTGCCATATAAAAAGCATCTTGTAGCTCAGTCCCTGGAAGTCCGACCTAGTGCCTACAAAGATGGTACTGAATGAGTTTCATTCTTCACCTTGCACAGATCCTGTTCCCACCAACACTGAAGTTTGTGGGTTCCCCCAACAACTGGTTCCTAATGTGAACTAAGTCTTTGGAGAAGCATGACTAACTCAATATCAAAGGTCCCATCATGAAAAAAAAAATTGAAACAAACCCAGGTTCTGATACAGAAATGATTGCAATTAGGGCATAAAGCAATAAGCCAATGTTACTTAAATTTTCCAAGGTATTGGTCTCTCATTATATGGAGGATGTTCTCCTGATTTCTAATCAATACTTAAACACATGCTTAACTTTTATAAAAATAAATGAAGTCCCAGACAGTTCCTGATGGACAGCATCCTGGTGACTACCAGACCAATGGAACATCTGAAGGCAGATGACAAATCAATACATCAAGAGATGTCACAAGAGGAAAAGTAAGCTGATGACTTGGGGATATATCAAGATTTTAACTCATCAAACTGAAACTTTGGGGAAACAAAAACACTATAGTACTTGAAAGATTTATTGTGTGAGAGACCCTGGTAGGCCCCCTGTAAGTGGGAGACCATGGCAGATGGGAGACAAATGAAGTGAGCTTGGGTATAGAGTTTATTTGGTGAGTATGGGGAGGGTATAAGGGTGTGAGGTTATGGGAGAAAGAGAGAGCGAGAGAGAGAGAGAGAGAGAGAGAGAGAGAGAGAGAGAGAGAGAGAGAGAGAGAGGAAGGGAGAGCAGAGATTGCCTGTTCAGAAGAAGAATGGAAAAAGAGAAAGGAAAAGAAGAGGTGCAAGGTCAGCTTGCCTCTGCAGGAAAGAGGAAATTGGGAGTGGGTAGAACTTCTCTCTTAAAAGGACAGGGTACCCAGGTGACAGGTCAGGCCAGCATAATTATAATTATAAGAGTGCAGACCTCCAAGATGATGCTGTTATGTTTACTAACTATATTGCGTGTTAACTCTGAGCTTGTCTATGCAGAATCCAGATGCCTTTTTTTCAGGAGGGATAAAAGAAACACCTAAACTGTAAAAACAAACCAAAAAAAAAGGCATTTTGTATTTTGTAAAGATTGTAAAGATCATTCTCTATATGAGCCACTTCAGCAACTTCATAGTATAGAGACTTATCGTATAAATAAGATTATTCTATCACTTTTTAATAAGAAGATATCACAATGTGAACAAAATGTGATAGACTACATTAGAGGCTGCTGTCGCATTTGAGCAGCCTGTACTTTGCAACAGTGGACAAAGATGTATCAGACAACCTGTATGAATTAGAGAACTTATTCCAAGTATGAGGCAAGCTTCCAATTCAGTTGTTACCCATTTTGAGTCTCCATGACTGAAGTAAATGCTTCCATTTTTTTAAATACACAAAGCTTGTATAATTTTCATGAGCATTGGAAATAACCTTATAGCTAATCCATTTTCTTAGACTATCTCTGCCAATATTTTTCTAGACTGGACTCAGTTGAACCACATTTGAAAATCAACAAATATCACTCTACATGGTTAGGCTTAAATGCTCAATAATTATGCTAATTAAATTCTGTCTTGGTTGATGAAGCCAGTGGGTAAGGAATAAGAGCAAATTTCATGGCATATATGCATGAAAACACCAAAATGATACTCATGACTCTGCACACCAAATGAAAATAATTAATAGAAACATAATAAGTAAAATTATATTATAATAAAAGATTCATAACACCTTTTCATCATTTGCTTTCATTTTTAACCCAAATGGTGACAATAACAGTAGATGGTTAAAAATAGAATAAATGTTTCTAATTTTTAAATTATCAACATCATGCAATCTACCTTCATCCAATAACTGATGGAAGCAGTTGCATAGATCCACAGCCAAGCACTTGGCAGAGTTATGGGAGTACAGCTGAAGAGAGAGAAGAGAAATTATGTGAGCAAAGGGATCAAGATCATTATAGGGAAATCTATAGCGACAGCTGACCCAAGCTTTTGGGAGCTCATGGACTCGAGAACGACAGCTAGGGAGTGTTGGCAGAAGTTTCTATCCCACCAGATCCCACAGAGGTATACATTAATTATAAACTGATTGGCCTAATAGCTCAGGCTTCTTATTAATTAATTCTTACATCTTAAATTAGCCCATTATTCTTGTCTATGTTAGTCATGTGGCTTGGTACCTGTTATGGCAAGTCAGTCACATCTTGCTTCCTCTATGGCTGGGTCATGACGCAGACTGAAACTTCCCTCTTTCCAGAATTCTCATTTCCCTGCCTCTACTTCCTGCCTGATTGCCCTCTCTGGCTACTGGTCAATCGGCATTTTATTAAACAAGTACAAGAAACAAATCTTTACAGAGTAAAACCAATGTCCCACAGCACCTCCCCATGCCCCCTTTTTTTTCAAAACAAGAACTCTGAATCGAATCCCACTTGTTTAGCTTTCTTTCTGACCATTATCCATAATAACTTGTAACCAACAATCTAAACAAAGAAAAATATACTTAGTCCGTTTTGGGGGAATGTGGGCATAATTTTCCAGGCTACTCCCTGCTGATTGGGGGTGCTGATAATCTTTTGGGAACCTCAAGAAAATTTAGAATTATGATCAAGTCCTGATTGGAGTATCCTGTGAGACTTGATCATCTCATCCAGCAATCCTGAGGCTGGTCTGGTTGTAGAACACAGACATCTGGGCCATCCCCTCCTATCATAGATTTCTCAGGGGGTCTTCCTTGACCAAACCTTATTTTTCTTAGCCCAGAATGAACCTACAGCCTCTCATTTTCTGTGAAAACAAAAGCAAAACCTCTTTTCCTAAGTAACATATATTTTTATTTCAATTTTGAAGTCAAGGTATATACAAGATATGTATGTTTAATTAATCCAGCAGCATTCATATTCAAATGTCTTTTAGCAGCTCTTGCTCCTTCCTCAGTTGTCAAACAATTCAAAAACAACATAATAATATACAGTATTTCTCATCTTTATGTGACTTTATTTTAAACTCTATTTCTTCTATTTTTATTTTTAATTTTTGGCTTTTTGAGATAGGGTTTCTCTGTGTATCTTTGTCAGAGAACTCACTGTCTAAACCAGGCTGTCCTTGAACTTACAGAGATCTGCCTGCCTCTACCAGCCACATGCTGGGATTAAAGGTGTGTGCTACCACACCTTGAACTCACAGAGCTCTGCCTCTGCCTCCAACGTGTTGGGATTAAAGGTGTGTGCCACCACACCCAACTACTCTCTTTTTTATTTTATGGACCTTATCCTTTTTAATTTTTTTCTCACAAGCCTGTATATATTTTTAAACACACAGTAAATCATTAAGAAATTTTATTCACCTTTGAATCTATCTTTACTATGTAGCTCTCTTTTTCTGACTACATGAGTCTTCAATTTTCTAAATGTTATCGCTAGGATTTAAGCCATGGCTGTGACAGCTGGATCCAGCCAGATTCCTTAGGTTTTTTTTATTGTTTTTTTTTTATTGGTTTTTTTTTTTTTTTTTTTTTTGAGAGTCTAGCCTAATGGCAGAGGTACTGGCTGGAGCCATGTTTATTATGACAACTCTATGGCATTTCAAGGTCCCTGCCCCCAAAAAAAGCTGGTGATCAGCTTTTTATCAACACCATTTAAGTGTTTTGTGGCAGGACCTCTTAAAAGAGCTGAGGTTTTGCAGCTAAACCCGAGTCAGGAAGACTCTCTTAAATAAGAGTGTTTGCCTGTAGCAAATAGAGCCCACCTGAGAAAGTACTGTTATTAAGAAGCTGTGTTTAGCATTGTTATTTTATGTCTAGAATTACTATCTTAGTTCTCTCAGGCTTTATGTGGATGTAGTTGTCCATGTCGGCCCCATTCTGTTGACTGAGTTTTCTGCCCTGCCTGGTTTCCTCAGTCGTTAAGTTCCAAAGAAACAAACAGAGGTCTACTTTAATTATAAACTGATTGACCTAATACCTCAGGCTTCTTATTAATTAATTCTTACATCTTAAATTGGCCCATTTATTTTTTATGTTAGTCACGTGGCTTGGTACATTTTTTTAGAGAGGCAGTCACATCTTGCTTCCTCTGTGGCTGGGTCATGACTGCAGACTGAAACTTCCCTCTTTCTAAAATTCTCATTGTCCCACCTCTACTTCCTGCCTGGATACTGGCCAATCAGCATTTTATTAAATAAGTTCAAGAAACAAATCTTTACAGGCTAAAACTGATGTGGGAGGGTCTTCTGTTTTGTGTTGATTTCATTGGTTAATAAAGAAACCGCCTTGTCCATTTGATAGGCCAGCCCTTAGGTGGCTGGAGTAGACAGAACAGAATGCTGGGAGGAAGAGGGAAGTGAGGCAATCGCCATGCCTCTCCTCTCTGGGTGAGATGCCATGGAGCCAGCCGCCAGGTCAGATATGCTGAATCTTTCCTGGTAAGTTACCACCTCGTGGTGCTACACAGATTATTAGATATGAGTTAATCAAGATGTGAGAATTAGACAATTAGAGACTGAAACTAATGGGCCAGGCAGTGTTGAAAAGAATACAGTTTGTGTGTTATTATTTCCGGGGCTAAGCTAGCCAGGTGGCCGGAAGCTGGGTAGCAGGAATGCAGCCTGCTGCTCCTTCTACATAAAACCATTGTCCAACAGCAAGGGAGCCTACATGGAACTGAACTAGACCCTCTGCGAGTGAGAGACAGTTGTGTAGTTTTGTCTGTTTGGGGGTCCCTAGTAGTGGGACTAGGATCTGTACTGGTGAATGAACTTCCTTTTTGGAACCAATTCCCTATGGTGGGGTGCCGTACTCAACCTTAATGCAGTGGGAGGTGCTTGGTCCTGCCTCAACTTGACATCCCATGCTTTGTTGAATCCCTTCTAAGGAGTAAAATCAGGCAGAAATGAGATGGGAGAGGGAAACGGGAGGAGAGGAGGGAGAGGAAACTGATGTTGGTATGTAAAATAAATTTTAAAAATTAATTAAAAAAGAAAAGCAAAAGGTCACATGATAGAGTCCTATAATAGAAAAAAATTATTTTCAGAAATATTGCAATCTATATATCTACAAATATCTAATGCCCAGAAAAATCTAAATTAGATTTTATTATTATTTTTAAGTGAGTAAAAATGCTTAAAAGGAAATTAGAAAAGTAATCTGAAGTTATAAATTGTAATAAATGTTGAGAATTAAGGTTGAATCTAGTGGGAAGACCAGATCTGTGCCTGGTAGAAACTTGTAATCAGGGTTTTACACAATCGGAAAAGAGTAGAATTCCTCATAGTTCTGAAAAAGGTTCAAGTCCACTAACAGTAAAGGAAGGGACAGAAGGAAGGAGAGAGGGAAAAGAAGGGGGAAAGAAAACTAAATTATAAAAATATTCCCCTAGACAGAATTAAACTGGTGGTTCCAGGCTGCTTATACTTCAAAGAAATTTGTGGGGGAAAACAATCAGAGAGAATAATCTTAAGAATATCAAGATTTCTTCCACAACAACTCACAAAGGATTATCCAACCATTAACTAGGGAGTTAAGAACAAGAAGAGAATTGACTTAAGGAAACATTTTAATAAGCTTCAAAGGGGGGAAATTAGAGTTTTAAGGAGATTATCAGGCTGGAGATACAAATCTGAGGACCCTTGGGGGCATAAATGACTCTCAAGGTCTTATTGAAACCACCTGAAAAGTAAATACATTGGATAAAAGCCTGAGCCCTAATGAGAAGCTAGTGACAAGAAGATATTGAAGGGACTTTGGATCGTTGGAGGAGAAAAGGGTGAAAAGATACAGCCATCTGCTAACAAGCAGGTGTTTCCTTCCTACGGGCCTCATCTCTTCCAACATAAAAACATTCTTTATTCACAGGGCATATCAGCAGACTACTTCGGGAGTTTGAAAGTTTGAGAAGAGGATGGAGTAATAGTTTTCTAGAACAGGAAAGGGATGAGGAAACATGATAGCGGTTCATACATGTCCACTGGGGACTGTGGCTATGAACTACACTAAGAAAATTTCAATATTTGAACTTTTAAGAAACACAAATTGGAGCGAGTAGGTAGTTACTTTGAGCTATCATTTTACTACCAAATACAATCAGCCAATGGAAACCAAAACACTGAAGGTAAGCACAGAGGAAGATTGTAACAATAACAAACCATAAATGAAATATAAGTAAAACATAATAATAACAAGCCCTAATTAAGGCTGACCTATAAGTATGTGCTTATAATCCAGCACATAAGAGGATGAGTTCAAGAGGACTGTGTATTTGGGAGCAACCAAGGCTACATAGAGAGATCCTACCACAAAATATTAAAAACGATCCCAATACTAGGAAGGTTAAAGCAAGAAGATTGTGATTTTAAGGTAAGCCTGGGAAAAGGGATGGGGAAAAAAGGGAAGAAGGAAGCAAGATCTGTTGAAAATGTAAATAGGTCATAATATGAGAATGATAAGGAAAGGGTTCAAATGTCATGAAATCAATTTATTTAGAAATTAGGTTATGAAATTATTATACAAATCATTATAAAGAGAAATGAATTAAAATTTAGAGGATAAGACAGAATCAGAACAAATGTTTGAAATAATAGAATTATTGTATCAATTAGTATAATAGTCGGGGTTCTCTATAGTAACAGAACGTATCAAATGTACACACACACACACAGGAGATTTATGAGAATGACTTACAGACTGTAGTCCAACTAAGCCAAGAAGGACAGGTTGTGAACAAAAAAGCCAAGAATCCAGTAGTTATTCAGTCCATGAAGATGAATGTCTCAGCTGGCCTTCAGTATATGCTGGTAATACAAAGAAGTAAACTCTAATACCAATAAAGCAACGGATTGCTAGCAAGGCAGGGACAGGAAAACATCGCTTCCTTCTTCTATGTCCTTGTATAGGCTTCCAGCAGGAGTGACCCAGGTTAAAGGTGTGTCTTCCCACCTCAAGATACATTATGTGTCTTCATAACTCCAAAGTCCAGATTAAAAGTAGACCTCCTTGGTGTGGGAAGCCCTTCTGTATATGTGTTGCTTTTATTGGTTAATAAATAAAGAAGCTGCCACCAGAGGAGAAAGATGCAAGCCGCTAGCTAGAATCTTGACAGTAGGCCATAACCCTCATGGTAAAATATAAAATAATAGAAGTGGACTAATTTAAGATATAAGAGTGAACTAGAAATATGCATAAGCTCATAAGGTCATGCAGTGTTGTAATTGATATAGCTTCTGAGTGGCTATTTTGAATCTGAGCAGCCAGGAGCAAACAAATGGCCTCATACTACACCTCTTTACTTCAGATTAAGAAAAAAAGATCCCTCACAGGTATACCCTCCATTTTTGTGTTTTGACAACTAAGAACATCCGCCAAAATTAGTAATGGGGAGATATAATGTATGGTAAAAAGTTGAAGCTGGGTAGAAAGTAAAATCAGGGCAGAAGTCACTAACATTGAGCACAAACTACAGTTAAAACCATCTATGAGATTGGCAAAATTTCCGAGAGCATCACTGGAGAGCCTTACAGGAGAAATTATAAGTGACAGCTCTCCTCAAGGAGGAAGTACTCACTCAAGCTCAGGTACCTTTCGAGTTTCCATCAAGACTGTCACTAGCCTCCCTATAACCAATACATGGCTTGATTCTGTTGAAGACTTCCTTACGCCTTCACTCCAAGTCACTCTGCATGCTTTATTCACTCTTCCCCAAACAAACAAGAGATCTACACAAAAACAAGCTTATTGGATTTTTTTCTTGTTAGTCTTGCTTCAAGAATTTGCTTCCAACTAAATTTTCACAATTAGGAAATATATTTCATGCACTACAGCAATCAGAAGGATTCAAGAGACCAGTTTGCCCCACTTACAACATCATAATTTTTTTTTTAATTTTTAAAATATTGCATTTCTCACTGAAAAAAATCTCCTCTTAAAATCTAGGCTTGAGCACTAAACACAACACTGCTCATTCAGAATTGTACTTTTACAGATCCATAATGTCTAGAGGCAAGAGATTATTTTGGGGTATGTGACAAGTTAGTATGTATTTGGTGCAAAAGCCTAATGACTCAGAATTAAGCCCTGTGACCCAGAGGATACTTTCATTTCAGGTGGTTAGAGATTACTGATGGCATCAGGATGACCTTTGCCTAAGATAAGAGCAGGGGGCAGTTAAGGAAAGTGTTTGCCTTCCAGGCATATAAACAGATCTCAGGTAGACAGAGACCTCTATATGACTGCTCCTAAATGACAAGTCTTAAGATACTTAAAGCAGATAGTTTTGCCACATTAAACCCATGGCTTAGAATGGTGACAGTTCAGATGGCCGTTTTGGAAGCACTGATTCACATTCTTTAATTATACGAAAGACTTGTCATCAATAATATATCAACAAAACAGAAATTCTCTTATATTCTCTTTTCTAATTCTAATTTCTACCAGAACTATGTTTATTTCTCCTATCAAACTACCTTAGTAGGCAGATAGATTCAGTCAGTTGTCCACAATTTTTAATCAAAATAAGTCACCCTTTTTTTCTTTTGGTTTCATTTTAAGAATGCATAATGTCTCCATGGTGTCTTCAGGACTCAATAACTCTTAATCAATTTGATTGAACCGAGCTTGGCTTGTTCAATATGCATGCATTTAAAACTTCAATACCATGGTCATGCGCTTTGCCCAATTTATCTTTCAGAATATGGTACTCAGCAAAACCCAAAATCAAGATTGTGTGAGAAAATTTTGTCTACAATTTCCTATTTCTACTCTTTCTGGAATTATACCTTCCAGAGACTGCACTAGATTCTAAAATTAAACAAAACCCATGATAACCTTTGGTTCTGTTGAAACATATAGAAATTATCTTTCATATGAACTAAGTATATTGACAGAAAGTTAAAATGTGATTATAGAAATACTGGATGATTCAGTTAGTCAATGAAGTTAATTGTTTCTATGGCAAAGGTCATCTTTTTTCTTCTTGACAAATACTGAGTAGCTGGCAATTTTTGCTCTGCATACTATAGAGTTTTCCTGTCAGTTGCTCAGTTCTGATGTTGTACTAGGAAAACAGCAGTAGGCAATACTTGAAATTGAGATGTGGGCCATATTTGGCCCTATTGAAGCTGTAAATTTCAGAAATCATTCTGAGCTATCACGTTTTTGCTTGTGTAGTTTTCTGGGAATGACTGAGCCGGCAATTTTAAAACTAAAGATTCAATAACATTAGGCTCAGGTCAACAATGGTGGTAATCTGATATTTAAATGGATGCCATTCATGAACTGTCCTAAAAGATCTAACTTGGATTCTAGTTTTGCCTTTGGTGAAATCATGGGCTCTACTTTTAAGTAAGTCTTTTAGTGATGGAACAGCATGCATGCCAATTAACTGAGCTCATGTACAGATCACTCCCAGACTTCATTAACAGTCTTTAAAATATCCGAGGTCTCAGAAACTAATGGAGCAGTCCTTCTACAGATATCTCTAAAAAGATCTCTCCACACTTGATCCAGGTCTCTCTTCAAATGTCACCTAAGTACACTTGAGTGACCTTAATTTTTTCACATTACTTGTCAAGCACCATTTACATCATCCAGTGATAGGAGATGAGGAAAATGGCGAAGGTAGACTGAGGGTTTCAGTGTCATAGAAAGATCAAAGAACAGGGGAGGAAACGAGCTTTGTGTCCTCCATGTCTGGATACCCCACACTCAGTCCAACAGTGGGAAGCCCAGAGAAGCACATTCTGCCCATGAGGCAGAGCCAGTGTCATCCAGCAAGCACTCGGAAGAACCAAAAGATTGAAGCAGGCCATGCTAACATGTTGTAATTGGAAGCGGCGGGGCTGCGTCCCCAACACCCCGGCCGCTTGGCTAGCTTATGCCCGAAATAACAACACACAAACTGTATTCATTTAAAGAACTGCTTGGCCCATGAACTCTAGCCCTTACAGGCCAATTCTCGCACCTGGACTAGCCCATTTCTAATGGTGTGTGTAAGCACCCCAAGGTGCGCTTACCGGGAAGATTCTAGCCTAAGTCCATCGTGGGTTGCAGCTGCCTGGGAGAGCTGAGCATGGCGTCTCTGCTCCAGCAGAGCTGTCGGGTCTCTCCGGAAGCAGAGCAGAGTCTGACCTCACTTCCTCTTCCGCCCAGAATTCTATTCTGTTT
>NW_026067944.1:8985873-8999278 GCF_014885135.2 Alexandromys fortis
TGTGTAAGCACCCCAAGGTGCGCTTACCGGGAAGATTCTAGCCTAAGTCCATCGTGGGTTGCAGCTGCCTGGGAGAGCTGAGCATGGCGTCTCTGCTCCAGCAGAGCTGTCGGGTCTCTCTGGGAGCAGATCAGAGTCTGACCTCACTTCCTCTTCCACCCAGAATTCTATTCTGTTTACTCCTCCCATCTATGTTCCAGCCATGAGGCCAAGCAGCTGGTTTATTATAACTTAACCAATGAAATCAACAGATTGATATATGACACTCCCACATCACTAACATTGCAAGAGCTCATGAAAGTGAGGAGATATTCCAATACAATTGGGCTGTGTCCTAACACTAAATCTAAAGGGGGCAGGAGTACCTACTAATATAGAAGTAGGACCTTGGGTAATCTCAGAACTTCAAAATGCTCAAATACAAGCTAGACACATAACACAGTAGTAACATACTTACCTAACATATATGAGCCTCTGGTTTCCACCCACAGCACCAACAAACGCAAATACAAAAATGTCCCGGGGTGCAATTGGAAAACACAAATCAAATGAAAAGCAAGTAAGGCCACAACACGAATGAGAACACAGAATCAATTTTCACGAGTATTGAGACGAATCAGACTTGGAATGATACAAAAAAGACATTAAAGCAATTGAACAAGTAATCATGAATTTTTTACAGCAAACAAACGAAAGGAAAAGATGTAAATTATACAAAAAAAGTCCAAATAGAAACTATATTGGTGACAATAATAGGAACAGAAAGAACATGAAGGTGAAGTGTGGTTTTAGCAGTAGAACAAAGGAAACAGAAGACAGAGTTGTGAAATGGAAAATGTATTCATTCTGATTACCAAAAGAAAATATATTGCTGGGCATGATAATGCACACCTTAATCCCAACACTTAGGAGTAAGAGGGAGGTGAAATCTTTGAATTCAAGGCCAGCCTGGTGAACATAGTGAGTTCCAAGAAAGCCAGGGCTGTGGGGAGAGAACCTGACTCAAAATACAAAATGGGGTGAGGGACAGTATGCTACAGAGAAATTGTCTGAGGGTCAAGGTCTATTATATAAAGCAATCTAATATTTTTATCAATACAGTTTCACAAGTATAAGAGAAAGATAAAAGGCTGATCAATCGCTCAAAAGATCTAACAGAAATCTTCTGAACTTGGTAAGGAACAGTCCTCCAACATAAAAAAGCAGAGAAAAATCAAAGCACAATAAACACAAAGAAATTTTACAAGATGTATTAAATAATTAAATTGTTAAAAACTGAAACAAAACTAGTTGGTGGTGGCACACAACTTTAATCCCAACACTCAGGAGGCAGAGGTAGTAATAAAATAATTTTATGGTTGGGAGTCACCACAACATGAGGAACTGTATTAAAGGGTCACAGCATTAGGAAGGTTGAGAACCACTGATAAAGAAGAAGTTAAAATTAATGAAAACTACTGTGGTTGCCCAAATCCAGACTATTTATTTGGCCATAAAAAAAATGGAGACTTGTCCTTCATACTTCTCATTCCAAAAAGAATTCAAGTGGCTCAAAAATCAACGTTTCATCCAGGCAGTGGTGGTGCACGCCTTTAATCCCAGCATTCGGGAGGCAGTGGCAGACAAATCTCTGTGAGTTCAAGGCCAGCCTGGTCTATAAAACAGGCTCCAAAGCAACAGGGAAACTCTGTCTCAAACAAACAAAGAAACAAACAAACAAAATATTTCAGTGATTCTTCCATTCTCCAGGAGAGCACAAGAGCTATATAAAGAAAGCCAACATCAGCACAGAAGGACTTAGAAGATCTTTAATTAAAAGGCTGAGACGGACAGGAACACCGGATTTGCTTTTAACACTCAGGGGTAGCAGCCCTGGTTCTACAAGCTCAGCTGTACTATCGCTGTACTCAGCTGGAGACAAGCTGCAGGCCTGCTGTATCGTGACACCCGGCTTTGTAGGTTAATCAAGAGAATTTACATGAAATTATAGGATTTCATGCCAGTATCTTTAGGTTGCAGTGGCGGCTAGGACTTGAATTTATGCTGAGTTAATTTTTGTAACTATTTTCATGGCCATAAGCTGAAGTTCACTTAAGATCCTTCTCTACGTGTTCAAAGATATCTACTCTTTAGTCTGACTTCAAGTTCTTTAAATGAAAAGTGTTGTGTATGTTTACCTTGGATAGAGAAAATGCCATCGTATTTTATTTCCTTATATTACTTTAAGAGTATTCTACACAGCAAGACAGTGATCCTTTTGAAAGCTCTGATTTCTACTTTTCGTATGCACAGTTTCAAATAATCAATTTCTAATTTAATATAAGTAAGTGAGAGTTATGAACAGGAATCTTTTATTTCAAAATAGCTTTGCGATACTCTATATGTCACCTAAAGTACTTTTTCCTTTCTGAAATCTGAAATCATGCAAGTGTCCTTTTTTTTTAACAGCAGAGAGATTTCACTCTCTGAAAATTTGCATTGTTAGGAATATATAGCATAAAACGAATCCAAATGCTATTAAGGTTTTTAAGCTGTCAAGTGACTTCTGCACAATACATTTATTCTGCTCCCATTTGCTATCAAGGAAAAGTGCAAAGTCAAACATGTTCTTACAAAAAGCACTACAAGCTGCATGTAAATGAGACCACTTTTCCTGAGGGTCTATCTTCAATTTGATAGTGCATTTAAGTACTTGCTTTCACTTAGAATAGACTGAAATTTACAAATAGACATTGAGAGCAGTGAAAATGCCATTTATCTCAGATTTTCCCCCTGAACAAAAAAATCAAAACAGATTGTTCTATTTCTTTAAAGCAGTACTTGATTAACTAAGCAATTATTTCCTATCAAAGAAACATAAATAATTAAATGTAGAAACAAGGGTTGCAGGCAATTGGTGGCAAAAAGGAAAAACAATCTAGGTGGTGTGTTGAATAATAGAGCCATAGAATCATTTACAGTCTTTTCTGTTCTTTGCTATTTGCTTTCTTGGTCCAGATGCCTCTCTCATAACTACAGAAGCTTTAGCCTCATAGGTAGAGCTACTTGTTCTTCTGCAGCTGGCAGGAGCTTTGAATCCAAGCCTGTTCATTCCCAACATCATCCAACCTTGCTTTAGACTCATGATTTTGAGTTTTTGGTATGGCTCAATGAATAAAGATGCTTGACCCACAAGCTTTGTGTTCATTCTGACTCATAGATCATTTACACAGTAATGATAATAGCCTCATAATTTTAAGAAATGTACTTGGATTTTAATATTACTTTTCATAGGATATTTTATCCATATAACCTACATCATAATTATTTCTACAGTAGCTTCTGTAGCACAAATAATAAAACCCAGGGACAGATATTAGGGTTCAACCTGAAGATCAGAAAAGCAAAGCAGCCTGCCCCTGGCTCTAACCTCTACCTCAGACTGAAATGGTGATGCTGCCTCCATTAATCATCAGAGTGCTTTGGCTGTTTTGTTTTTCTGATCTTCAGCTTGAACCCCAATATCTTTCTTTGGGTTTGTATTATACGTGCCACAAATTTCCAACTGGTATCCTTTTTTGGATGGGTACATCTTTGGCATACAGCTTGTAAAGTGGTAAAAAGCATGACTTTAGGGGCTACTGAAATGTCTCTGAGAACACTGAGGTTTGCTGACCAAGGGCATAGCTCCAGCTTCAGAAAAAAAAATCCTGTTGCAAAGGAATAAACTGGAGAAGGATAGGACAAGACATACATCTCTAGTTTCTGTGTTCACACACACACACGCACATACACACATGCATGGAATACATGCACATACACCACAGCCATAGATATCACACACACACATACACACATACACAGAGCATAATTTCTTTTGTCATACCTCCTATGTCCACATTTCGTGTTTTCTCCTCATACCATAGAACATACATTACATTGTTCAAGGTTCATCTCCCCAATTTTACACAATAGGTATGATAGTATCCAACACATCAGTGACAACATTCATAAATGTCTTAAAGTTATCACAGAGCTTGGAAAACCTGTTAGCTTTTGTTGCTTTTACTCATCTTAATTATAAGAAATATTGAGAAAGATCCATGAGAAAACAACTGCCCATTTTAGAAAAAAAATCAAAGGGGATCAGCTTGGCTTGTCAACCAGCTGACATTTTGTTTGCAAGCTTTCATCCTATCCATTCTGTGTGAAAATACTTCCCTCTCCTTGAATTTGGACTCTTCCCATTTTTCTTCAGAAAGGAGAATTGGCATGTCACCTGTAGATGGCTCTCTACAGTCTAGGTCATGGAAAGGAGCTGAGAAGGGGACAGAGCAACCTTACCACACCAGTCACATGTCATTAGCATGAGTGAAAGAGGAAAACCGAAATATAAACCACAGAAATTGTGGGGTTATTTTTTTTTTTGTTTTAGAAAAGTTGGCTAATAAAAACCCTGTTTCTAAAAGTCAGGCGTCATAAAGCAATGGAAACACGCATTTTCCTTTGGAAACTGGTGCTCATTCACATCGGGAGAAGTACTGGATCAACCCGAACAGTGGCCACTCACGATGTGTCATGTAAGCCTGCTGCTAAATCAGTGTGGATGGCTGATATGTATGATAGAACTTTATGCAAAGGGCTTTGTGAATATCAGCATTGCTAATGGAGTTTGGTTTTTCATTGTTTCCCTTTAACAAAGTAGGACAAAACCAAAGTGTTTTAAGACACAAAACATCATTTTGCTGAAAAAAGTTAGAAACAAGGGAATGCAGACATTTTACGACCCGTGTCAGTGATGGCAAATTAGTCTCTTCTAAAACAACTCTGCCTAATTTATTCCCAGTCCTGCGTAACACCAAATCAAGGGTTGGAATAGTCAAGGTGTGTTTAAGCTTTTGAGAAGATTAAATCGCGCCTAGAAAGTTCTAGATAGACAAAAGGTTTGAATACAAACAGACAATGTACGCGGCTTTCCCAAATCAAGAATGAATAGCCCGGGCAACTCACTTTAGAAAGGTGAATGTCCCAGGACGGCTGTAGAGTTCCAGCATATAAAAATGATAAAATAAAAATGTAAGTGAAGCGAAGCATGACAAAGAAAGGCTGTGGCTACTGCAGAGACAAACTGACTGTGCTGCTCACGTTTGCTATGAAAAGCAGTAGCCATAGGGGACTGGGCAGTGTTAGGGATGAATAGTGCTTTTCCAGAGGACATGAGTTTAGTTGCCAGCACCCCTTCGCACAAGGCACTTTACAATACCCTGTAACTCCAGCTCCAGGGAGTTTGAGATCCTCCACTTAGGGCTCCTGTACTCCCATATACACATACCCTCTACACAGATACTCATGTGTTTATGATTAAAAATAAAATAAATCTTTAAAAAGAGCAGTAACCTTATGAAATGCTTAAATCTGGGAATAATTTTTGGCTTAATCTATGCTTATTGTGATACAACAGCCAAGTTATGAAATCATCTTAAATGTCCAATGAACGAATGGATGGAAGCATGACTTCTATACAAAGTAGAGTTTTGGTCAGTAGTATAAAAAATGAAACTATTATTTCATTTGCAGAAAATGTCAAGTAAAATAAGCCAGAGACAGAAACACAAATATCTCCTGTTTTCTTTCACATGGAGAATGTAGTTTTTCTAGAATTTTTTTTCCTTTTATTTTTGTGATTATAGTTACATCATTTCTCCTTTCCCTTCCCTAGTAGAAAGGACATGGGAAAGGGAAGACCAGCAGCAGATAGAGAATGGGGTGGATGTGATGAAAGTACATGATATATGTATACCCAAATGTCATAGGATTCTGTGAAAATATTAAAAGTGAAAATGTTTTTAAAGAATTGATGAAGTACCCAGAACAAATGTTTTAGAAACACCTATAGGATAAAACCTAGAGACATTGAGATCAATGGTCCAAAGTCATACTTATCACCAGAACAAAACCCTTTGAAACTACTGCCCACTGTTGTGGTAGAAGACTCATGTAAGTTTCTGGAAGGGGTTTTAAATGAATAACACCAGGGATGTTCCTTTCTTCCTCTGTTAAACTTGGGACTAAATGGAGTGAGATTCTTTCGTCAATTAACTATTTCCTACAATAGGAAGCAACAGTGGGATTGTAGTTCCTGTAATATATAACTGTTTGTTGTCTTTTGCTCTTTGGCTCCTTGGGAGACCCACCATCCAGCTCCCAGATAAATCACAGGGACATATTCTTACCTATGAATGGCCAGCCTTAGATTGCCTTGGTTCTTGCCAGCTTTTCTTAAATTAAATTATCCTGTCTACCTTTTGCCTTTGGACTTTTACCTTTCACTGTTTCTGTGTATTTTTCTTTACTTCTTACTCTGAGGCTTGCTGTGTAGCTGGGTAGCTGGCTCCTGATATCCGCCTCTTCTTTTCTTGTTGCCCAATCTACTCCTCCCATAATTCTCCTATTTGTTTTCTCTGCCTGTCAGCCCCAGCTATTCTTTCTTCTGCCTACCTATTAGCCATTCTTTATTAGACTAATCAGGTGTTTTAGACAGGCAAAGTAAGACAGTTCGACAGAGTTTGAACAAAGGCAACATAAAAAGAATGCAACAATCTTTGCATCATTTAATAAATGTTCCACAGCATAAACAAAAGCACCAGATCTTTAACTAATATTCTGCAATACTGAGAGCTAAGAAAGGAGAAGCCATGAGACCACAGAATTAGTACTTGTTATAAGTGAGTAAGGGTCCTAGCAATCTTCATTGGGGAGTGTATAGACATGCTTTGAATTGTAAAAAAATAAGGGGGTTGGGAGAAAAGCAAATACTTTCAAGTAAGCCACAGATATGATTACAAGTAAATAATAAACAGGTTGAGCATTCCTAATTCACAAACCTAAAATGTGAATTAGTTCAGACTCAAAATTCTTAAAGGAAATTTGTTCTTGGACAGTTTCATGCAGAAACTTTGTATGAATGTAATTGACTTTAGTCATTTCTACTTTCTTACCCAACACATCCCTGCTCCTTCTTCTGAGAAGTCTTCCAGAAGAGCCCTCTCAATATTTCATGCCCTTGGGGTGGGGGTTTCACCAATTCTCTTGGGGTTGCTTATATGAACATGGGTGGAATATTCTTTACTAGAACATGGGCTACATTTCAACTGCTAAGTCACTGATGAAGGTGCCCTCTGTTCAGTTAACCATGCACTACCAACAACCCCTCAGTATGACATGGGGACCTCACACAGCTCTCTTCCACCCATGAGCAAATGTTGATGGTCCTAATTTTATGCGTATCTTGTTCAGGTAATCACAGCTGTGGTAAGTTCATGAGTTTTCAAAGCAATGCTGGTTAAGTACATCTGACAGGCTTGCTGAAAATACTGTGTCAAATTACCATAAGGCTATTTCTATAATATGTTTCTGAAAGGGTAGGGATTGATCTCTGTGATATAATGTTTACCAAGCATGCTAAGGTCCTAGATGTGACACCCTGTATTGAAAAAAAAATAAACAAAATGTGTTATGTAGCACAAATGAATTTTGATTTAAACTTGGGTCCCATTCTCAGAAAAGTTCATTATATATTTGTTATTCCTTGCCTTAAAAAATAATCCAAAATCCAAATGTATCTTATCTAAAATCCAAGGTACATCTCATCTCAAAGTGTTTGACATTCACTCTGTGTTAGTATTGTAGCTACTTTACAGATTTCAATCATTAAAGCTATAAGGCTTAGTTATTATCATGCCCTTTTTATATATAAAAAACAAACTACTCAGAAAAGTCAGTCATTTCCCTAAAACTACAACATCAATCATAAGGGTGAGGAGTCCCGATCTTATCTCCTCCGATAAAGATAATGCTAGGTTCATTATAATCTAAACGACTCACCGTCAGGGTCATTACATTGTGACAACAGTCACAGGACCATCCACTTTTAAGATCATCTTTGGCTTTTTTTTTATCTTGTAACCACAAATGGATTAAAGCAGAACCAGGTGATGTAATCCTTCCTTTCCTCATTGCTGTATAAGCTTATCCAAGCCCTTGGTGGTGGACAGGAAGAGTCACAAAATAGAGTTGACAATAACAGCCTCATTGGCATCAAACTACTTTCGATGAATGTCTGGTAGAAGATGAACAGATTCACGTGAAATTACATCCCTGAAAACTTCCTCTGATGTTTGGCTTAATAAAATCTATCCCATCACATGACTGAGAGGATGCTAGATTATCTTGCTTTTATTTTTCACTCTCCATTTTCAGATTTTCCCGTTTTCTCGTACTTTTCCTAGATTAGAAACAAGGGGGTTCTTGCATTGCTTTTGTCCTCCAATTTAAAAGTGAATTCATTCCCACAGCAGCAGCTATGATCTACACAGTTAGCAAATGGCAAAGGGAATTTTTCTGTCATATGTGCCTTAATAAGTGGGGTAATATAATATGTACATCCAAACTCAGACCAATGGTGTCTCAGATGTGCTTTGTTTAACATCGCCCTTCATCTTGTCATTCTGTCCCCCATGTGACATGTCATTTCTCACTGCTTTCTCCTTTCAGAGCACACTGAACACATGTCCCCAAGCTATGACATAACATCTCACACTAGTTCTATTCATCAAATGTCCTTTCCACACTTTACACTGAATGACAACTTTGTGGTCATTAACAGCTTAATAGATTATTTTTGTTCTTCCTTCCAGAAATTATATTTCCATATCTACATACTCAATAAATTCACTGCTCTAGACAAAACTTCCTATAGTGAATTCTTAATCTACTAAATAATATTTTGCGATGGAGCCTTTGGAAAGTGCTGAGGGCAAGCAAGTAGATTCTTGATAGATGGAATTAGTGGCCATAAAGGAGAACTGACAAAGTCCCTTATCCCTTCCTTCACATAAGGTTCCAGGAGAAAATTACTTTCTTTGAGCCAAAAAAAAAATGCATTTGCTGTTACCTTAACACTGGATTTTTCTCAGTTCTAGACTGTGGGAAATAATACATCTTCATATGCCATTCAATTTATGGTTGTTTGGTACAGTCCAAAGAGACTAAGACATATATGTACCCTTGTGTCTCTAGGCATTCTAAATTTTGGTGGCCTTACTTGCTCTCTATGTGAGTCATCCTTCCGTAGAAGCACCATCATTTACAAAGGCATATTAATTCCAAACATGAAAGTGTAGCAGGCCAATTTCTCAACATTATTAGTCTTCCCTATTCCAAATGCCATGTTATTTTCTCCTTTTGAGTTCTCCTTACGTCCTGTAATGCTATAAAGAAAAATACAGATTCTTTTAAAATATAATAAAAATTTGAATGATATACATTATTCCTTCATTATTAATATATTTCTTTCTATGAAAATGGTTTAATAATATTTTTTAAAGATCAAATAATTTGTTCCAGAGGGTTTTATTAATTCAAATTTATTATTGTCTTAGTTAGGGTTTTTATTACTGTTGAAGAGGCACCATGACCATTGCAACTCTTATAAAGAAAACATTTAATTGGGATAGCTTGCTTACAGTTTCAGAGGTTCATCCCATTGTCATCATGATGGGGAGCATGACGGCGTGCAGACAGATGTGGTGCTAGAGTCGTGGCTAAAAGTCCTACATCTTGCAGGCAACAGAAAGTTGACTGACACACTAGGTGGTATCCTGAGTATAGAAAACCCTCAATACCCACCCCCACAGTGACACATTCCTCTAACAAGGCCATACACACTACAACAAAGCTACACCTCCTAATGATGCCATTCCTAAGAAGATTATGTGAGCCAATTACATTCTAACTGCCATAATTATATATTTAGGTATATTTTCATAGCTTAACTCCATTAATGTTTCCTCCATCTCTTCTTCTCTCCCCTCCTCCATCTTCCTCTAACTGTCAAGGGCTGTTAACAGAATTTTCTAATCACTAATGCTAGAAATACTGTACCAGTCTTAGCTGGTGAAGAAGCCAGGCTCACTTTAGTGACTGACCCTCACTTTCTTTAAATGTGATGTTTTATCATGGCATATTTTAAATTTCTGTATGCATATGCCCATCAATTCTTTCACTATGTTCTTATCAGTCTTCACTTTCTCTTACTGTGAATGGTAGCATTTTCTTTCTCTTCCCCACCCTACCATTCTGCTCACTTTTTTACATATTGTTAAGCCATAGTCCTGCATTTACAAATCAGTTCTTCCCCTGAGTTTCAGTTGCATATCCAACAGCATGATGAATATCTAGACCTACCCAGAAGTTCTGCAAATGTTTCATACAATGTCATGCTACCTGGTTCCTTCTTCAATATTCCTCTCTATTTTTAAACTGAATACCTGGAATGTATTTTTGGCTGTCTTCCCCTCTCATCTCCAACAGCCAACAAATCAAAATCTTCTGTTCATGAATATTTTTCTTACCTTTGTATTCACCATTTCCATTGTCTCTGTGTTGATATAATCTCTTCCAGATTGACAAACTAGTTATTATTTCTTATGTTTTCTTCTCTGTTCAAAACTAGGAAAATGATAACCTGTTTGTTCACACTTGTGTTGCTAGATTTGTGGATTAAAGTTGGACACAATGGGATCAAGAGTTGAAAACATAGAATCAGGTCATCTTCAAAATTCTCATATTTATCCATGCATAAGCAAGTTTATATGCTTCATCCTCTTTTTGTCTTATGACAGTGTCCTTTGCTTTACAGAAGCTTCTCAGCTTCAGGAGGTCCCATTTATCCAATGTTGTCCTTAATGTCTGTGCCGCTGGGGATATACGTAGAAAGTGATCTCCTGTGCCCATATGTTGTAGAGTACTTCGCTTCATCCTCTTCTTAGTTAGAAAAAAAAGTAATAGTGCTTCTTGCGTTCTTATTCTCAAAGTAAATAATTTTTGTTTTTGTTTTTCAATTTGGCTACAACTAGAAAAATCCTAAGTAACATATTCGGATCCTGAAATAAGGAAGTGAGAACTATGTGCTCTCTTGAGAGCAGTGCATAAACTGAATTGAAAGATCAAAAGAACTGAGGGTAAAGAAAGGGAAAGAGTTAGGCAATTAGATAAGATAGGTGATGGGTAGAAAAATGGACAGATGGGTAATAAGAGTATTGGAATTCTCTTATAGAAACATGTTCTAAATAAATAATGACTATTGAACAACTAAACAAAACCTTCTAGAGAAAACCTTTTGGTTTTGACTTTAAATCATAAACCTGAATTCATTGAAAGGAATAAAAGAGAGAGCTAGATCTGGGGGTGGGGGGTATTTGGGGAACAAGGTAGAAACCTAGTACAATGAAAACTCCCAGGAATCTATGAAGTTGACCCTAACTGTACTTTCTAGTAATGAATGTTATGGAGCCTCAATGGGCCATGTCCTGTAACGAGGCAAGACTTCCAGTGTAGGGATTGAGACACCAGTGCAGCCATAAAACCTTTGACCTACCATTTGTCCTGCCTGCAAGATGTGCTAGAATAAAGATGGTGCAGAGATTGTGGGAGTGGCCAATCAATGACTGGTCCAGTTTGAAATCCATATCCTAAGAGGGAAAACACTCCTGACACTACCTGGAGGGCCAGGACCCAGAGGTTGGATGGCCCAGAGACCTAGGATAGGAGTAAACATGACCAGGAAAAAAATAGCCGGTGAAACGATTCCTAATGTTATTCTGCTGCACTCATAGATCTGTACCTAGCATAATAGTCATCAGAGAGGCTTCACCCAGCAGCTAATGGGAGCAGATGCAGAGACATGCTGTCAAACATTAGACAGAGCTTGGGGAATCCAGCAGAAAAGGGGGAGGAAGTGTTGTAGGAGTCAAAGAGGTTAAGGACATCATAAGAAAACCAGCATAATCATTTACCCTGTGGTCATAGGGGATAACAGAGACTGAACCAATAATTAGGGAGCCTACATGTATATGACTTAGGTTATACTTATGTAGCTTGGTCTTACTGTTGGACTCCTAACAGTGGGAATGGGGGCTGTCTCTGACTCATTTGTCTGCTTTTGAGATCTTTTTTTTCACCTACTGGCCTTCATGTTCCAGCCTTAATATGAGAGGAAGTGTCTAGTCTTATTGCAACTTGATGTGCAATGTTTGGCTGTTATCCCTGGGAAGCCTGTCCTCTTCTGAAGGCAAATGGAGGAGGAGTGGGAGTGGATGGGGAGGAGGGGAAGGATAAGAAACTGTGGTTGGGATGTATTAGAGAAGAATAAATAATTTAAAATTTAAAAAGAAATTAATAGAGTAGTAATAAAGGAATTTTATATTATTTAACATACCATTTCCAATTAAGGTGAGCCCGTGTAGGCCTATGCTGTGGAACATGAGTAAATATGCTACTGAAATACTAATGTCCCCTAAATAGTTCAGCATACATTGGTTTGTTTTCTGTTTTATTTTGCTTTGCTTTAAGTGAGACTATTTTTGGCCTACATAAAGTTCTTTTGGGACAAGACAAAGCACAATGAATAATTTATCTTCGATAACCTTGGTTTTTTCTAAGTCTAAGGCACAAAGAGCTTCATAAAAGTCACAAAGGCAGATTAAGTTAGGGTAGCTACAGATACAGATACAGATACAGATACAGATACAGATACAGATACAGATACAGATACAGATACAGATACAGGTCAAATCCCTTCCAAGTGGGTTTGGTTTACAATTTTCTTTGAAAAGTTTAAAAATAGCAGTGTCCTTGAGAGAAATATATCATGTTCAATCTATATAATGGCAGGGATGTTTAAAGTCTAAAGTGATCTCATTTCCTCTCCCATCCTTAATCTCCTTTATGTTTCTGTATTCCCAGGCACATGGAAAAAATGAGAGAAAGAAATAATGGGATGGTATGGACACACTAGAGATTGTATTCTCGAAGTTATTTTATACCATTTCATTTCCCTCTGACCCTTCCATGTTTGCTGTGACTATCCCATTTTAACATACCATCTCAAAGACAGCACCTTCTTCACCACCCTCTCCTGTGAATCCCATCTGTGTTAATCAGTACCTTACTTCAGTGGAATCAAGTGCCTCACTGAAGTAACTGAAAGATAAATGAATTATTTGGGCTCACTATTTCAGAGGATTCAGTGCAAAGTCACTGGTTCGGTGCTACTGGGTTTGTTGCAGGACAGTATGTCATGGCAGAGGGAAACTACTAAACTCATGGCATCTGAGAAACAAAGAAAGACAGGCAGATCTAAGGACCAGGAACAAAATACAACATCCAGAGGCATGCTTCCAGTGAAACTTCCTCTAGCTGAGATAAAGAAGCATAGGAATTAGCTTAGTAACCTAGGACTACAATGGTCATGAGCTATGTATATATCTCTGTCCTAACAATGCATCTGGTATCCTTAGGTATTTACCTGCACAGATTATTCATGTACAATGCACTTAGTTAAGACTGTAGACTGCATTGATACATA
>NW_026067944.1:8999293-9077324 GCF_014885135.2 Alexandromys fortis
ATATCTTATTCCAAAAATGTAGTAAATTTGTCCTCCCATTAATAACTATCAAACTTAGATAGATCTAGTCAGTTGTAGTCTACTTATATCTAAGTTTGGGAAAGGAGTGGATCCTGCCTAGAAAGGTTTTAGGAGGATGTGCAATAAGACAAATTGCATCCTTTAAGTGACTAAAATCAGATCAGTTAGGGGAAGTGACATTCATAACAGTAAAAAAAAATAAGTATTATTTAACTTAATCTTTCAATAATAACAAAGAACTACCCTTTCTATGGCCCTTTCCAACCACGCTCCTCCTTCCTTTACCTCTTGAAAAGAAACCTTAAATAAAACTCAGGTGGCCCACCTTCACATTTGAGAGCATGGCTTATTTGTACTATCACTTTGCTTTGAATAAAGTTCCCTAGTACTAAAGTCTCTGTCTGAGCCTTTATTTCCATCCATTGAGTCTGACCCAGATCCCCAGACCAGTCACAAAACCAGGCTTCACCTTCTCATCATTGATTCAGTTATGAAGTTGGACATAAATTAGCCCTTTGAGGTGATGAGCACTATTGGGAGCAAATTAATTCGCAATAGTGCTACCATCTGGAATCCAAACCTTCAACCCTTCAGCTCTTAAAAGATACTTCCTTCATTAACCATAACACCTCTTGTCCTAATTCTGACACTATGTCCTTTCTCTTTTGCCTAACTCCATTTCTAGAGAATTTGAAGAAAAAAAAAAAAACATACATATGAGCATTTGTGACACAAAATGAGTAACAAAGATAATAACAACAGTAATGAATAAACAAACACGCAAAAACAAAATCACTTGTCGTGCCTCCCCTACCCCCCCCAAAAAAAAAAACCAAATTAGTACAAAATAAAAATGAGGGGAGGTTGTGATTTGGTTTGTGACTAAACCTGGAACATAGTTGTTGAACAGCAAGAAGGAAAGGAAAGCGATGGGTGTTGTATGTGGCCAGCTTGAATTATGAAGCAGCCATAGCGTCATGCATAAGGATTATAATCCCCACCACCCACCACACACACACAACTGAACAGTATTTCTCAGAGAGCCACAGATAGAAAAGACTCGTAGAATTTTGGCAGCAGTTTCCCCTTTACACTGAAGTTTCCACACATCTGAAAGTATTCTTTCACTTGTCAAAACTTCTCTCTTCCTTGGGGCCAGCAAGAGGCATTCTAATATGGCGAGCATGAAAGTATAATGGAAAGAAAATTTGTTGTTTTTTTTCCATTTCCATAGATTTGTATATGGAATGGGCTCTTGTAATAAAATATATACTAGCAAAAAAGGGTCTGTTTATTTGAAGGGTTACCAATAAAAATCATGATAAGACAAGAACATCTCAAAGATGTGGCTTTGAATACCAACTACAGTATCTAAGATAGAGAACAAAAACATACTGAGTATCTAGGGATGACAATTTGAAGACAGAAGAATAACTGGCCGGAATAGTTCATAAAGCATATGCATATAGAAGCCACTAGTGAAATCTCTGCCCCCCATAAAGGCCTAATAATGTCTTTTGTAAGCAAACTGTTCCTTCTGGTGGAACAGGGACCAGGCTACCCTTTGTCTTCGTGAACCTATTTCCTCCCTTTATACAAACAGGTGAAGAACAAGGAGATCTCCCACAAGTCCTTGGTGTTATCTTCAGTCCCGAATCTTCCATCCTTTCGGGGGAATATTCTAATCGGCCACCAAAGTCATGTACAGTAGTGACTTTCAGATCGCCAAAATACCAGTTAACAACTTAATTGAGGGTTTGTTTCTTTGGGTTCAGGAGCTCAGGAGTTCTTTTATTCCATCTTGGTGAGGAAAACATGGTAAAGCAAACAAGCTCATGTCATGGACGCTAGCAAGCAAATAAAAGGGCACACGGGAAGGGGAACACCAGAAGAGCAACACAGGAAAGGCAACAAAGGAGGGGGAACACAGGAAGGGGAACAAAGGAGGAGCAACACAGGAAGGGCAACACAGGAGGGGGAACAAAGAATGGAGAACACAGAAAGAGGAACATAGGAAAAGCAACACAGGAGGGGGAACACAGGAAGGGGAACACAGAATGGGAATCACAGGAAGGGGAAACAAAGGATAGGGAACACAGGAAGGGGAACACAGGAACAGAAAGACTGTAAGGAACTTTCCATTCCCAGCCTTTTGGTCAAGATAATTGGAGAAAGAGAGAGGATGTACCCCAATGACATATTTACCACAAAGTTCCTACCTTCCTCCTTTTCCCCACCTGCTAATATTGTCATCACAGAGTCTATCAATGGGTTAAATTATTGATCAAGTCAGAGCCCTCATGATCTAATCATCTCTAGGAAAAGCCCACAGACAAATTCAGAAATCAGTTTCACTAATCCTATTAAGTTGACTATTGAGATTAATTATCACACCAGCTAATTAATATCAAAAATTGATCTGAGTCATTTTGGTGCTCCTAGGATAGAAAAAAAGATACTGATAATATTCACTACAGTTTTCCAAGTTTCAATAGTCTGAAATAGTTTTCTGATGAACACTTTCTAGAAAAGCTAGGACTAGGAAAGAATGATTTCTATTTACTAAAATTCCTCATCTTCTTTATTCAAAACTGAGAGAATCCTTGAACATTCAGCAATATTAGTATGCTAAATACCTAGCTGGTCCAATGTGTTAGCCTCCATCACATAAATTGTAGGTAGGGCTCCCACAATGGGGCCTGAGTCAATAGTGACTTTAGGACCTGTACCAACAGAGTTACATGCTACCTGGAAAGTCCCTGGCATATTTGGACCAGGACATGAAGTCTTTTTGTCCCCTGGAGACTGGAAGAACTTGCTACCTTGTCAATCATCTTTCTCCCTGAAGCATCTAATGTTGAAATTAAGAGGAACTAAAGAGAACATGTCTCTACATTATAAGAAAGGCACATTGATCCATTGTTCTCTGCTGCTTTATGAACACTCATAGCTGAATATTTTGAAAAATCCCAGTGTGGTCATTACCGTCAGCAATTCCTATCATCTGTGTGAGTTCTAGAAAACTACCATATTGTTTCTTTTGGAACTCTAGTGTTTGACCGCTTGACTTGATCAGAACTTTTGCTGAAAGACTCTATAATCAGAGGCTTTTTCTGAAATATTGTTGTGAAATGACTCTAAAATCTCAGGTGGTCTTCTTCCCAAATAGACTAACTCCATTCCAGAATGGAAGGAATAATCACAAGAATTTTCCTGGGTCATTACTCATTCTGTATTGCGTGAGCATCATGAATCTGGTTTTATGGAATGTCCTCAGACTACTGTCCACTTGTCAATTGTGAATACAAAACAACCTGTGTATCCCATGGCATTCCCTCTATAGGCAAATGTAATGGCGTAAGCGAATGCAGACAGATTGTCAAAATATAGACAGCTTTAATGGAGGAATAGACTTACAGAACCACCGTTCCAGAAAAGCAGAAGCGAGGGCTGGGAGCATGCTTGCCAAATTTATAGGCAAACTTTAGCCTGAGGCGAACATGCCCCCTAAGGGGTGGGACTTATCCCTACAGGCAAAGGCTTCCTTCCACAAACAATTGCCGAGCCCTGAGGCATTCTATTAGATACAGAGGTCAGTGATATTTTCATTGTGTCATTTTAGAAGTTCTGTTTAAGGTATAGGAAGCAACTGTTTGGGTGTTTGGAGGGATAAAGGATCAGGAAGCAGAAATAGCAAGTCTAAACTCACTGACAGAGGTCCTATGGGAATAACTAAGATGGGATAACTAGAATAGTGTAAAAGAAAAGTAATATCAAATTAATTACAATATGATGCTTGAAGGATCGCCTAATACAATAATCAAATGAGCTGTGATTGTAGTCAATATCCAGGGGTCTTCCCATTCTTTACATGTGTTCTTTCGCATTCCTTCCCTCCTTTTCATTCCTTCCCTCCTTTTCCTGCCCCTCCCTTCCTCCTCTCCAGCATTTTTTTCCTCTCCTTCCTTCTTGTTTTGATCTTTATTCTCATCTGTCTTTGAAATTACATTGTCAGCAGCCTCTGCCTTATTGGCTTACTATTTATGAAGCCCTCATGGCACATTTACTGACAGAATGCCAATCACACTTCACTGTCATCCTGAAATCAGAAGAGAGATGTCCATGTCCATCTCAGAGTGTGGACTCGGGCATCAAGGGATGCAAGAGTTAACTGTGTGTGTGAAGCAGAGGGTAGCTGCATGGGCCTGCTGAGTAAACAATGAAAGGGAGACAGCTCTGCTTTCTTATTGTAATTGCAAATTTATTTTTATAGTTTCTACAGTTTCTATTTTCCTTTAAACTGCCTTAATCTGTCTTCCTGCTGTGACCTATTTCCAGTAATGCATATTCAGTATAAAAATAGGAGATCAAATCATATCAGACTCAAGTTACTCCTTGTCAGGCAGAAACACATACTTTTATACAACACTGAAATCAATTCTCCTCATACTAATTATTTAATTTCCATAATACAATGGCAGCATTCTGCTGCTCAGTATTCACATTTAAAACCTGTTTTGTAAAGGCCTAATAGTTCTTTCTTTAAGCAATACTATAAGGAAATATAGTTACGATTTTATAAACCAAGCAATTGAGCAGTTGAAAATTCATCTATTGACCCAAAGCCATAGGCAAGGTTTTGTTTATACCTGTAGTGGATGGGTCATTTGATTCAAATGATTTTTTTTTGATTTTTTGAAACAGAGTTTCTCTGTGTAGCTCTGGCTGTCCTGGAACTCACTCTATAGACCAGGGTGGTCTCAAACTCACAGAGATCCTCCTGTCGCTGTGTCTCTGCCTCCAGAGTGCTGCACCACCTCTAACTGGCTTCAAACTATCTTTTGTATCAAATGATTATTTTTTATCAAAATAGTTGATTTAAGAAAGTAATTGTTCTTAATTGATTAATCTTAACTCATATATGGTCAAATTTGTCAGTCATTTGGACTGGTCGCTCTAAATTTCTGTTTCTTTTTTTAAAAAAAAATCTTTTTTTTTTATTTTATATACCAATCCCAGCTCTCCCTCCTTTTCTCTCTCCCTTCCTTCTTCCTCCTTCCACTTCCCACCCACCTTATCCCTACCTCATCCCCTATTTACTCCTTAGAGAGGGCCTACCACTGGAGTTTACAAAGTCTGTCACACCACATTGAGGCAGAACCAAGACACTCCCGCCTGTATCTAAGCTAAGCAAAGTATTCCCTCCATAGGGAAAAGCAAGTTCATGAACTAGGGATAGATAAATCCCGATCTCACTGTCAGTGGCCCCACAAACTGCCCAAGCCATACAACTGTCATCCATGTTCAAAGGACATAGTTTAATCCTATGCAAGTTCCCAGCTGTCAGTCTGGAGTCAGTGAGCTCCCACTAGCTCAAGTCAGCAGTTTCTGTGGGTTTCACAACCATGGTCTTGACCACTTTGCTTATATTATCAGATTCTGGGAGCTCAGCCCTGTGCTTTGCTGTGGATCTCTGCATCCTCTTCATCAGTTACTAGATGAAGGTTCTATGGTGACAATTAAGGTAGTCATCAAATATAATTACAGGAGGAGGCCAGTTCACGTACCCTCTCTACTATTGCTTAGAGTCATCCTTGTGGATTCCTGGGAATTTCCCTAGTATCAGGCTTCTCACTAACCCCATAATGTCTCCCTGTATCAAATTATCTCTTTCCTTGCTCTCCCTCTGTCCTTCCCCCATACATTAGAGTTCCCTAAACTGCAACGGACTCATCCATCTGCACACTGGAAACTGTAACACAGATGGAAACCACATCCACACAAAAGTATTCTCTAGGCAAGGGAAATGGACTCTGCTTTAAAAAAAAAAATCCACAATTCTCGTGTGTGTGCTTGTGTTTGAAATATTAACAAAATGTTGTTAAGGTTTTTCTTATCTTTAGCACTTGGAGGAAATAACATTTAAGAACAAGCAAGTGCCAATCCTGCATGGAGTGCAGTAGGCAGAATTTGCTAAAGTTCCAATTATTTTTAGATTTCTTTCAGACAGTAGATGGCAACTTTAAAGTCTACCAGCAGATGCTGAAAGTGTTATCTTCATTAGAATTTCCATATAACTATGGCATACATGAATGAGTGTGCTCAGGTAAAGAAATCTATAAACACGTGAATGATAGAGTTTTTGGTAATTCACCTTTTAACATTTAATGTTTATATATAAATGTGTATGTTTGTGTGCTTATTTGTGTGGACACACATGTTTGCCAGCTTGTCTGTGGTGAAAGAGAAACTTGCTGGAGTCCTTTCTCTCCTTCCATCCATGAGTTCTAGTAATGGAATCAAGGCTGCCAGATTTTCTGATAAGCACTTCTACCCACTGAGCCATCTGTAATTCAACTACTTAATAACTGCTCATGTCTGATAATTTCCCATGCTTCTTAACTAACATCCAATTCAAATTTTCCCAGTACTTTAAAAATACTTTTAAGTAAACCTTACATTCAAAACAGTTAATAAGAAGAGAATTATAAAAAGAAGTATGTATGCTGGTCTATGATAGGAAAGGGCACATTAGATTTTAAATGATACCCATCCCATTGTTCTCCAGGTCACAACATTGTGAAATGCTTTGTTATATTAATGTGAATCTGGTTATTGTTTTCATGGTGCTCTGGTGAGAAACTGAAAGTGTCAATGTTTCCATCAGATCCAGGTCTTGAGTGTTTCTACCATCAGTTCATTCTTATCCAATTGTCCAGATAACATTGATCAAAAGATCAGAATTATATTGAGCACAGTTCCGACATGAAATTCCTGATGCTCCAACTGTGGTGTGTGATGTGTGGTATGAATTAGGTATAAGATGAGTCCAATAGTATCCAGCCCACACATCCCAAGTCTAGTTCTTTAAGCTGTAGGTCTCTACTGAAGGTTTTAGTCATTATTCAAACATTTCAGGACTTAACACTCTCCCCTGCCTCGCATCTCTCCTTTCTCAGTCCCTTCCTGTAGAAGAGTTCTAGATTTGAGGACCCCTGTCTTAGTTTTAAACACTTGGATACATAATGAGATATTCTGAATCTCACATTCATCTTACTTTTGTATACAATTTACAGAGTGCTTATGTCTGAGCTGTAGCTGATTTTGGGAGGTAAGCTGCGGAATTGTTTGTATTGTGGTTTGTCATGACATTTTAGTGATCAGGTTACAAATTCTGGAGCACTAGGGATAATATGCATGTTCATCTTGTACGGATAGCCAATGTTTGGAATACAACACACACACACAACACACATGAGATTCTCGCTTTTCTGAACACTCTTGGTGGGATTTAGGAACACAGATATACTATACTTCACTGGTAATCTCATGGTTTATGGTTTCCTCAATCATTTCTCAACTTGTTCCCGAGGTTTTATGGCTGTCTTGGAGAACAAGGCACTGCAGCGTCAGACCAGCTCATCTATACTTGTACTCTGTCTCTCGCTCTCTCTCCTGTCTTTCCTATTTCCATCAGAGTATTAATACTTTTACTCTCCTCTGCCATCATATCTCTCTCACTGTCACAGTCATCCTATTACTGTCTCTGTCATTTCCTGCACCTTTCCTGTCTCATATGAACTCAGAACCAAAGGAACAGAATCTAGGAGCAAAGAACAGATAGGATTACTTTATTTCAAAGAGGAAGAGACTCCTATCTGAAGACAATGAAGATTTAAATAAAGCTTGAAAATACCTTGAGCTTATATTAATGAAATTTGAGAAACAGTTGATGGATAACTGAGAAACTAAAACTGAGTTGGACATTTTCCAAATAGTTTTACTAAAAGGGCGAATGAGTTCACTTATGTTTAGGACATGATTTAATCTTCTACTGTGCTCTTCAAAACTTCCTATAGGTTTGTTCCCATTTATTTCCTAGGTTTCTGTCTTATTACTCCTCCAAAAGCCCTCCAGTTTCTCTCCATTAGGTCAACTTCCTCATTCCTTTCTACGAGGGCACTCCCATCGCTGTTCTGACTTGTTTAAGTATAACCGCTATGTCATGGGGAGATCACAAAGTAAAACTCAGGTGCTCAGTGAAACTACTCCTACATCTTTGAAACATTTTTTTTATGTCTGTGTCAGGTGGATATGATTTTTTGTCTGTGTTCCCTTAAAATGACAACCTCCGCAAAGAAGAGAACCACTCCCCGTTCATCTTTGCATTTCCAGAAATGAACACAGTGAATGACACATGTAAGTGACTCAAAATTGTACATTACATATTAACCCAGACAATGAGCTGATGTGTGCGACTTTGTATCCTCATGAGATCTGAACTCCCAAGAGCAGCATCAGCTTGGCTGGTGGACATCTGTTGAGTTCATTTTTTATTAAAATGTCCTAATCACAGATACTTAAGCATTTTTCTTCTGAATTCATAGACTTGTAACCTAGAAGGTAGTGTAAAATGCCACTGAATAGAATACTCCTGGAGCACAACTAATACAAACTCAGAGACAGAAATTGGCATTCAACCTAAAGGTCAGAAAAACAAAATAGCCAGCCACTGGCACTTACCTCTACCTCAGTCTAAAATGGCAATCCTGCCTCCAGGAATCTCAGAATGAGACTGTGAGTGAGAGCTGTCTCCTCCTGTTTTATAATCCTCTCTAGTTCTGGGATTAAGTGTATACACCACTACCACCTGGTTTCTATGGCAAACTAGTGTGGCTGCTAGGGTTAAAAGTGTGTGTCATTGTAGCTACTGGGATTAAAGGTGTTTGTCATTGCTGCCTCGTCTGTAAGGCTGGCCTGTGGGGGGGGGGGTTTACTCTTTTCCTCAGGCAAGGATTTATTTATTTATTAAATACAGATGAAATGCCAGTACATTCTCCAGCAACTGACCCTCCTCAGGCACACTCCTGAATAGAGATACTGCAGCTTTTACCATGAATTCCAATAGATGAAAATTCAGTTTAAAAAATGAGTGATGAAGGGAAGAAGGGAGGAAAGTCTGAACAAGGGATACTTTAAGCTATTCATCATTATTATTATTACTTCTTCCATTTTTAAATTATAACTTACATTTCAGTTTGGATAGTTTAATTGCCACTGTTTTCTAGCATGTGAAATTGTACTATTTTCCTAGTGTCTAAAAACTCTCAAATAATCAGCTTCTCTTGTCCTATAAGAGTTCTGTCCTAGAAGCGAAACTTTAGCTTCTCAAATGCATGCTGAAATTCTCAGATTGAACTTATTATTCATATATACACAAAAGATTGGGTATTTCTATTTTTCTCATCCTCTTAATAGCTTAGTTGTTGTTCCATAATGTACATGTCATAGACTTGTCTTCTCAAACCTTATATCACCATTACTTACCTTAGGATGTTGCTGCCAAGCTCCCCATACTTCTGTCCTAGAAGAAAGAAAACACTGAAGCATCAGAGGGAAACACTCTTTTCTTTTCCATGATAGTCTATTGTAAAATATTATTGTAGATGCCTACATCTTGAATATTTAACTTAAATATTCCTTTGTGCTGCCTTCTACATTTTGTTACAAATTTTTTTTCTATAAATTCAGATTTTGAAAAAAATAGCATACACTTAGCAATACTTTTGTACTTCATGCCTACTACATTCTAGAGACTTTCCTAAGACCTTCTGAAAAATCATTATATTTTATGCATGAACCAATCAGTGAGATAGTTTTCACATTCTGAAGTTTTCTAAGTTAGGAAAGGAAACATCAGTAATGCACCTGAGGGCATGCAGACATAGCAGCATTGGGAACTAAATTCAGGCCTGTTGACTCGTCTGAACAGCCCCACTCTAGACCTCAGCTAAAGCTGCAGTTGAACTAGACTGATGGGGAAGCTTATACTGAGTCCCTTTCAAACACATTTTTAGATTAACTCAGCCTGATGAAATAAAACAAGCTGAAGTTAGTCTTGCTTCATGAGGTAGTTTAATGAGGCAATCGCCTCTTGAAAATCCTCTAGGATTTTAAATAAACTCCAGGTCAAAAGAAGACAAATTAGCATACCATTCATATTAATGCTTCTCAAAGTATATTACAGAAGAAGTCAGTGCTTTGGAATCTGTGCGTGGCCAGATATATTATTTTCAAAGGGGTTTGGGTTGCTCATTATAGTGATGGATGACTGTGATGAAAATATCAACTGGGTCCAAGGCTTCCTTCACAGTTCCTCCCACAAGCACAACAGTGCCATGGAATGAGGGTTATGTAATGAGACAGGCAGTGAGAGTATTCACGACCTTTGTAAGTAAATTTGATTTTCAAATCATACAATATGACATCCCTGATAATATTTTCTACTGATTTTATGTGACCTTGCCCTTGCTAGAATTAAGAGATGTCTAAGTAGATAACAACCACTTTAATGCTTTTTCAGTAAATCAACCATACATCATTACAAGATAAATGGTTGTTCTTAAGGGAGACAAATTTTTAATTAGATTAGTTGCAGCAGGCGCTCAGTGTATTGTGTAGATGTGCATAAGTTGTGACCACAGTTATTAAAGGGCACTTAAGTGTTTAATATAAAAAGCACCTCGGATATCAAAAGTGAGTACAGAAAAATTAAATTGATTCAAGTTTATGGTAAGAGAAAGGTGTCTGATCAGTATTTTCAAACTGTGCTATGATCCTATTGACCCAAACATCATGTACAAGCAGGTTGAGTTGTTTCAAGCTTAGAAGAGAGTGTGAACTATTCTTGACATTAGCTAAGGCATGCATATTTTATTTACTAAGAATATATTCTGTAAATAATACTCAGCCATATTTACTCCAAAGAGAAAATGAAGCAATAGCCAGACATAACAAAAGGACCACAATCAGTATACTTTCAGTGGCCATACTTGCAAATGGTCTGTCAAAATGACTCTTCAATTAATTATGCCAGTCAGTGTTTGCATGTAACCAAATAGGATGCAGGCCATCCTATTTGTTAAATCCTTTACCCCAATTAGTATTGGACCTTTCTGAATTCTAATTATTATTCTAATTATTAGTCAGTTCCTAATTAAAAGTAATACTTCCAAGCTTCTGTTTTTACACCGCATATATTCTAAGATACTGGATTATGAGAAAGTCAAAGTGTCTCCTAATAAGATTGTGACTTTAATCACGTTCAGACAGCAGAGTGCGTAATCAGAGCCTGAGACAAGTCTGGAAGAGCTCCTGGCACTTGAGCTATTGCTGCTGCCTTCCACCTACCCACTGTGTATGCTCAGAACTTCCATGCCCTTTCTTGGCCTCAGCCATATGCAAAACATATGGCTTGGTACCTGATAAACATATGCATGACAGTTTCTGATTCTAAGGTTCTCTATGCAAATAACAGTGGCCTGAGGTCACATTGAGACTAACCCTTAGTCCCTGTTATATTTCCTTGTCTAACAACTTGGAGGAAACATTGATAAATATATTTCTCCTATTTCTTACAAAAGGAAGAGGATGAGAATAACTCCCCATATCATTACGATATTATGATATAATTGCTTTTGGACAAGGGGATTTATAAGGAACGTGCTTGCTCCTTTAAACATGACAAGAATTGTAACGAACATAAATCTATAAAGGTGCAAGGTTAGCTGAAGAACCATTACTGAGAGGAGTTCTGCTCAGCATTTTAAAATCCGTGTTAAAATGCAGTTTCTGTCTCTAAGTAGGAAACAGTTGCTCTGCCAGGTTTCTGACAACCTGTATATCACAAAATGTGAGAGAAACAGAAAGAGCATCTTCATCATGGGAAGAAATGTTAAATATAGTAACAAAAGACAAGTTAGATAGAACCCATCAATACAACGCATGCTTTCCAATTTTCAGAAGATGTGATGCCTACAGCAAATAATATATAAGTGAAAGTGGGAAAATTATCATGATCATGAAGCTTTGTCTTCAGAAAATTATGCTTCCTTGCTCACACTTCAGGCCTAGAGTCATCTTTATGTGAACATCTTTCCCTTATATCTAAAGATGCGATCTCACCTTCAATCCTAATAGTACGTATGATGGGTACCAACTTGTCTGTGTCATGAACTGCACAAATGTTTAGTCGAGTGTTTTTCTACATGGTGTCCCTGACCATGATTTAGAATAATGTTATCATTTGAGGTTGGAGGCAAACAGAACCAGATTTCCCTCATCCAATCAAGTAAAGACCAAATAAAACCAGACGGGACCCTCCTTTGAATGAGAACGGATTCCTACTGCCTGACCAGACACCTGGAATATGGGTCCTAATTTTCTATGTTTGGTTTTAGAGGGCAATGGAGCATATTTTTGGTCTTTAGCCTAATAGAAAGCAGACAATGGTATCATCAGCTCTCCTGTTTCCCTTGTCTTGCAAACTGCACATCAAACCTCTTCCCTGTTCTTACATTCTAATTCCAATAAATAAGAAACAAGCAAGCAAGCATCCCCATGTTTTATGTCATGCTTACTAACACATGTCTTATTTAAGTGCAGGTGTATAATAGATTCCTTTTCATCAAATAGCTTACGGCTCAAACAGATGCTTACACCAAAGTTAGCAATCATTTTTCCTCTTATGAAATAAGAAGATATATATCAATGATAGAAAGTTGTAGTTCAGAAATCTAATGATAAATATTGAATCCAACATAGAAATTTTATCAAAAGATGGACTCTTTACTAACCATATCTGTCAGAATGTCTCTCTTTATCAAATTCAAGAATATTCAGTAGTTACAAGATAGTTTTTGCTATTATCATATCAGGCAAAAAATAGTGACCTTTTGCTTTCTTATAACTAGGACTTCCTGGAGCAGTTGGCTGTACACAAATTCTCTGCACACTACCCACAATGGTGTGGGCCCTCTTCCATCAATCACTAATTAAGAAAATATCCTACAGGCCTGTGACCAGCCTGATCTTATGGAGGCACTTTCTCAATCAAGGATCCCTCCTCTCTCATGACTATACCTTGTGGCAAGTTGGTGTAAAACTAGCTAGTACAACTGAACCCTTATGAACTTGACCCACAAGTACATTACTGTTAAGTCACAACCTTCCCTTTCTTCTTCATCTCCAAGAGCATACATTAATACAAACATCACAATATAAAATATTCCAAGTCCTAAAAGCCCCACACTTCTTACAAATTCAACCATTTTAAAACTCTGCCTATTTAAAAGTTCAAAAGTCTCTTTTAAAAACCTAAATTCTATCAAAATTTATTTTTCTCAACTGTGGGCTCCTATAAAATCAAAAGTAAACTAAATGCTTTCTTACTTAAGAAGAGAAGAACCAGGGCACAGTCACTATCAAATCAAAGTAAAAATCAAACCCTGCGTAAATAACTCAGTATCCAGTGTCTGGGATCAACTCATGATTGGCAAAAGGCTGGGGCTCTTTCAAATGGCATGGTTCACCTCTCTGGCTCCCCACAGATTGTCTTCTAGGCTTCGTTGGCTCCACTCCAGACCTGCTACTGTCCTTGGTAGTTGCCCCACAGTACTGGCATCACCAGCATGCTGGGGTCTTGGGCTGCGCTTTCACCACTAGCCTCTCCTGGGCTCTCATCAGGGACTTCAGCCCTGGCACACAGTCTCAGCCTTAGCTGGTCTCCATGATGCCTTCATGCCATCAAAACCAATACCACCTTGGTGACTCTCAAACTACCAAGATGGTTTGCCAACGTGAGGCACAACCTTGGTCACTTCTGGAGCACAGCTTCTGTGTGCTGAACAAACACTTCCAAGAGATTTAACTTCAGAAATTCTTGCCTCTTAATTACAGTTGATTCTTCAATCTCAGCTGAGCAGCATCAAGTATCCCAGTAAAGCAAAGGTTTAGCATTAGTGCTTCTGTTCTCTTGTTAACCATGGTGATTCTTCAGCTCCAGCTGATCAGACACCACAGATTTCTCTGGAGAAAGGCCTGGTGGTGTCTTTGCATCCCTCTGAAACTTTACAAGCCAGGCCTCCATTGTTGCCACTTTCAACATTCTTGTCTTCCAGACTTCTACAGGGCAGCTCCCTGAGCTCTCAACACTCAGTGGCTTTCCTAACAAAGCTCCAGAGACTCTCCATAATCCTCCCCACAACAAAATAGTTAGATCTGTCGCAGAAATACCCCCACTATCTTGGTACCAACTTGTCTTATTAGGGTTCCTGTTGCTGTAATGAAACTCCATGGCCAGAACAACTTGGGGAGGAAAGGGTTTATTTGGCTTAACCATTCCATATCACTGGAGTCAGAGGAGGAGCTAAACATAGCAGGAACATGGAGACAGTAGCTGACTTAGAAGCCATGGAGTAGTGCTGCTTACCGGCTTATTCCTCGTGGCTTGCTCAGGTAGCTTTCTTATAAAACCCAGGACCACCAGCACAGGGGTGGCACCATCCACAATAGATTGAGCCTTCCCCCACCAGTCACTGATTAAGAAAATGCCCTGCAGGATTGTGTACAGTTCAATCTTATGGAAACATTTTCTCAATTGACATACTCTCCTCTCTGAAAACTATACCTTGTGTCAAGATGGCATAAGACTAGCCAGCACAGTCACTATGGGGTATTTCTGCTTTCTGCTTGACAAAAGAAAAGGAAAGGAAAGGGAGAGTGAGTAGGAGAAGGGAAGCAATGAATAAAAGAAGGAAGGAAGGAAGGAAGGAAGGAAGGAAGGAAGGAAGGAAGGAAGGAAGGAAGGAGAAAGAAAGAAAGAAAGAAAGACCCCAGGGTATAAACAACTCAGGTTGCTGGTTGAAAAATCAAATGATAAGCACAAGCAAAAGAAAGTTTTTAAGGGCCAGGCGATGGTGGCGCACGCCTTTAATGCCAGCAGTCAGGAGGCAGAGGCAGACGGATCTCTGTGAGTTCAAGACCAGCCTGGTCTACAGAGCTAGTTCCAGGACAGGCTCCAAAACCACAAAGAAACCCTGTCTCGAAAAGCCAAAAAAAAAAAAGTTTTTAAGGTTTATAGAATCATTCTTTTTCTATTGCAATTCCTATTAATTGAACATAAATAACCCCTTCCAAGAACTGTAACCCCTTCTTTATTTTTGCTGTCTAGTCACTCAGACTGACTGAACGGTATTTAATCAGAAGAGGTGGAAACCAAGGATATTGTACCTTTCCTTACCAACTCACTCTGGAAAGAATACTACCAGTGGATTGTTCGGGAGGATCATTCACCATAAAAAAATAATTAGCAAACAATAGGAAGGCATGCATGATTGATGATCACAGTGACCTTTCATACCCTGACACTCTGCTCTATTCTAGCGATTTCCAATGATACTATCGCTATTAGTAACCTATCAGAGTCATGTTTTATACTTTGATCCTAGTCCATGTCGACATATTTCTCTTTAATTTCTAACTGAGAGAGGGCTCATAAAGAACGTCATATGAAAGGCGGCTCTCCTCTGAGACTCGGTATTAGGAGCAGGAAGGAAAAGGAAGAAAAATGTCTATTTTCAGGTCGACTGCTCAGGTTGGATTACTCTCCCAGGGCAGCAGTCAGAAGGGAAGTAGATCCCCATGGTTGCCCTTCACAGGGCTAATGAGATCCACAGGTCTGCAGCGCACTGCGCCTCCTGGACACACCACCTCCTTTATCAAGAAGAGCCTGCTCGGAGAGCAGAAGCAAAGCCCGTCATTCTGATTTAGAAGGTGCAGGAGCCACAGGCCAGGGCTTCTCCCTCATGCCTCATTTCATCATTTTTCATGCTTTCCCTCTGCTTTTAGGCATTGATTCATCTCTCTCTTTCTGTTCATCTTTTTTTTTCCCCAGCCCAGCATCTTTGCTCTAAATAGTCCAAGTTTTGGAACATAACTTTGAAGCAAAAGATGTTTTCTCCCATGATTCTTTTCATTGTGTGACTCGTTTGTTCTCTCCTTGGATCTGGTAGATTTTCTCTTGATATCGTGAGCCTGTGTCTATTTCCAGGTGCTTTCTCCTGTCTTTGCTTTACTCAGAAATGTGTGGTATAACAGGAAGGGCTGTGACTTGGGTGACAAGTGCTGCATGACATTAGGCATGTCAACTAAATCCTTAAAACAACAGGTTTCATAAAAAGTTAGATTCAGTTAGCCCAGTGACTCACCTCAACTCAACTTCTGTAAATATTGTGTACTCCCAGGTCTGATTCTGTGCAACATCAGCATGTGTATCTTCTTTTCATATTGATGCGGTAAAAAAAAAATCAGCACAAACTCAGTGACTTCAAACAGCATGTACTAACTGTCACGAATATCAGTTTGTTAGAAGTTAGCTGTTGTCTGTTTGGACCAAAAGTCAAAGGAGCATCCCTCCTTCTTGGAGCTTCTTAGAAATTTGCTTGCATTTCCAGAGCATCTCTTTATCTTGGGTTTGGTACTCTTTCCCACCCTAAAATCCACAGCACCAGGTCAAGTCCTTCTCTTTTTGCTTTTCTTTGAAGAACTTTGACCAGAAAATGTTCTCCACTTTTAAGGATCCATATGACTTGATTCAGACATACAGATAATTCAGGACAATCTCCTGGCCTCAAGTTCTGTAGCCTGGTGGGGAACCTCCTTCAGCCAATGGCCTTTAATAGGCTGGACCAGGTTGGGGCGTGGCTTTGGGTACCAAAAGAACACGTACCGTCTGCTCGCCCCTCTTTCTCTCCCCCCTCCCCCAACCTCAAACCCACACCCCGAGCCACACCTGGATGTCAGATCCTGTTCCTATTTCCTGGCTGTGATCTGTAAGTTTCTTTTCTTTTCTAAAGAAAAACCTTAGTATACCTTTTCAGAGCTACTGTGGGATTACTTGATTTGCGTTCCCTCTTCTGACGTGTGCTGCTTCAGTAGCCCTCTTAGAAACATCATAATGTAACATAATCAGAGGCCCAGTGATGGCATGTGGCCATTTGGGGATGGAGCCACACACTAGTTTTCTTCCTACCACTGCAACGACCACTTCCTCCCAGAGTGATGAACTGACAGCGCATTTTAAATCGAGTATCATCAAATCAGGCTGACGGAATGCAATGTTTCACTCCCTTCTGTGGATTTAGTTATTCTTTTTCACCACATGTCAGAATGGGCTTTATACGAAGACACATCAAAGCAAGACTTCTGACACCATCCCTGGGATGAGAACTTCCAGGAACTCCCGTTTATGCCTGGAACTGTGTTATGAAATTGTAGAGTCTCTCCTTGGACATGGAATGTGTTGTTAAAAGTATTCCAAGGGCTGTGCCTTCCGTGCTGACTTCTCAGTAACCACAGTCAGCTCTCCGTTACTGCTCTTCCAGCCTCGGTCTGTGGTGGTTCTGAGGGATAGCTGTTCTGTGGTCATATGCTCTGTCCCTAATGGAGGCAGACTTTGACACCAGACTGGTTGCCTTCCGGCTGTGGTTTCTAAACCTTCCTTGAGGTAAGTTGTTTCTTATCTGGCCCTTTCCTACCTGGCGATTGTTTCACCAGCCATGATGCCCCACTGGCTAACATTTATAGGTGATAAACCTGCACAGCCACACAAGGCTCTGCTCTCAGAAGAGGACCCATGCTGTGAGTAATACCATCTTGTGGCCTTCCTGGAGTTCTTAATTGCTATTTTTTTAAACATTTGTATTATTAATGAAATCTGATACTAGGTCTGAAGCATGTTTTGGAGACTGAGAGCTCAGCTCACCTGCCATTCCAATGCCCAATTTAAAATCTTGACCTCTGGCTTCCACATCTTTCCTTAATAAGTATTGTTATCCTCCTTTCTTCCTTTTTTCTTTCTTTTATTTTCAAGACAGTGTTTCTCTGTATAATAGCCCTAGCTCTCCTAGAACTAGCTCTGTAGACCAGGCTGGCCACAAACTCACAGAGATCCGCCTGCCTCTGCCTTCCAAGTGCTGGAAATAAAGATGTGTGCCATCACCGCCAGCTCACCCTCCTTTCTTAACAGAGTCTAGCAGTGGTAAAAGGACAAAATCAAGTTCATAACCAATTTGCAGGTGAAATGAAGGTGCCTGTGAAGCTCTGTAGATACTGAACCAATAACCTCACACCCAAAGAAGGGAGACTCTAATTGGAAAATGAGAAACATCATGAATAGTGAGACATATGCAAACACGTGTTTTCCAACTGTTTTATTGGGGATCCTCCACTTTTGCTTTGTAACTGTTCTTCCTCAAATTAAGTAGCTAGCTAGACCTGTAATTGATTTACTTAGGGCTGTCTCCACTTTATCACTTTCAACATTCTAGTCCAGAAAATGAGAGTGTCTTCTGAATTATAGAATGATGTCATAGTTACATTTCTATTGTTGTGAACAGACACCATGACCAAGGTGACCTCTACAAGAAAATATTTAATGTGGTGTTCATTATTTCATAGGCCAGTAGAGTCGATGACCATTACGGTGGTAAGCATAGAAGCAAGCAAGCAAGCAGACAGGTAGGAGGCAGGGTGAACTGTGCTAAAATAATAGCGGAGTGCTTACATCTGGTTCATAGCCATGAGGCAGAAGGCTGGGGAAGGAAAAGCAAGAATGAATGGAAATGCTTTTGAAACCTCAAAGACTGCCCCTACAGACACACCCTATTAAACAAGGCCATACCTCCTAATTCTTCCCAAACAATGCCATTACCACCTTTAACTGTAAATTATAATCACAATATCTACAATAGAATGTTGTTGTGAATATTAAATGGCATAATATATAAAGCACTTTTAGTGCAGTGCCTCAGGCTGTTACAGTTAGTGCTCATTGTCAGTTTGATGGACTTTAGAATTAGCTAGAAGACAGGCCTCCAGGCATCCCTGAGAGGAATTATCACGATTAAGGTTAGTCTCCTCTGTGAGTGAACTGTCTTAAATTATTTGATATGTTAAAATTCATCCCAGCTGTGGGTGGGACAAGCACCTAGGAGACAAATAGAGAAAGGAAACAGAGCACAGAAATCCATGCCTCTAGGCTCCTTGTCCATGGGTGTAATTGTCCAACTGTGTTAAGCTCCTTACTTCCGGCCATTATGGCCCCGACACATCTTTTTGCCAGTGTATTTTATCCAAGTAATAGGAAGAGAAACTAGACAATTGGTTTTCACTGAATAATCATTCAGTAGTGCTAATAATAGCAAAATTACTGGTTTTTCATATTGGAAGCAACTTCATTATTCTGTCATTCCTACAAAACTATACATTGCTGGCATGTTGGAAATATTGTTTTTTGTTTTTTTTTTTAACCAATTTTCAACATGTTTACTTGCAGCATAAGTACCCACAGTTTTTTGTTTGTTTTGTTTTGTTTTGATCTATTTGTTTTTATTGTGCTGTACATTTTTGCCCATAGCTTTGCCCTAAGATGATTCTAGTCTTCTCTGTCTATTGTTCTCAGTTAATATTAGTCTTTCCTCTAGTATTTAGAATTGGGCTAGCAAAAGCTGGTGCAGCTGTATCTTCTATGCCCTTTACAACAGTCCTATAGCTGTCTCTTTTATTCCATTTGAACATCATACATTATTTCTGCTTGCAGTGAAAGTTCTGACTGTAATTCTCAGGCCATGAAGAGAGCACACAGAACTGGTTGAGCATAGCTGGTAAAGATTACTCCAGTCCATCCATCAGGCTGCTGTGATACTCTCAGAGGGCTCATTTGAATAGCTCAAGTCCCAGGCAAAGCATCTTTCTCAAGATAACAATTCAATTCATGGAGAAGAAAATGTTGATTTCTGTTTACAAATAATAAATAATTATTAGAGAAGATCCTCTGAAATAAGTTTTATGAAGTTGTATCACACACAAAAAAAATTCTTTCCAAGTTTGATTGTTTACAGAAATCTAGAAAGTCAAAACTAACAATAAATTAAAGAAGCATTTCTCAGACACAGCTGCAAAAACATTACATTCCTACAAGAAAAAATGCTTATATTAAACACAGCCATTTCCTCTTTATATACACACAGTGAATTTTTTTCTAATCTACTGGGGAAAACACTATTATCTAGAGTGCAGTGATAAAAGCATTCATCCTTTGCTTTTTAAGTCATATGTTTGGGGGAATTATTCAGATTGCCCAGCTCGCTAAGTCATTTAAGAGAATACCATGATTATTCTTATCCCCAAGCCCTTCACAGATTCAGTCGTCTGGATTTGAGTTTTGTTTTCCTCTTCTCAATTCAATAAAACAAACTGGTTTAGCTAACCAGTAAGTCGACCAGATAGTTTGGTATTTTATTCAGAGTAATTGCAGAGATTGTGTTCAATATGCTGTCAGTGGGACTTGCTTGAAATGCATGGAGCCAGTATCTCAGTACATGTGTCCTACTCAGTCACTGGACAGTACATGGGCTATGCAGTAATCATGTGGTCATTATCTGTCAGACTCAATTGCCAGCTTTTTACATTAGAGTACATGAGCTAAGCATCAAAATAGGCTCAATAGCTTGTGAATAATTTATATTTCAGCAAACCATACTTTGTTGTGTGTGTGTATGTCTGTGTCTGTTTTATATGTGTGTAATTAAAGGAAAATGTGAACACTGAAAAAGTCTAAGAACTAGTCTAGAATTTATATGACAATCTTTTAGAAAATTAAAAAAATGCTTCAGATTAATTAAAAGGTACTAACACAAAAATGCAGAAATGTATTTTTTTAATCCTGAAATAGGAATAAAATTAAACAAAAAATTCTTGAATGGAACTGTAATATTTCATTTACCTGATGTTAGAGATGAATCTAAATCTTTTAAACTACGGCATAAAGTTAGAAGCCTCTTATATTTTTTAAAGTGCTAATCTTGGTTGTATTGTGTGTAAGAACTTTTCTCAGAATGGATGATGTACCCTTCATAACCTAAAATATTTCATGCATATTCATTTAAATTTCAAAGAGGATCTCATTATCTCATCCAAAAAAAGAATTAATGATCCTTAATGGTTTCCCATGACATTTGTCTTTGTCCCTTCTCAACTGTGCAGATAATTTTAAGTAATACAAATGTTTCTGTTCATGCTTTTATATCTAAAATCTCACACATGATTACAGGATTGAAAAGAAATCATCCTTTCTATTCTCGGTGATGAAATCTCCATTCCTCTTTCATATATGTCAAAAAAAATTGTGCCTGAGTTCATTTTCTACATTTGTACCATATTTTTAGAAATAAAACCAATAAAATGGATGAGTGAATACTTGTTGGATCATAGACGGAAAGTGCTGATGACGAAGCACTCTCTTATCCATTATAAGAACTCGAAGTCTTTTGTTGAACACAATGGAAATCATGCAAAGCAAACAGAATGGAGTCCAAATACAACTTCACATTTACTTATTCCCTTGTCTCTGAAGAGATAGTGATTTTGTTAAGCTACAATAGAAAAAAATGAATGACCTGATATAGAATATGAAACCCACTACTGCTGCTGTTCTGCTGCTACTTCTTTCTCCCTCTCCATATGTATGTAAATGAGACACACAGTCACTAACACACACTCATAACATGCACAATTACACAGAATTATGGACAGATAACTCATTCAGTATAATTCCTGCCGTACAGTTGTGAGACAATGGTCTGTACCCTGTCACTTGTGTTATTTTAATAAAATGCTGATTGGCCAGTAGCCAAGCAGGCAGTAGAGGCGGGGCAACCAGGTGGAAGCAGAGGTGGGTTAATGAGAACAGGAGAATTTTGGGAAGAGGAAAGCTCAGTCTACAGTTGTCATCTAGACGCAAGAAGAGATGCCCCACAGATAAAGGCACCAAGTCACATGACTAACACAGACAAGAATTATGGGCTAATGTAAGTTACAAGGGTTAATAAGAAGCCCGAGCTTGATGTGGGTGTCCCCTCTGTGTGCTATGACTAACATTAATAAATAGAAACACTGTCTTGGCTGTTGGTAAGGCAGAACTTAGGTGGGCAGGGAAGACAGAACTGAATGCTGGGAGGAAGGGGAGCAGAGTCAGAGAGATGCCATGAATCTACCAGAGACAGACACTGGGAATTTTACCCATTAAGCCACTGCTATGTGGTCATATATAGATTAATAGAAATGGGTTAAATTAATATAAGAGTTAACTAATAAGAAGCTAGAGCTAATGGCCAAAGCAATGTTTTAAATAATACAGTTTCTGTGTGGTTATTTTGGGGCTAAGCTAGCCAGGTGGCCAGGATGAACAAGCAGCCTGGCCCTCCTTACTACAACTCCTGCTGATTGGGGGTGCTGATAATCTTATGGGGACCTAAAGTAAATTTTGAGTTATAGTCAAGTCTTGACTGGAATATTCTGTGAGACTTGATCATCTCAACCAGCAGTCTTGAGGCTGTTGAGGCTGTTCTGGATATAGAACTCAGACTTCTGGACCATCTGCTTCTACCGGAGATTTCTCAGGGGGTCTTTCTTGATCAAACCTGATTTTTCTAAGCCCAGAATAAACCCACATTCTCTCATTTCCTGTGAAAACAAAAGCAAAACATCTCCTCCAAAGTAACATATCTTTAGACTTAAATTTTGAAGTCAAAGCATTTTCAAAATATATACGTTGGATTAATCCAGCAGCATTTATAATAAAATGTCTATTAGTAGCTGTTGTTCCTTCCTCAGCAGCATACAATTTAAAGACAACACAATAATATACAGTATCCAGACTCTCTGTGTATTTTCCATTTTTTATTTTTTTTATTTTATTTATTATTTATTTATTTTTAATTGAAAATTTTCCACCCCCTCCCCTTCTCCCATTTCCCTCCCCCTCCTCCCATCCCCCTTCCCCTGCCTCTCCAGTCCAAAGAGCAGTCAGGGTTCCCTGCCCTGTGGGAAGTCCAAGGTCCTCTCCCCTCCATCCAGGTCTAGGAAGGTGAGCATCCAAACAGACTAGGCTCCCAAAAAGCCAGTACTTGCAGTAGGATCAAAATTCAGTGCCATTGTCCTTGGCTTCTCAGTCAGCGCTCCTTGTCTGATATATTCAGAGAGTCTGGTTTGATCACATGCTCCATCAGTCCCAGTTCAGCTGACCTTGGTGAGCTCCTATTAGTTCAGCCCAGCCGTCTCAGTGGGTGGGCGCACCCCTTGTGGTCCTGACTTCCTTGCTCATGTTCTCCCTCCTTCTGCTCCTCATTTGGACTTTAGGAGCTCAGTCCAGTGCCCCAATGTGGGTCTCTGTCTCTAGTTTCGTCCATCGGCAGATGAAGGTTCTATGGTGATATGCAAGATATTCATCCGTAAGGCTATAGAATAGGGCCATATCATGTTCCCTCTTCTCAGCTGTATTTTCCATCCTTACATGGCTTTATTTTAAACTCTATTTTTTATTTTTACTTTTAATTTTTGGGTTATTTTTTGAGACTAAGTTTCTTTGTGTTTCTTTGGCTGTCCTGGCACTCTCTAAGCCAGGTCTTCTTGAACTCACAGAGATCCACCTGCCTCTGACTCCCAAGTGTTGGGATTAAAGGTCTGTGCCACCACACCTTGAACTCACAGAGATCCTCCTGCCTCTGCCTCCCGTGTTGGGATTAAAGTTGTGTGCCACCACACAATCTGTGCCATCAGCAACTGCATGGCTGGCTTGTGGGTCTAGCTTTCCTGTAGTGCCGACAAAGCTCAGGCAGTACATTACCTAGGCTAGCAGCTACTCAGGGCTGCCACACAGAGATCCTATTCCCAAATGCACCGTGAGGAGCCTGACAGCAGCTGGCTAGAGACATGGGAGACTCAAGCCCCATGTTGGGTGACAACTGTGAATTATCTCCGGTTGAGAAATAACCAGACTAGCTAAAAGATAAAACAATTATATTTTTATGTATTAAAAGGGGCAAACTCACAAAACAGAAATAAGAAGTCCAAACTCAGCTGTGCTGACAGAGAGAGTGTACCTGGGCCACACGGTGTTTTTCTCCAAGTCCCAGAAAGCCAAACCCTAACTTGGTCCCACCTCTTAAGTGTAACTGGTTGGCAAAGATTCCCCATCGCCATACAAACATGAAGATCTGAGTTCAGATCCTATCTTCCATGTAAAACCAGGTATGTTGGCTTGCATTTATAAACATAGTATTGGGCTGAGGTAAATACTTGTGGGTCCGCAGAGTGAGTTGGCCAGTCAGTCTGCCTAGTCAGTGAGTTCTGGAATCAATGAAAGAGAGAGAAATTGTCTAACAAAGAGAGAGAGAGAGAGAGAGAGAGAGAGAGAGAGAGAGAGAGAGAGAGTGAGAGATTGTAATCTTTGGCCTTCCTGTACACGTACATGCACATATGTACACAAACATGTATCTACACATACAATACATGTGTTTTTTAAACAATCTTATATTTACTACAAAAATTAGTTTAATTTTTTAAGTTTTCATTGACTTTTTTGTGTGTGGATTTTACATCGTGCATCCCAGTTCCATTCATCTCCCTATCACTTTGTATCTGTCCTCTGACCTTTCAATCTTCCCTCTGAAATAAAATAAAATACAATTGAAGACAAATAAACAAACCATCATGAAACAAAAAAAAACTCATCATGGAGGCTGTAGTGTGATACAGTGAGTCACAGGGTATACTCTTTAGTCCATACATCTTTATTTATAAGTGTTCATTGCAATGAGCCATTGGTCTGGTTTGAAGCCTCTGGCCTCTGCTACCCTCAATACCGAGCCCTCACTGGAATTCTTCCTGGATATCCAGTTGTTGTTTTGTGTCAAGAAAATCCCACAGATTTGGATTTGCAGGTCCAGCCCATCACATGCTCCATCAGTTCATAGCTGAGGTGAATGTTGGGATGGGCTAACTTATAGCCCTAATTATGGGTCTGGACAGTTTCATTTTATTACTTACAAATTTCAAACTATGTTAATAAATTCTTTTTTTAACTAAAAATTCTGAATATAAAACATCATTATTAATGGGAATTCTGTTTTAAATTAAGTGCTTTCACTTTTTTTAGCCAAAATTTTGCAGTTTGATATCTCTTGACATATATGTCCCAATACCACTTCCATTTTACTTGTCACTATGGTTTTATTCTCTATATTTCTATATTTCATTTTATTAATTGATTTTATTGAGATGTATATTTTTCTCTGTTCCCCTTCCTTTTTCCCCATCCCCTTGAGCCCTCTCCCATGGTCCTCATGCTCCTAATTTACTCAGGATATCTTGACTTTTTTTACTTTCCATGTAGATTAGATCCATGTATGTCTCTCTTAGGGTCCTCATTGTTGTCTAGGTTCTCTGGAATTGTGAATTATAGTCTGGTTTTCTTTGCTTTATGTCAAAAAGCCACTTTTGAGTGAGTACATATTATATTTGTATTTCTGGGTCTGTGTTACCTCACTCAATATGATGTTTTCTAGATCCATCCTTTGCCTTTCAAGATGTCATTATCTTTTTTCTGCTGTGTAAGTACTCCAAATAATGGTGCTATGAACATAGTTGAACACATATCCTTATGGTATGACTGAGCATCCTTTGGATGTATGCCCAAAAGTGGTACTGCTTAGTCCTGAGGAAGATTGTTTCCTAATTTTCTGAGAAATTGTCACACTGATATCCAAAGGGGCTGTACCGGTTTGCACTCCCACCAGCAGTGCAGGAGTGTTCTCTTTACCACACATCCTCTCCAGCATAAGTTGCCATCAGTGTTTTTTGTCTCGGCCATTCTTACAAGTATAATATGGAATCTCAGAATTGTTTTAACTTGCATTTCTCTGATGGTTAAGGATATTGAACATTTCCGTAAATGTCTTTCGGCCATTTTAGATTCCTCTGTTAATAGTATTCTGTTTAGGCCTGTACCCTATTTTTTATTGGATTATTATTTGATGACCAATTTCTTGAGTTCTTTTTATATTTTGGAGATCATCCCTCTGTATGATGTGGGTTTGGTGAAGGTCTTTTTTAATCCTGTAGCTTGCTGTTTTGTCTTGTTGACCATGTGTTTTGTTTACAGAAGCTTTTCAGTTTCAGGAGGTCCCATTTATTAATTGTTTCTTTCAGTGTCTGTGCCACTGGGGTTATATTTAAGAAGTGGTCTCCTGTGCCAATGCATTCAAGTGTATTTCCCACATTCTCTTCTATGAGGTTCAGTGTGATTGGCTTTATGTTGAGATCTTTGATCTATCTGGATGTGAGTTTTGTGCATGGCGATAGATATGAATCCATAAATTCTTCCTTTCTAAACTTTTAACAGTGTTTTGGCTTACCTAGTCCTGTTCATTTTAAGTCAGCTTTGAATGTTTTATGCCACATTTTTCTTAAATTCTCAATTTCTTCTGACTACTCTTAGACTAATGAAGAGGACTTGAAGTGGGCAGAAATAGTGGCTTGCTTTCACTCTTTATTTTTTAATTACATTTATTTGTTTATCTTACATAGCAACCACAGTACCCCCCTCCCATTCCCTTTCCTATCCTCCACTGTGCACCCCTCCATCTGTTCCTCCTGTTTCTGTTCAGAAAGGGGCATGCCTACCATGGGTGTCAACAAGAAAATAACATATCAAATTAAATAGGACTGAGCTCCTCCCATTGTATTAAGACTGGGCAAAGCAACCAAAACATTAGAGACAACTTCTGCCCCCACCACTAGAAGTTCTAAAAGTAGATCCTCCATTGAAAGTCTTACCTGGTCACAGACAATGGCCAGTTCAGACTATATATCCACTATTGCTAGCAATCTTAACTGGGGTCATCCTGGTACATTCCTGGGAATTTCCCTTGGACCAGGTTTTTATCTGACCCCTAAATGCCCCTCTTTCCAGTCATCTCTTTCAGTATTTTCCCCTCCAACCTCCTCCAACCTAATCTTTCATGTTCTCATCCCCACCTGTCCCCAGGGAATTCCCAAGATCTAGTTCCCCTTCCTAGGGGGATGCAGTAAAGGATAACTATGCTACAATTCACAGTCCCAGAGAGGCTAGGTAACAAGGAGTACCCAAGGGGCTTGTTTTCATTCTTTTTCTCAGGCCATCGTTTATTGCCCTTGCAATTATTCTCTTTCTCTTTCTGAAACTATGAGTTCTATGAGCAGGATAATGCTGTGGTCTAAATGTTGATGTATCCTAGAGTTCACATTCTGGAAACTAACCCCTAATATAAGCATAATCCAGCATAAAACCTTCAGCAAGGGAATAGGTTATGATAAAGCTACTACAAATGTTTTAGTGCCCTCAAGCAATAGATGCCAGCAAGCTTCCTCACTCCTATCTGCCACGTGAATGCTTGGGAAATGAACTGTCATCTATGAAGACAGCCTTTACCAAGCAGCAAATCTAGCACAGCCTTGACCTGCACTTCTCAAAGTCCAGAAGTATGTACAATATATTTCTGTTTTTCTTTGTAAGCCACCTGGTCCATGCCATTATTATAGACTCCTGAATAAGCAATATGAGGAAGTAGTTGTTCAGTTACATTAATAGTCATACTTTGTTTCAAACAGCATTATCTTCTCCATGTATTGATTTCTTCCAGTATAGTAACTTTGTATAGAATGCAAATACTTTCCCTCCAGTTGATTCAACTTTAGTTCAATCACAGTGAGACCTAGTACTCATTCAGAGAATAACAGCTACATCTCTGTATGTCTTCATGTCTTAGTTTTGTTTCCTGTGATGGAATACCATGACAAAAACAAGGAGGGGGAGATATAGTAATTTTGCTTACAAATCCAGATTATAGTTCAGCACTGGATGAGATTCAAGACAGAAAGTACTTGAAGTAGCTTCTCACAGTATATCCACAGACAAGAACAGAGAACAATGAATTATATAACACAATGCAGGCATAATAGTACTTCGTTCCTTCTCTGCCTGCAATCTCTTCATGGCCCCCTGCCAGGGAATGATGCCACCCACCATGGAAAGATCTTTCTACTTCAATTGGCAAAATCAAGACAATCTCCAATCCAACACTGAATCTCCCTTCCCAGGTAGTTTTAGATTGTGCCAAATTGAAAACATTAGTCATCTGTGATGGCTGATCTTGGTTGTCAATCTGAATATATCTGAAACCAACTACAAGCCAAGCAATCTGGGCATACTTAGGAATTTTTATGATTAGATCATTTGAGTTGGGAAAGACCCACCCTAAATTTGAGACACCTTTTGGTGGTGTGAGCCACATAAAAGAACATGGAGAAAGAAGTTTTGCTCTCACTGGCAAGTTCATCTGTCCTACTGTGGAGCGATTCCTTTGTTGGCATTTGAACCTCCTTTTTTTTTTTTTTGTTTTTTGTTTTTGGAACTCCAGTGTGCACTGAAGACTCCTCTCAGAATCCAGTACCAGTTGGGGACTGATGACACATCCAGCCTTGTGGACTAAACAACTACTAGATTCTTAGCCTTTCCACAAGGAGACAGCTATTGTTTGACTAACCAGACAACAGTCTGTAAGTCACTCTAATAAACCTCATTTGTCTATATCCCATGTGTGTGTGTGTGTGTGTGTGTGTGTGTGTGTGTGTGTGTATAAATTCTATCAGTTCTGGTCCTTTGGTTAAAACAATGCTCATGTCAGAATTAGTCAAAGAAAGGACCAAAGAGTGGGGGAGGGAAAAGCTACCTTAATTATCTGTATCTAAATATTTTGTCTGGAATTACCTAACTTTCCAGGGTTACTTCATTGTTTCCTAGATAGACCCAGGAAAGACATTTGCAGCATCATGAAATATCACCAAGAACTAGATACAACATGGCAGTTCCTTTTGAATCTACAAGATACAAGATTCCATGCCATTAAGGAGTCCTCCTTCTTTACTTCATTGGCTTTGTTTGAGGACTCCTGCTGGTTCCTCATTTAATTGTTGGCATAGCTCCTGCTCCATACTAGAGTTGTAGTAGCAGACTCATACAAGAATTTTTGTTTTGTTTTGTTTTTATTAGAATGTCTTCATTATTCAGAATCTAAGCAGGTTAAAATATAATTTATAAAATTATATAAGTGTACTCCATTTTTACCTTTTTTGTCATCGTTATCTGGAACTCTTATCTCCTGACATCTCAATTCTGTGACTTGCAGCTACCACTGACAGCCATCCATGAACATTGCAAATAGGGAAAGTAATATTTTTGTCTTGTCCCTGGGCATTATCAATTCCTTCGTGTTATGCATAACATTACTGGAATGGCTTTCACAGCAGGGGCTTCAGTTTTTAATAAAAGTGAGTTTTAATTTTAATTATGGCAATTAAGATCTTACCATTGGCAGGAAGAGACTGCTGCGCAGTCTTGAGCTCTGCTTTGAATATTCTACTGAGCTCCAAAAAAATATCCTACTCTTTGGATGATGGTTCTTTCCAAACCCCAACATGGTTAAACTTATACAAGTAATGCTAGGACAGGATCACTCTTGAAGACGTGCTCTCAGTACTGCTCACATGGAGACAGACTCAGAGTCTCCTCACATCTTGGGAGAGGTAAGAATCAGGGCATAACGAAAGGCTGTGCATCTCTGCAGAAACACTAGCTTTTTCCTTTCAGATTTTGTCACTGTAACATATTTTGAATGAATATTGCACTCCAGCATGGCTACATACTTGAAAAAATGTTTTAAACAAATGACATGCTCATTTCCTCACTCTCTATATGTGATCCACTTAAAGAAGAAAATGCACACAGCAATTAAAATGGCCAAAATGCTGAGTCTTGTGACAGTTCTATTTCTGTGGTAGACCTAGTTAAACCTGGAATTTTCCAGTATTTTCACTGACATCATTTATGTTGTAATTAACACTTTTTACTGGTAAAGACTGTTGTTCTCAGATGAAGTCCTTCATCTTGTTGCGGTTATAGCTACAAAACTGCAACAATAAAACCATAATTATGAGAATTTTCTAGCCACAAGTTTACACAAGAGACTGCTTTACACATGAGCAAAAATAAAAGGTAATTAAATACAGACGGGTGTAAGGCTATAGACTTGTAGAGTGCCGACTAGTCTTTCTAGCTTGCTGGCATTTTAACATTATTTGCATGTGGCAAGTTTTTTGATTATGGCATTATTGTAAACCCATAAAAATGTATATTTTGAGCAGATGGAGCAACAAGCTACAACAGAGTAGATGACATAGAGTAGTCAGAGCGATATATAAATATTATGATGACATCTGGAAGTCTGTATAATTTATATAAACTGCTGTAACAACTGCAAAGCTATGAAGATACTGGCACACACACACACACACACACACACGTAGAGACAGAGAGAACTTCTTGGATATAAAGTGATAGCTTTGATAGTATGCATCCAATAGGCAACCTAAAATCTTACTGCTTCCATATTTGACGTGGTTGTGTTTTTAAGGTCTATGTTTTATCTAACTTTATTTCTTTAGTAAACATTATAATGAAACCAAACCCAATTTATAGCAATTTTCTTTGGAAATGGAATAAGTTTGAAACACATAAGAAAGCTTGATGTTTTTCACCTTATAGTTCACCCTGAAAAAATTAAGAGAAAAAAAAAGACATTGTTGTGAAAAGATTTGATCAATTCTATTGATGGACTAAGATGAAAATTGCTGGGAACCATACCTCAAGTTGGCACAGCTCACTGAAAGCAAATTTGCTGTGAATGATGATAATTCATCCTGAAAGAAATTAGTGCCAGTTTGATTAGGAATCACCCTTCTGTTTTAATTCCAAAAGCTAATATATCCTGTCATGGCTATAGCTTCATCTAAGATGGAGGAATTAAGCATAAAAGGTTCAGAAAAGAAAAAGAGTGATTACAGAGATGTCCTCTTCTTTTGATTTGTGACACTTTTAGAGCCAAGAGACAGAATACTAAAGAGGTGACACAATCCTTTTTTTTACAGATCATAAGAAAAAAATGTATCTTCTCCACCTGCAGAGTACACTGATAACTTATCTTAAGCTTAAACAGTGCATCAATAAGTGTCTCCAGATTTCATAAGAGTAGATCATTTCTGATTTTTAAAGACATATATGGAACATATTACAATTTTAAAGACTTACACAGCTTTAATTATTTTATTGTATTTGTGTATGAACTTCTTGCCTGTCTGTATATGTGTACCACTTGAATTCCTGCTGCTTGTGGTGGCCAGAAGGTTCACTGGGCCTGGACTGACAGATAGATGACTGTGAGCTACAGTGTGATTGTTTGGGATTAACCGGATCCTCTGGAAGAGCCATTGGTGATTTTAACCTCTGAGCCATCTCTCCGGGCCACCAATTGTCTTAATTTTTATACCAACTAAAGGAAAGTGATGGAAATTCAAGTTCCCAAGAGTCAAGTCTTCATAAGTATGGCTTAGCATGCTTAACAATTAGGGTATGCTTCGTGGGTGAAATGATTCACCCTACTAACTCTGACAAGCTCTCCTTCTATCACAAGCCTGAATGATTCTTTCAAAGTTTTGAAAAACCTTACACACAGATCTTATGCACTATATTTGTCACATGTACAGTGCCCTTCACATAGACACCCCATGCACATGCCTTGTCCTATTTTTCCTTAGAGCAATTACCACTTCCCGCCTTTCCCAAGGGATTGCTTCTCTCTGTGAGAAGACAGGCTCTGTGAGGTTGACCATCGGACCCTGGAACTCAGGAACACCTTGCACATACTGTTGATAACAACTCTCATTTGAAGAGTGCTTCCCATATCTTCATTCATCTGTTTTGTGGCTTTGGTATTTATTTGAGATATGAGGAAGGCAAATCATTGAGAGCATAAGTGATGTACCCAAGAAGACAACGATGGAAAAGAACACATAAGATTCTAAAGTCCAGAGTCTGAACCCCAAGTACTCTACTGTAAGTCCTCAAGATGTGCTTGAATCAGTAGAATCAATTGTTTTAGACTGGTGTCCTAATGAGAAACACAAAAACAGCTTGTGGGAGGTTGAATACAGTCCATGATTAAGCCTCTGCAGGAACTGAAGGTAGGAATCTGGAAGCAGGGACTGAAGCATACACCAAGTGGACACTATTTCACTGGTTTTCTTGCTGTGGCTTGGTCAGATTCTTTTCTTAAGCATCCTGGGCTCAAATGCCTAGGAATGATACCCAAAGTGGCCTGGACCCTCACACATCAGTCAGCAAATAAGAAAATGCACCATATCACAGACATGACCACAGGCCAATCTGACGGTGATTCACTTGAGATGCCCTCATCCCAGGTTGATTCTAGGTGTCTATCAAGTTGACAGCTGAAGCTAATGATGATGACTGGCATAGAAAATAAACAGACTCTGATGAAAAATCATTTTTGTCCATTATCCTCTTTTGGAGTTCTGAACATTTCAAATATAGGCTTAGCCAAAACTGTAGCCATTAATTTAAAGAGTGGATAAAGATACAAGTTTGATCAGATCAGCTATTTAAAATTGCCCCAAACTACTTGCTAAAGAAATATTACAAATGATGGATTGGGGCTTTGTTCCCTTCACAAACTGATGTAAATGGTTCTTGTTGGTTTGCTTGTTTAATTAACCAGTGTGCTAATGTTAGGATCCTGGAGAAGTCCCACAAAAGACCACCATCCACCTGTGTAATCACCAAGAGTGTTTATTATCCCAAGAATAGAAGTACCGGCATGCTGGGGTCATGTATCCAATACAATGGCAATGGCGAATGGTGACCCCGAAGAAAAGTTTGAAGGCTCTTTTATAGAAGTAAAGGAATTCTAAAGCCAGTGTAATTATTTCATCTAGGATTGGTTTATGCAAGTGGCAATCATAGTAGTACGTTTCTAATTGGTTAAGGCTAACAGAGGTTGGCCAAGGCTAAAGTTTTCACATTCTTGGGCAAGTCTGGACAAGTCCCAGGATTTGTCCTTCCATGGTTATTGCATTAAGGTAATGGGGAGTTTGCCTGGGCCTAGTATGTGCAGTTCCCCTCATCCTCACTGTCAGGGTCATTGGGAACTGGTTGCCCTTTGTTGGTGTCTTCCTCAGAAACTGTACAGTTTTGTTTCAAGAAGCCAGAAGGGAGGCCTAGTATTAGCTGAGTTATTAGGGGCCTGTCATGATATTTGCTTGGCCCTCTCATTAATTAAGGTCATATTGGCAATTCTAGGAAAACAAGACATCCACTTAGTTTCTTAGGTCTAGTGTAAGAATTCAAATACATTTGTTTCAAAGCTGGAAAAAATGGTCTCCAATCCAGCCAGTACTTTGGTTCTAGTCTAGAGGAAAATTGAGAGCTTCTATTAAGCATTAGGCTTTTTATCAGTCAAGATGATAAATTTCCAATGTAGAACTCCAATCAACCTCTAATGTCATGGCCATGTTTTCTGCTTGCTTGGTGTTGATGATTTAGAAATAGCAGTTATATAATATATGTGCTACCCTTTTACAACTTTAAAATGAAGCATGTGCACATGCATGTTCACGTGTGCACAGGTGCATATGTATGTGTGCACACACACACATATACACACACACCGCTTCATGTGAAAAGAAAACTATAATAAGAAATAATGACTATTTCTTGCCTCCATCACTAGCAGTACACAGTTTTTAACACGCACAGACTTCTTATCTACATTTTATCTATAATCTGCTTTCAGAAAGTAGCTTATCCCTTCTTGCACAACTCGCTGGTCTAAAACTGCCCTCTGTGTGGTAAGCTTTTTTAGAGACTTCAGCTCTCATCTGATCTGCAACCTGGAACAAGAAGAAAAATGAATTGCAAAATATTTGAGATTTGGGACTGCCTGGAGTTTTATTTATTCAGTTTATAGCTCTCACCCAAAGAAAGGCTTTAAGACTGGAGTAATAAATAACCAACATTTTAAATAAAAAATACATGATATGCCAAGTTCCCTATAGCATAAATCTTACTCTATACATTATGCCAATAACAAGGATTTCTAAATTGTTGATGCTTTAATATTTCAAGTGTTCAACCTATAGAAACTTTGATATATTGAAAAAAATTTTAAATGAAAGTTCAATCAATATTTAATATGAGCTTATTCATTTTATAACCTCTGCTCAATACTCATGTCTCAAAATAAAGGAAAGAGTAACATATTTATTTTCCATATGAATAGATCACATGTAGTCAATTTGCACTACATTTATCTATAACAACACAACTATATTTCAAACCATTTATAAGATAAAAAAAATTTTGTCAAGTGCCAACCCTACCAACTATTTAATGAAGCATTTAGTAAAAGGGACAAATAGAAGTGGTTCAAAGAATGACACTTCATAAATCTAAACAGATATATTTAGACTTAGCTAACAACACAATCTGCTGAAAGATTTTCTTTAATGATAGTTCATTTCTTGTCATTGGCAAAAGAAACAACCTAAGTTAGAACAAACTTTCTCAGATGGAGTACTCTTCCAAGTCATAAACATCTTTTGATCCATGTAAAACATCTATTCTAGCAATATAATCAACCTGTGCTGGCTAGCTTTTATGTCAATTTGGCACCAGCTAGAGTCATCTTGGAAGAAGGACCCTCAATTGAGAAAATGCCCCACCAGATTGGCCTGTCAGCAACCCCATGATATATTTTCCTAAATGATGATTGATGTGGGTGTCCCCATCCCACAGATGCCACCCATCCCATAGATGCCACTCCTGGACAGATGGCCCTGGGTTGTGTAAGAAAGCCAGTAAACACCCCTCCATGGTCTCTGCTTCAATTCCTGCCTTCAGCTTCCTGTCTTGAGTTCCTGCCATGACTTCCCTCAGTGATGGAGTGGGACCTGAAAATTACAAGATGAAATAAACCCTTCTCTTCCCAAGCTGCCTTTGTTCATGGTGTTTTATCACAGCAAAAGATATCATGTTAAGACAAATACCAAAGAAAAATAGGAGAAAACTGAGAGACAAAACATTTGAAAAACCGTAAGGTGCGTGTGTGTGCATGTGTGTGTGTGCATGTATATGTGTGTTGATTAAACCCTGAAGTGAACATAATGCAGTGCTGAGTATTAATCATTGTTGACTGTATGAGACTTAACAAATAAATCCCTGCTGAATTAAGGACTGCAGAAACCCAAATTGCCCTCTTAAATCCATAACTGTTGTTCTAAGTCCAGGGAACTGCATCCTGGCATTTCAATACACAGACTCAGAATATCATCCTAAGTAAAACTCTACAGCACAAGCGTATGAACTTCCAACTATCATCTTAGTCCAAGGATGGCACAAAACAATTTTCCCCAAAATAATGGAACAGAAAGAGGCTAGGCTGAAGATTCATTAGATGGCCTGGAGACCTGCAATAATAAATAATTACTTCTAAAAACCTAAATGAGAAGAGACAGCAGACTGAGGGTGGAAATCCAAAGGATGGTATTAGGTCAGTGATTTGCGTGCTATCAAATAGGATGTATTTCACATTGTTTCACATCATCCATATATATTAGAAGATGCTAGACAAAGTGAAATTGAAGCTATTGAAGATTCTAGAGATTACAGCCTAACAAAGATTCTAGGAAAGGTGAAAGCAAGTAACATCAAGAGTATACTCCGTAAATGAAAGAAAAGCAGTCCTTTTTATAAAATAGGAGAAAAGTCTAATATAAGGACCATTGGAAGATAGGTCAACAGATATTTCTCTCAGGACATGATTTTGTAATCAGGGAGATGAAAGGTGAGTTCATTTGTTAGGAGAGCAGTATGTAGAAATCAAACAGTAGAAAATGTTGATAATAATTGCAGAAAGAAATGAGATTGCAAATGTTAAAGACAAAGGAGTAATAAAGATAGCAAATAATATTGAATAAAATGTTTTCATCATGCATATAGTTTTTGTCTGTTTGACCCAAACCTAGGTAAATCTGGGAAGAAAAAAAAAATACCTCCGTGCTTTGATCTATTATCTTAGCTGCTATATCTCAATTATATCAATATTCTATATCAATCATAAGGGGGCCCAGGTCACTATGGATGATGCCATCCCTGGACAGGTGGACCTGAGCTATGTAAGAAAGGTAGCTGAGCAAGCTAAGGGAAGCAAATCAGTAAGCAACATCTTCCAAAGACTGTGCTCCATTCCTGCCTCCATGCTCCAACCTTGAATTCTTGTCCTGAATTCCCTCTGTGCTTGACTATGGCCTGGAAGCTATAAGGTGAAGCAAATTCTTTCCTCCCCAAGTTTATATTGATCAGAGTTTAATCACAGAACTAGAAACCTAAAATCAGAAATGACTCGTGTGTAATCCTTTACCAGGTATTGTAAAGCACTCTTTGAGAGAATGCATTGACACTGGTTTAGATTTCTCACATACAGACCAGTTTATCACCTCTTTTCCATGTGTCCTTTTATTGTTGTGTTGTTGTTTCGTTTTTATTCTTTTTAATTTTTTTTCAATTCACTATCTTAACCTTTTTTTTTTGCTTTATAAATAATACCATTCAAAATTTCCACCTTCTCCCCTCCTCCCATTTCCCTTCCACTCCCCTCCTCCCCCTCCCTTCTTGCTCTCCAGTCCAAAGAGAAGTCAGGGTACCCTGCCCTGTGGGAAGTCCAAGGCACCCTCCCCTCCATCAAGGCTTAGGAAGGTGAGCATCCAAACAGACTAGGATCCCAAAAAGCCAGTACATGCAGTAGAATCAAATCCCAGTGCCATTATCATTGGCTTCTCAGTCAGCCCCCATTGTCAGCCACATTCAGAGAGTCTGGTTTGATGTGTTTTGATGCTAGTAGAGACAGAGCTAACATTGCCTCCTGACGGCCTGGAGTTCCTTCATTAAAATTCAGCCACTTAACAAAAAAAATTCTGTTTTCAGAATATTATCTTAAAATCTTTTAGAAATTGCAAATTAGGTAATAAGCTGAAGGCAAAGCCTTGAGGGAGGGAAAATTATCTATCAGAGAAGTCTCTAAGAGCCATGACCAAAGTGGCTTCAAAGTGAAGTTTGGGCCTGTAGACCCTGAAAATGAACAAATATCACTGGATTATGATTGGGATTGCACAGGTTCTGAAAGTTTTCCAGGTGTAAGGATCTAACTATCTATCTAAAAAACTACTCAGTAAATATTATCCTGAGAAGTATTTGTGTGTGGCTTAGAATTATTTTTTTCCCAGTTTCTCTTATAAGCCACCTCTGTTGAAATCATGGGTATGTTTGCCCTTGGGTTTCTTCTACCATATAGAAGCTTTTAAATTCATCCATCACCATGTGTGTGTGTCTGTGTGGTGTCTCCTTCACAAAAGCTACAGTGCACAATGCATTGATTTTGCTGGCTGAAAGGTATTGTGCCCTCAATAGCAATGATAACTTGCCATTTTTATAAAATCTGACCTCCACAGTGCCGCAACAGGACTTCTAAAAAAGATCAATGTGCTATCTCGGAAAAAAAAATACCTAACACCATTAAAACCAAAGATGATGAAGGTCACCCTGCCTTCTAAAGCTCTATTAAACCCTTTCCAGGCACCAGTGGTAAAGGTAAAAGGACCAATGGTGTTATTCCACCGTGACCTTGGAGGAACCCGTTCATTTAGCAGAATGCTGTGAGAATTAGACTATGCATAAAGTGTGTGAAGAGCAAATGTGCTTTGCATAAATAAAATGGGAAGATCACAGAAAAGAGGCCTGAGAGATTTGAGGCTGAGGCAAAGTGCTTGAGCAGGAATAAAGGAAGACTAATTGATGACCTCTGAGTCCTTGTAGTGCGAGGGATGAGAACATCAGTATGACATGATGAAAACCCAGTGCCCTGAGTGGGAGGGCAGACCCCAGAGTCTTGGTGAGCACATCCTGTTAAAACTCTAGAAGTCACATGGACTTCCGGAGGATTTCCCTGCAGTCCTAAGACAGGGAACTCAGGCCATTTATATTCAAGTGTTACAGGACAGGATGATCTCAAACAAGTTCTCAACGCAAGGATTTTAGGGTCACAAGACCACTTCTGAACTATGGCAACCCTAGGTTCAGCCTTAACCATGTGGTCTGTTTGCAAGGTCTATTGAAATCCTTGAGTTGTTCTTGGCACAGGGTTAATATAGACAGAAGTATCTACACACCATACCTCTTACACGTTGATCAATATTGCTTATTGATGAACACTGTTAGAGTTTATTAGAAATATAGAAAGCAAACAAATTCGCAACTAGTATATTTTATCAATGTGCATGACATTGATGGCAGGTTTTCCAGTGAATTTTAAATGTTTTCTAACAGATTAGATATTAACATTTGTATTTCCTAGAGAAAATAAAGAAACAAGAATTTATATAAAGCTGGGCAGTGGTAGTGAGCACCTTTAATCCCAGTACTTGGAAAGAAGAGGCAAGCAGATCTCTGTGAGTTCAAGGCCAGCCTGGTCTATAAAATGAGTTTCAGGACAGTCAGAGCTGTCACACAGAAAAATCCTGTCTTCAAAAACAAACCAAAGAGAAAAAAAATTACATTAAAAAGTCAAAATTTGTAAATTAAAATGTATCTTGAACCTTATTTAGTAATCAAACATAATTTTAAATTATCTTTCATTGCAAACTGACAAAGTGTGGCAGATGAATCTCACCATTATTTTCCTTAATACAGTTACTACTTAGTCAAATTACATTATTGTGACTTGTTTAAACTGACCAATTGTCTTTAGCAATGAATTTAGGAATGCTGGAAAACTCCAAAAATATAAACTTGGTGTTGGGCAAAGCTTTTAGGAGGAAAAAGGAAAATTAATTTTTAAAGCAAAATTACAACTTGCTGTGTTTTCTTCTAATTTCTCTGAGGTCCAGATTCTCATTTTAACTCACTATTGAATTCGGGAATGAGCAAGGTCTCCTGTGTTCAAAACTGTCCACTTAATGGGAAAACATGGTTCAGAATCTCCCAGTGAACAGCCCTAATTTCCATGACTAAATTAATGTAGCCCACCAACTTTTTCAAGATCATACTTCTGTTTTATATGTTACTTTAAAGCAGCAGGTAGTATCCAGGGGTTTCCCCATCTTTCTCTAACACACGAATTAGTACCAAAGTATACACAAAGGGACAGTATGAAATCATCATATAGCTATTTATTTAGGAGAGATTAACTCATTTTGACGTGAGAATGAAGTCGTATGCTGATAAAGGGGACAAAAGCATTAAGTCAATATTTGAAGAGGGAGGGTGAGTGCCAACTGCCAATTTGCTAATCAGTGTGCCTAGATGTCCAAGATGACGGTCTTCCACTGAGCGTGCATTTCATTCTCTGTTTATTAAATTTCAGATGGCTTCGTAAAACTGCCAACAAGAGGACTAATTGGTGCCAATTACAGGGTTTTCCTCAGAGGAATTGGGATGAGCCTGCGTGATCATTCCACACACACGACTCATTGTCCCTCCATTTAATAAGAATGATCAGCCACCTTGATGCCATTCTAGATAAAAACACAAATCTCCGATTTGTCTTAGATGATATTTGATCTGAAGTTCGATCAGTATCCCTTATTTCTGGAACCGACACAGCAGATTTCCCAGAATTAGAATTTGATTTCAGTGTTCTCAATATTGCCATCTCTGTAAGGATACAGTATATAGATTCATAAGAAACAAGAATATTATTTTAAAATATCTTTGAAATGCTATTCTTGACAGTCTTTTTTTAGAAACTGCAAAAATAACACAAGCTGTCCGCTGTGGCACACATGTCTAAACTGGCATTGCCTAAAAGCGTTGCCTCAATCTAATTCTGAATGACATGTGCTATTTATAGTACTGTTATTTTAATGTAAATAACTGCTCATATTCCTAAATTGGAGTGTTCTGCCTCCTCAAACCTCTACTGAAATTATATCTTCTCTTTAAAACTCCTGGACATCTCTACAGTATCATAATCATTTATTCTTATCAGTGTGGTGTTCCTTTACTGCAAAAAAGAAAACTGTGTCCTTCATATGCTATGTTTCAAGAGTAGGATTATGCCTTAGAGAACTGTGAAAAATAAGGGCCCAAGTCTTCACTCATTAGATGATACCAGGATTGTAGCATGTATTTCATGTGCATTGTCTAGTTCTCGGAGCAGCCTTATCTTGTCCATCTTGCCTCAGGAATGAGGAAGCAGAAGCTAACATGATCATGCAGAAGAGAACAAGGTATAGAAATGAGCAGTGACCTGGAAGGGATGATGAGCAGCTATGTAGTGTAAAGGGTGGGTACTTCAGCTCTGTGTGAAAGCATTTTTCCCATGAATTCAAAGAATTGTTTGATTAAGTGAACATAAATAAATGCAGCTAGTACATTGGTGCTCTCCTTTTGACTTAAAAATATGCAGAAAACCAAAATCAGTGGTATATTCCTATACCTTGTGTAAATATATGTCATTATGATTGGTTTAATAAAGAAGATGACTGGCCAATAGCTGGACAGGATAAGGTAAGATGGGAGTATCAGACTAAGGACACTGGGAAGAAGGGTGGAATCAGAGGAGTCGCCAGCCAGACACAGAGAGAAAGCAGGAGTTATAGTGATATATTATTTGCTGTTTAATAAACAAAACTTGCCTGAAGGTCAGAGACTAAATATACATCTGACACAATAACAGCAACAAATTCCAGTCTAAATATAAACTTATATCTTTGACTTTAATTCAAGTTTCTCTAATTTTTAACAATATATCACCTACAATATTTTGTGTTTCTTTTGGTTATATTTGTGTTTATCTTTTGTGCCCATCTTACTCTTCATATATCTCTACCTTAAAAGCAATGATTTTTTTTTTCTGAGACCCCCGATATAAAGTGGACTGAATGGAAATATTGCAGAAATAAAAAAGGTATGTATTTAACAAGGGTCTCCTGAAATCTGACAAATTTTTCTAGGAATCTCAGGATGATTTTCTCATTAATTAAGGTAAAATACTGATACTCACTGGGGGAAATCAAGAGCTGTGCTAATGCAGCCATGAAAACTCTGATGTCTTTATAGATGAGGAAAACACTGTTGTAGACTGTTTTTTTCTTTTGTGCCATTATGCTATGGGATTCCCCTCTGTATGTTGTGAATACCATTGGCTAATAAAGAAACTTCTTTGGGCCTATAGCAGAGGTATAGGTGAACAGATCTAGGTGAGGGGAACTAAACTGAATGCTGGGAAAAAGGAGGAAGAGTCAGAGAGAAGTCATGTAGCCCTGCCAGAGACAGATGCCAGAACTTTAGCTGGTAAGCCACAGTCACGTGGCGATATACAGATTAATAGAAACGGGTTAGATTAATATATAAGAGTTAGCCAATAAGAAGTTAGCGCTAATGGGCCTAGCAGTGATTTAATTAATACAGTTTCTGTGTGATTATTTCAGGGCTAAGCAGCCGGGAATGAACAAGTAGCCTCTTTACAACACCATTACACAACCATGGTCAACCATGGGCAAGTGAATTAACAAACAGCATGAGTGAAGTTCATGATTAGCAGAGGAAAGAAATAATCTAATTTTGCAAAGGCTTTATAAAAAATATATCATGCATCATATCAGAATTGAATACAATGATGTGTCCCTAAGCTTATTTTCTGAAGTACAGTGTTGAATGGACATTGCATATTGTCTCATACAGTGCTTCTCCACCCATCCCCCTAATGTTACAAAATGTCATTAGAGAAAAGAGCCCTAACATGCTTGTATCTCATCTTTAACTGTGTCATTTTAACACTGAGAATTTGACATAAAGGAGAGATTTCAGTGTTGTAGTAGAACATCATTTTAAATGTCAGAAAAATCCTTGGAGGATTTGGTAACAAGAGCCGTTCAGCATGCAATAGTCCATGTACTGCTGTACAATGAGAAGTGCTCATTAATGAGATGCAGAAAACATGAGAAACGAAATGTAGGTGCTGAGAAGATCTGCTGGTATTGTGAGAAGGAGAAGGGATAACACTGATTCTTATGATACAGAAATGAATTAATAACACTGGCCTGAAAACAATATTATTCTCTCAGTCTTAGCTGAAAATATTCAGTCTTATACTTCAGGATTTCATGAGAAAGTTTGTTTTTAAACAACTTCAACAGAAAACAATATGTGTGCCAATAGATATTTAAGGCCCAAAATAACCTCCCCCAACTGGCTAAATTTATAAAAAGAATTATTACTTTCAATGGAGAAATAAATAGAGTGACCACATGATATACTATAGGGAGCTATTAATAATTTAAATATCACAAGTGGGAAGAACCAAGTGAACTAAGTGATCTTCAACACCCATTACAAAATGAACAAATATTTGAAAACATACCCAATGTCAATATTCATCTAGCATGAACCCTAATTCTAATTTACAAATATATAGGTTTTGCATATATATATATGTATATATATATATATCCCAAATTATTGTTATGATATCTAATATCCCAGTCTCATTAAAATATTCATTAAAACCCTGCAAATGCAAATGCAGGTTAGCGCCAGGAAATGTGTTCATCAGGTATGAGGCCTAGTGTGACAATGTCATATTCTGGGAACATCAAAAACATTGGTTTCAATCTTTCCATTTCTGAAAAATAAATGCATAAAACACATCCATTATATTGAATAATATTGGCTTTTATAAGCCTTGTGCCAAATATGCTTATTAGTAAGCAACAGACTTAGAGTATTGAGAACATAAGTGACTAAAGAACTTGTAACATGCTATAGTTTGTCACAGTTACATGAAAGTAAATAAAGAAGAAATCTTTATCTAAAACAAATCTCTCTGCTTTGGCAAAAAAAATAAAGCTCTAGAAAGGTTTAATCAATCTTATATGGATTCAGTAAATTCAGATGACACACATACACAACTACACAAACACGAACAAATAGACTTGAACATATTGGCACAAGTGACAACTTCCTAAATAGAACACCAATAGCATAGGCACTAAGATGAGAATTAATAAATGGGAACTCATGAAACAGGAAACTTCTGTAAGGCAAAGCACAGTCATTAGGACAAAACATCAGTCTACAGAATGGAAAAGGTTTTCTAGCAACTCCACATCTAACAAAGGGTTACTATCCAAAACATATAAAAAACTCAAGAAACCAGACATCAACAAACAAAATAATCTGATTAAAATGGAGTAGAGATATAAGCAGAGAATTTTCAATAGAGGGATCTCAAATGACTGAGAAACACTTAAATGTTCAACATTCTTAGCCATCAGAGAAATGCAAATCAAAATGACTTTAAGATTCCATCTTATACCTGTCAGTATGGCTAAGAACAATAACACAAATGAGAGCCTGTATTGCAGAGGATGTGAAGTAAAGGGAACACTTCTCTATTACTGATGAATGAGCAAACTTGTACAGCCACTAAGGAAATCATTATGGTGGTTCCTTGGAGAGTTGGTAATCAATCTTCTTCAAGATTGAGCTGTACCATTCTTGGGCATATACCGAAAAGATGCTCCATCCTAACACAAGGAAATTTGTTCAACTATGTTCATAGTTGCTTTATTCATAATAGCCAGAAACTGAAAATGACCTGTGTCTATCAACAAAAAAATAGATAAAGAAAATGTAGAAAAAATGTGGCACATTAACTCCATTGTGTTACTCCAATGGAGTATTACTCTGCTGTTTGTGTGTGTGTGTGTGTGTGTGTGTGTGTGTGTGAGAGAGAGAGAGAGAGAGAGAGAGAGAGAGAGAGAGAGAGAGAGAGAAAAGACATAATGAAATTTGCAGGCAAATAAATGGAACTAGAAAGAAAAAACTCATGCCAAGTGAGGCAACCCAGATCTTGAAAGAAAAGCATCATTAGTGTCTAGCTCAATTGTAGTCAGAGACCTTAGCAAAAATTAGGCTGAGAGACAGCCTAAAGGGAAGATCTAAATCAGATCCCTCTCATTGGAGCTCAGGGAACTCTATAGAAGAGAGGAGGGAAAATTGTAGCAGTCAGAGAGGACACTAGGAAACTATGGCCCACAGAATTAACTAAGCAGGTATCAAAGGTGCTCACAGAAACTGAAATGGCAATTATGGAGCCTGCATGGATCTACACTAGCCCCTCTCCATCTGTGTTACAGTTGTTCAGCTTGGGGATTTTGTGGGACTCCTAACAGTGGAAGCTGGGGTGTCTCTAACTCTTTTTACTGCTCTTGGGACCCTTTTCCTCCTACTGGGTTGCCTTGCCCAGCCTTGATATAAGGGTTCCTGCCCAGTATTATTGAATCTTCTTATGCCATGTTAGGTTGATATTCTTGTAAAATCTGTTTTTTTTTTTTTCTGAAGGGAAATGGGGGAGCAGTGGATATTGGAGAGAAGAGAGGGGTGAGAAAGACTTGAAGGAGTGGAGGTGGGGAAACTCTGGTCAGAATGTATTGTATGAGAGAAGAATAAATAAAAATAAAAAAAGAAGCAAGTCTTCTGATTTTACAAAAAAAAAATGAAAAGCTCTAGAAAGACTGAATCAGTTTTATATGGATTCAATGAGTAGGAAACCCATTGATACACTTACACAATCATACAAACACATGGTGACACACACAAATATATACACAGTCATACAATTACACACAAACACAGACACACATTCACATAAACACACACCTCAGAATGCCCCCACTCAATGTTTCAGAAGTCAAAGACCCTATGCCTCCGTTGAGCATTTTTGTTTGTCTCCTAAGAGCTGGGGCAGAAAGTCTGAGAGTCTAACATTCTTTCCAATTTACTTTTATTCTGTAGATTCATAATGTGATTGAAACTTGCAGTTTAAAAAGAAATTAAAGGGGTAGCCCATTCACTCTCTCTAGGTGTATGCACACCACTTGAAACCAATTAGAAGTCAACAGAAATGCTAATTACCCTGGGGTTACAACCTTTTGTGAAGCCTGTCAAAGTAGAAAGGAGGCGTGGTTTAGCTCACAGCAAGTTCAAGCAGCCCTTTAATTGACAATTTTTGTATTTGGGAGTTCAGTTGCCTGGAAAGGTTAAATCACATTTGCTCTTCTTCATAAAGGATAATGGATGCTCCGTTACATTTAGCATTCCTTATAAAGCAAAACTCTCTTATAAAGCAAATACTCATTGAATCTCTGCTTTGAACTCCAGAGCGAGACAACCAAGTGGCTAAGAAAAGAAGCAATTTCTGGTTAAGATTGAATTTTTTTGTTTGTTTGTTTTCTTGAGTGACTCTCACTTCCCACTTTACAGATGATTTAGAAGGAACGGATTGTAGAGTACTCCCAAAATCTAGAAAGCTGTGAATCTTAAGCCCATCTGTGTTCTGAACTCTAAGTTAATAAAGATGCTACATACAGCTCCCCCTTAGCTAAATATTAACAAACTCTTAGTAAGTCCATGTCATACAACAAACAAAACCAGATAACTAAATCCCATTCAGTATGCATTGTAGAAGCGGTCATCGAACAGTTGATAAAAATATGGTAACAACTGCAAAAGCTGTACTGGAAGGGTGCTGTGAGCGGAAGTTCCCTGCAAGAGCAGCGCATTTGCTGAAGTTGCTGCAGACATACAGATTCATTAGAACTTCCCAACTGCGGAGGGTTGGAATGTTGAAGGTTGCGTGCCAAAATTCTGTTTGCACTATTTTTACTTCCTTAATTGCCATTTATTTCCCACCTCTGCATCTCATCCAGAATCCCTTTTGACTACCAGGTGGAGCTTTTTGAAATGTGTTAACTCAGCAGACTACCAGGTTCTAGCGAGGCAAAGCTGAGGGTTGACAAGCAGAGTCGGGAACCTACAGCAGTGTTTGTTCTGCTTTGCTGTAACCCATCCTCCTGCTGGCCCCATCACTGCATTTGGTAAACATGATGATTTGTGAATTTTAAGACCATTTTTTTGAGGCTGCAGAGATGGGTCAGCAATTTAGAGCACTGATTGCTCTTGCAGAAAAGCCAAGTTCGATTTCTAAAGCGTGGCAGCTCATTTCCATCTGTAACTTAAGTTCCAGCTCATCTGACGCCCTCTTCTGGTGTCCATGGACACCAAGCACACATGCGATTTTGGACAGACGTTCATACAGAGAAAACACCCAAACACATAAAATAAAAATAAACCTTTTTAAAGATGTGTTTGTTTCTTATGTTTGCATATGTGAATGTGTGTGTGTGTGTGTGTGTGTGTGTGTGTGTGTGTGTAATCAGGTCTCTTTCCACTATGTGGACTTCAGAAATCTAATTTATAGCTGGGTGGGTACGGGCACACACCTTTAATCCCAGCACTCAGGAGGCAGAGGCCTGTGGTCTCTGTGAGTTCAAGGTTAGTCTGGTCTACAGATAGAGTTCCAGAACAGGATTCAAAGCTACACAGAGAAACCTTGTCTCTAAAAAACAAAACAAAACAAAAATCTATGTCATCAGTTTTGGTGGCAGGTGTCTTCATAAGCCAAGATATTACATAAACCCTTATGGCTTGGTTTCTAGGTTTAAATAAAACTTGTTCACCTACCTTGTAGGACCCAAATCATCTTCAGTATTTTCCAGGAAACACACGCATGCATATACTTTTTTTCAGGTTACTTGCTACTCCAAGAGACAAATGGCTATTTTGATATAAGACAATAGTAATTTTTTTTCAATTAGCAAACCATTCTCAATAGCCATGTAGAAAAAATAGATAATCTACTGAAATTTTATAATTAACCAACATTTTTAGTGTTTTATTGTATTTCATTTTTGTGAACACTATGAAAGACAGGTTCCTAACATAGTCAGCCATAAATGGTAGGCTCTCATAACTTCTGGTTAATCTAAAGTAAGTAGTAGGTACACTCCTCCAGAAAATATTGCACATACACAAGGAATGTGGAAACCACATTGAAAGCTACATCAAGAGCTTGATGTCTGTGCCAGGAAAGAAATTCCAGACATGAGAAAGATCATAGACTTTGGATCCTCCTTCCTGGGAAAGATTTCAAAATGTACTGCCTGCCTGACCACAGACAGGACACATGTTCTTTCTGGGCTTTAGTGTACTCAACAGATGAATCATGGTTGATTCAACATGATGAGGCTGGAATTGAGAGAGAGATGTTCAGCACGTTGAACGAAGCCAAGCATAGAGCAATTTTCTATCGCACCAAGATCTTCACAATAATAGTCATTGACAAGGACTGTAGGACGGTGCTAACATTAACCCCCCTCATGCTTGCAAAGCATAAATGTATAGTATCAACAAGTTTTTGTTTCACAAAGAATGCTCAGTAGATGCTAGTTATTTTCATCATATTTCTGATTTTTTTTTTCTGTAACAGAAACTCAGGAAAATGAAAGTCGTGGTTCCTTGTATAATAGGTAAATAAACCATTCACGAACTGTGGTACAATGTAGGGCTTTCCAAACCACCCCATCTTTTGAAGAAAGCATTTGAAAATATCTTTCAGATAATTGCAACTGTAACTACCATGGAAATATAGAATAAACAGATGTCAAAACATTTGTTCAACTCATTAGTAAGGAAACCACTAAAATATAAAGGTCATTTTAAAACATAGTTTGAAGAAAAAAGATTCAGCTGAGGACTGTTGAAAGGAAACATCTAAGAAAGAAAAAATTGATTGAAATTCTATAGGTCAATGTCATGCAAATATTAGTGTTATATTTCTTACAGAGCAAAAAGTAATTATGCATTATCCTGACAAAATTTATTTGAATTATATCAGACATGACAACCGTTATTGAAAAAAAAAACTTTTTTTTCTAAAACTTTACTTCCACCTCCACATGCTCTACTCTACAGAAAGTCAATTAACTGCTTATGACCCTTTAAAAAAAAAGAACACTTAGCTGAGAAAGGATACCCAGCTGCCCATGGCAATTCCACTGTGTCCTCCCCTTAGCTTATGCAACCTTGTCTTCTATGTTAACTGTGTTTAGGGAATATACACGGGGTCTAGGAAGTGTAGAAGACACCCTCTTCTAGATATTAAACATATAGTCTTCTGGGAACAATTGATCCTGTCTTTTGTTGCAGAACTTCTAAGGAATAATTTCAGTTTCTGTCTCTTAGTAGAGGCTACTTATTTGTTCCCGGCTGCTCAGATCCAAAATAATCACTCAGAAACAATATTATCTGCAATACTGTTTGGCCAATGACTTAACTGTATTTTTAGCTAGCTCTTACACCTTAAATTAACCCATTTCTATTATTTTATATTTTACCCCAAGGCTTGTGATCTACAAGCAAGGTTCTGACTTGTGGCTCATGTCTTTTTCCTCTGGTGGCTACATGGCATTTTGTTGACTCTGTCTTCTTTCTCTTCTATCTGCTTAGAACTCCAGCCTTGCTCTATTCTGCTAAGCCATTGACTGAAAGAGCTTTATTCATTAACCAATAAAAGCAACACATATGCAGAAGGACTTCTCACACCATTGCGCCAATGTGGGTGACTACATCCATAAAACCTGAGAGAATTTGGAAAGGAATTCTAGACACAAAAGAACAGAGTTAAGCACAGCTTCTCAGTATCCAGCCTTATTTTTCTGGATGGGCTCTGTTTGCTCATGGTGAGCAAGGGCACCGCAGCCTTTTTAAGAGAGGTACAGTAAAAACTAAGTGGCTTCTTTAAAAAACAATGGCTTCCTGCCAGCACAAATGGCTCTGACTCTTTCGGAGGTCCACCTACAGAGCATTTAAGTAAGGTTTGTAAGCAGCGAGTTACAACCTACTTAATGGTATGGCATAGATCAACTGCATACCTGAAACTGGGGTGACGTGCATGGCTCTCAGAGGCAGTGAACATGCCTCCTTCATGTTGGACTGGGCAAAGCAAACAGGTGAATACAGAGTTGGTCCTAAGCATGCCCACTTAGTATTTAAAGGAAAAAAGTGCTCCTGGTCAGAAAATAATGGCAAATAAAGACAGATTCATATAGAAATAATCCTCTAAATGAGCCACAGGATTAGATAAATGTATGTAGGCTTGGAAGAGAGAGAAGAAAAAGAATATAGACAGTTATAAAAGAAAGTCAATGGTTTAAAAAAAATAAAACAAAGTCTTTAAAGAGACAGAGTACAGACAGTTACAGATTAAAGGAGTAAAGAAAAATAAGCCACATAAAAATGGAATATACACAGAGAGTCTAAGTTATGCATATTATTGTGTTTTCTTTGAAGTTTTTTTCCTTATTTATTTATTTATTTTTTTATTGAGAATAAGAAAAAAAAGTTTCCGCCTCCTCCCAGCCTCCCATTTCCCTCCCCCTCCCCCGTCTCTTCTCCCCCTCCCCCCACTCCTCTCCCCCTCCCTCTCCAATCCAAAGAGCAGTCATGGTTCCCTGCCCTGTGGAAAGTCCAAGGTCCTCCCCCCTCCGTCCATGTCTAGGAAGGTGAACATCCAAACTGGCTAGGCTCCCACCAAGCCGGAACATGAAGTAGGATCAAAACCCCTTGCCATTGACCTTGGCTTCTCATCAGTCCTCATTGTTCGCCATGATCAGAGAGTCCGGTTTTATCCCATGCTTTTTCAGTCACAGTCCAGCTGGCCTTGGTGAGCTCCCAATAGATCAGCCCCACTGTCTCAGTGGGTGGGTGCACCCCCCGTGGTCCTGACATCCTTGCTCGTGTTCTCCCTCCATCTGCTCCTCATTGAGACCTTGGGAGCTCAGTCCAGTGCTCCAGTGTGGGTCTCTGTCTCTATCTCCATCCATCACCAGATGAAGGTTCTATGGTGATATGAAAGATATTCATCAGTATTGCTATAAGATAGGGTCATTTCAGGTTCCCTATCCTCAGCTTCCCAAGGGACTAACTGGGGACATCGCCTTGGGCTCCTGGAAGCCACTCTAGGTTCAAGTCTCTTGCCAACACTAAGGTGGCTCCCTTAACTAAGATATGTGCTTATAGAGAGACACTTGTTTCTGGGGACTGCTAAGCTAAGTAAGTTGTTCATAGTTACATGAATTTCTTGCTGAGTTCTCTGTTCTTTTCCATTCATAGCTGTTCCTTGAGCTCTGTGGGCATGTGATTTGGTGTTCACAATTAATTCAGAGTGATTTCTGTTCTTCTCCCAAATATTGTTCTACCCGCCCTCTTTTTTTCCTTTATGACCTCCTCATAATAAAGAATTAGAGGTAATGCACTTCCTACATGTTCTTGGATAATTTTTTCTTTCTTCTGAAGTTTTTTTCTTGCTCTTCTCTTCTGGAAATCCTTACTAACATATCCATGAGCTTAGAGAGCCTTCTCTCCGCCTTGATCAGTATACCAATAAATCTGTCAAAAGCATTCTTTATTTCTGCTATTGTGGCTCTCATGTATAGTGTTTCTGTGCTCATTAACACTTCCGTTACTCTGGTGTCACCTTATTCATGTGTTCCTAATGCCACCCACATTATCCAACATTCCTGACATGTCTAGTCTGGTTCTTCCTCTGCTCCTTTTTACCCTCTGCAAATCATATTTTATTTGTTCTTTGGGTTTGACTTTTATTTGTTTTATATGTTTTTCTTTTAGTTCATAGCTATAAATCATGCAACAGGGGAAACAAATCTCATAAGCAATCCTTAGTAATGAAATTGTAAGTAGAGGCAGGAAGTGTGCTCTAGTAGTGGAGCTACGTGCTGGACTTTGCAGTCAGCTATGGGCTTGACAAATGTTTCTTCTACTTTAGAGAGGGCAGATAGATGAGGCAGATGGTATTTGAGGATTTTCAACACTGGATAGGTTAAGTTTGATAAAACCTCAGACAATAGAACTCTGATAAAATAGTTGCTTTCTCTGACAAGCACTGTTTGGGGAACAGAACACTCTGGTATCACTCAAAGTTGTTTCTTTTTCCCTTTCCTAACATGGGGTGTGTTCTCACTCATATGATCATTAGAAACTAGTTTCCCCCTGAAATGTAAATTGGGTCATGTGTCATTTCTAGACAGGGTCCCAGGACTGTTTCAGAGCCACACTTGCCCTACTGAGGCACAGAAGTTCACTGATTCTAGTTTTAGTCTTTCCTGAGACTTGATTCCTATGGAGACTTTAATGCATGGCTTTCTGTCTATCCCTCCAATTTTGAGGGCAGTACTTGACCCTAAAATCTGAGAAATTTAGGAACAGTGGTTTATTTTTCAGGTTGTTCAGCTAACTTTTCTTCACTTATGTTACAGCTAAGGTTCCCAGATTCTGTAAGGGCCAAATGTTAAGCCCCTGTGCTGTTTCACTGTGGTCCCCCACACAGACACCAGTCACCTCCTAATGGGTGACTTAGCATTTCCTGCGGTTCTTTAAGAATCAGCACAAAAACTCATCTAAACTTGATTGTCTTTCTGTTCATATTAAATAGCGAGGAATGCTGGGACTGATTGGAAAATGCGAAAAACACAACAAATCTGTGTCTGATTGTCTTCCAGTTGTCAACAAGAGAGTGAAACAATGAATATAATACCCTTTTCTTTGTTCCTAGGTTCTAAATCCTGTCCATCTGTTTAAAGGCATCATCTGCCTATGCAGTCCATAATAGCCAATTCTAGTCACAGTGACTTTGGAAGGCACTTTATTAAATAGAGGACACTGGCTGTGGTTAACATGGCACTAGAGACAAACAGAATCTTATCCAGTTAATAAAGAATATGAATGTGCTTAAATATCATTAAGTGCTTCAATGGAAGCATCTTCATAAGATCAGGTATGCCGTTTCAGTGGCTTCAGCAAAACACAATAGTCCTTTGGGTTTTGTCCACTTTTGTGTTTGTAACTTAATTGTTCTACACATGGTCATCATCTTTGCTTTAAAATATTCAGACACCTGCAATAACACATACTCATAAAACTCTTTTATGTCAAGTTGTTTATCCTCAGCTTGTTTTCATTACTGGAAGATTTCTGCTCTTGTCTCTTTTCTCTCAGCAATTAATTGAACTATTTTTGACATTCAAACACACTGTATAATCCCTATGAATTATGAGAATGTCAAATATTGTAGTGTTCTTGGAGTAAATGCGTTTTGACTATTTTTTTTCCTAATTCCCACTATTTCATACTTGCTCTAATTTAGAAACATTGCTGATGAACCAATTAATGCAAATCATGTAAAGTCTTTCTTCTGTAATTTGAGCTCAACATGCCAGATCCAGCCATGGGGCTTTGTATTATGATCAACTGCAAGTTAAAACACTAGGTTCAGTTTTCATTTACCTAATGTTCCCCTGTAAGAAGACATGTCTATTAAGGACATCTGTTACAATTTGGAAACCTCTAATTTTAATGGGAAATAATAGAGTTCATGTCTGCAGATTAGAGGTTATGGACTGAGTCTTTACACTGGTTTGGCGCCCTTGATAGATTGTTCTGCCAGCCAACCTAATATATGCACAAAAAGCCCAAAGTCTTGATTCTACTGCTCTAAGATAAAAAGAGAGGGAATAAAAAGGAAGAAAACTGGGGGAAAAAAACACTTTCCTATCTTGTCACATTGATCATTGCCTTGTGCAAAATCTGTCACCACCTTCTAGGGAAAAATATTGTGTTTCCTTTTCTTTTCTTTTCTTTTCTTCTTTTTTTTTTTTCAAAGGAAAAAGACAAGAAACCAGTGAATAATTATGGAGTAAACTCTAATCTGCCAACTTATTACCGGGAAGGGAGAGGGCAGCAGAGGGGACAAACAAATGGAAGAAAAAGATGGACGGCCCAGGAGCCAGGAGGTAGAGCCAGCGTGCCTAGGACTCTCTGTGGAGTTTGGTTATTTAGGCTTTTCCTCTTGCTAGGTGGGTCAGGGGTAGGGGATAGAGAGTTACAGACCTTTGGCTCCTCTGCTATGCTGACAACCAACTGATAGTAAAGAGCACGCATGTGAGAAAGCAATTATATCTGCCAAGCTGATGCACTGTGACAATGAAATCCTGATTGTTTTTTTTTTTCTTTATTCAAGCCAAACTTAAGCATTCCTTTTGAATCCAACTCCTTAATGGCATTTATGACTCTCACGGGCATCTATGTGCACTGAATATCTTGCATTTGCTATGCCAAGAACCATCTAGAGGGGGAAAAAAAATCCTGTCACTTTGTTCAGGCTTCAACAAAGAGCACCCAAGCCAGTAAATCACTAAATGGAGCTACCAACTTCCCGTGTCATGCATGAATAATGCTTGAGCAGCCAGCTTCCTGCGTGAGAGCTTAGCAGGGGAGGGAACAAAGCCCCGCAATGTGTGTGCATGTGGAAACGGAGCCCAGAACTTCATCAAAATCAAACTAGCTCATCTGACATCTGAGTATTGTTTAAATGTTCTAGCAGGAAATAACAGAATCAAAATGCTTTGTCCTTAAACCTGGAATTATAATAACCAAGCTTGCTAGGTTTGAAATATGACCAGATGTGCAATGGTAACTGGAGGTCACCACAGCTGTGGTACAACAGAGATGACGACAAATATTCAATGTTGAATACCTAGAATGACAGAAACTAAGAAAACCAGGCTTCATGTAAATGTGCTTTATTTTTTCATTAGCAGAGTAAAACTGAAAATATTGTAGATCAAATTCTCAGTTTGACTGTAAAGAGAGAGCGACAGTCTAGGGAGATAGCTCATTTGGTAAAGTGCTTGTTAGGCAAACATGAATACCTGAGTTTGATCCTCAGCATCCACATAAAAAAGCCAGACTTGTTGGCACAAACTTGTCATTCCTGAACTGAAGAGATGGAGTCAGGGACATCCCTAGGGCTCTCTTGTCAGCCTTGTACAAAGCCAGTGAAAAACTCTGTCTCAAAAAAAAAAAAATAAAAACAAAAACAAAAAAGATAGTCTCTATTGTTGAAGACACCATGTACTTCAGATTCAAAACTAGGAAAATATAAGCTGAACCTTGTCTGAAAGCCTCTACTCCAAGGACTAACTGTTATTTTACTGGAAGGTTCTAGGTAAACTTCCAAGGGAGGAAAGCAATCAAAAGTCCTATCCAGTTACAGCCCTTATGAACCACAGCAACATATTCCGTAAGGTGCATTAGTGGCACACTTAGCTTGGTGATAACCAGAAGCTCAGATAAAGCTTGAAAGCAGGGAAATCATGCGTAGTACTGTAAACTTAGTCAGCTACTAAAGATTAGTGGGTTCATGATCTTAGACAACAACACGTTACCTCAACTTTACTCAACAATATAATTCCTGACTGAATTCTACATACCTATCTTTATACCCACAGATAATTGCAGTTCATTAAAGCAGCTTCTCCTTGCAACCAAAGAAAGCCAACCACATTACAGAAGACCACAGCTAGGACTCTAGCTAGCGGGAGCTCAGGGACTCTGGATCGTCATTCAGGGAACATACATGGGACTGAACTAGGCCAGCTGAATGTGGGTGATAGTTATGTGACAGCTTGATCTGTTTGGGGGGACCCCTGGTGGTGGCACCAAGACTTATCCTGGGTGCATGAACTGAGTTTTTGGATCCCCCTCCCTATTGTGGGATACCTTGTTTAGCCTTGATGCAGGGGTGATGGGCTTGGTCCTGCCTCAGCTTGGTATGCCAGACTTTGTTGACACCCCAAGGGAGACCTTGTCCCCTCTAAGAAGTAGATGGAGGATGGGATGTTGGGGGGAGTCAGAGGAAAAGAGCAAGGGGGAACAGGGATTGGTATGTAAAATAAATAAATAAATAAATAAATAAATAAGACCACAGATGGTCAAAATACAAAAAAGAAAAAGAAAAAAAAAACTGATTTGGGGATGCCCAGCCCCTGTGGACATATGGACATATCTAAAATACAACTCCTATGCCTATGGCTAACATAACATCAGAAAAGAGAAGACAGAAAGATTGTAAGTTCCAGAGGATCAGGAAGTCTGTAAGATGTGTCACCTAGAAATGACAGGGTATCTATACCCATGGTACCTCAGCTGTATGGCTGCCTAAACTAGACCTGAATAATAACAACACCAATAGATGTGTGTACACATGGAAGGGAAAATCCCTAATTCTACCTCTAGACAAAAACTACAGGCAGCTAATGACTGCTGAGAGAGAGAGAGTTATTCTCAGAGATGAATCCTCTAATGGGTTATTCAATACCAAGTGGTCAGCCCTGAACTCATATACATACAAGAAACAACAAATGGACTCAGCACATTATATTTATATACTTATGTATTTATGCATATGTATAACAATACTAATCAAAGAAAAAGAAGCTGGGATTTGGAATGGAGTAAGCGAGGGACTTTCTGGGAGATTTGGAGGCAGGAAAGAGGAGGAGGTAAAGGATGGGTTATATTTTAAAAGTGATGTTACCCAGAAAAGCCAATGAACAATGCCTCAGAAACAACATGCAAGTTTGATCTCTGGCTTCCCCACTTATGTGCACCTATACACACATGCAGACATGCACACACAGATGTGCACACACATATAAGAGAAAGAAGAAGGGAAGGAAAATTGTCAATACAGATCCCACAAATTGTGACTATGCCAAGAATGATGATGAATATATGTATTATAGTCAGTCCTGAATTAAATGGTCCTTTGTCCAAGTTCATCCATCAAAATCCTAAGACAGAATCACCTCGCTGTCCTTTGTGTTTTACTTCCCTATAGATGGAAATGGTGTGTTTAAAGCATTCACTGAGTTCCTTTTCCTTTTAGGGAGGGTTTATTTTATGCCTCTGAATCACAAAACCACAGAGGTGTCATGCCATGTGGTCACTAACTTTATAAACAAATGAACATTTCATGTTATGTTTTATCTTCCTCAGAAAAATGTTTTAACTTAAATCAATTATAATTTAGTTTACGACTCATTTTGATGGAATAATTCATTGATATAAGGTAAAATATATGGTATAGGAAACACATAATAAACACAATCTCTTTCTCTTCCGTTAGAATTTTCTTAATCTCTTAAATATATAATCTAATAAAAATGTGTGCTTTATTTTCTTTTGTTAACTTGTTTTCAGTTATAAAAATATTGACCATGATATTTGGGGTGGATGAGGCTTCTACAATGGCCTTTATGATAATAGGCTGTTACTAAAAGTCTAGGATTGCATTCAGTATGTGTGTGTGTGTGTGTGTGTGTGCGCGCACATAAGGAGGTTAGAGGACAAAAACAACCCTCAATCCCTCTCCACCTTAGTTTTCGAGATGGGGCATTTTACTGAACCTGGAGTTCACTAAATCAGCTAGGTTGGTTAGCAAGTTTGCTGTGGGAAGCCATTTAACTCTAAATTCCATAACTCTAAAAATTACAGATGTAGGCTACCATGCTCAACTTTTACATAGTTACTGAGGATCTGAACTCAAGTCCTTGTGCATTCCCATAAGGCATTTCACCCATTGTGCTAGTTTTCCAGGCTCAGTGTTTAATTATATGCAAGCATTTCTAGATCAATAATTGATTTACAGTAGCCTTTATTCTAGAGGTATATTTGGAGCTATGAACAGTTATGCTTATTTAGCTGACAGCATTTTCCCATCATAATATGCTCAATGATATTCCAGGAATAATATGACTGATGTGCTAGAAACTATCAGTTACTCCTCCAGTATTCACAGTGCAGTGAAATTTAGTTATTTCATTTTCTTAGACCAGCTTGAACAAATTCTATCATATACTCAATTCCAAAATGTACTCGTTCCCTAAACATGCCCTGCTGTTTCCAGTATTGCTGAATCTACTCTACAATGGTGCTGTGTACCTTCATCTAGGCTTTAATCAATGACAAAGTTCTGCAGAAATCATTCTACGTTCATTCCCTGGGACGTTTGCAAATTGCATCAACTCATTCATGCCCTTAATATTTCAACTTGGTGTGGGAAGTCCTTCTGTATATGTGTTGCTTTTATTGGTTCATGAATAAAGAAACTGCTTTGGCCTGTAATAGGGCATAATAGAGCTAGGCAGGAAAAACTGCACTGAATGCTGGGAGAAAGTAGGCAGAGTTAGTGACAAGCCATGTAGCCACCAATGGAGACAGACATACCAGAACCTTGTCAGTAAGCCACAGTCACATGGTGATACACAGATTAATAGAAATGGGTTAACCAAAGATATAAGAACTAGTTAGCAATACACTTAACTGATTGTCCTAGCAGTGATTTAAATAATATAGTTTCTGTGTGATTATTTTGAGAGTATGGGCAGCTAGAAAACAAACAAGCAGCCTTCCAACAACATATACTCATGTATTTTCCTATCCCATTGCTTTCTACTTGCTAAAATTTTAGTATGTATTGTGTTTCTTTCTTCTAGCATGACGTGCATAATGTATATTTTATTAAATTGTCATTCTTTCTTTTTGTCAGAATTCTATTCTAGAGTAATGTCTCTAGAGGACAAACAGTGTCATTGTCAAGCTACTCTATAGGAATCTATAAAATATAATTTTCAATGGTTGAAGTAACCTAGAAACCAACATAGCTGCAAATTAAAGAATGCTTTGAAATACCTTACAAAATAATCTCCTCTCATTAGATCCACAAATTTAAGAACTCAGGTGGTATGGGACAATTCTGTATTCTGTCTTAAATAAATGCTGATTGGCCAGTAGCCAGGCAGAAAGTATAGGTGGGGCATCCAGACAGGAAGTAGAGGCAGGGCAATAAGGACAGGAGTATTCTGGGAAGAAGGAAGTTCCTGTACAGTCCTGTAAAGATATCAAAGAAGCAGGATGTGACCTGCCCCACTGAAAAAGGTACTGAGCCATGTGGCTAACATATACTAGAATAATGGGCTAATGTAAGTTATAAGACCTAATATAAAGCCTGAGCTAATGGGCCAATCAGTTTATAACTTATGGAGACTTCTGTGTGAATCCTTGGGACTTAACGACTGTGGGAACCGGGCAGGACAGAAACCCTAACAAGCAGGCCCTCATGTTACACTCGGGAAGAAAACAAGGGTCTGGTATGACCAGGGCACTGTGAGAAGAGGTAAAGCCCAGAACTTTGCACCAGCAGCATGAGCAGTTCCATAACCTAAATCGAGGGGACCTCTACTCAGATAAAGTCCATACTTGACTTCTCTGCAGAAAAAAAAAAATCCATCAGCTAATTGGAAGTAGAGTTAGAGTTTATTAGAGGGCTATTTTGATTTAAGCACAGGAGTGAAAAGAGAGATGCTCTTCTAAAGAGTAAGGTACCCAGGAAAGCACACGTGTGGGGATTCAACTTAGAGTTGTACTTTATCGCTCTTACAGCCATATATACTGCTCTGGTGCATTAGGAAGTTATCATCTTTAGTGAGTGCAGGGTAGTCCCAAGATGTTCTGTTTGGAATTTCAGCCAAAGTAAATGGCTAGGAATGTAGGACCTTACTGCAATCAAAATTAATAGTCGTGTGTGTAGAATTCACAGACACTATCAAAGAGAGGATTAAGGCCATGCTGGAGGTCATATGCACACAAGCCTCAAGCCTGATGTGTTGCTATTTAACATTCTTATTTGAAAGTATATCTGTGCAAAAAGAATATGGCTTCTATGTCAGCAACCTTCCCAGTAAACATTGCTAACTGTGATGGAATTCTTGACTCAAAGCTGGTGAGAATTCTTAGCCAGAGTCCAGACATGAGGAGATTCCTTTTCTTCGATGTCCTCATGAGCTTCCCTGTTTTCTATCCTGCCTTAGGAAGAGTTGAACAGACTCACAGTATGTCAGTGCCAAATAAGCCTTTCTGGAAGAAGGGGTGTGCTGAGAAACAACAAGTTAAAAAACAAAAACCAGAGATAAGAGTAATCTCTGCGCTTTCATTATCTTCTGGGAAAGGCAGTAACTTTGAACCAGAGAATATAAATCTGACCTCTTTTTGGTCCCATGAAAACAGCAGAGGATGCTCTATCAAAGGACAAACTAAACAGCCTTCAGCTCCACTAGTCTCTTTACTGCCCTAGAAGCCCTTTTGTCTTGTTGCTTCTCTGGAAAATGGTATTTGCTCAAGTGAGGTATTAGTTCAAATTCTACCAACACACGGGGTGACTCCATGTCCATGATGAACCTATTAACAGACTTCTAGTTTTTCTTTTCTGTCTTTTCTATTTTTTTAACCTTTGGTAAAATCTAATTTACAATGATCTAGTCAATGTACCTAAAACAGGGTAGGAATCTGAAGGCAGGAGCTGATACACAGGCCATGGAGGAGTACTACTTACAGCCTTGCTCTCTTGACTTGTTCAGTCTACTTTCTTAGGATGACCAGCTCAGAGGAGGCACCACCCACAGTGACCTGGGCCCTCCCACATCAATTATTAATTAATAAAATGCTCTACAGACTTGCCTACAGTCTGATCTTATGGAGGCATCTTCTCAATTGGGATTCCCTCCTCACAGATGACTCTAGCTTTTTGCAAGTTGACATAAAATTAGCCAGCACAAATATGAAAAGCATTTATGGTCATTTTTTTTCAAATTTTAGCTAATACCTAATTTTGGTATAATAGAAAGATCTTACAAATTGTTTAAAGCATAACAGTGTTTAACTTGGTCTTCACAAATTATCAATTTAATTTTATTAAAATAGTTTCTATATTCATAACAGAAATTTTTTTCTTGTTACCTATAATTTATAGGTTTTGCCTATTTATTATGTACAAACTTTTTTGTTATATATTCTGTTCACATATTTGTAAATTAGTCATTAAATTTGACAGAATGATCTAATTCCTCTATTTTATCTTCCTGCCATGATATTCTAAACATATATGATTTAAAATCATAACTTGATCCTTTCAGTCTCTCAAGAACCTGTGTTGTCAAAAGAATATATAGGTTTATGAGAATAGATGCAGAGAAAAATACTAGCACTGCTTTTCAGATCCTCACTGTATCTTTGATCATCCTAAGCGCCATGAATTGAGTGCATATGTGCAAGATGAAGCTGAGAACAGCAACATGCATCCTGTTAACTTCATTGTAACCACACATTATTTCAGGGAACTATTTCAGCATCCAGAGAAAAGAATGTGTCTGTTGTTTTGTTTGGGTCATGGTTAGCTGTTTTAAGTACTTCCATTGAACGTTGTTTTTATTTTGTTTGTTTTGTTTTTTGAGTAGATGGAAAAATATAAAGGGGGACTGTAGAGATGGCTTAGTAGTTAAGAGCACTGACTGCTCTTCCAGAGGAAAAGGCTGGGTTCCCAGCACCTATGGCAGCTCACAACTGTAACTCCAGTTCCAGGGGATCCTACACTCTCACACAAATACGCAGGCAAGACACCAATGCACATGAAATAAAAGTAATATGTTTTAAAATGTCTTTAAAATAATTAATACAAGGCCGGGCAGTGGTGGTGCACGCCTTTAATCCCAGCACTCGGGAGGCAGAGGCAGGCGGATCTCTGTGAGTTCGAGACCAGCCTGGTCTACAGAGCTAGTTCCANTCTGTGAGTTCGAGACCAGCCTGGTCTACAGAGCTAGTTCCAGGACAGGCTCCAAAACCACAGAGAAACCCTGTCTCGAAAAACCAAAAAAAAAAATAAAAATAATAAAAATAATAATAATAATAATAATAATAATAATAATAATAATTAATACAAGAGAAAAGTATAAAGGGAACACCTAAGCTGACCCCCAAAGATTTCTGAAAGTAAATGATTATTTTTACATGTATTCTAGTTGGTTGCAGATTAGCAACTGATCTACATACAAAGTCTTAAGATCTTGGGACATTTGGCTAGGTAAGGTTTCTTAATTATCTCTTTACTTGCTGTTCCTTAATTTTAAAACATTCATAAATAATTTCCTCTTGGCAAAAGGTTCCTCAGAGTTCAGTTATAGCTAAGATGTCAAAGTCAGTAGGAAAGGTGAGGAGTGTGAGAGTTTCATTGACCTACCACCTTTCTGCAGAGATTTTCTTTCTTTTCTCAGTCTGTACTGTGTCTTCCCCATGGGTGCACTAGTTCACATTTTTTCAAGAGAATGTGACAGGACTAGAAAATTAAAAAAAAAAAGTTGCTATTTTTAGACATTGCATCATTTGCTTGGCTATGGCACAACTTCTTTAGCAGAAGCTAACCGAGGACAAAGCCTTTCCAATGTGTTTGAGAAAATCCCTCCAAATCTAAACGCTTTTGAATATTTCTATACATTTCAGGATAGAAACACTTAGGATAACTGGAGAAATTCTTTTAAATAATTTTCTAATTTCCATCTTCTACTAAATGGTGTTCACTTATTAGCTTCTATTTTGAGTGATCACCTAAGTGATCAGGAATTGTAATACCAGCAAATATATTCACTGCAAATGTTAACACTGAGAAACCTTGACTATTCAAGAATTACAGCATGAAGGGCATCTATGTCGCACTCTTAAGATTGTCCCTGAATAGGGCTGATAGACTCAGAATCCACGTGACTCGTACGTTGCCTTGCAAGGCGATGAGTCATCAAGAAGCCACCTTTGGAATCCTTTTCCACTCCTTCGTGCGAATGGAAGAAGAAATTCATAACTTTTACAACACATGCAGCCAGATTGCCTCTATCTGTTGTACATAGTTTGATTTGTAAGGTGTCAACCATAGGCCATGTACTTGAACTCTTGGTCCCAGTTGCTGGGTCAAATGCTCTGGAACTTTTAAGACGTGAACCTTCACTGTAGCACTGAGTCCCTCTCAAGCCTTACTGTTTTTTTATGCGGTCACATTTCCCATTTGTCTGCTTGCTCTGCTTCCTGGATGTGCATGTGCCATGGCCTCCTGCTCCTGCAGTCATGCCCTCCCCAGACAAGGGACTGCATTCCTTCTGAAACTATAAGCCAAGATGAATTCTTCCTCCCTTAAGTTGACTTCTTATCAGGTAACTGGTCCCAGGAGGGAGAAAAGTAGTTTGTGGTGTGTGTGCTTCTATGTGCATGTGTGTGTGTGTGTGTCTATCTGTATATCTCTGTATATGTGTGTGTATATTTGTGTTTGTGTGTCTGTGTTGGTGTCAGTGTGTATGTGTGTCTGTCTAGGTGTCTATGTGTGAGTCAGTGTGTAAAAGTATTTCTGTGTGTGTGTGTGTGTGTGTGTGTTGTTTCAGTTTGATTGGACAAAAGGAAAAATCCAGCACTAACACCCTTGGGCAGGAGGACTCGGGGATTTAAACTCTTTATGTAGCATTTTTTGCTTTGAGGGGATGGAAAAGGAGCTCCACAGAATAAAAATGCAAAGAAAACTGAAGAAAGGAATAAAGAACTATTCTAGGTTTTAACACTCCATTCTCAGGGCTGGTCATAGTTAGAAAAGTGTCTAGAGACAGAAGAGGAAGAAGATGGGTCACTGTTTCTTGTCTCAGATCTATAGTTCAAATATTTTATAGCATCTTGATCAGGATCCTAGCTTTGGTTTAATGTCCCTTTAATCTTTGGTTTTCCTGCTTCTGAACCATAATGCAGCATTCCCTTGTCTTATTAAGGCAGAGCTTAGCAACTATAAAACTTACATCATCAACTCTGTAAAACAAGTAGGGCACCAGACATTTAGTTTTGGATTATCACATTGAACTAGGAGCAGCTCATTAATCTTCCATTTTCTTCTCCAGATTCCAAATCGACACACTTAGGCGATTCAACACTAACTGAAATGATTAATAGGTTTCTCCAGAACTAACCTAATTGCTATGACACTAAAGACAAGAATGTTACGAAAGATAAAGCATTGAGACCCAAACTACCCCCCTTCTAGGTGGCAATCAGCCGTTAAAGCAATTCCAGGACTCCTTTGAGTAGCAAACAAATGACTGACGCCAAGAATGGTTTTGTCTGGCTAGAATCAGCTTGAAGACGTTCGTAGGAAGAAACCCTCGTGCCCAGCTCGCTGTTCTCTGCCTCCTCTGAAGTGTGTGCCACTGAATATTTTTCAGGAAGAATAGCCTTTGAAAGATTCTAATATAATTTCTGTATTTCCTTTCCATATAGTACTGTACTTCCCCATATTCCATAATCTTATTTTTGCTTAATATATCAGGAACCTGACATCAAAGGGCTGTGTAGACTTATCTAACAAATAAGAAGTAAAATTAGAAAAAAAGAAAACTATCTGAAAAACCAAAGTCACATTTACGCCTTCTTCATATTTCCAAGAAAACCACTCATTTAAATAGAGCATATATTGTTTCCAGTTTTTCGGTTGGTTTTCCTCTCTTATTTAGAATTTTTATTTACTTATTTTTATTTTATGTATGAGTGCTCTACATATATACCTGCCTGCCAGAAGAGGGCATTAGAGGCATCCTATTGTAGATGGTTGCAAACTGCCATGTGGTTGTTGGAAATTGAATTCAGGACCTCTGGAAGAGCAACCAGTGCTCTTAACTGCTGAGCCATCTCTCTAGCCTGCTGGTTTTTCCTTATAAGATAACTTAATCAAAAATTCTGTTGGGCTGAAACTCACCAAAATTATATATTAAAATTAATCATGAAATAATTTTTTTCTATTATGTTCTTTTTCTTTTGCATTGTTTTACAATTTTATAACCCTATGAAATATGCCTTTGGATCACTTCACTGAGTTATGAGCTATTTCCGCAACAAACACGTCTCCTAAAGTTATATTTTATCAATAGTTAGGTCGTTACAGTGGGGAATACATTTTCTTTCCTATGTCTTATATATCTGTGATATAACCATATACTTCTAAGTTTGAAAAATATGGAGATAATGACATTGTTGTGTCTATGTTCAACCCTTTCATTTCATGTACCCACAGCACCTCATGATTCCCCACTCCAGGAGAGTTTGTCAGTTCAAAGAAAAATATTTTCTCTCCTTTTGTATTTTGTGATCCTTGTATTTTATTAAGCTGTTTAAGAAGACATTTTAGCTTTCTTTAGGTCCTTTACTCAGTGGCATTGCTACCACTGAGTTTTTATTATGTAAATTATTGCAATCTGGTTAGCTCCTTCCGTAGTCTTTTTTCTTAACAAAAGGGGTCTGCAAGTGCTAATCAAAATGTTGCAATTTACATATTAATGAAGTTTTCATGATGACAATTTCTTCATACACTGGGTGAGCTAAAAAGGGACTTTTTCATGTCCCTACACGCACAGACACGAGAATGACAGTACCAAACTCTAGTCTTAGAAAGTATCTTTGAAACTTTCCCAAAATAATTGGAATCACATACATGTACTTAAATGTGCAGCAGAAAAATCAGAGATCGTGCCAGCCATGTGCTGCTGAGATATTTATGAGGAATTGGGATTTTTATATACATTTGTATATACTTACACAAAATGCTAAAGATCCATTTGGCAGTTAGGATACTGTGCACAATCAGGGACTATGAATTTTCAGGAAGATCATTTTACTGAAAATGAGCAAAGACCAGGACTGTTGGAAAGCTGTGTAGACAGTGTACAGCTATTTTCATAAAATATAGGTGTTTCCCTGGTGCTAGCAAAAATCCAGAAGAAACATCATAACCTCTACAAGCGCACACGATTGCCAAGATGCTCTCAAGTAGAAGAGACACAAGAGATGGAGATGAAATGAGCTCAGTGACCAAGTGACCATTTTGATAGAGAGGTACTTTGAATATAGAAACATTTTGTCTCTTTAGAGTGTATCACTAAACTTTGAGTTGAAACGAAGCTAAACAATATGTTAGTAACATGCTCTCACAAAGACAAAATGTTCATAAATTAAAAGACATAGTCCAATATTCATCATTAGTCATTTGATGATATTTTTAGGAAATTAAGGCAAGAAAACAACTTGAGTCATATTTTCTTTGCTTACCAAAACATACAATATCTGGTATGAAAATTTTTTCAACTGATAGCATCCTAAGATATAGCATTCCTATGCTAAAGAAGAGGAGAAAGGCAAGTTTGTGTAAATTCTGGGTTCCAAATTCCCTATTCCTAACATTTAAAAAGCAGTACTTCTTCTAAACATTATTTTTTAAAAAGGAAATTGATGTGAAAATTAGGAATTGCTTAAGTATTCCTAAGAATAGCAATATGATGGTTGATGTTTTTTTTTCTGTAAATTGATGTCATAGAGAAACATGATTTGGTAGTATCCAGGGTCAGCAAAGCTTCAAGGAGATTAATAAACCTAAATTGCAGCTTCTAAAAATTACCCAATGTGCCATGAACTCACCTTTTAATCTGAGAAATAAATACGGAGTGGTTCTGCCTAGATCTTCAGCTTGGCTTCAATCTAAACTAGGTGAATACATCTTTAGTGTCATTTGATAAAAAACAGACTTTTTCCATTTTGAATTCACAGAATGAGATGTGTTGGGATAAACGAAATTATAAACCAGATCTTAGTTCTCCCAATCGGAAGAGAACCCATGTTCAACTGGGTTAGATAACATCATATCAAGAGGTATCAGTCCAATCATTGAGTTGTGCCTGAGAGAGCTGCCTTTTAGAGACATGGGACTACTTCTAGTCACATCTGGCCACTTGGATGTTCAAGTTGGCACACACCTGTTATGGAAAGAATGAACCCAAGCCCTTTATCGTGGATTATTTACTATTACAGGGTAATTTCTTTTATCAAAGTAGAATACTTAAAACTGAAACTCTCAGTTGTGCCCTTCTGATCATGGAAACTTTATTTCTCCTCCTCTTCCTTGCTTGAGTAGCTGGTTTCTGAACAGCTTCAATCTGGCCTCAGGCCTTTGAGCTGTTGATTGCTCATGTTAAGGTATTGATTTCAGGTTGTGCCAATTCATTGAAATTGTACTTTATTTCTGAGGACCTCCATCACTTGCTGGAAGACCAGTTTGTGTGTAAGTGGACAAATGACTTCCCTGCGGGAAACCTGATCTCGCCCAACCACAGGTATATATAGGACTCCCGATGACAGAGAGTAATTGTCCTAATATTTGACTGGTTATTGCATGGTTCTCACAATTGTTTCCTTTTCTAAGAGGCAAAAATTCTTTTGCTTAATTTTGTTCACTGCTGTTTTTCCTCACCACCTCTAGAATTTATTATATGATAAAGTTTGTTTACTAGACCTTCTTGACCATTAAACAGTATTGTAGATAACTGATTTATACACAATTGCTACTGCTCTCTTATGTCATGTTGTCATCTAGAGATAAAGTATTCAACAAGCTCATGAATACACACACACACCAGTAATTTACCACATAGATCTTATAGAAAAGATTCAATTGTTTTCTAACTTTATTTTCATAAGCATAAAATTCTGCACTACTCTTTAATTGCTAACAAGGCTTTTATTAAAACTCACCATGTATCATCATTTTATCATTTCCGATGCCATGATTATCCCAGCATTATCATTTAGTATGTGCAATAGGTTAGTATGTCCAATAGTTATAACATGTCAATAATGTACTTTTTTTTCTTTAAAAGGTGTATTTGATAGATTTCTTCCCTCATCAAATAAACTTCTTGCAATAGGTGGAAACCATTACAGAAAACCACAACTGATCAAAATGTAGAGAACAAGTGACCATGTGGTCCTTAGCCACCACCAATTTATCTACTGTACAACACCTGGACCTAAGGCTGGGGATCACTGAAGATGCGGGGGGGGGGGGAGGATTATAAACAGTAATAAACAGAAGTAAACAATCTGTTGTGAGATTAGATCTCCTAAAAATCTAAGAGAATTTATGCTCATGAAGTCTCACCAACCTGGCTACCTACCCAGGCGGTGGTGGCGCACGCCTTTAATCCCAGCACTCGGGAGGCAGAGGCAGGCAGATCTCTGGGAGTTCAAGGCCAGCCTCGTCTACAAGAGCTAGTTCCAGGACAGGCACCAAAGCTACAGAGAAACCCTGTCTCAAAAAACAAAAACAAACAAACAAACAAAAAAAAAACATGGCTGCCTAAACATGACCTGAAGAAGGACTACACCTAAACAACAGACATGCTAGTATGGAAGGTGAATGCTCATGACGCCTCAACCCTAGACAAACAACTACAGGCAGCGAATGCTGAGTGGAAGAAGTAGCCTTTGCCAGGGAAGAATACACAAATTAGTATTCCATTCCAAGTAGTTAGTGCCGAAAACATGCCTACGAGTAACATTAGACAGACTGGACAGGTTGTATTGATACACTTAGGAATATATACACATATAAGAATAATTAAAGAAATGGATACTACAAATTTAAGAGAAAAAAGGGAGAGATTGCATGGGGGATAGAGGGAGAAAAGAAAAAAGGAAAAAACATGTAAATATATTTTAATTTCAAAAGAAATCTCGTTTAAATGAGGTGTATTTTGGCCTATGTCGTGGCTTCAGTTGTCACCTTGACACAAGAATTTGCCTCCTTTGGCCTGGCCTGTGGGAATGTCTTCAGGATAGTCCCTTGGATGCTAACTGATACAGAAGGGCTCAGCTCATTATGGGCAGTGCTGTCCCTGGCTAGTCAAGTGAGCATGGCCTGAAAGGAAAAGTTAACTGTGAGCCTGGAAGCAAGCAGGAAGCCACTTTCCCCAGGGTTAGTTCTTATCCCCTGGCTCCTCCCTTGTGTTTCTGCTTTGGTTTGCCAAGAAGTAGGGCTATAGGCTGTGAGCTGAAATCAACTCTTTCTCCTTCAGCTTGATTTTGTTGTTGTTGTTGTTTTGGTTTTGTTTTTTTTTTTAATCAAAACAACAAAAACAAAGCTAAAACTGCCTATTTTCAACTTAACTCCAAGCAGTAAGAATATGAATGGCTTCCCTCTTCCCTCTTGGTTTTAAGAGAAAAATTTAAAAGATCAGAATGGAGAAGGGTTTACTAAATCTGTTGATTTTTTCTTCCCAAAGTCACCTTGCACTTACAGAGCTTTCTCAACTCGAAGCTTTTGTGGGTATATTACTGGTTATAAGAAACAGAAAGCAATGAGTTCAGTTGGGTTTTTGCTATAGGGAAATACATCTAAACTACATTAAGAGTCTATTAAGCCAATCCTACTGAAAGAAAGCCTGAAAATAACTTTTAGTAATATCATCAATGCCCAAGAGTGACCTCATTAATATTTTAGTTGAAATGCTATCTAACACAAAGGAGAAAAAAATGCTTGCTTCTCACCAAGATCAAGGTTCATAGCTGAGACATGATGAACAAACAAGAAAGTCAAAAAAGGACATCATGTTCATGTATTTGCTTCTGGGTTATGTGACAACAGGGCCTTTCAAGATAAAGATATATATTTTTTTCAATTAAATGAAGACGTAAAAAGTATCAGAGTATGATTGCACAAAGAGAATATGTTCTAATGTTAAAAATGAAACAGGCTTGGTGAGACTTGCTTCTGTGGAGTTCCATGAGCTCTTAAATTCTCAGATAAGGGCATCTTCCCCTACCATGTAGGGTGAGTACCTCTCCTATAAGGATCTTAAGGTCTTTGTCAGAACACCATCAGAGAAAACAGGGATGGGGGTGTCAGGAACACTGTTCTGCTTTAAACTCACATAGCGAGATGTCACGTTCAGGGGGAATATATCTCGAACTCCATCAACATTATATTTATAGGGTTAACTTTTCCATAGTGAAAGTACAATGTATTTAAAGTATTGGATATAGTAGTTTGACTAATCTCCTAAAAGAATTACAAAATAATTATTCTAACTTTAAATGATTTAAAAATGTTAATAAGTACACTTTAATGTAAAAGTAGATACTCAAATTTCCACAAATAACTGCTTAACAATAAGAAACATACCAGACTGTTGTAGGAGCTGTGGGCCTCTTCCCACAGCCCGGCTCCTGGCCACTTGGCTAGCTTATGCCCCAAAATAACAACAAAGAAACTGGAATCTTTTAAACACTGCTTGGCCCATTAGCTCTAGCCCTTACTGGCTAATTTTCATATCCTGATCAACCCATCTCTAATAATCTGTGTAGCACCAGTCTTACCAGGAAAGATTCAGCATGTCTGACCTGGCGGCTTGCTTCATTGTGTCTGGCCCAGAGAGGGGAAGCATAGCATCTGAGCTCACTTCCTCTTCCTCCCAGCATTCTGTTCTGTTTACTCCTCTCACCTATGTTTTAACCTATGAAGGCCAAGCAGTTTCTTTATTATAATTAACCAATGACCTTCCTCCATCACCAGACAATAGCAACATCTTGAAATACTATCTTATTGCTTTTCAAAAGTGTTTTTTTTTATCTTATCTTCTTTTATCCCTCATTTCAAATCTTTATTCCTGAAGGTTTTTTTCCCCTGTAATTTGCTAAGTAAGTAAAAGAAGTTCCTATGATCCTCCACATTCTCACCTGTCAGCCCAACTGTATCTAATAAATCTGAAGAATGTTTAAGAGTCTTCAAAGTACATTCTCTTGCAATTAATGTCTCTCCCTTCATAGGCATACATAACCTCTGAGCTCCTTAATGAAGGCCGCCCTGCCCACCAGCCTACTTTCCTTCCTTCCTTCCTTTCTGCTTTCTTTCTTTCTTTCAATTTTCCATTATGTGTGTGTGTTGAAATGAGTGCATTTTTTCTTGATAAGTGCACATCTGTGCACATGCATGTACGTGTGGAAAGCCAGAGGTCAACTATGAACTTCATTCTTCAATAGCTGTCTAACATGTTGTTGGAGTCTGTGACTCTCACGGGGACCTGGGGCTGAGTACGTGATATTGGCTGTCCTGGGAGCTATGGGGATCTGGCTATATTTGCCTTCCCAACACTAGAACTACAGATGCAGCCTCATGTTTGGGTTCTTATGTGTCTGCTGGTGATCCAACTCCGGTCCTCATTTGTACCCAGAAAGCTCTTAAATGGACTGAGCTGTCTTTCCATAGTGATGTATTAATTGTTTCAAAAATGTTTCAATTTCAAGAACTTTTCATAGTGAGAAACTTCTGTACTGAACTTTGAAAGTGAATCATAACTAAACAGGATATTAAAAAAACAAGTTTAGCAAACTTGCATCAGTCAAAAAATGTAGTGATAGGAGCGGCGAGGCTGCATCCCCGACACCCGGCCACCCGCATGGCTAGTTTATGCCCCGAAATAATTACACGGAAACTGTATTCTTTTAAACACTGCCTGCCCCATTAGTTCCAGCCTCTTATTGACTAGCTCTTACATATTGAACTAACCCATTTCTAATAATCTGTGTAGCCCGTGAGGTGGCTTACCAGGGAAGATCTTAACCTGCATCTGTCTGGAGTGGGAGAATAATGGCGACTCCTCGACTCAGCTTCTTTCTCCCAGCATTCTGTTCTGTTTACTCCACCCACCTAAGGGTGGGCCTATCAAATGGGCTAAGGCAGTTTCTTTATTAATTAACCAATGAAAGCAACAGATTAGAAAGAAGTCACTCCCACATCAAAAAAAATAGTAAATTTTCAGTTTTCTTTGGAAGTAAAATTTCTCTCTTTGAAACTAAAACTATGACTTACTTATATTTATTCCATAAAGTATGTAATATATATATTTTCCTAAACACGCATACATTTTTTATGCATGTGCCCATATGCCCAGTCTGGAAGACACAACTATATCTTACTAATCAACATATGTAAAATTTCCTATTAGATTACTGATGCTTATACTATATAATGTTAATATTTAGAAAATACATTTAGGCTTATACTATATGAAAATTTATCAATAAAATATTATTATTTCTCAGTGAAGTGATTAGTCCCAAGGGTCATTTCTGTTATCAGCTGTAACAAAAACATATGCATTTTTCCTTATGTTGCTTTGTTTCCAATATGTTATGTTTCTTTTAATTCCATGTGGAAATGGCTTTTTCACTGTTTGCCTACCATATGGGTTCCAAAGGCTTTGATTCTTTGTTTGCCTTACTGCACAGTCAGACGTTTCACACTTTGTAATTTCCCACTCTCTCCTACTACTTCTGCTTTAAAAAATAATAATTTTGCATACAGTATTTCCTCCTCTTTGTTTTACTGAGTGTTGTGATCCTTCCAATAGAATTCTGGGGCATAGTCTGTGTCTGTGCATGTTTGTACCACTCGACTGCTACTTCTATCTCTGTTACAGAGGGAATAGCTATCAGATATTTGATCAATGCTGGCTGTCAGCACTAAATGTCTGTGTCTGCCCAAGAATCCTGTATTGAAAACTTAACCCTCAGTGTGACTGTATTAGGGCTCGTGGTTTGGCAGGCAACTGAGTTCTTAGATGATTCAGTTCAGCGGTCTTATGAATGAGATTAGTGTTCATGTATGTGGGGTCTACAAGAGTTCTCACATTCTCTCTGCCATCTGAAAATGCAATGAGATGCCAATAGTCTAGAACCCAAGAGAGGGCCTGCACTAGAACCTGACCACGTTGGCACCTTATCTCAGCCTCCAGCTTCCAAAACTGTAATAGAAACATTCATTCTGTTCGTGAGCTGCACCATCTGGGGAACTCCTTCTCTGCAGGCCAAGTTGTCCAAAACATGGAGAAGTGTTGATCGGTTTTTGACTACCATTCTACCCTCAATGAGTAAATTTAATTCATTCTTAAATAAATTATGCTAGGAACAACTGAAATAGAGATATGTGTCAATATTTGTTTGAAACAAAGCAGGTAAAAATCCTGGCAGCAATAGAAGTCAATGCCATGGTAATAAATGAGAATGTCATTTCAATTCTACAAGTCATTATGCTATCAAATGTCAAGTGTGGATTAACCACACTCAGTGTTTTAAAGAAACAATCAATGGAAGATTCATCTATTGCTCATGATTGACTCCTGTGATTATGAGGCCACATTCAGACCTAAGAGCTGCAGGACATGAGAATCAATGTGCTGTTCTGATCTATCCAAAACCCTGAGAACTAGGAGAGAAAAAGCTTACACCCTGAAGCTGGCCATCTCCGTCTGCAGATGCTGCTTCATTTACCTTTAGTATCCAAAGTTCCAGAAAGACTAGTGTTTTAGTGCCAGTTGCTAGGCAGTAGAAGTTTCCTCTTCCTCAGTCTGTCTCTTCCATTCAAGGATTCACTAGGTTGGATGAGGCCATTTCCCCATCACCAGTGAGGGCAGTCTGCCTTATTCAGAACTAAACTTTCAAATGGTAGTTCCTGTGGGGTCTTCCTCACTCACATGTACAAAATACTATTTGGAAAAAATAATATTTGGTGATATCCCATAGCCATTCAGATGGTCACATTAAGTACTGTGTTAATTTTAAAAGACAAGGTTGAAAATAAAACAAGAGACAACCAACACTAAAGGTGAAAGAATACATTTTTAGATTGAAAAATAAATACTCTGGAATTTCAAAAAAATTAAATCTTATAAAAGCGTGCACACTCTCCCTCCCTCTCTCTCTCTTTCTCTTTCTCTCTCTTGCTCTCTACTATGCACACTCTCCTTCTTGCTCTCTCTTTATTAGCATTTCCCTGGACCCTCATTTTTTTCTCAGCAGAACTATTTGCATGTAAATTTTGACTATGTTTCATGAAAACATCACCACCACACTCTTGCATTTATTCAAGCTTGAGCTACTCTAGACAGACACTTTTGTTATCAGACTCTTTCAGAGACAACAGAGCAAGACCAACTCCAAGGGAGCTGAAAGACTCAGGGGCTGTGAACAGCAGACAATGAATGGCCTCTGTGTAGTGAAGTGCAGACAAGACACATGAACATGAACTATGGTGCATGAACTCATCCTATCCATCCTTTCTCTGCAAAATTTGATTTGTAAGCATGCATGTTTGCTAACTGAATACCTCTTTGAAGTTCGTGGGAAAAGAGTTTTTGTCTCTTTTCTTTATTGTCATATATCAAGTACTTGGCACAATCTCTGACAGAGAATGGGAATTTCACAAATATTTTCAGGATGATCAAAAGGATAAAGATGGACTATGCATTTTCTCAATGTCCTGCTTCCTTCTATTGTCTTTCAAAGAACAAACAAATGTAGGCCAGTTGTAGGTCACGTACTCCTACCACCATCATTTAGAACAGGAAGGTTAGACTGGAGCTTTTCAATTAAGAATCTAGGGAGGATTACTTTTTTGCTTTGAAGGTCCCAGGTCTACCTAAGAGTCATTAAGAAAACTGTGAACACAAATAAATTCAATGTATTTTATGAGAACAAAAGTAGATAAATCCCAAGACACAAAAGTGTAAGAAAGAGATCTAATATACTTTGATAATATTTTATGAGGAGTGATTTGTCTGATAACCTGACTGCACCTAACATGGTGTCACCACCACTTAGGTTTACTGTCCAGCTAACTAAGGGTGAATGAGGGATAATGTCAGTTGACAGCAATAAAATTCTTCTCGTCTCTTAATGACAAGTTTCATTTTAATTTTTAATTGTACATATGAACTAACATGAAATATTCAAGAGAAGTTTGTTTTGTGGGTTGCGTTATTTTATGAAATACAAAAATAATTCAAGGTGAAAGGAAAGCTTGATCCAATGTGGCATAAGTAGGCAGGTGGTCTTTCTGCTGGATGAAGGGCCCATATCCGTGCCCTCTTGACTGTTCATGTCTTTTAAGTGAAGTTAGAAAGGCACACAGTGAGCCAGAATGCACACATGTGCAAGTTTCAAGCACCAGATATAAAAATACTGTGTGTGCATGTGTGTGTGTGTATGTGTAATGTCTTTTAATTTTTTTTATTTGTGTATGTATGAGTGTTCTATCTGCATGAGTATGTGCATGCAAGAAAAGGATATCAGATCCCATTATAAATGGTTGTGAGCCACCATATGGTTGCTGGGAATGGAACTGAGGACCTCTAGAAGAGCAATCAGTGCTCTTAACTGCTGAGTCATCTCTCCAGGCTCTGACTGTATATTTTTATTTAAACTGATTCTATATATAGTTTTAAGTTTGAAAATTAGTTTTTCAAAATACAGCAATGGAAAAATATCAGTGAGTAGTTTAATAAAAACTTATGTGTTGTATTTCTAGAATATCTTACTTGAAGAAAATAAGAAAATATCCACCCTTAAGAAACATGCATGCATGCACATGACCACACACACACACACACACACACACACAGAGAGAGAGAGAGAGAGAGAGAGAGAGAGAGAGAGAGAGAGAGCCTATAACATACACATACACTTTTCACATGTCACACACACCACATATCATATACATATAGAATATTATAAACAATATACACATACACCATAAACACATACCACACTCTCTATACATGCACATACACATCACACTTCCCATACTACCACATGCTCACACACACACACACAAAACTTGCACAACTATCCTCATCTTTTCAAGAAATTCACTAGTGGCAGCACTACTAGCAAAATAAACTGGACTACAAAACAACTTTAGCCGTGACTCTACATCCCAGAGATGATATAACACACTCCAGATGGAATAAAGCACGTTTCCTCCGTCTTTCCATAGAGCACTGATTGCCCTCTAATTACCCTTATAAAAATGTCATATTTTTTTCATTTTGAGGCCACTTTTATGAGAAGTCATTCTTTACTCTGTTGTAGCTAAAGTTTAACAGGCAGCCGTCTGGGCATATGTAGAAAAACATTCAATGATCTTCAGAGACAGCAGAAAATAGAAGTCATTATGTTTATCAAAGCTTCAATCAAGAAGAATTATCTTCCCAGGGACTGATATACCTGGTGTACAAACCAACAACAGTTGTTCCCCAGTAATTAGTTATTTCCTTTCTAATACATCTAGCAAGGTGACTTGATTTCCAGGGTCACCTTTCATTCAAAACCCATCTGGGCTACATGTTTGCTAAAGCTATTAACTCACAGTAAACAAAGCCCATGCTTTGTACGAATGTACAAAGCCTTGAAAAAGCTTTCAGTTTGGGACAGTCACAACTGAGTTACTTGTATAGGTATAAACGTCCATCAAAGACCACCCATCTCTCTCCACGGCACAATGCCGAATACTTGAATGGCTATTAAATCTGAGTAACAAGAATGCTGTTAGTAACTTTTGTGATTTTCCCCTTATTATTGGACAAAGCTGTGCTCAGACTAGATGGGATGATAATTTAGTTCTGAGGTCCTGAGAAACAGATTGTGAAATGAGTTTATTTAAATAGGAAAAAAAAAAACCATATGGATACATGACAAAAGCTACAGAGAAACATTTTCTCCTGAGTTTACACATGATGCTATATAGTTTGCATTTAGAAGAGATATATGTAACGTGAACTCCCTCACACTTCTATCATCATAACCCCAAATCTCTTTCCTTCTTTTGCTCTTCCTGTTATGGTGGGGAGTCCTTGCTGCTGTCAAAGACATAATTCTCTACCAATGAGCTGGCTTTCATCTCCCCCAGCTTATGCTTGTTCGTCTTCCCATCCTTATCACTCTGTGATAGGCGTAGCTCGTTAGTACCATTTTTATATAACTTACTGAGTCTTACATTATTTGGCTCAAGTGTCTGTGTTTTTCTCCCATCTGGAATCAAGGGCCCTGATGGCAGGCAGCGACTTGCTTAGTCTGCACTCTACTTTCTCACACAGAGTGCCTGCCTGTCTCACTGTGGGTGAGTATTCTTATGAATGATAATGAGATATATTCTCTGTCCTGAAAAGGAGTACAAGCTGGTTTATCAGCAAATTCTAAGGTTGTTGTCAGCATGAAATCATGGGTGACAAACATTTGAAATGATATATCAACACCGGCTATTATTAGTTATCTAGTAATGCCTGATAGAAATGAGACAGACTCTACAAAACTGGATATAAGCCAACACTCTGGGAATTGGTTTTAATGCAATAAAACTTAGGCTCTATAATTGTGAGACTACATATTCACAATGCCTCATTGGGTCAATGGGTATCTCATTTTTTTTTTCTGGTTATAATATTGGTGCCTTTACAGATAGAGTCATGACAAAAATATAAGCAGCATTAATGATAAAGCTACCACAGAGATTTGTGACACAAAACAGACCTTTAAAAACATCAGAAATTAGATCAAATTTTATAGATCTAAGGCCTAGCATGGAAGGAGCAGATGAATGACATTTTCCTGCTTGCTAGAAGCTCAAATCCAGGTGAAACTGGTGTTTAAACTAACAATCCAAAACTCAGTGTCATGGGGCAAGCTTAAAAGAAATACATATAGGAGCTGCTGTTCAATTACTGAGGAGAAAGCAATTAATTTATTCTCAAAGATCTGGAAAGATTTTATTTGCAAATGCAGAAAAGGGAACAGACATATCTGAGACAAGCTGGAATGGATATTACTCATATATGTGTATATATATACATATTTACATATAGACACATATACACATGTATAACACACATATATGTACACACACACACATGACTGAAGATGGCAAAAGGCCACACCATATAGTGGCAGAAGAGGAAGAAGGAGGCAGTGGCATGAGGAGAAAACACGACAAAACACAAGGTTGGGAATAATCTCTAAAACGTCCTTTTTATTTGAAGAAACCAAGAATGCTGTGTGGAAGGAAAACACAACACACAAAATTAAAAAAAAAAAATGCTCGCAATTGATGAAGAGATTTAAGAACACACAAAATCAAATGGAATTGGAATTGGAGTGCTGGTTCCACAAATGAGCCCATAACACACCAACATGGATGAGGCAAGAGTACAAAGCCACCATTGGGGTCACTATAAGTGTATCTCAACATTCATTACAACAACATCAAACCCTATCTGTCTTTTTGAAAACTTTCATCATGTTCATGGCAGGGAGGCAGATGCTTTCACACAAGTCCATCTGGACAAGGAACACCTAGATGACCTAGATGTCTTCATTGTTTGTTGCTTTGTCTTGTTCTTTCTGTTCATTGTTTTTTTTTTTTTTTTTTTTTTTTTTTTTTTTTTTTTTGCAATGCAGGGGGCTGAATCCACGCCTCCTATGTTGTACACAAGCACTCTACACTGAACTAAACCCTCAGACCTATTACTTTCCCTTTGGGACACAGTGTCTCTCACAGAATCTGGAGTTCACCATTTTGGTTAGGCTTGGAACATCAGCAAGATCCTGAAATTTCCCTACCTGTTCTACCTGGAGCACTGGAATTACAAGTGTGTTGCTGTGCCCAACTTCTGCAGGGTTCTGTGGTTCCAAAGTCAGATTTGCAGGCATATACAGCAAGTACATAACCTATTGAGCCATCGCTCCACTCCTTGTATTCACCTTCAAATGTAACATGGGAAAGACACACAAAGACATCAGAGACAGAATACTATGTGGATGATGACCACACTGCGTACCTACTTCTCAACACAACAGATGCCCCAAGCGCACCATGAGTTTTTTCTAGGCTCAGGCAGATATTTACAACTGACAGAACCAAATTTTCAGGAACTTGGAGGCAATGCTTTTAATTCTCCAGTCTCTTCAGTACTGAAAGTAGAGTAGGAGACCAGAATACATTTTTCTCTACAGCATATTTGCTGCAATACATAGAAAGATGACTAATTTTACCTTGTAGTTTCTGAGTAGCACTAACAATTTAAACTGAAGAACTTTCTAGCATAGAAAAGTGTGGATAAATTAATGATTGATGTAGGCAGAGACTGTTTGTTTGTTCCCAGGCCTCCCAGTCCCAGAATATTCACACAGAAACTGTAGTAATTATAGCACTGCTTGCCAATCACTTAAACTTGCTGCTAGCTATCTCTTATATCTTAAATTAACCTATTTCTATTATTTCATATTTTACCACTAATCTCGTGGTTTACTGTACTGGTGCATGGGCATTTTTCTCCTCTGGTGGCTACATGGTGTCTCCCTGACTCTACCTACTCTCTCTATATATCAGATTTCCTGCATAGCTATATTGTGCCCTTCTATAGGCCCCAAACCACTTCTTTATTAATGGTAATAAAACATATTCAAAACATATAGAGGAAAATCCCACATCACCTCCCCTCTTCTATCTGAATGAAAAGGAAGGCTTTAATTTTTTTTTTGTCTTTTTTTTTTTTGAGAATAGGAAAAAAGAAATTTCCGCCTCCTCCCAGCCTCCCATTTCCCTCCCCCTCCCCCCACTCCTCTCCCCCTCCCTCTCCAATCCGAAGAGCAGTCATGGTTCCCTGCCCTGTGGAAAGTCCAAGGACCTCCCCCCTCCGTCCATGTCTAGGAAGGTGAACATCCAAACTGGCTAGGCTCCCACCAAGCCGGATCATGAAGTAGGATCAAAACCCCTTGCCATTGACCTTGGCTTCTCATCAGTCCTCATTGTTCGCCATGATCAGAGAGTCCGGTTTTATCCCATGCTTTTTCAGTCACAGTCCAGCTGGCCTTGGTGAGCTCCCAATAGATCAGCCCCACTGTCTCAGTGGGTGGGTGCACCCCCCGTGGTCCTGACATCCTTGCTCGTGTTCTCCCTCCATCTGCTCCTCATTGGGACCTTGGGAGCTCAGTCCAGTGCTCCAGTGTGGGTCTCTGTCTCTATCTCCATCCATCACCAGATGAAGGTTCTATGGTGATATG
>NW_026067944.1:9077635-9141250 GCF_014885135.2 Alexandromys fortis
CTATATGTTTTTTCTTGGGTTCACCTTCTTGTTTAGCTTCTTTAGGTTCACCAGGTATACACTCCGTGACCTTTATTTGTGGCTAGAAACCAATTATGAGTGAGTACATCCCATGTTCATCTTTTTGGGTCTGTGTTACCTCGCTCAGGATAGTGTTTTCTATTTCCATCCATTTGCATGCAAAATTTGAGAAGTCATTATTTTTTACCGCAGCATAGTACTCTAATGTGTATATATTCCACAGTTTCTTCATCCAAATGGCCAAAAGACACCTAAGGTCATGCTCAACCTCATTAGCAATCAGGGAAATGCAAATCAAAACAACTTTGAGATATCATCTTACACCTGTCAGAATGGCTAAAATCAAAAGCACCGATGATAGCCTTTGCTGGAGAGGCTGTGGAGGATGGGGTACCCTCATCCATTGCTGGTGGGAATGCAATCTTGTGCAACCACTTTGGAAATCAGTGTTTCGGTTTCTCAGGAAATTCGGGATCAACCTACCCCTGGACCCAGCATACCACTCTTGGGAATATACCCAAGAGATGCCCTATCATATGACAAAAGCATTTGTTCAACTATGTTCATAGCAGTATTATTTGTAATAGCCAGAACCTGGAAACAACCTAGATGCCCTTCAATAGGAAGGCTTTAATTTTAACACAGTAAAATTACATATAACAAAACATGTATCAAGCAAGCATTACAGTTATAATATTTATGTCTACTTTATCTTTATAGCTAAGGAAAACTACAACTATCTATTCTTCAACTCCATCAAAGACTCCAGAAGGATATAATATTACCTAAGTAAACAGAAAGTGTCTTGAAGCAACTTCCAAGACTCTAAAATTGACCGAGACACCTTGCTGCCTGGATAGTCACTCAAAGTTCTTTTGTACCGTTGGGATATCCATCTTCAGCCTGTAGGCCCATAGTATCTGGAAAACTTTTCCATAAAGCAGGAAATTTCAAAAACAGTTCCACTTATATTGACAGTTTGTCAGTTACTTTCTTCTATGTCCCGAAAAATGTCTGGTAGACTCTTTCATGAAGCAGGAACACCAAAGGACGGTCTCACCTTTCGGCAAGTTCAGCAGTCATTTCTCTGTGGGTCGTGCATGTCCAGTTCATACAGCATAACATCAAGCAGTCCAGGCAAGAGCAGTTTCTTGCTCCAATGACTAGCAAACTCCATAAGGAGCTGATGCCCATTTTCCTCTTGAAGTAATTGGTGCTGGCAGGAGCAAACGTGTCTTGTTGTCATGAAAAGTGCTAAGTTATTAAAATATTTTAAATGGCATATGTTACTCCTTGGACAGTTTGAAGAATACCTATCTAACTGAAATATATCTCTGTATATCTAAAATACCTAACTAACTTGACTACAAGCTTGACTATTATAGATGATTATCTATTATCTGTATTTTTAATTATACAAGAAATTTTTTATTTTATTTGTTTTACTGATTTTATTATTAGCTCTACATTTTTCTCTGTGTCTCTCCCTGCCTCTCCCCTCACCTTCAACCTTCTACAAAGGTTCCCCCATGCTCCTAATTTACTCAGGAGATCATTTACTCAGGAGATCATGTCTTTTTCTACTTCCCATTTAGATTAGATCCATGTATGTCTCTCTTCGAGTCCTCATTGTTTTCTAGGTTCTCTGGAATCATAATTTATAGGCTGCTTTTCTTTGTTTTATGTTTAAAAACCACTTATGTGTGAGTACATATGATAATTGTCTTTCTGGGTCTGGGTCACCTAAATCAAAATGTTTTCTGACTCCACCCAGTCCTACATGGCAGATATCTGTTTCCTGCCAGTTCTGTGAGCCATTCTCTCTGCTCTAGCTTCAGGGAGGTAGTGCATCTACTTAGCTATCAATTTTCTCATAAACTCCATTTAAATGTTTGATCTCCTGAAGGAGCCAAAGCTGTTCCTGCAACTAGTGTAAATAAGGAAGACTTCTTAAAGGAGCTGTACAGTTTTTGCTGCTATCACTGAGTCAAGAAGCCTTCACTTAAAAGAATTGCATCTCTTCTTGCTTCTAGCAAACAGAGCAAATCCAAGAAGATGTTGCTACAAAAAAGTCATGCTTAACTCTGTTTGTGTGTGTGTGTGTCTAGAATTTCTTTCCAAGCTCTCTCTGGCATGCCAATTTTAGGCAGAGGCTGCTCATTGGTTCCTGGCATCCCAGACCCAAAATAATCACACAGAAACTGTGTTAATTACAACACCACTTGGCCAATCACTTAAGTGCATTGCTAGCTAGCTCTTATATCTTAAATTAACCCATTCCTATTATTTTATATTTTACCATGAGTCTCATGGTTTACCGGTACCAGCACATGGCGTCTTTCTCTTCCAGCAGCTACATGGCATCTTTCTCTTCCAGCAGCTACATGGCGTCTTTCTCTTCCAGCAGCTACATGGCGTCTTTCTCTTCCAGCAGCTACATGGCGCCTTTCTCTTCCAGCAGCTACATGGCGTCTTTCTCTTCCAGCAGCTACATGGCATCTTTCTCTTCCAGCAGCTACATGGCATCTTTCTTTCTCTTCCAGCAGCTACATGGCGTCTTTCTCTTCCAGCAGCTACATGGCGTCTTTCTCTTCCAGCAGCTACATGGCGTCTTTCTCTTCCAGCAGCTACATGGCGTCTTTCTCTTCCAGCAGCTACATGGCGTCTTTCTCTTCCAGCAGCTACATGGCGTCTTTCTCTTCCAGCAGCTACATGGCGTCTTTCTCTTCCAGCAGCTACATGGCGTCTTTCTCTTCCAGCAGCTACATGGCGTCTTTCTCTTCCAGCAGCTACATGGCGTCTTTCTCTTCCAGCAGCTACATGGCGTCTTTCTCTTCCAGCAGCTACATGGCGTCTTTCTCTTCCAGCAGCTACATGGCGTCTTTCTCTTCCAGCAGCTACATGGCGTCTTTCTCTTCCAGCAGCTACATGGCGTCTTTCTCTTCCAGCAGCTACATGGCGTCTTTCTCTTCCAGCAGCTACATGGCGTCTTTCTCTTCCAGCAGCTACATGGCGTCTTTCTCTTCCAGCAGCTACATGGCGTCTTTCTCTTCCAGCAGCTACATGGCGTCTTTCTCTTCCAGCAGCTACATGGCGTCTCCTTGACTCCGACTACTCTCCCTGTTATCAGATTTCCTGCCAGGCTATATTGTGTCCTTCTATAAGCCCAAAGCAACTTCTTTATTAACCAACGGGGAAAAAAAAAAAAACATATTTACAACATACAGAGGAGAATCTCACATCAGGTTCATAAAGTGAGGATATGTAGGAAAAATACTTAGAAGGATGGAAGGTATGCACAATTAAATTGATATAGCAATCTACAGACTTGGGGACATCCTACAATATATGCTATAATTCATGATGTTTGAATATATCGTGAAAGAAAACTGCTCTCTATATGGGGGCAGGTACGAGAGATTGAATTCAAGAATGCTGTTTATATCACTCTATAACTGTGCTACATTCCCATGGCTGTTTCCTGAAACAGAGAGAAGATGAAGATGTTAAAAATAGTTTTAAATGTGTGTTAAGTTAGTAACTGATATAAAGAAATGACTTGTAATTGTTGAGGGTGACCAAAGTCATGTGAGTGTGTGTTTGTATTGTGTAAATGTCTGTTTCTCCTACATTAAAATATTCCTTTGAGTAATAAAGGGGAGCCTCACAAGTTTCCCAAAAGATAGATCAGGAAACTCCTGAAGTACATATGATTCATAAGGCAGCTTTTTGAGCTTATATAGATGCCCTATATAAGAGCTGTAGGAGGAGGAGACCTTTTGGTATAGCTACCTGCAAGGCACACAAGGGACTACAATGATAAGGCTTTATGAACCATCACCCATGTTGAAGTGGCCTTTTCAGTTATTCAGCCACCTCTTCAATCTCAAGTGACCCCAATAAACCTCGGTTTAGCAAGATGAACTTTGATAGAGTTGAACATTTGACCTGACATAGCCTTTAAATAAATGATGTAGATAGAAACAGGCTTCTCAATTCACCCACTTCTAGCTTCCCCTTCCAGAAATTCAGGATTGGAAGAACCAAGTCTTAGATTCCCCTCGGAGCACTGCCTCCTTTTACAAACTTGAACACAGAATATATCCGGGCTGCAAGAGAGAGAGAGAGAGAGAGAGAGAGAGAGAGAGACAGAGACAGAGACAGAGACAGAGACAGAGACAGAGAGACAGAGAGACAGAGACAGAGAGACAGAGAGAACCATGAGCCTCATGGTAAACTATAAAATAATAGAAATGGGTTAATTTAAGATGTAAAACTAGCTAGAAATATGTCTGAGACATTGGCCAAACATTGTTGTTATTAATATAGTTTCTGTGGGATTATTTGGGTCTGGACATTCAGAACCAAAAAGCAATCTCTGTTTACACTAAAGGAAATGAATCATGCCATCATTCTAAGAATGAAATACTAGAGGATTGATCTTGAATCCTTTAGGGGTAAACAACAAAGAAAAACATATATATTACTTAGACTGCACTTGCCTTACAAGTTTCTGCGCAGAAAATAACACAGCTTACTAACTTCTATATCGACTTACAGGTCAAAAAAATTTGTTAGCAAAAGTATTGAGAAGATAGTTTGCAAGGAACAATGAGCGGTTGCTGCTACTCCAGGGGTAGGAATTGGTTGGTGATTATTTTGCTAATAAGTAAAAGCCAGAAAGCTTAGTCTACAACAATAACATTCTTAAATAAAATAAAGATAGCTCCAGACCTTATATTATTTAGAAAGCTGTGTTCATAGAAAAACTACTTGTTCAGGCCGTTATGTGTACCAAGTATAATTCACACCACCATTAGAGAGCATTGACAGAAAATTTCCTGTTCCTTTTATGGCTTCACCTGCCACTGTAACGTGGTAACTTCAATGTACTTTTGATACTTTCATAAGCTGAAAATGTGCCTAATTTAATGACCAGTTATAATGTTGTATTATGAAAATGCGATCACATGAATATTGTTTGTTGTTTCTCCTTGGTGGCTGTACAAAGCTGTCCCACATCAGGTCATCTCCAACCCCAGCTTCACAAGGAAATAACAACAGGAAAGTACAGAGCAGTTGCTGGAGTCTAAAAGGCCAGACTCAATTTGCAAGGTACAAATGCTTCGGATTTGAAACCAACATTTTTCTTACTTCAAATTAAATTACCAGTATACACAGCCCTTGGTATTTGTTTACTACAAGCGGTTTTAAATTTGGAGTTCAAGGTTGTATAAGTATAACAAAAGCAATAATAACCAAGGTATCTAGTCTTAGGACTCAAACAGAAGTTTATATTTAGCTTTGACTTGAGAATCTTTGATTGGCATTTCCATTGCCAGAGTTAGGCCGAGTCATTTCAACATTCAACTAAATTTCATTTTGCCTTATCTGCAGGATATCATTCTTGCAAGAATCATCTCATCTTGGCAGGATCTTGATTTAAGGCTTTAAAATTCGGTGAGGCTCAAAGAGATTTTGCAAGGTTGAAAACAGTGTATGTTTGTTTGATAACACAAACCCCAAAGATGGAATGCCAGCTAGCAAAAGGTCTCAGCAGTGGGTAGACATGTTAGCCACTGCATTCTCATTTACAATCAGAAATCTTTCAAAGATGTGTAGTTGACAGTTTTCTTCTGGAGCTTGATATAAACATTTCCCCAAGGTATGCAGTATTAGAAAATTCTGCATCTTCTATCATGTTTACTCGGGACAGCCTTGCTAAAAATGTTAATACCAATGACTACTCTACTAGTAGAGATTTTTACCTAATTAGACAGATTTCTCTTTTGAGAGGAAGTTTTAGTTTTATAAACTATACATCTATACATACAGAGTTAAATATTATAGATGGAAAATATGAAATTTAAATATTATAATAGAAATCTGTAAAGAGATCTTGTTATATTGGTATGTCCAATAATTGTATAATATTATTGACTATGGAATGAATAATGTTATTTACTATTAATGTTAACAAAAGTGGAGAGGTAATATATAGAGAAAAAATTGTGAAAAGGGTATTTATAAATCTCAGTGGAATACAGGCTGGAGAATATTCATGTCTCGGTGATAGGTGGCCTGACATTTATAGATAGGCAATTTCTCAGATGCATGTGGACATGTCACCTAGCTGCTTTTGGTATAATTTTGTATGATACATCTGTGCACAACTGAGACTCTCCTTTATTTTCAACATGGGTGGTCTGACATTTCGAGCTATTTATAATTCATAACCATTTTGAAGATTTAAGAATATTTAATTAGACTATGTCAATAGTTCATAATAGAAAAGAGGAAATCCCACGCAGATGCATATGTAGTTTAGTGAATTAATAAGATACTAGGCTTTCCTAACTGCTTAGTCTAGGTGACATATCACGGTGGAAAAGGATACATGTTATATTGGAATCAATCTGTGTATGACACCAAATCAGAGCTAAGATTTGTAAGTACGATCTTAAGTTAATTATATAAATTTCCTGGATTAGAGATCCCTCATCTCTAAAATAGGCATGGAAAAACCTTACCTTTTAATATTATAGTAAAAGTTAAATAAGTTGGTAATATATGCAAATCACTAGGGACAATAAGTGATTATTAGGGATTCAGCCCTAAGCAGGACATCTACATCACACCTTCAGGTCTTAGGGAACATCACAGAAAGGGGAGTGGAAGGCATGCAAGAGCTGATGAATCAGAACCTACACCACAGAACACCTTCTTGTGGACTTTACATGTCTGGTGCATGCGTGAGCTCACAGCAGCAGTATTCCCACACCAGACTGAACATACCAACTTTCCATCATTGATGGGGAGGGGCTCTGACGTCCCACAGCTCTGAGGAGCTAGAGACAGTTATTGGTTGTGATGGAGGGAGACTCTATCATCCTCAGCAGTGTAGACACTAGTAAATTGCTCTCATTCAAGGAAACGCCTCACCTAATTAAATTTCAGTGGCAAAAAGAGACATGAAAATGGGATGGGAATTTGTTAGCAAAAAGGAGTTTGGTGGAAGGTGGGAAAAAGAATAAAAGGTTCATATTTTAGACACTTTTTTTTTGTGTGTGTGATAAAACTTGGTAATTGTGGAGAGCGCAGCTCAAACCCAGGAACAGTGATTTATTATCTTTGGTAGGGGAATGGGTAACAATTTATTTACTGTAACTGTTAGCGACGTGTATGAGGTTTACAAAAGTGAATAATGAAATAAAGGGTGGAAGATGGGCCTTCAGTCCTACTTCGCATGCACCAGAAGCTGAGTCAGAGCTTGCCTGCTGGAGAGGACAGGTGAGGGTGGCAAAATGACTCAGCTGCTGATGCCTGCCTTGCCCAGACTGGTGAGCTGACTTTGATTCATGGAAACCATGTAGCGGAAGGAAAGAACCAACTCCTACAAGCTGTCCTCTGACATAAAAGCACACAGTGTGGTGCACATGTGTGTGCAAACCCAACACAAATAAATGAGTGTAGTAAGGCTTATAGAGGAGAGGTGTATTAGAAATACACAATGAGTTTCACTGAAACCTTGTTTTATGGAATATTTTTCTACCGTTTTTAATTGTTCTAGCCTCTCCAACAGATTTGTGATTTATCAAGTATGTGAGGGTAAACATTCAAGAAACCTGGGTATAAGGGATATAAAATAGCTTTACCACTGGGGGGAAAACACAGTGAATCCCACCATTGAGCAAGTTATATATTTTATCCAATACCATTCTATATTGCTGTGTGAAAATGTTTCAGCAGAGTGGAGCTAATAGCATTAGGCTAGCCAGCATCATCTCCTAAATTTTAGAACTGGAACTGAATTATAAAAGTGCCCCAGGAAAATGAGAACTATTTTATTATGAAAATCAGTATGAGGAGTCATTTCCTTAAAAGTGAAAAATAGAACTTCCTTACATATGATGTAGCTATGAAACCCCTGGGTCCATACCCAAAGGGCCTCATATTCTGTGACTCGCATATCATGTTCATAGAAACAAGAAATTGAAACCAGCCTAAATGTTCATCAACAGAAAAACAGATGATAAAAATGTGAGGCATTTATATAATGTAGATTTATTCAGCTGTACACAGAAATGAAATTTATAGAAAAATGTATGAATCTGGAGAGTTAATAACAAGCAAGGTGACCCCAGCTCAGAGACAAACTCTCATTTTCTACCTCATTCTAACTTGTACAGCACACATGTATGTATATAAATGTCTGTAAATGTGGTAAAGGAAAGACAAAAGAAAGGGGGTGGAAATTAGGGGAAGATAAATGAATAAATAAATAAATAAACAAATGCAACAGTAGCCAGGAATGGCAGAAGGATGCTTGTGACATGAAAGCAGACAGGAGACAGGGAGGAGCTATTACAAAGGAGTAGCAGACAGGAGGAAAAGATGAAAAGGAAGAGCATCTATTGAAACAAACTTTATTTGAAAGTGCCACCATAATATCTAATATGCTATATGCTAATTAAAAAGTAAAAACAAAAAAATTTTAAATACCCCATCATTATCATCATATGATCCAAGACAATGGAGTAAAATGCTAGAAAATGAAGTAAATGACAAAGACAGAAAAGGAGAGAAAGGAGAAAGGAAAGAGAGAGGTATGGGGAAGGATATAGATACAGAGAGATAGAGAGAGCTCCAGTGTTACAAGGACTCCGTGTGCAATTATCCTTCACCCTTCACTGGCTTCTCTTAAGAAAAACTCAGATGCTTCTAGTTTAACTCAAATCGGATTTATATGCTATGTAACAGAAACATGTTTAAGTCCATTCTTCATATACCTTCACCTTAGCAATGTTTCCTGTTCTACTACTTCCAGATTCTTAGGGGAAACAATGTTTCCAGCCAACTGCTAACTGAACAGTTTTTCTTCTTGATTCCTCACTCTCTAAACACCTTTTTTTTTTTTTGTAGGTTTCTATTTTTGGGTAAACCAGTTTACTCAAGACAGAAGCAGCTACATTCTCAATAGACACATCTCTTTCACTTTATTTATGAGATAAAAAGAATTTGATATTTATCAAAATAAAAATAATGAACAATATGGCATATTTATAAATCAAGACAAGAGCAAGAAGAGTGTTATGAAAACTTTTCTCTCATTTCTGAGTCTTGGTCATCTCTCTTCAGTTGTTACCTATACTTACCATCTTCAAATTGTTTTCAATGTTCTCCCGGCTATTAAAATAGCCTTATAACTATGCTCTCTATCTCTCTGTCTCTCTCTCCCTCTCTCTCTGATGTGTGTGTGTGTGTGTGTGAATGATAAACAAAATGTCACATTTTGTCCAATTTAAATGAAGAAAATAGAAACAGTATCATGGAAGTTCTTTCTTCCCTTTTGAGTCCTCATTGGCTCCCTCCCATTGTTTGTCTTTCTTACAGCCTTCAAGAAAAGTATCAACAACATTTTCCTGGCTATGAAAATACAAATGCTCTTAAATATATAGATACCACGTGCTCTGTCCATGTGGTTACTTGTATGCACATGATATAAGGGCTGACCACTTGGAATTGGATAACCAACCTGGGGGTTCTTACCTTGGGAAGCTACTTGCAGCATTCCTTAGTGGCCTGTAGTTCTTTGTCTGTGGTTAAGGCCTCTTGAGTGTTCCCGTTTCACATTAGCGTGTTTATTGGTTTCTTCCTTCCTTGTTCAGGTCATGTTTAGGCAGTCACGTTGGTGAGGTTTCTTGGGTGCAGCTTCTTATTTTTAGAAGAAATTCTCACAGTCAACTCCATGATCCTCTGGAGACAGAGACTGTGCTTTCATTTTCCAGCTTCCTAGATCTCAATAATCATACAGAAACTCTAAATTACAATACTGTTTGGTCAATGGCTCAGGCATATTCTAGCTAACTCTTACATCTTAAATTAACCCAATTTTTATTAATCCATGTATTTTCACAAGGGTGTGCCACTCCTTTGGTGGTTACATGGCATCTCCTTGACTATACCTAAACTCTCTTTCTGTCTCTGAACTTTCTGTCTAACTTTTCTCTGCTAATCCATTGACTGAAACAGCTTTATTCTTAAACCAATAAAAGCAACAAATATACAGAAGAACATTCTACATCATCTCCCCTTTTCTGCCTAAATAAGAAAAAATGTTTTAACTTTATCATTTTAAATGCCATATTCTGTAGGTCTTTGAAGTCTTTGAAGGTTATCCATCTAACTGAAATATATCTCTGTATATTTAGAAAACCTGACTACAAGTTTGGTTATTATAGATGACTATTAATCTATATTTCTTAGTTATACATTATATTTTAATGAGTTCTATAAACATAACTTAAAGAATATATATATATATAACAAAATTGAACTTAAATTTGTGTCAATAAACCAAATTCCATACCAATGTAAAGTAGTCATTTCCATATCATACCCCTACTTTTTTTTAGAACAAGATTGACTATGATCATTAATCATTTATACCCAACCCCTTTTAAATGAAAGCAAACATTTATAAATAACCATTTTGGGAATTTGGGCATTGTTTTCTTCAAACTGCTTCCTGTTCTTTGTTTGGTAAAATATTTTCAGGGTTTATAGAGACCTTTTGTTTTTTTTTGGGGGGGGGTGTTTTATTAAACCACATTTGCCTGGAAGGAATTGGCAGGTTCTCATCTTCTGTGGAAACAAAAGCATAACTTCTTTCCCAAAGCAACATATCCTTAAACTCAAAATTTGAAGTTTAGATACATGTAAAGTACACATATTAGTTTGGCTTAGGAGATTCCAAGATTAAATATTTCTCTACAGTCAAAAATTTTAAAGAAAACACAATAATATACATAATCTAGACTCTATGTATTTTTTATCTTTTTATGTTCCATTATAATTTTTTTAAATTTTATGCTTTAAGAACCTCAGTTTAATATCCTTAAATTATTTTTTAATCTATGACTTTGTCTATAAGTCCATGTACATTAATTAAACTTACTGTGGCTCATTTAGAGACCTTTTTGTCTGAATTTGTCGTTATTGTATATCTGTAATCCTTTTTTGATTAGGAGTGCTTTTTAATGTGCTAGGACTCACACTGCAGCTTTGCCTTTTGACTTTGCCCCATCTAACATGGTGGAGGTATGTTCACCACCAGCTCTGCCAGATATGATCATTACTCCTGCTCCAGGGACAAAGCAGGTCTATGCCATCATTAAACAACTTGTAGTACTCTGCTCACAAATCCCACTTAAGTCCTCTGTATCAGGACTTCCTGAAAAAGCCAGAGTCTTTTGTACCACCATCATCAACCAGAAAGCTGTCTCTTAAAGGAGACACATAGTTTTTGTTACTAATGCTGTTAGGATCCTTTCTTAAAGAATCTGCACCTCTGGTTGCAGTCAACAAAGAGAGTCTACCTGAGAAAATATGGTTACCAAGAAACTGTGCTTGATTCTGTCCTTGTCTGTCCAGAATCCTTAAAAAAAAAAAAAAAGAAAGTATTTTTCAGGCTTTATGTGGGTGCCATTAGTAGACAGAAGATTCTGTCCTGCCCAGTCCCACAGCTGATTAGTCCCAAAGAAACACACAAAGGCTTACAACTTAATCCATAATTTTTGTCTATGTTTAGCCACGTGGCTTGGTACCTTTTCTCAGTGAGGTACCTGCATCTAGCTGGTGATTGTATCTCTGCCTTTCCTTTTCCCAGAATTCTCTTAAATTGGTTGCCCCGCCTAGACTTCCTGCCTGTCTACTGGCCAATGGGTGTTTTATGAAACCAGTACAAGTGACAAATCTTTACAGTGTGAAAATACATTATCCCACAGCAATGTTCATTCTGTTCTCTCTTCTGAAATGATCCCTGAGCCTTTGGCACAGGAGTTGTGCTGTAGATGGATCTCCTGGGACTGGTATCTTTGATTCTGTATTTTGACTGGACATAGTTTTGGTTTTCTATGACAGTCTCCATTTGTTATGAAGAGAAGTTTCTTGATGATTGGTAAAAACTACACTTATCTGTGGGTATTAGGATAAATATTTAGAATGTAGCTTGTAATTGTGCTGATTTAGTAAAGTGGTAAGTGTAGGTTGTCCTCAAAGATTCATGGCTTCACTAGCCCCAGAGGAAGTTGGCTTGACATCTAGGACAAGACATTATTTTCTTTTTGTTGAACAGACCTAAAGTTCCATTAGAAAGTTATTGATTAGAGCAAAACTATGAGTACTATATTGCACACATCCAGCTATTGTTCCATGCTGGTCATTGTGGTTCATAGACAACAAAGTTAGGTAGGACTAGTTTCCTTTCTTACTTAGTAAACCCATATGGTGCTTCTGGTGGGGAGACTTTCAGGTCAGATCTCACTTGGATCCTATGAATCCTGGTCTGAAATACACTACATGTAACTTTTGATAAGCAGGTCACTGATTAAGTACATATACAGTGCCCTCTATTCTTTCTCCCATTTGAAATACTAGTGTTTGATCAGTCATTTCACTTAACTTTTTTCATTCCTTTTTTTTTTTTTTTTTTTTTTTTTTTTACAAGACAGGGTCTCACTGTGTAGCTCTAGCTGTCCTGGACCTCACTTTGTAGACCAGGCTGGCCTCAAGCTCACAGAGATTCACCTGCCTTTGTCCCACAAGTGCTGGGATTAAAGGCATGTGCCTCTATACCTGTTCCTTTCATTCCTTAAATGTATTGTGGTCATTTATTCATTCACTTATTCCTTCATTCATTTATTTCTGATTTCTTAACAGAGGTTTTTACCTGGGTTGTACTTCATTATTCATCACCAGTGCATATACTAATCACTTTTATCCCTTAACTTCAGCTCAGCTTTACTGAATCATTGAATAGTAGCACTCTAAAATCCTGTTTTAAACCCTTTTCTGTTCTTTTAGCATTGTATTATTTTTTTCTGGAGTGATGTCAGCAATTTCACATATCTTTGAATACTGAAGAGTTTCAAAGTAGAAATATGACTCCTCTTTTTGAACAACACACATGCAGATACAATTTCCATGAAAAACAAATAGCTCCAGTTAAATATGCATAGAGATTAAATTATTTTTCCCTTTTAGTTGCTTCTTATCCAAGATTTTGCTGCTTTAGAAAATAACATAATCATCTAGGAAAGAAACAATGAAATTGTTTTTTACTCCTTTTTTATTATATAGTGTCATCCTGAAATGTATGGACCAGATAGAGAAAATAGCCATCGCATTGGCATTGCCAAGGTCATGTTTCCCATTGCATTGGCCACCCAGGGTAGCTGCCAACACTGTAGCTGGCATTTTCATCATGATGTCTGCCAGTGCTATGCCCCACTGGTGGTGCAGGCAGCATCAGCACCTATGCTGCCAATGTCTCCTGCTCTTCTTGTCTCACAGCCATTATGGAGCAGCAGTTCTCCTGCTTGGCACATGTTCGTTTATGATTCAGCCCTGACATCCCACAACTTTAATCATGTGAGATAATGAGATTTGGATTATGTCACATTTCAGAGGTACACAGTATGCTCTGAACCCTTTCTTCCTTCTGCGCTCAGTATTTGCCAGCAACCCTTCAATCTAACTCACCCTTCTTGACCCTTGTCCCCCTCTAGGATGAATTTTTATTTTTCAAGGAGGTTTTCTGATCCTCCATGTAAACACTCATTCCTGCCTGCTCCCCACCAGCCCTTCAAATTATGCCTGAACACGCGTGAGTCTGATAGGAAGCAAAGCTTAGGTTCATGTAGTGACGACCACCATGTAAGTATTTGTTAATCAGTGAGCGGTTGGTGCCAACATAAATGCATGAATGGCCTTTACTCTTAAGCTGCCTTTCCTTTTTCTAAAATATTGACTTTGTTCCCAACACATTACATTTTCCTTTTCTACTGGGATGCAAAGAAACCTTCTCTAGGACTTGTGGGCATATAAGTTCCAATTGTCATTTATTTGCACTCAGGTTAAAAATGTTTATAAATATTCTTAGGCTTTTAATTTCTAGAAATGTGCATTCACTTATCGTGGTGGGGCTAACTTGTAAAAATGAAATAAAATAACAAAATACCCAGTCTCTCCTAGAACAAGCTCTTTGAATAACTGTCCTTAGTACATTATCTGGAATACTTTCATTAAGGCCCTCAAATACATTTGTGAAGGGAGCATTGCCTGCTAAACTTGACTTAGACAAGAAGACCCTGTGCTATGGTTTGAATGGCCCTGAGAAGTCATGAGCTGAACCTTGACCTCCAATGTGATAGCATTGAGAGGTGAGGCCTTGAAGAGGGACTAAGAACCTTCCTGAAGGAGATTTGTTACCTCATAGAAGAGATATGGAAGAGGCTTTGCCATTTTTGCTCTTTCATTCTCTTGATCATGTGAGGTTGCTACAGCAGTCAAGCTACCATCTTGAAAGCAGAGACCAGGTCCTCATCAGACACCAAACCTCCCCACCGCTGCCTTAGTTTTGAGATTCCATAACTACAGAGCTGAGTTATTCTTTAGGAGTAGAACTTACCAACACACACACACACATCATATGCCACCATTTTAGTAGAAGAGTGTGATGCTCAGCTTCTGAGCATTCGCTCCTTTTTTTGTTTGTTTGTTTGTTTAAGATAGGTTCTTACTGTACAGCTCAGGCTGACCTTGAATTCATGATCCTTCTGCTCAGCATCCTGAGTGCTGAACTGTACATAGTTTTTCAGGTCACTTTAAACACAGAAACTTGTAAGAAAACACTTTGCGTAGTCCAATGTCTAAGCGAAACACATAGCATTCTACCTAAGAACTCTAAAGCCAGGTAAACAATAGTTAATTTGAGAAGACAAGGTCATTTGATCTGTGGCTCTTCAAACATTACACAATGATGCTCTTTCTTTTTGCTTCTTTTCAAAAGACACGCCGCTTGCACAGCTTTATCGCCATCTTCCAAGGAACCCGACAAATTGTGTTCACTGAGAATGAACAGATGTATTGCCACCTAATTAGCACACCTCTTTGAAGTGCATGGCCATATCTGTAGTAGGATCCCCAGGTTTTCAGAGGTACAAGTCCCAGGATTCTGGGTTTCCCATCAGTCCAGATTATCTGACTCACGGAGAATTAAAAATGCACTGATAGTAACAACAAAGATTGCATGGCAGGTAAACTGATCCAAATCTAATTCCATCTGAAAGAGCTTATTTTATTTAAATTGCCTTGGGAAGAAATTGGAAACCCAAGTAAGAGCCAAGAAGAGTGGTCTTATAAAATGTTGCTTTCAGATCTGTTTCGGCCCGATGTCAGGCCCTTTTCTTTCCCCTGGTATTGGGATTTGGTTATGTGGCTGCTAAAATGCTTATAACTTTGTAACTTTCTGGAGATAGTACTAGACGAATGTTCAAAATCATCTCTTGGTTGAAGGGCGTGATGCAGTCCAGATGAGACCAGAATGATTACTTATGATTAAGAACATTATGGACATGAGACAGACTATGTGGCTCATGAATAAACAACTTTGAGAATTTAGAAAATTCTTCACTAAGTTAGAATGACAGCTGTCATTTTCACAAAAAGAAAAAGAATTTTCTACAGCCTTCTCTGACCTCTGGACTACATTCTAGGGTAGAATTCTTCCTATTCCATTGGTCACTTTTTTGTCTTAGCTCCTGCTTTTAAGCAGTTTAAGAAGCTTAGCAATCTTTATGCCCTTTCTAGTTAGCACGAAGAAGATTAACAAAATAAGGCAAGATAAAGCCTCATAACTCAGAAAGTATATGAATTGCACATTCAGAAGAGCAAGCCATCTAGCTAAGTGATTCCTTTCCGTCTTTGTGGGATATCGGTGTAGGTTCTAATGAGCTCAGTCTCCTGGGGAGCATGTTAATGGTTTTTCCTGCCTCCCCTGATGACCATGTTTATGCTAAGCTCTGATACAGTATACAGGGCTTGTATAGCAATTAGCATTCAAATGGACTAGTGATTTCCCTTTCACCAAGTTGCCTATTTCCAGCCTTCAAAATGGAATCCAATGAGTCAGAGCTTGTAATAATCAAGATACATTAACAATTCAAATCTTAAACAGCTAAGACAGAGAGTGCAAAAGAGAAGCACCATCATCCATGCCTCAGGCTGTGTGAAGTCTAAAATGGAATAAAGAAATGAAGAGGGCAAGCTATCATGGCTAATGGGCTATCCACAAATGCAAGAAGCAAGAAAAATAACGCATGCTTCATAGAATGCCAAACAATGTTGAAGGGTGGATGATGTTGCTTTTCAGGTTAAAGATATATTGCCTTTAGCCACAAAATTCAAGCAAGGTAAAACAAAATAAACATAGCATACTTGGTTGATGGACATTTTAGAGTGTTTCAAGAAATCACCTGCAATGTGATGGAAGAGCTGGCAATTATTCCATATCAAGCTTGCTAATGATAATCACTTTAGAATCCCCTTAAAGCCTTCTGGAGTAGCTGAAAATGTTGCAGTTACTGTGGTGATATTTTTGAGACATATAGTGCATTTGCAAAGCCCAAAACAATTCCTTAAAGAAACATGCATCGACTGATAACAAAAACCTGAACAGTACTGTTTAAAACCATTCAATGTAGAACAAGTCAGGGTTTCAGGTTTCAAGTCTTCAGTGAACAGCAATTAAATAGATTAAATAACTCTTCCGCATATTATTGCCTTGATCATATTTTTTTTCTTTTGTGAGTCTACGTCTATACTAAGAAAGTAACAAAATTTTACATCCAGAATTTACAAAAAAAACCTACAGATATTAAATACCGAGGAAATAAAACTGCCAGTTGACAAGTAGGCTGATAAACTGAACAGAGCGTTTAAAAATAAAAAAGAAATACAAATGATCAACAGTTATTTTTAGAAATACTCAACATCTCTAACCCACCAGGGAAATTCAAATTGGGACTGCTCTTGAGATCCCACCCCAGTGAATGGCTGTTATTAAAGAATCTGACAACAAATGCTGGAGAGACTGTGGAGTGAGAATCCCTATTCGCTGCTGGTTAGAGTGCAAATTAATACAGCCATTATGGAAATCAATTTGGAGGTTCAGCAAAACAAAATAAAAAAATAGAACTACCTTATAACCCAGCTATTCCACTCCGGAGCATGCACCCAGAGAACTCGTCACTCTATGGCAGAAATATTTGCACCCTCATGCTTATTGCTGCTCTATTCAGAATAGCTGTCCATCAACAAATGAAGAGATAATAAAAACCTGGTACATGTATAAAATGGAATATTATTCAGCTCTAGAGGCAAATGAAATCACAGATTTTGTGGGGAAAATGGATAGATTTAGAATGTATAATGTTAAGCAAGGTCACCCAAGCTCAGAAAAGAAAAAAAAATACATATTCTCCTTCATATGTGGATTGTAGCTTATAATGCATACAAACAAATAATAAAACAAATGTATGTTTGGATACAGTATAACCTTTAGAGAAAATAACACAGATGTAATTTGAAAATAAGAGAAAATGTATACTAACAACTTCCCACATATAGATGCTTCTTGCAAGTCTTTGGAGTGCATTCACAAGCTACAGCATTTTCAGTGCTGAATACGCCCTTAAGTGGCCAATTGTCCCCATGCTTTTCCATGACCAGCTGTGAGACATGAAATTTTAAATTTTGTTTTTCAAAAAAAATATTTCTGTAAGCTGCTGTTCTTTGTAAGTACTGATAAACTTAGTCTATCTTAGTCTTTAAATAAGAAATTTGGGCCCTTCAAATAATAGAGTGTCACAATCATTAGAAGTACATTCAAGATAATCTTAATTATGAAAATTCTGGTAATTCCTAAGAATATGATATATTGACCCTGAATTTCAAACTGTAACACAACAAGAATTTGAAAACAATGAGAAGCTTGTTTTTCCCTCAGTAGTTTTATAATTCTAAAATATATTATTTTCGATGAATAGATACATTTTGTTCTACAGCGACGGCAACAGAGATCTTGAACAAACTTATAGGTCATTTTACTGATCTCATTTAACACTTGGAAAACAATAAAAGGAATGCAAGTATAACCTATTAGGTTTGCAAAAGATCAAAATAGTCATTATTGTTCACATCTTAAGTGAATGGGAAAGCAAAGGAATTAAACTACTGTAAACTACCCGTATTTTATTTAAAGAAGTACATTGGGCACATTTATGTCCTACACAAATGGCGTGAATATATTTTTAGCATAATTAACCAAATACCCTGGAGCATCCTTTCATTTTCATGGCTTTAGGATGGTTAATGTGAAATGTAATTTGTGCGAAGCTTCTGCAGATTACTAAAGTGTGAAACATACTGTATGCTGAATCTACCTCCCTATAGCACTAAAACAGTATAAAATTTAAGATAATAAGGTTAGAATTGTCTAGTTAAAAATGCTAAGGATTCATTATTAGGACTGAAATTCTGATAAAATTGCGAAGTGGGAGCACTCAGGTGGGCCAGCAGTCTGCAAGCAAAGCTCCTGAAAGGGAACTGGGGTGGGGGTGAAGCAGCACAGTCAGTAGCAGGCTTACAGAGGGGGAGTGTAGTGAGTAAGCCTGGCATGGTAGTGCACCTGTGATCCTTGCACTCGAGGGCTGGAAATAGGAGCAACCGAGGTCCAAATTCACGCTCAGCTGCATAGGGAGTTCAAAGCAAGTCAGGTCAACCCGAGACCCTGTAGCAAAATCAGATGTAAGTAATGGAAGGAGAAACAAACAAGAAAACAGAAACCAAATTCTGTCGGGGTTGAGAGAGGCTCATTGAGTAACCAGTGATTGTTCTATTAGCGTGAGGACCTAGGTTCAAATCCCCAAAACTTACCTAACCCACAGACATGGCCCAGAGCTTGCATCTCAGCTCTGGGATTTGAAATAGACAGACCACCAGAATTTGAGGGCCAGCCAATATAGTTGAAATAGGGAGTTTTGGCTCAGTGAGAGACTCTCTTCAGGGTAATAAAAAGGAGAGGGGTAGAGAAAGACATCCTTCATCCTGCCTTGGCCTCTGTCTGTGTGCACAGACACACGCTCCCACATACACACATGCAAATGCCACACAGACATGTACCACAGATAACACACAACAGAACACGAGGACACACAACAAACAAATAACTCTGTAAGGTAGAGACTGCATAACATTTCCTTTTGAACTGTGGCCTGAGGGTACAGAGATGTCACCTGGAAGGATCCAGCAAAAGGGATGCTCTGACCTCCAAAACCACATCTCCTCATTGTGCCTAACCATATAACAATGTCCAGAATCAAAATGACCCAAATCATGATTCCTTCCCTGCACGGGAGCTGTCACAGCTCTATCCTAATTAGAAAGAAAGACATTAATTTCGGGTTCTTGGAAATCAAATTAGGCAAGCCAATCTACCTGTCTCATCTCCAAACACAACACAACTTTTAGAAGTACAGCGGGAGGTAAGGAAAAGGGTGTGGTATGCGATTTGTATTCTAAATGTGTCAGGCTATTACTCTGAAGGAAAATTCTAGGAAACTCTTAATGGATTAAACTTGAAAAGGAGTAATGATGTGAAAAAAATATATAGGAGAAGCAGCAAATTGCATGCAATAAGGCAGAAAATAAAATTCAGGGAGATTCGGAGTGTTCAAACAGTCATCACAGAGGCATCTCGGTTTGCTTTTTTTTTTTTTTTTCTGGAAACTTGCATCACAGCTGTAGCAATGCAGGAAAGGGTGAGCAACCCAACCTTAGAAAATTAAAAATACACGGCTGTGGGTGCATCCGTACCATTTAACATAATGATACCAAAAGCCATATTAAATGCATCCCGGCATTTAAAGGAAACACAAAGGTACTAAAGTAGGAATTCATTTAATATAACTCATAGTCTACGATGAGTTCAATATGGTATAAAAAAAAAAAGATTCCATAAGATTCTATAAAATCTAAAGTGCTATGCAAATGTATGGCATTAGGGAAAATAATACTTCAGCTGCCAAGACAAAATTAATGTCTTGTAAAAGCAATTTTGTCTTTTATGCGAATATGGGCACACATTCATAGGACAAACAAATGTATTATTCCTCCAGTGTGAAGATGGAGGCACGAAATCACCGTCAATAGCATGAGGACCGTCTCTGAGTTATTCATGACAGAAGCCAGTCAACTTGGAGATACGATGAACGGCAGGCAAGGTTTCACAACCTTGCTTTTCTTTTTATTCGCTTTGCCTATAAGAGAAGGGTTTGGGGGAAGGCGAATCGGTTGTACAAACCAGGGTTTATTTCCTGATTATCAAATGAGAATTCGATTTAGTTTGTGAAAGCTGAAAACAATGTCTTCACAAGCTACAAAAATAAATCCCGAGATGTCTAAAGAACTTGTTAGAAACCTGTAAGCAAACATGAAAAAAAAAATCCTAATAATTTACTTACAGAGTTTCGTGAGATTAGTCGGTTAATTGGAATAATTCTCTACATTGATGATTTTGAAACAGAAGTGCTTTTAAAGATATTGCACATTTGCCTAGCTTCTGGAATCCCAATCCCGTTTTGTGAGCTGCGCAGGCCCGAAGGTGCCAAGGGCAGAAGAGGCAGATATGGGCAGGACTGCCCAGAAAACAGGAATACTGTGAATACGCTGACAGAAATGTGCTCCAGGCCACTAGTCACAGATGCTCCTGCCTTCGGGCAGAAGATGGGAGTAACAGAGCCATCACGACAAAAGTGACTTCACTCGAACCCAATGTACCTGTCTTATCCCAAGTTAGTATCAGACTCGCACATATTCCTGGCACCTAATTCTACTAGAAAAGCTCAGCATACTGCTCTTCATTTACTCTATGCTGGGAAACTCCTTGGGGAAAAACAACCAGGGCAACTGAGGGGCAACCACAGTGGTTGATACTCAAAGTGGCTACAATTATGCCAAGCTGAATCAAAATAGCTATGACTATTTTGTCATAGTTTCAGGATTTTTCCTGTGCTATGAAACAGTGGACGCCTTATTTGTATGTAGCTGCATCATAATCATGCAATTTGCTTACTTAATATGCAACTTAAGTGTTCAAGTCATTAACAATATAGGATTACAGTGATCAGTTTCTGCAAGACAGAGTAATATGTATGTACTGTGTGTTTCCAGGCATTCCTTCAACTTAAAACGTTAATGATAACTTTCCCACCCATTTACATTCTATGCATCCTTCAAAGGTCAGTGTTGAGTTCAAGAGAGTCCTTCTTGAAGTATTGTCAATACTTTTAGATAACATTGATTATAAGCATTTCTAACAATATAAATTGATCTCATTTATGATTTGAATGTGTTTTCCTTTAGAAATAGAAAAACAAAATCTAGGGTCTAGATCTGTAATATAGTTGAGGAAGAAATGTTAAATTATACTTGCAAGTCTGAATCCTTTCCTTATCTTCTAAAAGTAGCAGCTGCTCACCGAAATGAGTGGAGATGCCACGCTTTAGTGATCTGAAGCCACCACGGCTTTTCCTGAGTAAGAACAAATGGCACCTTTACTACCTGGGTAATACTCAGACCTTATGGCAAAGCAATTGGACCTCATCCGCAATGTCTTGGACCTCATCCGCAATGTCTTGGAGCTGCCTGAAACCACCTCACTGAAGTAAAGAATCCTTTGTCCTTCGAAATTTGTTCCTTCATAGGATGGAGAAGTAGTCAAAAGTATGTGACAAATTTATTGAAAACAATACAGCTGAAAAAGTTACACACACACACACACACACACACACACACATATATATATATGAATCAAGTAAACATGCTGTTACTACTAAAAGGAAGCCAGTCCTCTTCAGACCTCAAAAATTCTACATCAAAATCTGAGAGGAGGTGACTCTAGGTATATGGATCTATCTATCTATTCATCTATCTATCTATCTATCTATCATATATCTATCTATCTATCTATCTATCTATCTACCTATCTATTCATCTATCATCTATCTGTCTGCTGTCTGTCCATCTGTCGATCTGTCTCAGTCTCTTTACCTATCATTTGTCTATCATCTATCTATCATCTATTTATCTATTGATCTATGTGTCACCTATCTGTCTCTCTGTGTGTCTGTCTTTGTATCTCTCTCTCTCTCTCTCTCTCTCTCTCTCTCTCTCTCTCTCTCTTTCTCTCTCTCTCTCTGTGCACGCACATGCATGAATGCATGTAAAAGTCAGAAGAGGGTATCAGATGTTCTCCTCTATCATCTTCTGTGTATTCCTTTAAGGCAGGGTGTCTCCCTGACTTCACAGCTTGCATTTTTCTCTGCTAAGTGGGAAACCATTATGCCTGTGTGATTCTCCTGTCTCTATCCATCTCAGAGCTAGGATGACAAGCATGCACAGGACACCCAGATAGTCACCGGGGAAGTTCTCATGATTGCCCAGTAGGCACTCTTAGCTGCTAAGCCATTTCTCTAATTCCAGACTCCATTGTTTTCTGTAATCTAAAGCACATCACTAAGCCAGTGAACATAATTGCATTTTCACAAAAGCACTGTTTTAGAGACAGAACTTTTGCTGTTTTGTGTGAAAAAAATTATGTGCAATTATCAATTTTTAGTTAAATATTTCATTATTCTTTTTTAAAACAATTGAATCATCACTTTTCTCACTAAAAGTTATCTTGGAAAGAGGGACTTGATTAATGCATTGTGATATTTGAAATTTTTCTTCTCAAGGCAGTTTAATGACAAGGAATAGACATATTTCTTTCGCTATTGCAGCTTTGAGAATTTTTGGTGGTTAGAGCTATTTTAGCTGAAATTTAAAAGCATCACAGGCATGGACTTTCTTGATCCATTTATAGCATTACTTTATGTTCTCTCTTCTGTTTCAAGACGTCCAAGGAATTAATTAAAACTTGATAGGATTGCCCCTGAAACCAATTATCCTTTGTCTGAAATGGTGAGGACACATTATTGAGTTTTTAAATAAATTGAAAAAAATTTCTGTCAGTGAGCCGTGTTATCTTAATTTATAAACATCAATACACAAAAATATCTGATTTGTTTGGAATGATTACTGCACACTATATTACCAGTCTCATCTTTTTCTGCCTGCTTAAGTGTCTACCAGAATACATTCCCAATCTTTAACAGTGAACCATCATGCATACTCTTCCTGATATTGAATAGAGTGTTCTAGCCGAGATGTGTCTGGAATTTAGAAAGATGGCATTGCACCAGATTTATATTGTATTTCAATTTCTCAGTTGATGAAGCCCTCTAACCTGTTTGTCTTTTCAATCTCACAGGATGGAGGAGTGATGGCTTCAGCGACTTTCGTCCTCTCACCTTTAAATCCGTTTTCTTGTCACCGTAACATGACTATCCCATTTTAAATAAGCACATTAAATTTGCCTTCTTCACATATGTGCACACACACATGCAATGTGAGTCTTGCGAACGTTACAGGCAAATGTTGAAATTGCTTGTGTTAAGCTATTTTTCCATGTTGTCAAAACAGAAAGGGGAAAAGAATAAATTGGTTGAAAACTGTAGCTTGTGCTTTGCCAGTCTTGAGCCAATAAAACCTTTAACTAAAGTCACAGTTTAGTCCTCCAGTTACAGAATGAAGGAGATAACTCTCAGTGATAAAGGAGGAGTAGCTTGCCAAGATCATCCAGAAAGTGATGTTTCTTGGCAAAAACTGAATCTATAAAGTTTGATCCCTAAATCTCTCCTTATTCTCTCATGCTTTGGTTGATCAGCACATATACTCTATCCACTTCAGAACCGAGAGTTTTTGCATCTGATCACGGTCAGTACGCTTGCAGGCCAGCTCCTATATTAATGCACCTTCAAAGCAGTCTGGCCTTTAGCTGTTACTAAAAACCTTTTAGGGAAAAAGAGTCAAAGCATTTTCAAAAGTGTTCCTGTCTGCATTCTCTATGATGCAAGTCAAGAGTGGCTAGAAGGGGCCCCATCTGCTATTTTAATCTTTCAAATATGTGCACTGTGACCTTAGACTAAACAACTCCAAGACTGTGTCTGCCATCTTTTGTTCTTTAACGATGATCTTACATCAAGGATGCGCAGGATTGCACCTCTACATCTGATGATACTGTGGAGTGAGTCTATCCAAGTGTTTTCCTCTGTGAAATATGTGGGGGTTCTTGGATGCCAACCCCCAGACTTCCTTTGTTCAGAGAAAGCATTGATTTCTGTGCTACCCTTACCGCTACATGTGCTTAACCCCCTCCCTCCTTTCTGAGTTGGCTTTGCACACACAACCTTACCATTTTATAAACAAAGGAAATAATGTTAGAAGAACAGTATGATTTCAAAGCTGTTTCATTTCCAATAATCACAATGAGGCACTAAACTTAATCCTCTAAAGTAAATGGCAAATATTTTAGCTTGCATATTATTGCAGAATCAATGTCTGATTGGAGGGGGGAAAGTGAGAAAACATTCAGTTTTCAATTCTTACTACCATCTTTATTATGTGAGTTTTAACCAATTAACAACCAAGGCACAGGGATATGACTGGAATATGGCTTCAACAGCGAGAGAAGATAGTTCTCAACATGTTATTTAAATAGTGGCTTTTATAACAGGAGTGAACAATTTTCTACCTAACTGTACATTCTATATGTTGTCTTCTAGCCTTTTCTTTCCCGCTTGGTGATATTGGGGTTGGGAAAAACCCAGGGCTTCTTAAGTAAAAGGAAAAGTCTTCACAAGAAGGCTATATCTCCAGCCCACAGACATTTACTAATATTCAATAATCAAAATGGTAGGCAGTTGTCAGTCAGAATACCAAGTGTATCACTTGAGGAATTCTCAACAATGTACTATCTTTTTATAGATGCTCAAATATTGTTTGCGGGAGGTCCTTCCGCCCCTCCAACCAATAGCTGCTGTGATACCAGCCCATTGGGGTGTGGTCTCTCTCCCTTTAAAAAAAACGGCTATTTTCTCTGCTTGCTCTCTTCACTTCCTGCTCCGTCAGAGACTAGACTCCCTTCCTGGTTGTGCAGATCGCTGTTGTCTGGGACGGTGATCTGTAAGTTTTTTCCCCTTTAAATAAATAACACCCTATTAATCATAACTCCAAACTGGTGTGGCATTGTTCGTGACTTACGCCTTCAAAATATGATTTATCATGCTAAGTCTTCTTTTTCTTATCATTAGGCTTTCAGTAATTGATGCTGTTACTGGACAGATTTTTTTTTCTGTCTACACACTTTTCGAATAAGTAGAAAAAGTAGCAACAAACAGCATTTTACAAAATTTTATGATTATCTAAATAATGCAATCACAACTCAAATAAGTTCCTTCCAATTATGCAATATATTATTTATTTTATGCTATATTAAAGACTGGGCAAAAGTAAAAATAAAACCAGGAAGTACTACTTAGCTTCTGAATTGCTGCAGCCTACAAAATCACACACAGCTGCATTTTCTACATATCTGGGTGAGAGCTAGTGTCTCTGCTATGTTTAGCTCTTTCCTCTTAGGGTCACCTGAGAACTGGGTCAGTATGTTCTTTCTGTTCCCTAATGAAAATGTCAAAGATCAAGTTCGAACGCGCTAAATAAAAGTGATCCAATCAGTCCCCGTCAGCTGTTCATTTTGTGGCCGACTCTATTCAAAGGCAGCATCATTCCCTGTTGCTATTTCTGAGTTAAGTCTCTCATTGTCAGGGAATATTATCAAACAGGTTTTAGGATTGTCAACGCGAGATAGATGCTCTTGACAATGATCAAACTAACAATTCGAAAGCAGGATGAAGGAGATATAATTAGTTCAGACTGCTCGGCAGCAGAGACTTAAAACTACTGATCACCCAAACACTAAAGTCATCTTTCAAATATTACTAAAATCCTCTCCAGTTCTTATTTATGAAGAATATTCCTGTGCAAATCATCAGGAAAATAATCAAATCTTAAAAGTAGTGTTCACAATTATGAAGAAAAATAATACTTTTTTAATTTTTTATAATTCAAAAAGCTATATTCATAGAGATACATTTCTAACTTGAGATTAGTATTTTTAACTTTTTCACTTAACATATATACTGTGAGCTTTCTTATATCCTTACAAATATTTAAAACATAATGTTTAAATAACTCAATTCTCCTTCTGACAATGTTGGGAAACACAGTATTAGCTTATTCTTTTACCCTATGCAAACTTTAGGATTTCAGGCCTTGCATAAATGTCTTTGGGAAAACTTATGCTTAACCAAGGAAATCGACAGATTGATATATGACACTCCCACATCAGCTGGGGGTGATTGCACAAAGACGATGCCATGACAAGAGGATCTAAAAGTTGAAGCCAGTGTAGTAGTTTGAATCAGAATGATTCCATGGGCTCATATATTTGAATGTTAGAGTTCTATGTGGTGGAACTATTAGGGAAGGATTAGGAGGTATGGCCTTGTTGGAAGAGGTATGCCACCAGAAGTAGGCTTTGAAGTTTCAGTAGTTCAAGTCAAAGAAAGTCTTTCTGTCTTTCTCTCTGTCTCTGCCTCTTGTTTTTGGATTAGATGTAAGCTCTCAGTTACATGCCTGTCTGCCTGTCTGTACTATGTCCCCCTCCATGAGGGTCATGGACTTACCCTGAGAAACTGTAGGCAACTCCCAGTAATTTAAATGCTTTCTTTTAATAGTTGTCTTGTCATGTTGTCTCTTCACAGAAATATAAAAGTAATTAAGATAGCCAGTATGAACTATTTCAATATCAACCAAGAGCAAAGAAATAAAAAGCCAAATCAATTTAAATATGGGGAAATTATCTAAATGAAAATTCTTAAAAGAGAAATTACAAATAGCTAACAAGTTTATTTAAGATGCTTAATATCATTAGTTGTCAAGAAATGAAAATCAAAATTATAATGAGTTACCATCTTTACTCCACTTAAATTAGTCTTTATTTTAAAAAATCAAAATGACAAACACTGATAATAATGTGGGGGAAAATCAAATATTGTGCAATCTTTTGGAGAAAGTTCTACGAGGTGCTGAGAAGAAAGTATATTATTATGTGTTTGCATAAAACAATCTGTAAGTATCTGTTAGATTCATTTGGTTTATGATGTTAGTTAGCTCCAGCATTTCCCTGTTAGTTTTTGTTTGGATGATTTGTGTATTGGCAACAGTTGGATATTCTAGTCTCCTACTATCATTTGTATAAGGGTCAATATACAATTTAAGCTATAGCATCGTTTCTTTTATCACCTTGAGTACTTGTGTTTGGTGCACAGTTGTTAAGAACTGTAATGTCCTCTTGATGAATACTTCATTTGATGAGTATGTAGTGTCATTTACTATCTCCTTCAATTAGTTTTAGTTTTAAGTCTATTTTGTTAGATACTGAAATGGCTGCACCAGCTTCATTTGCTTGGAATTACAATCCTTCTACCCTGAGGTGATGTCTATCCTTGATGTTAAGGTGTGTTTTTTTAGATGCAGCCGAAGGATGAATCCTGTTTTCCATTCTGTTAGTATTTGCCTTTTTACTGGGTAATTGAGACCACTGATGTTGAGAGATGTCAGTGAGAAATGTTTCTGGATTCCTGTTATTTTTTATTTGTTTGTTTGTGTGTGTGTGTGCACAAATATGCAAATGCTGTGTGTAGGCTTCTTTACCCTCTTGATATGTGCTGGTATAGGATTATTTATTTCTTGTGGTTTCTTAAGTGTGATTAATTGCTTTAGGTTAGAGTTATACTTCTAGTCCTTCTGTAGGGCTAGATTTGTGTAGCAAGCTGCATGGAATCACACCTGATGGAGATATATAATCAACTCCTGAGATGGCTAAAGCCTGACCTATGCTATGATCACGGAATGACTATCAGCTGCCTGCATATGCCTGAACCTATGGGCAGTGCCCACCTGGCAGTTCGGGATTGGCAGCCCATGCCTACTTAAGGGCTGGGAGAGGTTTGCCCGAGGAGAGAGGGAGAGAGAGAGAGAAAGAGAAGGAGAAGGAGATAAATTGCTGTGAATAAAGTCCTGAAAACTGCTGCAAGAAGAGCTCCGGGTGTTGCATTTTTCCTTGCGGGACGAGGGCTGAACGTGACAGATTTGTAGAAATATATTGCTTAAATTTGGTTTTATCATGGAATGCCTTCTTCCCATCTATTGTGATGGAAAGTTTTATTAGATATATTAGTTTGTGCTGGCATATGTGGTTTGGAGTTTGTACAATGTTTGTTAGGGCTCTGATGGCTTCTCCATTGAAAAGTCAGTAATTCTACTAGTTCTGCCTTTATATGTTACTTGGTCGTTTTCCCCTTGCAGCTTTTAATGTTCCTTCACTGTTCTGCCTATTTGGTGTTTTGATTATCATGTTCTGAGGGGACTTTCATTTTATGACTCAGTCTATTTTGGTGTTGTGTATTATTCTTGTACCATTACAGGCAGCTTTCTTTAGGGGGATTTTCTTCTATGATTGTACTTCAAATATTTCCTGTGTCTTTGACCTGGATTTCTTATCCTCCCTCTCTTCCTATTACTCTTATTTTGGTCTTTTCGTAGTGTTCCAGGTTTCTTGGATGTTTTGTGCCTAGAGGTTTTCAGATTTAACATTTTCTTTGGTTGTGGTACTCTTTTCTTCTATCATGTCTTCAATGCCTAAGATTCTCTCTTCTATTGTTGTATTCTGTTGGTGAGTCTTCATTCTGACGTTCCTGTTTGATTTCCCAAATTTTCAGTTTGAGTTTTCTTTATTGATTCTATTTCTACTTTCAGGTCCTCATTTCTTTCCACTAGTTGTGTTTTCATAGATTTCTTTAAGGGATTTATTTTTTTCCTCTTTAAGAATTTCTATCATAATTATAAAGTCTATTTTATGCTTCAGCCATGTTGAAATACTCAGCGTCTACTGGAGTAGGGTTGCTGGGCTCCAGTAGAGACATATTGCTCTGCCTATTATTGATTTTATTTTTACACTGACACCTAGCTATCTGGGTTTGGAGAGATTGTCAATCTAGGTGTTGATATTTTGCCTTGTCTTTGTTAGGTTGGTGTTTTGCTCCTTCATTTCTGTTGCACTCTCTGGTGTTTGGCTGGTGACTCCTGACTCTGCCCTTCTCCTTCCCATCATCCTTAGTTTGGTCACCGTGCCTATACTTCCTTCCTGGCTACTGGCCAATCAGTGTTTTATTAAACCAATTGAGAGTGACAAGTCTTTACAGTGTACAAGACAATTATCCCATGAAAAGAAGCCACAGCAGGTTGTTGCTACAGAGTAAGGCATGTGACGTGTGACTGAAAGATTGAATAGGGGAGAGGAGAGGTAGGTGAAGATCCATAGTTAAGACTACCTGCTTTCCTTGCTGGAGTGACCTGTGGGCTCCCAGGGAATACCTACTGTAGTTGGGGACTGGGATGAATGACGTGAAGGAAATATGGAGAAGAAGATTGCTATGAGCCTTTGTAGAAAGGGCAAGGAGGCAGGCAGGCCACAGCAGTTGTTCTGTTACAGAGCTGGGGATGAGACTAGGGGACTGGATTTGGAGGAGAGAAGGGAGGAGAATATCTGAAGTCATCCTACGTGTTTCTCTGAACTAGTGGCCTGTGGGTTCATAGTGTTTGCCTGATAGATTTGGGGCCTCAGATAAAGTAATAGCTTGGGAAAGGAAGTATGTGATACACTAGAGCTGCATCACGGGGTGGGATAGGTAGGAGGAGGGAGCGAACAGCGAGCTTCTATGGAGCTGGGGGTGAGACAGTGGGAATGAATTTTGAGGAGTTGAGGGTGAGGTGAAGAACTGCAATTAGTCTATCTGCTTCCCTGGTTAGTATATGCTTTCAAATTTGAACCAGCACACTTATCTATTAGTGTAGAAAGCAAAAGTCAGAATGAATAGTCATCAGCAGATTGAGAGAAGCACCTAAAGCTAAACTATCAAATGGAGAGTACAAAACAAGCTGCAGAAACAGTACAGGAAGGTTGAGGCAATCAGCTAAACTTCCCAACTGAACTTTCTTTGGCTAAAAACTTGATGGTGGCTGATCTTTCCCCACAGTGGGTATGTTGATATCATGGGATAAACAATAACAACATCTGTTGGAAATGGTTTATCCTCTATCTATTTTCAAAGATTTCATGCTTGGGCTTTCTTCCTTGTTAGGGGGAGTCTGGAACATTCCATTTCTCAGACAAGCACCTTGAAGGACATGATGAGAAAAACATGCTTCATTCAGAAATGGTAAAAGAGGCGACCAAACTTCCAGTGACAGTGTCTCAGTGAGTACAAACAGTACACGACAATTTGCCAGTATGTACATCACACAAGCAATGGAAGTAGCTAGGATATACAACCCTCAGATTAGGTATTTATCTTTGCCCTGAAAGCTCTGAGGAGAAATTTGGCAGTTGGAAGACAGGAATTTGTATGATTAAGTTTGTATTTTAGCCATAACACAGAAGACAAATTGGCCAAGGGAGTTAGAATGGAGGCAGTGTACCATTTAGGAGACTGTGGGAGTGGCAATTGAGAGCAAGGCTGCTTAAGAGAGGGATTAAGATGCCGAATCAATCTAGGCTGAGGAACGAATGCTTTAGTGCAGACAGTGAAGGAAAGCATGTATGACCAACATCATTCTAGCATAGCCCTCTAGGAAGGGAAAATGGAGATACAGGAGAAAGAAGATTCCACTGGGGCCTAGTGAGTTTGAAATACTTCTGAGTCGCACATGGAGCACAGATTTGGAGCACAGACTTGAGATCCTCAAGGATGCAAACAATGATTAAAGTCAGGAGGAAATGGACCACTTAAGAAATAAAAATTGACAAGAACACAACCAAGGGAACATTAACTGATAAAGTACAGATGGAGAAAAAGAATTGTATGAAAGAAATGGGCAGACGCAGCAACCAAAAAGCAACAAAGAATTAAACTAAAAAAACATGGTTCCAGGTTCTTGTTATACCACCTGCATTCTGCCGCAGTTAGTACCCTGCCCCCTTTTTCTTGCTGTCCTGGACCAAGCAGAAAGGTATTACCTACTTTAAGAGTAGATTGTCTCATCTCAGCTAACCTAGAGAAGACATTGCCTCACAGCAGCACCTGGAGCTCATCACCTTGATCCTATCATGTTGACAATGTCATCACGAGAGCAGTCAGGCCTCTCTGCTCTCATCTTGGTAAGAGTTGCTTTTAGTGGACACTGGACACCATGAATAGTACAACAGGACCCCTTGTGTGACATTTGTCTGTTGTAGGAGGCTGCTTGCTTGTTTCCCATTTCTAGTAATCTGTGAATCTCACACCTCCCATTTTCTGTTTAAATAGAAAGGAAGGTTTTAACTTTAACATAAAAAAATTAAATATATCAAAACAAGTATCAAGCAAGAATTACAGTTATAATACTTATATCTATATCTTTTTCATAACTAAGGAAAACTGGAACTATAACTATAAATTCTTAAACTCCATCAAAGACTCCAGAAAGATATAATATTACCTAAGTAAACAGGAAGTGTATTGTAAGCAACTTCTAAAACTCTAGAATTGACAGAGACATCTTGCTGCCTGGACAGTCACCCGAAGTTCTTCTATACCATTGGAGCATCCATCTTCAACCTACAGGCCCATAGAATCCAGAATACTTTTCCACGAAGCAGGAAATTTCAAAGACAGTTCACCCTATATTGGCAGTTTATCTTTCACTTTCTTCTGTGTCCTGAATGTGTCTGGCAGACTCTTTCATGAAGCAGGAAATCCAAAGGCCTTTTCTTACCTTAAGGCAAATTCAGCAATCATTTCGCTGTGGGTCCTGCATGTCCAGTGGTGTGGGACAATTGTCTATATTCTGTCAATTATGTTTTAAATAAACACTGATTGGCCAGTAGCCAGGCAGGAAGTTTAGGCAGGACAACCAGACAGGAAGTAGAGGCAGGTTAATGACAACAGAAGAATTCTGGGAAGAGGGAAGTACCCTCTACAGTCCTGTCCAGACACAGAAGAAGCAAGGTGTGACTACGCTACTGAAAAAGGTACTGAACCATGTGGCTAACACAAATAAGAATAATGGGCTAATGTAAGTTATGAGTTAATAAGAAGCCTGAGCTAATGGGTCAATCAGTTTATGATTAATGTAGACCTCTGTGTGATTTCTTGTGGACTTAATGATTGTGGGAACCAGGCAGGATGGAAAACTCAGTCAACAGTCCAGTTCATCAAGCAGTCCAGGCAAGAGCAGTTTATTGCCCAAAACACTAGTAAGCTTCATAAGGAGCCTCTTTGATGCTCATCTTCCTCTTGAAGTAATTGGTGCTGCCAGAAGCAGATGTGTCTCATGTCATAAAAAATTCTAAACCCTTAAAACATTTTAAATACCATATTCCATGGTCTTTGAAACATTTGAAGTATGCCTATCCATCTGAAATATATCTCTGTACATCTAGACAACCTAACAATCATGACTACAAGCTTGACCATAATAGATGATTATTAACCTATATTTCTTAATTATACATTTTAAATGAGCTTGACAAACACAATACCTTAATCATGATCAGAAATATACATAAAACAAATTGATCTAAAGCTTATATCAATAGAGCGATATCCATACAAATCTCTATAGCATATTCCCCTTTAAATACAAACAAACATTTATAAACAAAATTTGGGAATATGGGCATATTTCTTTCCAAACTGCTTCTTTCTGTTAATTTCACAAAGTAATTTTTTGAGGGGTGATCAAGGTGACCTTTTAGGGGGTCTTGTTTCATCAAACCACATAAGTCTGGAAGGATTCCACAGGTTCTCATCCTCTGTGGAAAGAAAAGATGAGCCTATTTTCCAAAGCAACATATCCTTACACCAAAGTTTGAAGTCAAGTTACCTTTAGAGTATATATGCTGGTTTAGTAAATGTCTCTCTGAACTTAGCCCCTTCACAGTCAAAAAATTCAAACACAATAATATACATAACCCAGACTCTCTGTGCATATTCCATCTTTCCATAGCTTATACTTTCTTTACTCCTTTTTAATCTACAACTGTCTGTACTCTGTCTCTTTAAAGACTTTACCATTTTTTAAACCATTTACTTATTATTATAACTATATTATTGTTCTTCTCTGTCTCACAAGCCTATATACATTTATCCAACACTGTGACACATTTATAAGTCTGTTCCATCTGAATTTGTCTTTTTTGTGTATTTATAATTATTCTCTGACCAGGAATGCTACTTAAAATACTAAACACTTCTTAAAAACCTAAACTGTGGCATTGCTAGAACAAATACAGCCTTCCTGCTTGCTCTGTCCAGTCCAGCATGGCTGAGGCATGTTAGCTGCCTTTGAGAGCCATGTACATTGCCCCATTTTTAGGCACACAGTGGGTCTAAGTTGCTATTAAGCAAGTGGCAGCACTCTGCTCACAGAACCCCATTTAAATGCTTGGCCTCCTGAAAGAGCCAGAGGTTGTACTGGCATCATAACCCCCCAAAACAGCATCTCAAAATGGCATGGCTTTTTTTCTGCAATCCTAGAATCAGGAAAACCTCTCTTAAAGAGCTGCAGCAAGCCACCAGCTGAAAAAAATATGGCTAAACTTTGTGGGTTTGTGTGTGTGTGTGTGTGTCTAGAGTTCCCTTCCAAGTTTTTTCAGGTTTCACATAGATTTTGTCAACTACGTTGGTGCTCCAATTTGTTATAGGAGGCCGCTTGGCTGCCTGGCAACTCAGACTTGAAATAATCACACAGAAACTATATTAATTAAAACACTGCTTGGCCCATTAGCTCTAGATTCTTATTGGCTAACATATATATTAATTTAACCCATTTCTAGTAATCTGTGTATTATCATGTGGTTGTGACTTACTGGGTAAAGTTTCCAGTGTCTTTCTCCACGAGGCTCTGCCTCCTTCCTCCCAGCATTCAGTTCAGTTTTTCCCACCTAGCTCTGTTCTACCCTATCAGACCAAGCCAGTTTTTTTTTTTTATTCATTAATGGTAATCACAGCATACAGAGGGGCAATCTCACATCATTTGTTCCTATACACGAATCCGCAAACAGTGTATTTTACATGTCTTTACTAGTTGTTGCACACTGTGGCTATGACTTCTGAAGCATGAGGTGTGACTGCAAGCCTCAAAGGACATTCTTTTCTTTCTTCACAACTGCACAGACAGATATCATTCTTAGCAATTCAGTCATTGATCGCTCTTCCTTAGATTGTAAACGTTTACCCTCTCTCTTAAAGGAAACAATTTATTGCTCTCCTTCCACATCACCTTCCCAGTCACCAGCATCATAACTCCTCTGTTTTGAGGCTATTATTAAATGAGGATTTGTTGAATACAGACATTGTGATGACTGGAAAGCCAGATTAGAAACTGAAACAGCTACTACATGAACCATGGGCGGGGTGGGGGGGGGCGGGAGGGGGGATGGTGTGGATACACTAGGTGAGGAAAGGGCGAGCCCAAATGGTGTAACATAATTCAGAACAAATACAATTGAAACCTTGCAAGTTGTTTGCCTCTGGAAATGTCCTCTTAAGATTTTCGGAACTTCAGCTAACTGCAGGATAATGAAACCATGGGAATGAAACTATGAAGGGGGAAACTAATATACCAAAGGAAAGTAAAAATAAAGAGGGGTATTGGGCCTCATAAGGCCCAGGAATGAGGCCCAGTGGAACTTCCTGAGCCTAGCTTGAGTTTGGAGACTTGTCTTTGGTCATGGCTTCCACAGCCCAACCTAAACCTGCCTCTGCCCAGCCACTGCTAACATGGCAGAATATTATTGGTCCTTATTCCTTACTCCAGCTCACCCCATACCATCAACCCTATATAAGTTCCTACCTAATACAGTTGAACAAGACCTGCTTTGACAAGACTCCCGACTCAGTGGGTTTTGTTCCAATGGTCGACACTCACCATCCTGCTCAGCCCCAGGGAGAGACTGGTGGGACAGACTCTGCCTCAGCCCTATCTGCTGGAGATCCCGGAGATCCCAGCAAGAGATACTCACTGATGGAGAAGAGGCCCAAGTGGGCAGGAAGGGATTAGAGTCAACACCCATTTAGAGGATGTTGTCTCAGATTTGGGAAAAATAGTTCTACTGAAAGAAGAAGAAGAGAGAAGGAGGAGGAGGAGGAGGAGGAGGAGGAGGAGGAGGAGGAGGAGGAGGAGGAGAGAGTCTTTTACTTATTTCTAGTCAGTATACAAATATCCACACCCAAATACTCAGTATTATAGATTATAAAGACAAATATGGGGGGAAAGGGTTGCATTGGAAAAATGTCTGAGTGTATTAATAAATAACATTTACACCTGAAGTATCTACCAATTCTTTAAAGTCCAGTTTCTTACAGATGAGCAGTTTTGAAAGGCAAGTTGTTCTAGTTAAGCTGCTGTGACTGTGATAAAACACTAACCAAAATCAACATGGAGAAAAGCGTGTGTGTCCCTTATAGGCTTCAGTTGTCCATCATCTCAGGAAGCTAAAGGGGAACTGGGGAAAGGACAGAACTGTGGATTGTAGAGGAATGCTGTGTGCCGGCTGGCTCCTCATGGCTTGCCCAGCTTTCAGTCTTATACAACCCAGGATTACCATCAAGGATAGCACCTACTTCAGTGTCTCCAAAGCGAATGGGGTTGTGTTAGAGGAAGAACAATACTTAGGTTGTGCTTTGGCACCTACCCATACACATGTGTACATATACATGCAAACCCATACACACATATGCCCCTGTATACCTGAGCATGCACACACATGAAGAGAATGAATGAAGTCATAAGCCTGTACTTCAGGAAATAGTGTAATTCCATAGGTGAATATGAATTTTAAAAGGGGCAAACTTTATAACAAATTTCATAGAGAACCGCAGTGCTCAGGGGTGCAAGTTTTTTAAAGTCCTTCAGGGTACTTGGGGTAGACATTGTATTGATTTGCTGTCTCAGTGAACTCAGCTTCCGATACAATCATAAAGAAAAAACACAGATGTTTTATGAATGCTCTATCTAGGGTCTTAAATACTCCTTTGTCCCAGATGTGTATGGTCGGGCCATGAATCCTTGGGGAAAATAACAAGACACCAGGCATCTTGTCAAGAACTCACAAGAGTCTGGTTATTGCTCCCGTCCTGACATGCTGCATCTTAGTTTATGTCTTAGGAAGGGAGTCCATGAACAAAGCAGCCCACAGAAGCCCTTTCTTCACTTTATCTCTTGAATCTTCTGTGTGGATGTTTACATGCACTCCACCCTCACACAAGCATACAAGTACTTCACACCCCAGAACAAAGGAGAATACATTTCTACGGTTGCTATTCATTTGTGTCAGGAGGACAATCAAAATTTACCCAAGCATTTCCTAGGTTTTGTCAATTAGGATTCCGTATTCTTTCTTCCCCTGGAATGCACTTATTTCTTTCTTGACATCTCTGGAGTGTTTTTAAATGAAGGTTATTGTGATTATGGCGTAAGATAGCAAGTTTCTTCTATTTCAGCCTTATTTATCTTACCCAGAGCCTTTTCTAGGCTATCGTCCAAAATAGCCTCTAACCACCTAAGCTGTTCAATGAAGTGTATCAGAAAGCAATCCTTGAAATAGCTCCGGAATATGTTCTCTTCTTTCATTTGAGCATGGTTGCATGCCAATCAACAGCAAAGCAATTAAAATCCTGCCAAGATCAGAGTGCGTGCCTTGCCGCCGCTTTTGCCAGCCTATCAAAACAGTTCCTCACAGCTTTTGTTAAGGCCCTGGTGACCTACTCTACAGCAGTAGCCAGGAAGCTATCCGTGATCTTTACAGTTCTTAATTTGTTTCCAAATATAGGTCAACAAATTTGTTGCTGCAAAAATACATGCTGTCAGTTTTGAGTTTTCCCATTTTACATTTCACTGGTTTTTTTTTTTTCCTACTTTGTAAAGCACTTGCCTTAACAGCAATATTACATCTTTAGTCATGGCTGCACATGTGTTTTATTTTCATATTCTCATTAGGGCCACACCGTTGGAGGCTGTGTCTTGCATGCTTAGTTATTGTACCATCAGTCTTTCTTATACGCTCCCGCTCTGCTAATAAGATAATCCGCTCACAGATTTTTCTAGTGCAATCCATTGAATTTCAGCACACTCTGCTATCAGCTTCCTCAAGTTAATCAGCAAATACATTGCTGTGGGAGGTAGACAGTCCCTTTCTGGATTATTCTGCCTTCTCATCAATAATCGAAAGGACCAGCTAAGCAATTTGCCCTGCCCTCCCCTAATCCTTTCGCTACCCCTTCCCACCCTGCCGAGTGCAATTGACATGCAACTGGCACATACTGTATTGCTCAAGAATCTTTGAAATTTCAGGTTGCCCAGGGCACAGCTCAGCGACAGAATGTCAAGATGCAACCCAAAAGTCCTGGGACTGCCAGGCTATTCGTGAATGTGAAGATATGTAGAGAATGGCTGTACCTGATAGGAATTTCAGGAGCCTGAAGCAGTCCGCTGAAAACAGGTAACTGAGGTAAACCTATGTTTTGGGTTAATTTACATGAATGTCTGCAAGCCTCTCTTCACCTCCTGTAGTGAAAATGCTATAACATCACCAATGCTTGATTATCGGTATTCACAAACTCTACAGCCCCTGCAATGCAAACATTAGTTTAACCTTATCTTTCAGAATTGCTAAATGCAGCTTTAATCCTTCTTTCTCCACTTGCTATCCATCTTTTTGTTAAAATACAGCTTCACTCCCTTGTGGAGCTAATCACACCTGACACCTCACAACGTCCTTAATCCTTCAAACCTTTCATCACATGGGCTGCATACTATTTTGCGTTAGGAAAATTGCCTCAAAGATGTCAACACTCTGGAAGATGAAGTCTTTTTCTCAGTTTGATTTGAAATCTCCATGCCTGACAGCATCTGCTATCTTTTGACACAACGCTATCTGTTATCATGTCCATCGGCAAAACTCAACCTTATTCATTCTTTCTTGTCCTGCTTGGTCTGAGTTTCTGCCCTGTTACTCTACTCCTGCCTTCTCCTTGAAACTTCTGAACAGTAAGAAGTTTGACCTGTCTAGTGAAGTCTCTCACAAAGCTGGCAGTGGGTACACAGTGGCGTTAGGGAATAGTGAGGAAGTATTTTTTGATTATTTTCTGATGAAGTGCACTGTGAAGATTTGGCATTTGTTGAACAGGTCCAGGCACACTATAAAGTCTTGTCCTCTAGCTATTATGGCGTATTTTCATTTCAAGTATAAATATTATGGTTTTGAGGACATTTAACCAACTATAACTATATGGAAATTTCTGGTCTTATTTTTAACGTCTTCACTCTTCTCTGCAGATACAACCACACTTACAAAAGTGCCAGATCCTAATACTTCATTCTTTCCTACTTGCCCCTCAATTTTTTTTCCTACTACAAGGTCAATACTCCACAAGTTATATTTCTCCAGAGCAGCTCCTTTGTCAAATCCATCTTGTACTTGGGACTCTACAAGTTCTCCTCAGCTGCTGTCATTTCTTTTGAGGCCAAAAGAGTTATATGCCGTGTCATCAATTTTTCTGTCCATCGGTTTTTCTGAAAACAACACCAAGCTGCCTGAAGAAAGAAGCGCGGATGCTCCCAGTGCCACATGAGTTCCAGAAAAATGCAGCCATCCTGTTAAATAAGAGTGGAAAGCTCATGCACTATATCGTTCTTAGTAGGTAATTTATTGTCCTATCATTTTATACTCTGTTCTAGCAAATCCTCTAAATCTTACTTTCCTAATCATAAATTTTCTAGTAACACATAATTGAGAAGCAGCAGTTATCTCTTCAATTCCAGGACTCCAGAAGAGAAGGCAGTGATATGGTGAAGCCATCCTGAGCTACATACATACATACATACATACATATGTACGTACATACATACATACATACATACACAGTGATACTCTGTCTCAAAAAAGCAAAAAGTAGCAATGACTTTATAGTATAAACTATTACTGTTAGTATAAGTTTTGGATTCCACTGCCAGAACAAAGTACATTCTATAAAACTGTGATTGATATTTGTCTTTAACTTACTAATCCACAGAGCATTAGAATTTGCTAAAAAAAAATTCTTTGTATGATACCTGAAACCAAGCATAAAAGCCTTTTGAAACTTACATTGATAATATCCAAGTCTGTTTTTACTAATTTATTACATGCCCGGTATGCATATACCTGATGTTACACTAGAATTTATTATTTCACCCTATGGGGCAATAACATGGGGAAAGGGATAGAGAAACCTCAAGATAACTTAATCACATTACTCTTACGATTGAAACCTATCAGGTGTTCCCTTACTAGAATTGGGTCACCCATACTTTGTGTCAGCATTGTCCTTTGCTTGCCAGGGTCTCAAGTCCCTACTTAACTCCAAGACAGAGTTCATGACAAATTCATTTTTTAAGAATCAACACGGTGTGAAGCAATCACCATTGTCTCATTCACTGGTGGTTTTGTTTTGTTGTTGTGTTTTTCTTTCTGAGACTGGATCTCATGTAACTCAGGCCAGGAGCTGAGGGTCTCCTTGAACTCCTGATCCTCCTGTCTCTGCCTCTGAGTGCAGTAGAGATTCCAGGCATGTATCACCACGCCCAACCACATGCTGTTTTCTAAGGAAGCAATCTAAGAACTGAGATCTAAAGAGCAAGGAGAGCCAGCACAGGGGGCTTTGAAGAGGTGATGATAATAAGCACAGGAAGCAACTAACACAAAGGCTCTACACAGGAAAGGGCATTCTGGAAAGCAGAGAGAAAGACAGACAGACAGATAGAACAAAGACAATTGAAAATAAAAATTTCAGTGGGCCTTAAGGGGAAAACGGTTACAGAATACAGAAGCTCCTATAAGAAACAGACAGGGTTCAGCGAGACAGGTTTTAACCCAGGCTTTTTCAGACACAGGCCAGCTAGCCTTGGTGAGTTCCTGATAGGACATCCCCATTGTCTCAGTGTGTGGGTGCACCCCTCGCGGTCCTGAGCTCCTTGCTTGTGCTCTCTCTCCTTGTGCTCCTGATTTGGACCTTGAGATTTCAGTCCGGTGCTCCAATGTGGGTCTCTGTCTCTGTCTCTTTTCATTGCCTGATGAAGGTTAATATTCAGGAGGATGCCTATGAGGACTACTGAGACCCCAAGAACAATGGCAATGGGTTTTTGATCCTACTGCACCTATTGGTTTTGTGGGAGCCTAGGCAGTTTGGATGCTCACCTTACTAGACCTGGATGGAGGTGGGTGGTCCTTGGACTTCCCACAGGGCAGGGAACCCTGATTGCTCTTTGGGCTGACCAGGGAGGGAGACTTGATTGGGGGAGGGGGAGGGAAAGGGGAGGCGGCGGTGGGGAAGAGACAGAAATCTTTAATTAATTAATAAAGAAATAAATAAATTAAAAAAAAGAAACAGGCAGGGTGTAGGGGAAAAACCTTATCCGAAGCTGGCTAGAAAAAGAGGAAGAACCCAGTATAGCAATATCAACCAAACTATGATATATATGAATGTGTATGTGTGTTTCAATCATAAAAAAAATAATGTAATAGATATGCTTTCTACTCCTGTCTACACATATGACTTTCCAATTTTGTCTTTTATTTGGTGCAGTATGCTACACTTTATATTTCCATCCATGGCTAGCTCTCCAGAGCTGGCCTGATGTATTAACACATGAACAATCTTCCTCATGTTATTCACCATCCTATTTATTTCTCACCCCAAGATTTTGGCGAATTTTTTTCTTAAATAGCGATGAAGTATAAAGTCCCAGTCCGTTTATTACTAATATAAAGCAACAAATGATACTTAAACTCCAATTATAAATGTGATACTCTTGATTTCAGGTATATAGAGACATTGGTTTTTATCGTTTTAATTTTCTATGTGTCATTGAGTTATAGGTAAATATAAATGATTCATTATGGCTTTATAAAATATATTTTGTTCTGGCAGTGGAATCTAAAAATATATACTAATAGTAATATTTTATATTGGGAAAAGGTTTCATGCGGACAAGGCTAACCTCAAGGTTAACTGTGTAACCAAAGATGACTTTGAACTGCTGAGCCTCCTGCTCTACCTCCTGAGCTGATGTCCTGGCAGTGGAGTCCATGGCCTCATGCACGCTAAGCAAGCACTCTGGGTGCTGTGATGTTCCAGCCCCATATTTATATATCTCCGGACCTACCACGTTCTCCCTAGAAGACCTACTATCACATTTATAATTTAGGGGCCTTCAAATTCCACGTGGATAATGTTCAAGTCTGTGAGTTCACGGACTGCTGGCTGACCGCCTCAAGCCATCTGCTCCCATGCCCATAACTTGTTGCCTTGTTTTCCATGGCACAGTCTTGTCTTCAATCTGTTAGCTCCGCTTCATGCTGACTAAACCTCACTGCTTTCTCCAGCCCTTATTTCATAATAGTGGCATCGCTCATTTTTAACATTATAACTTGTAATCTTTTGGTCTCAGATTTCAAAGCATCTGCTCTGCTTTAACCCAAACCCTATGAATATTAAACTCCTCTCTCAGCACATCTTAAATTTCTTTTCTTTTTATGTTGAAAGGTACTTACCCAAGTTAAGTCATTACATGTCACATTGGCTAAAATTACGGTTCAATGTCTTGGCTCTGGAGTAGCTGAGTTATTTGGAGGGAAATACATCGAGGCTTCTGCAAATGGCTCCCCTTCAGCCACAGGCGCACTGCAGAGCTACCTACCGGCCTGCATTCATTCTCATTGTAACTCTTTCGGAAACTGTGTAGTAACACGATCTCACACTTCTGTACAAATTCTCTAGTCAGGCTCTGACTCGGCCGGGAAACTCGCCTCCTCTTTTCTTTCTCCAGGCTACCCTCCACATAGGATGCGTTCACCTGTCTCCTGGTTTCCGAAAGTCCTGCCCTCTGACATTCCAGCATAAACTGCTGCAGTTTCAGGGTTCCGCTGTGTCTTGGTGCTTTCTTCTGTCCTTCCTTGCCTTCCCCCAATGTATTTGTAAATGCGACATTTTTGTCACATTTACACCCTTACCCTGAACTGCCACCCACCCAGTTCATTTCTATTTTTTAAAAATTTATTTTATTCATTTTACATACCAACCACAGTTCCCCCTCCCATTTTTTTTTTTTTTTTTTTTGTAAAAGAGCAACACAAATTTTGTTGATGACAATGCTTTTGGACCTGCTTTTAACTGTCTAGTACTGACTGTTCAGCCTGCATTTCTGTTCAGTTTCAATTTATGGATTTTTCCTCAATTATCAAATTTAACTACATTTTAAAGTAGTTAAACAGTCTTGTTTGATATTATTAAACACTGCTTTATACTTGCTCCTTTCTTTTTTGTAAGAACGGGGAGCTTCCCCATTTGTTTCCTCTGATAACTGATATTCTCTCTCTGTGTATGTCTCTCTCTCTCTCTCCCTCCATCCCTCCCTCTCCTCTCTCTTTCCTATTCTCCTTCCCTTCCCCCTCCCTCTCTTCTTTTCATACACTTAAATGTTGTTATATCCAAGCACATGCTCTTGACTCTATTCATCCCTTCTTCTGTTGTCATTTACCAGACATGCACTAACACCTCCCAGTCCAAAGCTAGTCCAACCTTTCTCTAGGCTTTATGTTCACATATCAAATAGTGTGCTTCTTTCCAAGCTTAAAATTTATATGTACATATATGCACATATAACATGTAAATATCTTAAATGGATATTGCAAATACACTGTAATATCTCATTTTATTGTATTCATTAATATGTATGTAAAACATATACGTGTATATATAAATATAAATGTATACACATGTATGACCCTTCTGTGTGCATATATGCATACATATATATTTAAGAGCCTGCAATATACCATGAACTGTGCTGTTCATTAAGCTTGTGTTATTAACAAAATGGATTTCTTCTGGCCTTCCTGGCAATTACAGTACCTAAATTGAACTCATCACCTTTTTCTATAAATCTGTTGCTCCATAAAATTTTCATTCCTTTAACATGAAATGACTTTCCTTTCCTTATTTTCCTCTTTCATTGCCAATTCATCACAAACTCTTGCCATGTCGTCATGATTTCTTAACCTTTTATTCACGCCTCCTGGCACTCTAGATGTGCCCAGAACTGCCTTAATATATCAGCCTTATGATTCAGCTCGTTGCCTTGTAACCTATAAATTCAAACACTAATTTACTGGCAGATGACATATCAAAACACAAGCATAGTTATAATATTCATCTGTTCAAAAAAATTATGAGTCTTTTTGGACCAAAATTTTAATGTCAATCTGGCCTGACATTAAAGCCCCTGAAAATCTAACCTTGCTTCACTTTTCAAAGTTGCCTCTGCTTGTAGCACAGAACATTTACTCTAGTGCCTATCAGACCCTACCTAGTGCAGCATACTGGGTCTCACTTCGCCTGTTCCATTACCATGTTCTACCACATGGGCACCAACCCATTTGTAAAGTCCCCCACCCTAGGCTTTTGTCCTCTAAGATCCACAATACTGCTTCCTTATGCCTATACTTACTCATGATTCTACCACATTGTGTTGATTTCTCTGTTTCTCTCTTTATGATAGGAGGCTGGGGTCTGTGTTCTAGTCATCTTCGAACTGCATAAAACAGGAAATGTTTAGCGCATATTACTTAATGAATTGAGGGAAAGAAATCAGCAAATACCATTTCTCTTTCCTGGCATTTATTCTGCTACAGTCTTTCCTTAAATACCTGAGCTGGGCTTCACTCAGTGTCGTACTCGGTTTGTTAATGTGGTATTTGATTTGCGATGGATACACAGAAAAGGTTCATGCTGTGAAACTGTGGTCAGGTTGGAACTGTAGTGCTTAGCTATGAGGGAGAAAGTTACCTCTGAAAGAAAGAAAATGCAAAAGAAAGAAGGAAGGGAGGGAGGGAGGGAGGGAGGGAGGGAGGGAGGGAGGGAGGGAGGAAGGAATTATTTTTAAACACACGTTCCAATCAGATAGAGGCCTATTAATAATTGAGAGGTCATGTGTGAGCGAGGGCCTGAGCAGCCTGAAGACGCCTCTACATCTGTTCAATTTTGCTGTAAACTCAAAACATCTGTAAGAATTGCTGCCTTAAAAAACACTGGGGAAAAAAAGCAATGAAAAGACAAAGAAGAACCAATTTTTCCAATGGTCTTGAAAAGTGCTTACATAAAGCACTAGTGTATCTCCCATGAAAACAAAACTGAAGTGGCTAAAAGATGGCTCAGAAGTTAATCGCACATACTGCTCCTGCAGAAGACCCAAGTTCGGTTCCCAACACCCATCTCAGGTGGCTCAAGACTGCCCTGTAGCTTCGGCTCCAAATGAGCTGGTGCCCCTGGACTCCGGGAACGCTCACTCTCGTGGCCACATACCAACACAAATGTACATACATCTACTTTTTTGAAACCTGAATTATTGAAAAGATGTTTGCAGGAGGTCATTTTCGGATATACCCATGCAGGCAGGCTATTTATTTTGTTTTCTTTGCAACATCCTTGGCAGTGCCCGCTGCTGCTGAACCAAACGTGTTTACTGTTGTCAGCGCACGGGCATCCACCATGACAAACAACTATGAAGTTAAAGACGGAATCTTCACTGACCTTGATAAAAACTCGTTGTGCCTATGGTAGATTCTTACTCGCTGATTGCCGTGCGAAGCTTCAGTGCACACGGCTGCAATGACTCTAAAACTCAAAGGTGTGTTATTAGCTGCCGCCGTGGTGACAAACATAATAGCTGTGTTCCGATTCTCATCCCTGACTTTTGAAGACCGTGGGTAGTGATTGGCAGGGCTCTGCTTCTGATGATCGAACAATTTATTTTAATCTAGGATGGATCGGATAAAAGTCAAAGGAAGCGCTTTACTGCTGCGTGAGCAGGCACTAGAAGATTCGCAGAAACACAGACGCTCCTGACGTAGAGAATGCACAGCAGTTACTGTCCTAAATAGAATCAGCCACAGAAACAGGTTGTAAAATGTGATAAAATCTAGAGATTATTGGAAAGCTGACCTGGGAATTCAAGGAACTAGATTGCGAAGCAGAATCTACCATTATCTTGCTCTACTCATGTGGAACAAATCCATTTTTATTGTAAGCCTTGCCTCTTTTTTTTCCCCTTGAATCTGGACGACTAGGCCAATGCCTTCCTCAATATGAATTAAATCTCATGTTTCTTAAGTTTTAATAAAATCCCAGGAACAAGGGCGGGTTGGAGATAGAATGGCAGACCCAAGTTCTGTTCCCAAGATCTACATCTGATAACTCCCGACTATTGTAACTCAGCTCCAGACCCAGAACCTTCTTCTGATCTCCTGGTAACACACACACACACACACACACACACACACACACACACAGCATACCTATATACCTATACACATAAAAATGTTTTAAAGTTAAAAACTATTTTTTAAATCCTGCTAACCAATTTGCCCACCAATTTTGACTGGGCCTCATGGGATTTTCCCCACTTGAGAAAAATGGGTGAAAAAGACAAAGAGATGGCCGGGCGATGGTGGTGCACGCCTTTAATCCCAGCACTCAGGAGGCAGAGGCAGGCAGGCGGATCTCTGTGAGTTCGAGACCAGCCTGGTCTACAGAGGTAGTTCTAGGACAGGCTCCAAAAGCCACAAGGAAACCCTGTCTCGAAAATACAAAACAAAACAAAAAAAAAAAAAAAGACAGAGATGAAGATGTAAAGAAAGGGAAAATGGTTATTTGAAAGCGTTTTAATATTTTCAAAGCATTGTGGTTTGGTTTTCACTTTCATCCTTCTATCAGATAAGAGCTGCCCTGGTGTCCTCAAGTGGAAGAAGCCAGTAGCTTCGGTAAGACGTGTGCGATGTGGCTGAGAGAAAAGAGTTTGGAGGGAAACGCAGAACTGTTGCTGCCCCCAGGAGCAGCATCAGCCTTTGGATCCATAGTGTTGGACTGAATACTCAACAAGCTTGTTGATTCTTTGAGCACAATAGCAAACTGCCATACAACAGCGTTCCCGTCCCAGAGATGCGCCAGACGAATGCGCACATGGGATCAGGGTGTCCACTGCTCCAAGTCAAGGTTCAGGTGTAGAAGGGCAGGGTGTGGTAGGGAGAGCGCTGCCCTAATAGCTGCATGGTTTTCACAGAAATCGGGCAATACCAGAAAAGCACACGAATTGCTACAGGGATCAGATCAAAAGACGATTTCAACCCAATTTTAATTATACTGATTGAAATTTAAAAATGACACTCTCATAACATAAAACTTAATGTAATAATGCCAAAGTCAAAATGGAGAATAAATGAATCACCAATAAAGAGATTTTACTAAACAAGAATCTAAAACTTCCTCATTTCCCCAAAATAATAACAAATGCACACACACACACACACACACACACACACACAAACAGGCCTGCTCTTTAAATTTGTGGCTGTGTATGAAGAAGGTGTAACTACAGGAAGCACCTGGAATACTGAAGACTTTAGGAATTATATGAACATGAAAATTTTGGGGATCAAGACAACTCTTGAGTGACACACCTTGCTCATTATGGAAATTTCAAAATTGAATGAAGATCCCAAAAGTCTTGAAATGGAAGAATGCGGTTTAATCATTAGCTTTCTCACTCTGGAGACTGAAGGTATACTCTGAATTGAAATCATCTGTGAGTCAGAAGGCTAATTGTTCGTCTTCCCGAAATCTTATTCCATCTCACGCGTAAGCTTCCTAAACTTCCTATACAGTCTCATGGCCTAGGCAATTTTCTCTGGCATTAATGTTGTGACATGGTTTTTTTCTCATTTGGTCTGGAAACTTTAGATAAAACACTCAAGTCTGTTGATTTTATACTAGTTTTTCAGGTTCATGAACACTAAATTAGCTCATATGAAGAAACCCTAGAATTTATCAAAGATCACTTCTGAATATCTTCTGATTTTCTTCCTGGTCAGTTCTTTGACAACACTGAAAACACAATTAATCTGTAAAAGTCTAGAGAGCAAAGGTTATATTCTACACACTGTATGCCAAGTAGGATCTAGCTTCGAACTTCACAAGTATTTGCTATAAAATGAGTGTGTAGAGCCAGGAGGTGATGGCGCAAGCCTTTAATTCCAGCACTCGGGAGGCAGACGCAGGTGGATTTCTGGGAGTTAGAGGCCAGCCTGGTCTACAAGAGCTAGTTCCAGAAAAGACTCCAAAACTACATAGAAACCCTGTCTCAAAATTTTTTAAAAAAATTTAAAAAAATGAGTGTATAGAGTTAGTAACTGGCAAGACCACTACAGTGCTCAAAGATGTAAAAAGGGTTAGACTGATCATATTTCAACATACACTTTTAAAAAGTTATTTATTTTTATGTCTCAAAGAACAGAATTCCTTTTCATTCACTACTTTACCTAAAATCATATAATTATGTGATATTCCTCCATACCAGTTCTGTTTTGTGAATGCAGCCCAACAAAATCATAGAATATCAAATTGATTTTTTTCTAAAATAAATATTGTCATAAAATTAAAAAATACTTTACTAAGAGTCTTCTAGGCAGGGGAAATTGCCAACATTAAACTTGAACTGAAGTTCTATAGATATAGTCAAGGGGTCGCTCCCATCAGGCCATTGATATTTTTTCCTGTTTCTAGATGCCAACTGTTCATGCAACGAGCTTCTATCACACTCTTACTAGGATGAGGAACTGACATCTTTGGAAACTGATGTGATTTCAAATTCAAACCCATGCATTTAGATAAGACATTGTTTTCAGTTCAAAAGTAAACAGTCAAACTATCCACTCAGCTCCTCACCTTTCAACATCTCATGTCAAGAACAGAATTAAATACCAGCCAACAAAACACGGTTTTTACTTAGCTTGGGAAAATGCAGGTTCAACTCACAGTGAACTAATTCAGCTGATACTAAAAAGTTTGTGAGCAAGAGCAACTAAATTCTGACATCATTTGAACACAGATTCCATTGCACCTGCATTTCTTGTGACTCTGGTATTTTTCAGTTATATAAACCATGAATTTTCCATTCTTTTTTCTTCCAACTGACTTTACGAAACAAATCTTCAAAAACTTCTCTCTCTCTCTCTCTCTCTCTCTCTCTCTCTCTCTCTCTCTCTCTCTCTCTCTCTCATACTGTACTAATGGTATAACCTAAGTCAGCTGTGGGCATGTTGTTGGCTTGCTGACCATGGTTGTCTGAATGAAGGATCTCAAAGCATTAAGTTCAATCTATCATTTTACTTGTTGATGCAACCTGGACATAAAGAGGATGCATGCAATTTGGGTTTCCTATAACACATTAGAACTATCAAGGAAATAATGTCTTTGCTTCATTGTTAATTCCACTTCATAGCAGGTAGCAATTTGACCAGGATTCTTTGGAATAAGGGGACAGTGAACTATGGTGATGCAAGCCTTAAACAACTGTGCTTATAAACTTCTTAAGATGGGTGAAATGTGTAGGCGTCACTAAAGTGAAAACAGAATCATTTTTGCAGAAGGAAACTGGATACACACACACACACACACACACACACACACACACACACACCAGTGACTTGACTATCATTGTTCGACCAAATGTCTCTGGCCATGGAAAACTTGTATAACATCAGTAGAGGACATTAATTAAAACTTGGCCCAAAGAGAATCCAAAAAATTCTCCCAAAGATTTACAAACTTTCCACACTAAAATCAAGACTGTCTTCCGCAGAGTGGTCTCAGCTAAGCAATACTTTTTCTCTGTGGCCCAGGACAAAAAGTAGTGTCACTGCCAGCAGACAGCCCAGTTAGAGAGCAGTGATATGCAGCCACTGGCAGAGACAACCAGAAGGAAAGCGCAGTTTCAAAGAACTGCAGGTTCTTTGGTTGTGACAGGTATGTCAGAGAGCTAAGGTTGAGCACAAAAAGGAGGTGAGAACACACCCGTGGGTATTAAAACTTAGAATGATATGGGATTAAGGCATAGTTTATAAAAAATTCAAGTTCAGAAATGAGATCACCCAAAAGAATCATCCATCCGAAGGCTGAACAGAAAGATCAAAACCAGCTGCAAAATTATGTGAAAACAAGATGAAGCACACCAGGACTTGGAAAATAGTTCCTTCCAGCTAGTGTGGAGCACTTGCATGAATACAGTAATTAGAGGTACAGAGGAGAGCTGTAGGGTAAAGTCCATGTTCTGGAAATACACAGCAAGATAACAGAATACGTTTACATCCTAGATCTGTCTTTTCTTTTGTTCAGGACTAAAGTCAAAGAAATGCACTAGCTTCCCATACACACACACACACCCATATGCATGCATACATACAAATATACTATATGCAGTTTAATAAAGAAGTATGTCCCCGGAAAATTAGAAGATATTCACACTGAAAAAATGAGTCGTCCAGATGCTCTCTGAAGGGTTACTGGTTTAATAGCAGCATTCCAATTGCTGCTATATATTACTCATTCGCTAAGGCAGTGATCACTTTTAAAAAATATTTCATTTGTGTTATCTGTTAAGTGGACCATGGTGACATGAAAAAAAAAATGAGTATCAATAGAATAAGTTTAGCGCAAAGCTAAGAGCATTCAATTTTAAAAAGCATACAGGGTTCTTAGTATAATTTCCTTATATTTGGGTGTTAAAATACCTTCTTCTCCTATAAAAGAATAGTACTAACAGATAATGCATAGTGTTATCATAATCCTTAGTGTTCAAAACAAAAGCTTATAGTGTGTGCACACATACACACACAATCATAACACACACACACACACACACACGGAGGGTGTGGCATGCATCTGAAACAATCCCATGTTATTATTTCAAATGGTAAAAGAAAGGCTCAGCTGGGCAGTGGTGGCGCTCTTTTTTAATCCCAGCACTAAGGAGGAAGAGGCAGGCAGATCTCTGTGAGTTCAGTGCCAGCCTGGTCTACAAGAGCAACTTCCAGGACAGGAACCAAAAAAAAAGAAAAACCTTTTAAAAAAAAAAAAAAAAAAAAAGCTCAAAATTTAGAATTTGAATAATTTATGTAAAGTTGCTATTAGTATTTAAAAGTACAACTAAAAGTCAGCTCAAGTCAGAAACAATGGCCAGAAGTAGATTCTTCAAAAGCATGTGAAACACAGCCTCACCAATACTCACATAAGCAATAGGTTCAATTACAAAGACTCTCAGTTATTGATAACCTTCTGCCATGGCTTTCAAGTTTGTTTTGCTCTAACACTCCTGAGTTATAAACTCATCAAGAACTCATTGAATAATAGTATGTAGAAAGCCACTGAAAACATGATACATAGCTAGTCATTCTAGTTGGTAAGCTGTAAGATCTTTGTATGCTACATTTGACATAAATTTATGGGCCTATTGAACATGGCTTTTGGGTAGACATTATTTCAATACTGTTTATATTGGTCTTTCATTTTAAGTAATCTTGAGCTTTAATAGTTTGAGAATTAACAAATAGATATCAAAGCACATTAAATATGCTTAATATATTAATAGAAATTTGCAAAAGAAGACTTTTCTGTCTAACCTAGTTCTGCAGACACTATTAAGATAATCACTCAGAGGCTTAATATTAATTACAAACTGTTTGGTCTATTGCTCAGGCTTATTACTTACTAGCTCTTACAACTTCAATTAATCCATTTCTATTATCTATATTTTCCAGCTGTCTTCATGGCATTACCTGTTATCTAGTCCATCTTGTTGCTGGCATCTGTCCCTGACGCTGATCTTCTTCCTGATCTCTGTTTGGATTTCTCACATGACACTATCCTGCCTTGTTATAGGCCAAAACAGCTTCTTTTTTAACCAATTGTAATAAAATATATTCACAGCATGGAGAGGAACTATTCCACAGCAGAAATCTATATCCAGTTATACAAATTAATTAGTAAGAGATATTAGTCTATATAATCTATGTGATAATATCTAAAGATGTAAGAAAAAAGGGAAATATCATTGCCTTACCTTCATGTTTTAGGTACAGGCATATAAATTTTATGATAGATAGATAGATAGATAGATAGATAGATAGATAGATAGATTTGTAAGGTTTCAGATTTTATAATGCAAATTGAGAAAATCATTTTAAAATACAAGTTTTGAAATCTTAGAATGCTAGAAAGTAAAGAAGTGTGCAAAATGTGATGATGGTGTTGCCAAAGAGTTCCCAAAATTTAAGTCTAGAACAATGTGAACACAACAAGTGTGGACAACAAATACAAAATGGACTGGACCATGGACCTGAAAATGAAATAACTGTCTTTAATCTCTTCTAGAAAAAGGGAAAAGGGGGGACAGGAAGAAAGACGGTGGTTTCCCTCTGATATTGCTTTCTAAAAAATGTAGAACACACGACACAAGCCACCATCTAAAAACACATATCAACCAGTGATAACTCTAAATTAAATGTATGATTTAGGATCATCGATTAATGGAAGCATTAATGAGCTAAAAATAAAATGAGAGCAAATATTTGGATAGCCTCGAAGTATCTATTCACAAATTATTCACTGAGTAATGGGACTAGGAAACACAGTTACTTCACTGGAATCTGGTAGAAATTACCTTCACAAAGAGTTCAGTGTGGTTTTGTTTGTTTGTTTATTTGTTTGTTTGTTTTAATTCTTTGGGGGGCCTACCACCCAGCTGCCAAACAAATACATGGAGACTTATTCTTACTTAGCTTGGCTTGTTTCTAGCCAGCTTTTTTTTTAACTTAAAGTAACCCATTTCTCTTCTTCTGTGTTTTGCCTCTGGACTTTTTAACCTTTTTTATTCTATATATCTTTCTTTCCTTCTTAGTCTCTGGGTGGTTCGGCAGCCCCTGGCATCTTCCTCTCCTCCTTTTTTTTCACTCCTCACTGGTTTTTTCAAGCCTAGATTTCTCTTCCTGTTTATTCTCTGCCAGGCAGCCCTGCCTATCCCTCTCCTGCCTAGCTATTAGCCATTCAGCTAGTTACGTTACATCCATCAGATATTTTAGGCAGGCAAAGTAATGCAACTTCACAGAGTTAAAGAAATGCAACATAAAAGAACGCAACCCACTTTTCCATCATTAAACAAATATTGCACAGCATAAAAGGATGTACCACATCTTTAATATTACACATTTCCCTGTAAGAATTAGCACAACAATGACGAGATGGCAATATGTATCACCAAGATACAAAGTAGTTGGATGGATTAAACATCACTCTTTTTGGCTTCATTGCCAAAAGGAACATAATGGAGGTGCAGCAAAAAGGTGATGGCTTTATTCTCAGCCTCCAGGAGGCTGAAGTAGAAAGATCACAACATGGAGTCCAACCTGGATCACATAGTGAGAACTTTTGTCTCCCAAAGAGTATAACAAACAACAAAACAACAAAGGAGTAATATGCACACCGTGAGTTCCATCAAACAAGCCAAAATGGAGGAACATTCTGGCATTCTAATAAACAGTAGTTCATAAAGACGGTTACTAAGAAAATCATACAAACGGGGTTTACATGGCTGAGAACAGATTCAAGCTTCTTATATCCATAACTACATTATCATTATAGAAGATGCTCAAATTTGAAGAACTCGGGCGATGAAGTTAATTTAAAAGTTCTATTAATTTTTTCTAAGTAAATTTTGGAGAAACCTAGTACAAAGGTTCACGGACACGTAATAAAAGACACTGAGAGTTTAGGAAAGGGATCATGATACGTCAAGTTCAGCCAAAACCTTGCTTCTGCTTCCCTCCCTCCCTCCCTTCACATAGCTGAGGCCAGTTCCTTCTCTTCAGGTCCCACCCCCTACCCCCAAGAGCACACATTCAGAGTAAAACCTATTTTTATTCCATTTATGTAGTTTGAAGTTTCACTTTATTTCTTTCATTCATTTGTATGTGTCAGTGGAGTGAATGATGTGTGTAGTGGTATCCAAAGAAGCCAAGAAAGGGTATGGGATTCCCCTAGAGTCGGAGCTTTAATTGGCAGTGAGCTGCCCAACATGGGTACTAGGAACAGAATTGGGGTCCTCTGGAAGAACAGCAATGCTCTTATCTGTTGAGCCATCTCTCCACCCCCATAACACTTAACAAGACAAGAAACTGCTGATAACCATAGGGCAGCCTATTGTTGCAACACATCAGTGAGACTGCTCATGTAGTTCAAATCATGTGCCTGGTGTCTACAAGAAGGCCTCTGTCTACTCCACTCTTACTGTTCTTACTTCCTCAGACCTTTAAGCACAATAGCAATAACTTTCCCTTGCACTGTGGCCTAGTTCTTAATGATTGACTCACAGATGCCAAACACTTGCCAGAAAGCCCAGGGAGACATCCTCCGCCTAATTTCTCATGACTTCAAATTGACTGTCATTATAAACCACCCCCTTGTAATTATCCTGCTTCTCTTGTCTGCCTTTCATAAGTTGCTGGCATTTGCCATCACAAACATCCCATAACTGGAGCTGTCTTTGAAGCATAAACTACCCTAGAAGTAATCTAGAAGTTAAGAAATCGAGATACTTCTCCTTGCACATGTCATACGAGTGGTGAGAACCTTGATGTTCAGTTGGAATTGATTTTTTTTTCTTATTCATTTGCAAAGGCATTATTAAGGCCATGACTTAAATTTTATGTAAAAGTAAACGAGTAGTTAGGAATATTAAAGGGAATTTCAACTACATTGTTGCACTGTTCAGTTCAGTAAGTATCAGGCACAAAAGTGTTTTTAATTTGGATCTTAAACTAATTAATTTGATTATTCAGTTGCACAAGCTACCTTTCACTTACTCAACAGCTACATGTGGCTAGTGGGTATCCTACGGCCAGGATATTTCTATGACGTGAGTGACAGGAATGTGAACTCTGGGGATTTTATAATGGTAATGTGCATAGAATTTTTGAGTGATATGACAAAGAATTGGTTATCTCTCAAGAGGATTTGATCATATCATAGTAAGAAGCAAGGCAGGTCACTGAATGCTAAATGCACACTTTTTTCCTAATAAAAATATTCATGACCTTATGAATTGAATTATGCTAAATTTCTATACAATTTCATATGTTACTGTGAAATGATTTTCTTCGCTGTGATACTAGCCAATATGTATTCTCTGCTATAAGTTTTAAACATCTAATCACAATTTCCTCCTGACTCATTAGCAGCCCACAGTACCTTGAAAATATGAGATGCCTATTTTACAAAGTCAGTGTAACATATAATGCCTCATTTAGAAAAATGTATCCAGATACTCCTCCATACAAGTTGATGTAGGCCAATTTTCAGATCTTTTCAAGTGTTAAATCCCACACACTGGTGAGTTGGATCAGAACTAAAAGTAATAGCTCTAATGATAATAGCAATAGTGAGTCTGATGATTTCAATCTGGAGGGAGTCCTTGTCACCTGTGCTATTTAAATGTTAAACCCATCTTTTTTTTTTCACCCTTTCCTAGCACTGTTGAAGAAGGTCAATAAGCACACAAACATGGGACGTTGAGTGCAGGTCAGTGAGCTTACAAACAGTGGTAGGTCAACATCCATGCAGCTGACTAGATGGCCACAGACTTCAAAATGCTGCCCCTGGCTGTCGTTAGTGAGTTATGCCGAGAACTGACTGGTCATATCTAACATGCTGCCCCCTGACTTCAGATACACAAATTGTTGACTGAAGAGAATGTCAGCAGAATTTCCACATGCACTGATCTTGCTCTATACAGGCTCTGGACCCAAAGTGCCCATTCATTCTGCCCATTCATTCCCATGCTAATTATTACAGTTTGAGCATGAAGCATCCTTCAAAATGGGATCATCTGTTAAAGAAATGGTCTCTGCTGGTACTATTTTAGGGGGCTCTGGAAACTTTGGGACATAGGACCTAGCTGTAGGATGTGTCACTGGTGAAGCATCCTTGGGGGGGGGGGGCTGTACTTGGTGGGCCCATTAATACCTCTCTCTTTTTACTATACACCATGAGGTTCCTTTGAAGGCATAGTTATTTTCTGAGGTATGGGGAAAAAGAACATTTATCTAAGGGGATTGGAAATTTATCAGAAGCACACAATAAAAATTCCACAGATGGTACTCTAGTACTTATACATACATACAAACATAGTACATTCAATGAGTGAAAAACAATAAAAAAACCAGGTTTTGAATATGGGCTAAAAGGACTGAGAAAGAAAAACTAGCTCCCACAAAGCCAATTCATGCAGTAGAATTGAAACCTGCATGAACTGGCTTTGTGGGAGCCTAGCCTGTTTGGATGCTCACCTTCCTGGACCTGGATGGAGCGGGGAGGACCTTGGACTTCCCACAGGGCAGGGAATCCGGACTGCTCTTCAGACTTGAGAGGGAGGGGGGAATGGAGTGGGGGAGGGGGAGATGAGTGGGGGAATGGGAGGAGGCAGAAATTTTTCAACAACAACTAAATAAATAAATAAATAAATAAGAAAAAGAAAACTAGTAAAGAAAAAAGTCATAGTGACCATAGAAGGAGAAAGAGACACTGCAGAACCATAAAACACAAAGAGTCTGAAGGGATGGGACAAAGCTAGAACACGTGGCATAGACAAGTCAAGTCGCACTGAAGGTTCTGGAGACAACTGTGGAATTAATTTCATATAGTGAATTTAACCACTCAAAGAGGTGAGAAGAGTAGCTCAGGAGTACATGTTAAAAGATTTGAGAGGTCAATAGAAATAAACCGTAATGACATTATTGCTTGAAAGAAAAGAGACTAAGGAATCCGAAAACCAAATAGGAAAGTTTGATATGGTATGGAGACTTTGGTGTTGGGAATGATGTACCCAGTATCATCCTTAAGGTGGAAACTGTGTCTTTAAATTCCATGAACTGAACTATTTCTACACTAACATGTAACCTACTACATATGTTCCAAATATAAATGAAGAGAAATACTCTGACTTCCTACAAGATTCTATTTAAATATTAGCAGTATAGAATGTTTAATTGAAAATAGTTAATACTTTCTGGCAAGTAAAGTTTTCTTCTGTCACACTCCCCTGTGCCCCTGTAATAGAAGTTCTGGAATCTAATTAGTCCCTTATTAACTTCAAACATGTTCTTTTTAAAGATAATGTTTGCCCAGTTTTGTAAAGTTGAAACAAACTTGTATTTTTGTGTAGTTGGTAAACATTTATTCATCTATGTATTTCTTGAAGTTTGATTTTTGGCAGATAGCTTTCCAGGTGTTTAGAATATATTAATGAAAGAAACTGGGCCCCTTCTGCAGTATATGTGACCTTCCATAGGAAAAAAAATAATATACACAATGAATAAAGCCACTTTAAGGTCACAGGCATCTATAACCACAGCACATGGGAGGGAAAAACAGGAATATCAGGAACTCAAGGTCAGTTTTGCCTATAAAATGAGTTCAAGGCTTGCCTCAGTTATATGAGACCTTCCTACATGGATAAATATAAAAAGTAACTCTATGTGTTTTCTTAAAGTGACAGAAAGGCGAGTGTTATACAGAGGAGAGCCCAGGAGGCAGATGCAGTATGGAACGAACTCCAGGATAGGTTTGCAGGAGGAGGCAGGCTGTAATGGCAACTGGCCCTTAGATTTAAAAACAAACAAACAAACAAACAAACAAACAAACACAAAAATAAATAAATAAATGAACAAATAAATGAAAGCTCTCAAGTCTGCTCCAGCTGTAGATGCAGATTTCCTGTCCTTAGATAAGAGGAGGAAGGATGATTTCAAGATACTTGAAGGCCTGGTTGTGAAGCTGCATCTTAACTCCATGCCCTCACTAACTTCCTCCAGTTCCCGCTGATAAAGTCCTTCACGTTTTCCTGCAGATTCTGCCTTTATTAGCGCTCATCCTGTTCATGGGTGTTACAAGGTCACTCTTCTTACATTCCTTTCTAGTGTCAAAGGTCCATTTTTAAACTTCAATTTCAAGCTGAAAGAGTGTGTCCTTGGGGGATGGAGATCGTTGAAATCTTTACAGATAGACGCTAATGCATGAAATGCAATTTCTCTGCAATTTAAGATTGCTTTATTTCCTTGCTGAGTTGCTCATTGCTCACCATTTGTGCCTAGAACTATATGTGTTAATCCCATGCACAGATACAGTGTGATTTAATTAAGGAATTCCAGGAGGGTAGGTATTGTGTCTGCTCTTTGCTTTCACAGCTCTCAATGCGCATCATGAATATGCAGCTACTTTATCATGAATTCGCAGATTTCCAATTACTACCTAAGTGACCCCAGCAAATGATTTAACCTCTCTATGCTTAGATTCCATGTTGAAAACAGATATTAGCTAGGGTAATTGCCTAATTTACTTTCTGAAGGGACATTTTTGTAAATGGTAACGCTTATAGTAATTACTCTAGCAAAACAAGCATAAATGCAGACTGTTCAAATTAACCCAGGACATACGGTCATCTTACTAATAAATATTAAGATCGTTGATTTTGAAATAGAACTTTATTCTTCATCCAGGCTAGGCTTGAATGCACCCTGTGGCTGAGACTTCTCTCAATCTTGCTGTAATCCTCCTGCCTCCTCCTTCAAAATCCTGGGATTACAATCATGAAACACCACACAAAGTGCCGAGTGCCCACATTATAAAATCACAAAATACACAGATAACACTCAAAAAACAGATACATTACATACTCTATAATGATTATTAACACTTGACCATGCTACTATTGGTTTAGAAAACTTTCTAGACATTTTGTTTGCCACCTTAACTCAAGATATATAACTGCTATTACATCTGCCACTTTTATATTTTTTCTTTGTAGCATATTCCAAAGTTAGTCTCTCAAACATCAATATGTTTTATAATCTGGATGCAGTAAATAAAAGACATCGATGAACTGAAAACACCTTTGTTGGCATTGCATCTTATGTGGATACTTAAAAGAGCTGTTCTAGTTTTTGAATGAGTCCTGAAGGATTACTCTGAAACTGTTCTCAGTTTCCCAGTTTGAAGGCAGAATCATTTCAATATCTTTAATTTCCCCTCACGAGTGCAATTTCCGGGCCTTTCATTTATGTGGTTCTCCGATGAGTCCTACACAGAGTTCATTACACTCCTGGAGGAGCCTGAAATTGGGCATTGTTCTCTAATAACAATAAGACATTGCATCCAGCAAGAAGATAACATTAAAATGTTGTGTGCAAATTTGGCATCTTAGAAAAGTACTTGTGGGTGTATTTTTAGTATCATTCTTGAATAGTGACTTTCTATGGAAATAAATACAACTCTCGGCTCCAAAGAGATTACCATAAAAACAAAAACACAGATTTGTCTAGGACAGTAAGCTCTTTCTGTGACCCAGGTTCTAGAAACGGGAGAGTGTCATAGAAACTGAGTCTGTATTGGTTTTCAGTTATTATGGCATCACAAATAACTAGCAGAGGATTGAACATATCCTAGAAAGTATTTGCTGAACAAATCAGTGGATGGGTATACATGAATGAATAAACATAGACACAGATGGAAAACTAGATACATGTGATTAATCATACTTTATTTTACTAGAGTTATAAACCAATAGTAATGTCAGGTACTAACATCTACTTAATCACTTATGAAATGTTTATCAAAATGTCTCTTGCTTGATATTATAACTTTTAAGAGAAAATTAAGATGTAATCATAGTTAAATTTTAAAAATAAAGAAAATGTAAGTTAGATAAAATAAACAAAGAATTTCAGTATACACAAAAGATAATGATACATGAAAAATAAATTATACTATAAATGCAAAAATATTTAATGGTAAGAAATCAAAAAAAATGATACCATTAAATGATGGAGGAAGGACATTGGTTAATTATAATAAAGAAACTGTCTTAGCCCATTTTATTGGTTAGAACATAGGTGGGTGGAGAAAACAGAAGAGAATGCTGGGAGAAAGAAGCTGAGTCAGGGAGTTGCCATGATTCTCCCACTCCAGACAGATGCAGGTTAAGATCCTCCCTGGTGAGCCATCTCATGGGCTACGCAGATTATTAAAAATGGGTTAGATCAATATGTGGGAACTAGCCAATGGGAGGCTGGAACTAATGAGCCAGGCAGTGTTTAAAAGAATACAGCTTCCATGTAATTATTTCGGGTAAAGCTAGCCATGCAGGCGGCCGGGTGGTGGGACACAGCCCGCTGCTACTACTACTACAATTAAAGATATCTATTATTAGACTGGAGAGAAGGCTCAGCATTATCAGTTCCCAGCATTATGGTCTACAACTGCTCATTATTTCAGTTCCAGGGGATGAAATACCTTCTTCTGAATTCCATGGGCACAAGGCACACACATGGTGCACCGACATATATGCAGGCAAAATGTATTCATAAAATGAATGAACAACTCTTTTTTTTGTTATTTTGTTGTTGTTTTTATTGAGTTATACATTTTTCCCCCCTCCTCCTTTCTCTTCTCTCCCCTTCTACCCTCTCCTGTGACTCCCATGTTCCCAGTTTACTCGGGAGATCTTGTCTTTTCGTCCTTCCTATGTAGATCCATGTATGTTTCTCTTAAACTTCTCTTAGTTCTCTGGGGTTGTAGACTGTAGGCTGGTTTTACTTTGCTTTTGTCTAAAAGCCACTTATGAGTAAGCAGACCCAGGAAGACGAATTAACAAATCTTTTAGGAATTATTTTATAAGAGCTATTGCATGTCAATTCAAAGTAAAAAACCCATATGTTCACAGCACCACTTGATCAAAGAGATTTGATCAATTCAGTATTTCTGCAATTTGTGATAGAAAACTGGGTGCATGGCAGAATTCTTAAATACACATAGAATTCATCAGAAACTATCATGGAGCTTGTTCTTTTTTTTTTTTTTTTTTTTTTTTTTTTTTTTTTTTTTTTTTTTTTTTTTTTTTTTNGACAGGGTTTCTCTGTGGTTTTGGAGCCTGTCCTGGAACTAGCTCTTGTAGACCAGGCTGGTCTCGATCTCACAGAGATCCGCCTGCCTCTGCCTCCTGAGTGCTGGGATTAAAGGCGTGCGCCACCACCGCCCGGCATGGAGCTTGTTCTAAAAGGACAAATCACCAGAGTCATTTTCAAGTCAAAAGAACATTCATAATTTTGTATCATTAATAAGTGTCCCAGCAGGCATGTCCAGCTTTGACACTGCAACATGCCATTGTCATCTGCAAAGTTCATACTAGAGAACTGCTTGGTCATGCTACCAAAATGAAAATTTCTACCCACAAATCTGAAAATGTTTTAAGTAGGCTTACAATTTGTCTTGGATATTTATAGCTATCTAGGGGTGACTGACTGTATGTGCCCCTGGGCCACAGGCTGGGTGGAGAATATAAAGTGTAAATAATGAATACCAAACAACTTTATTTTTGCAGAAGAAGAGAAACCAGGACGGCAATTAGTAGCATATGTCTATTTTTGGCGAAGTATATAAAGATGCACATTACACCACCACTAATGACAATCTAGAAGGAGGAAAGTTACAGGAGCTTCCCCATTTTCCCACTTACAGTTCTGTATTTGACATGGTGGGAGTGGTCATAGGTCTATATTTAAAAGTCGCTTTCCCACCCTCATATAACTACACTAAAACAGAGAATGTAAATATTGTCAACTTACATAGCTATGTCTAATGTGGTAGAGTATTTACATAAAATGGAGCAGGGCAAAGAGCCAGAGAGATGGTTCAGCGGTTAAAAACACTGGCTGCACCACAACTTTCTGTAACTCCAGTTTCTGGGGTTATGGCATCTTCATAAAATAAAATATAAATAATTTAAAAAAGAATGGAGCAGGAAGCAATGAATAAGGTGTCAGGGAAGACTGTGAACAAAAAATGAAGAAAGGTCATTTTTATAAAAGGTTAATTTTTATTATTAATTTTGTGCACACATATGTGTCTGTGTGTAGCTGTATGCACTTGAGTGAAGGTGCCCATAGGGAATGGAGTTCTCAGATCCGACTGAAGTTGTGAGCTACCCAAAGCAGGTTCTAGCAACTGAACTTACAGCAGCTCATGCCCATGAACACAGAGCCATATCTTCAATACCCAGAAATGATTTCAAAAAGCAAGAATAATATAGGAGATTAAGGAATGTAAAGGCAAAATTATTCATTCTCTTCTTCTATAGAAAAATACCAGAGACAGGCATGCATGAGAAGAGATGTGTTATTTGCCTCATGGTTTCACAGGTCTCTATGTGTTAATATGTCTCTAGTATTTCAAGAACCTGCGGTGCAAGGCAGAGCATTACGAATAAAGCTTCTGAGTGACAAGTGAGCTGGGGAGCTTAAAAGCCAGGATGTATAGATAGGTTCATGTCCTAGGCAGGAGATGGAAGGTTGGTAAAGATTCGATCATGTTACTCAAAATAACACAGGCGTTAAACTTACTAAGTTTCTGCACTTTCTACTTAATATGTTTGCATCCCAGTTGACCACCCATAACTAAAACTGTGGATAAAAGAAAACCACAGACAAATGAAAACTGCTATAAATCAAAGCTGACCGAAGATATGATTATCTTCAGTCTCTTCTTTGGGACTCAGTCACCTTGTTCCTAATTGTTTAACTGAAGAAACCACAGTGGCCAAGAAAAGAATCATGGAACTGATGCTGAGGAGCCTCTCTGGTCTCTTTCTCTAATGTATCCCAATGCATAGTCTTTGGAGGGCCTGACTTCTCTCCATCACACTGGGAAAAGGTCGCCTAGGCGCCTCCATCTATCTCCATCCTGCCTGAGAGCAGCTGCAATGTATTTACCGTCAACTGAGAAACAAATCTATATTTATCTGGATGTGCAAGATGCTGAATTTACCGACAACTGACAAATTAGTCTGGAATAAGAAAGCATATAGAAGCAGCCTACAGTGTGCCATTATGTTGTGACATAAATATATAGTCTCTTCCCTCAATTTATGCCAGAAGCAAATGAGCAATGCTTCTGCAACGTAGGTAATTTCTCATCTACATTAGTCTGCCTTCATTCATTTTATCTCTCTCTGAGACTTTAACAGTGACGAAGGACATTCACATTAACTAAAGTGAAAATACGCTCTCATGAAATCCATACCAGAATTAGTAAAGTTTCCAAAATCTGTATGTCAAGTTACTTGGTTAATAGAAGCTTAAGTTGTAATCTTGTTCTCTCCCCATATATGTATGTGTATAAACATATAACAAATGAAAATACAGATAACTTTAATAGTAGTCTACTACAGATCTTATTACAAGATAAGCAAGCTCTTTTATCATACAATCAAATGAGTTCTCACTTTCAAAATTTCCAAAATAGCATTTTCAGTGGAGTGCTATAAACTAGCAATTAAGAACGTATCAGGTGTTATATTAAAATGCAACTTTCTGTTTTTACTATATCTGTGATTTGTTAAGTTATTCTCCCATTTGATTTCCATGTGTGCCACATAGAGTTATTCTAGATGCTAAATTCACATTCTATCCAAAACCTAATTTTAGTGTTTGGTATATCTTGGATATCTAACATTATTTAGTTATTGGTACACAAAGTCTTAAGAATTGAGCATTAATCATAATTGTTGTAATATTATGACCTCATTCAATATAGTCAGTCAATCTCCATAGTCATTGATAACAGTATGGTACCAAATTCTTTTCCAATTTATTCTCCTAATGATCAGCTCTGCATGGTAGTTCCAACAGCTGTTATATATTATAGAAATGCACACACGTGCTCACTTAGATTTCTAAAGAGCTTTCTTTGTTGTCTAACTTTGGTGTTCTCTGTAATACCCAGTTCCAAATTGGAAAGGTCTTCCCTACACCCCTTATCCACAGTGACACGATATTTACTCTCTTACTGGCCATCAACAGCATCTCTAATAAAGACCAAGATCACAACAGCTACTGAAGACCAGTCAGAGTGCTCTAATCTCAACCAACCATCATATCAAAGAATGACAGAATGTCAAGACCAGCAGAAAATTCGCACATGTGGAAAAAATCATATATTTTATGCATAAATTGTTTTGTGTACTTGTTATTTTCAACTGGAAAAGTAAGCATTCTTAATATAGTAATGACCATGTAAGATAGGTCAAACTATTTTGTGTTTAGAGACAATCATTTGATTTCCTAAGTGGATGAATAAGGGAATGACTCAGTCCTCAGAGAAATGGTTGAAACCCCAATAGAAGGATTGTGGTTCTGTTTGACCTAGTGTTGAGAATGCTTAAAGTTAAGCATCATTTCCACCTTTGTGTTTCCTTCTTTTCAGTGTTACATTCTATTTCAGGTTCTTGCATATGTTAGGCAGGTGATTAATGGTTAAGCTTCATTCTTAATCTTAGTTCGCAGCATGCTGACCCAAGGGAACCATGGCTTCTCTTCCAATTAAAGTTATTTAACAAAGATGTGCACAGAATAAAAATATTTTTTAACAATAAAAAGATTCAGTGTGTATCCTTCTCATCAACATCTTGGTTTCCAATATCGTTGCCAACAAAAGAGATGAGGGGACACAGGAAAATACCCAAGTCTAGAAAGGACAAGACATGTAAAAAAGATAACTCTACAAAGTAAGAAAGGACAAACCGAAATAAAAAAAAATATTGCTGAGAATGTTAGAACATGCCTTTAACCCCAGAATGCTGTGAGTAAATTCGAGGCCAGCCTGGTCTACAAAGTGAGTTCCAGAAAATCAGAACTACACAGTGAGACTCTGTCTCAAAATTATGCCCAAATATATA
>NW_026067944.1:9141310-9154667 GCF_014885135.2 Alexandromys fortis
AAGGCAGGAAGGCAGGCAGGCAGGAAGGCAGGAAGGCAGGAAGGCAGGAAGGCAGGAAGGCAGGAAGGCAGGAAGGAAGGAAGGAAGGAAGGAAGGAAGGAAGGAAGGAAGAAAAGGCAAATCCCAATATCCCAGTTTGGGAATGTCTGGCCAATGCTGCTTGAAAATGCGGATGCCGTCAAGCACAAGAGAAGCCTAGAAAAGCAACAGGCCCCATGACTCTTCACTACAGTGCAGGGTGGCAGGAGCAGGTGGGCCAGGGGGATGTGAGTGGTAAACTACAAATATGAGCAGGCATAGAACTTAATAAAATATCAATATTTAGTCAGTGCCTGTGTCAGACACATGCTAACCTAAAGGGTTGGGAAGAGAAACCAGTGAATCTAACCTATATAAGCAGCCTCTGAACACTCTTCCCCACTCTATAAACATGAAATGTCCTAAAATAATAATTTAAAAAAATTTTACTTAAAAGACACCTCTCAGGGTTAGTAACATTTTAGTATGAATCTTGTTTCAAATTTAAGCAATTTTTTATTCAACTTCTTCCTGAAATAAAACTGTTAGGTTTAAGTGCAATTGCTATATAGAACTTGAATAGAATTTTCTGTCATTTTTCTTAAAAACAAAAAGGTATATGGGCACATAAGCAGTATTCACTTCCATGACTGCTCCTATGGCATAGATCTTTAGCAAATCATTTGAGTGGGTTACAATTTGACAGAATGGGGGAGGGGGGCTGCAATTTCATATAACACAAATATAATTGCAATTGATTTCCAGCAAGTCTTCTGAGAAGAGTTAGCATTGTCTGTTTAAACTTTCTCTGAGGAGGAAAAGGGCTGAAAATAGAAATCATGTAGTACCAGTGACAATTTTAGGGCAGAGGTACACCCCTCATAGTGCAAGCAGTGGAATTTTCCTTCTCATCCCTCCAATCACACTCAAAATGCATGTTGGGAGTTTTCGATTTATAATAATCCTCTTAACAACAGGAATTGTTTTCTACATTATTCATTTTCCTGGAGCAATTTCTGTCCTTATTTGGCTGCACAATTAACTAAAATGATAGCAAGTGTTCTGCCTTTAAAACAAAATGAAATTAAATGGTAATGCCATAATCCATCAATTATGAGGGGGCTACTGATGGATCCAAATGGCTTAGTGTGGAAATACTTTGTTGGATTAATAATATATTTAATGCAATGTACTCACAATTACAGCAGGGAATAAAATATTATTTTAGTTAATCTTCCACTGTCAGTGCCTGGAAAATGTTGTAATCGAAGGGATTATTCTATACTGACACATGATAATGGACAAGACTGTATGGCAGTCCATTTTAAACTATCTCAAATTCTAGATTTACAGCAGCTCTAAGTGGGACAGAAAAGCTCTTTTAGCTTAACTTCATTTCCCAAAACATCTATTGATGATCGAGTGTACTATCTCAGTATGAATGCATTCCTGTCCTTCCTTCCCTTTGACGTAGTTTTATGAAATACCTTGAGTGGTTTACTATTCATGTGTCTATCAAATAAAATTCTAATTGTGGAAAGTATATCTCAACAAATATGTTGTACAATCAAATTCTAGCATTGACTGTGAGTTGGCTTAACACTATTCAAAATCACTCAGCCATCCCTCGATGGCCCTACATCCATAGATAAATGGATGGTTTCATTTATGTCTCTCTACTTCAGCCAAACAATGGCCATTTCTTCTGAATTGTTTTTAATCATCATCCAGTGAGTTAAGTTCAAGCAAAAAATAATAACCCCTGTAATCCAGAATTCATGGGATTCTTGAAAGTCATACTTGTCCTTTTTTTTTTTTTTTTTTTTCCGTCCAGAACATTCAGCACTTCGGAGCACATTTCCTGAAGAATTTAAATGGGATTACTGCAAACAGCAAGTCAGAGGATCTGCTCCATGCTTAAGCATTCTCTTTTTTTCACTTCTAGAGACATTTCTTCACACTGCAAATGTATAAAAATAGCTGGATAGAATTGCTTTACCCCTTACTAATAGGTAGGTCTGTGGAACACTGTTGCATTCTGGCAGAAGTGGCTTCCCTTACTCGGTTCTGTCCCAGGTTTGCAGCCAGCTGTGCAGAGTCCTCTCAGCCACAGAAGGAGAAATTCTTTGACTGGTATAGTCATTAAGTAATCCACTGTGGATCATGAGTCACATAGAGCTAAATGAAAGGAAGGAAGGCCTTTTCTTCCTTAATTGAAGAACACCAAAGGAGGAAAGGAGACACAAGAAAAATGATCACCATGAAAAGGAAGTTAAAATGATTTTATTGAACTGGCTGCAGTCCTAGCCACCTAGAGGATGAAGTAATAACAATCAGTCACATTATGGTAGGTGATTAATATTACAGCTGATCCCAGCATCCCCTGCCATCCATCCATCAACATCTCAAGGAGGCAGTGTCCACATTTCTTCAATGCTTGGCTCTCTTTCATAGCATTGGTATACCTTTGTTCCATTAAAGACTGCAAAATGCAGCTTGTAAGGCTGTTCTTTACAAGAGGGAGAGAAGCTGCTTTCATGGTTTTCTCATTGTTTTCTCTCCTTTATTGAAAGTAGATTTTTTTCATATAATATAGTCTGACTATGATTTTTCCATGAAGCTATTTTTAAAGGGTGTGGAGAAGTTTTAAGGGGTTATGGTGTTATCAACCCAGTTTTAAATTCTTGAGGTATACCTGGATACTTAAAGATGGCAGAAGCTCATCACAAAGAAACACATTGAAGAAAGGTTTTCAATTTTTTTCTTCTATATTCTCACCAGGTACTGAAAAGCTTCTATTATTACTGTAATTAATCTTCATTTCCAAGACTTAGAAATGTAGACACCATTGGAGATAGGATTGTAGCATCCTACATTTGGTAGACTACAGGAAAGACAGGGGCATCTTACCAATGGAAGAATAGTAACCCATGTATCAGGATAAAAGACAGGCAAATTCATTTGCAGAATAACTTAAATTTCACAGGACTTAAACCTGTGTTATGTGATCTTTTGCTATAAGTTTTATTTTTTACCTACATTAAATACAAGGAAATTTGGTTCTCAGGGACAATAGAACTAAAAAAGAATGGAATTGGTCCAAATTCCAATTATAACTATAAATGTTATTTCTGATCTTATATTTTTATCCATTGGCAAACACCATTAATCTCATATCTGTCTTCCCTTCAGAGAAATGCCTTTGACACAGAGAAACATTTAGCATGTGCTGAAGCTGTGTTTAGCATACAGTCTTTCTACACTGAATAAATTACTTGGGGAGCTGCACAATTGTTGTTTAACGGCTCCATTCAAGGAACATTGTCTCCACAGAGGATGTTTGTATTTAGTTGGGATTAAAACCCCCACATGGCATGCTCAGCTTCTCCCTGAGGTAACGCCTGCATGAGGGTCACAAGTGACTTCCAGATGCTGTGGGAGAGAGATTTGGTCATCCTGAAGTGTCAGGCTGGCCGTTCTTCCCTCACCCATCCTCTCCTGTTTCTGTGGCAGATTCCCTTTGCTCGTTCTCTCATCCCTTCATGCCTTAGTCTCCCCCCACTTTCCTTCACAAAAGCACATGACCACGAGTTTGCCTTTTTTCCCTTTTCATCTCATTTGGTTGTTTTTCATTGACTTAAATCATTTTCACTCTAATCTGATTTTTCAAAATTCAGAGGGGTTTGACAATTTTTTTCTTTCAAATCTGAAGCACTATCTGAAGTTGTCCGGGCTGTGATCAAAAACTGCATTTATTTTTTACATTTCTTAGAGTTAAGATGATAAACTTGTAGATCATGTATATTAAAAATATTTTTGTGTTATGAAACTTTGATCTGACAGGCAGCTCGATGTGTATCAAACAATTCATTAAACAGAGCTTTCACACAAACAATCACAGATTGCTGTCAATTATGCTATTCACTTTTCACGTTTCTGTTGACTATTCATATGAGAAATCATTTTTAAAATAGACTTAATTTTCATATAATATTAAATATAACTTAAGTGTGAATGTATTCAAGGAAAAGCTGAAACTGCTCACTACACAGTAATTTGAAGAATCTGCGGAATTTGGTTTAAATTATGACTTTCTGCATTTATGCTTTCATAATTTTATTTGGAAATATATATTTATAGATGCAAACATATTCTAAGATATATTTATACAATATTCATGTTTATATTTACTTAAAATTCAAATAAAGTGTTTATCCTAGAGAAGAAGTAATGATTCTGTTTTTTCTTTGCTCCTTTCAATTTATTGTTAATGTATTGGCAAAAAACTGAAAATTTGGAAAAAAAATATTGTTCATGTTTAGTAGATTTACCTGCAGTGACCATTGGAATGGATCAATGACTGAAGAGCAATAACAAACAAATCACCTTTTTTAACATTTATGTATTTGAGGAAATGGTCTGACTATCATGGTACCTGTGTGGAGGGTAGAGACAAGGCTGCATGGAGGAGGGAGTCAGTCTTTTCCTCCATCTCTTGTGTTCCAAGGACCAAGCTCAGATCATCAGGCTTAGCAGCAGGCCCTCCACCTGATGAGCTGTCTGGCTCGGCCCAAGTCACATTTTTGCATGTTGAACTGTTAACTTAAGGGCTATCTTACACATATGATAAAGAGAAGTAGTGTCAGCGTTAGCATTGCAAATGTTCTTGTAATCATCAGAAAGGGCTCTTCTTCCCTGATTTTGTTTTCATTGGTCATTGAGACATTGCAAGAGGGCAACCCAACAGTATTCAGACTTGGAAACCAAGGATTCGTGTGGATTTATATCCACAATGGCAAAAGCTATGAGTTCTGTGGGTGCTGGGAATCAAACTCATGACCTCTAGAAGAACAGTCAATGCTCTTAACCTCTGAGCCATCTCTCCAGCCCCTTATAGAGTTTATTCCTGATGAAAGGCAGCTGGCAGGTTTGCTGTTTCCCTGTGTTACTTCTTCAGTTAGGTATAATTTTTATGAAGTGTAATATTCCAGAAGTTCTTATTGAGAAAAAGAAAGATCAATAAAGAAAAAAAATTCCAGTTACTTTTATTAAGAAGAACCTTTCAAAATTTAGACTCCTTATGGAACAGGTTGTCTTTTGCGTTTTTTTTTTTTTTTTTTTTTTTTTTTTTTTTTTTTTTTTTTGGGAGAAGGAGTGTTTCGAGACAGGGTTTCTCTGTAGCTTTGAAGCCTGTCCTGGAACTAGCTCTTGTAGGCCAGCTGGCCTCAAACACATAGAGATCTGCCTGCCTCTGCCTCTGCCTCCCAAGTTCTGGGATTATCTTTTTAAAGGTGTTTCTAGTTCATATATAGTACCTCAGCATTGACACCCTGGATGGTTTTCCTGAGGACTGCCTACTTCAATAGCAATGTGACCTGGACTGTCTTTGCTGAGCTACGTGACTCTGAGGAACTGATGGGGTCCGAACTTAGAGAGGTTTACAAAATGCTTATGACACGCATAAGTGAAACAATGGAGATGGAGAGATGATAAAAACAGGGAAATTGCACTGTGCGCTTTATCAGTGTCTGAGTGCTCTTACTGGCAATATGTTTTACTTGCTTAGTCTTGATTGGCAACTTAGCCAAATAAGGAATCATCCAAGAGACAGACAGACATCTGGGCATGTCTGAGGGACGTTTGCAGAGATGTTTCAGTGAGGTGGAAAGACCCGAGCATGACATCATCTTGTGAGACGGAGAAGGAAGTGAGTGCCAATGTCCACCGCTCTGCTGCTGACGGCGCATGCCATGTGCTGGTTTCCTCAGACGTCTGCTTCGGCATCTGCCTCATCATGGACTCTACACTCAAACTGTGAGCCAAACAAAACCCTCCTTCCTTATGTGCTTCTTGGGTTGTTTCAGATATTGTGCCACAGCAAGGAGAAAAACAATGTCAAGGGCCAAAAATGATCTATGCCTGGCCGAAGACCTTTCAAAGGATACCATTTTCCTTTAAGTTCTGTATGTTACCAAATTTCCTTCTGAATTAATTGTTACACCTTTTGAAAGGTATTTTTAAGCTTAGCAGATGGCAAACTTCCACAAACGCTAAAGCTAGGGATCCTTACAAAATGATATATGTAACCTGTAGAAAGGACTCTCCCACTATGCTGTAGTCTGTTTTCCTATGCCCCAGCAAAGGCTTTGTTGAATGGACTGATTTATGACTGTAGGACAAAAGGTCCATCCAATGAAACCCACTCTGGCTCTGAACCCGGAGCCAGTGAAAGAAACACACCCAGAATCTGAAACCTGAGCCAGTGGAAGAAACAATTTTAGCCCCAAAGCCAGACCCTAAGAAACATGCCCTGACTCTGAAACTAGAGCCAAAGAAACACACATTTGATGTGGGAGTGTCATATATCAATCTGTTGATTTCATTGGTTAAGTTATAATAAACCAGCTGCTTGGCCTCATGGCTTGGAACATAGATGGGAGGAGTAAACAGAATAGAATTCTGGGCAGAAGAGGAAGTGAGGTCAGACTCTGCTCTGCTCCCGGAGAGACCCGACAGCTCTGCTGGAGCAGAGACACCAAGATGGACAGAGGCTAGACTCTTCCCGGTAAGCGCACCTTGGGGTGCTTACACACATCATTAGAAATGGGCTAGTCCAGGTGCGAGAATTAGCCTGTAAGGGCTAGAGTTCATGGGCCAAGCAGTTCTTTAAATGAATACAGTTTGTGTGTTGTTATTTCGGGCATAAGCTAGCCAAGCGGCGGGGGTGTTGGGGACGCAGCGCCGCCGCTCATATTACAACACACATTGGCCCTGGAACCAGAGCCAGTGAAAGAAATATGTCCTGACCACAAAACTAGAGCCAGAAAATTTAAAAAAAAAATGCCAGTGGAAGAACCCCCCCCCCCCCCCCCCCCCCCCCCCCCCCGCCAAACAACTAAACTAACTAACTAACTAACTAACTAACTAACTAATCCCTGAGTAGGTAAACTAACCAATCCTGGAGCAGAAAATCTCCCTGAGAAATCTCCACCCCTAAGAAACCCTATATAAGTCCCCCTGCCAGTTTAGTTGGGGCAGCTGTCCTTTCCCACCCTGACAGAGACAACCACTCTCCTAGACTCCTCCTTCCCAAATAAATTTCTTTCTCAAAAGAATCTTGGATGAAGATCTTCATTCGCTGGGGCAGAAGAACAGAAGAACCTTGCTGAGACTTCCCTTAGATGACTAGCAGGAAAAAAAAAAAAAAAACAAAAACAAAAACAAAAACAAAAAAACCTGTTGAAATGTCCCCTTGGGTTGGGGGAAGGGGATGAGCAAGGTTTAACAGAACAGACCCTTAGGGAACATAACAGAGCTCGGCTATAATGACTCTCTGGGAGAGGAGAAGGATTGCTATATCCTATGGGGAGACCATTCCTTACCACACCCCAAGTTCAGGAATTGCCTGACTTCCTGACAAGTCAGGATACTCTCCCCTCCAGAGCTGGACTGTCCTATTGCAGCTCTACCCTCCAGAGCTGTCCTATTGCAGCTCCAGCTTTCAGAGCTGTCCTATTGTGGCTCTAGGAAGAGCCTGAGTTTCCAATAAGTCAGGGTATCTTTGTAGCTCCAGAGCTGTAACAGTTACGCTCACTTAGCATTACCTTCTTCTGTCTTTGTGTATAAAAGCTCTCACTAGTCTCTTACTTAACAATATGGTTTAGGTTAATTTAAATCTGTGTTCCCAAGATAATAAAGTTCTTATAATAAACTACTTTATTCTTATTCTTTTTTTGACTTGGTATTGTACATTGAAATTTCTATACAAAAGATTGTTCTTTCTCAAATGTTATTCCCACTTCTCTCTTTATATGAAATGTTTCTGCTGTTTATATCTTAGTGAATACGAATACCATAGGTATGACTTACTGCTATTGACTTCCATGCCTATGATACCTATCTACTATAGACTAATCTTTAGTCAGACAATATGAGTATGTTTTCCTGTTATGGTGCTGCTTGGTAATTATGTATTAACAAGTATTTTCTCCAGTTAAATAGCTCCTTCAAATGAGGAATTTGTATCATTTAATATTGAATATAATATTTAATATCTAATGCATTATTAATATTGAATATTAAATATGCAAATACATATTATTGGTATTTAGTATCTCATTACGTGTTTAACAGTAATTAAGAATAAATTTCTTGCTGTGGGATAATGCTCTTGTACACTGTAAAGATTTGTTACTTTTATTGCATTAATAAGATGCTGATTGGCCAATAGTCAGGCAGGAAATATAGTTGAGGCAACCTGACTAAGAGAATTTTGGGAAGAGGAAATTCAGAGATGCGGTCATCAGCCAGATGCAGAGGAATAAAGATGAAAATGCCTCATTGAGAAAAGGTACCAAGCCATGTGGCTAAACATAGACAAAAATTATGGGTTAATTTAAGTTGCAAGAGCTAGTTAATAATAAGCCTTAGGTAATAGGCCAAAGAGTTTATAATTAATATAAGCCTCTCTGTGTTCTTTGGGACTGAATGACTGTGGGACCAGGCTGGACAAAAACTTCCTTTTACAAATTCCAACACATTCTTCAAACATTCAAATTGTAGGACAAGTGAAGGAGTATATTCAATTTAACATGAACTGGAGGCTTTGAAATTGCATTAGTTGTAAAAGACTTTAAAGAAATGGAGAAATTAACAGATAATTATTGGGATATACTAGAGATTTAGGTTATAACTGAGTTTGTGAAGGGATCCTTTTAAAGTTAAAAAATGAAAGTTTGCTAGATCAGAGTAGGACCCTGGGGGCAGTGAGTAGTGCCAATGAAAAGTACTATCCTGAGCTGGATCATATTCTTTACTGAGATTCTAAGACATAACAAGAAGGGAGAGTTTTACTTCCTCCTTTGTTTCAAAATCACTCACCCCACTCTTGTCTATTGAGACGTGAATATTATATGTCACAATAATAAATTTTTTCCTTGTAAACAGAATGCATCTTTTTCATCATTGTTTAGTCAAAAGCACACTTAATCTCCAAACTGAAAGGATATGAAAAAGAGATTAAATGCATGCAACAGTCCTTTCCCAATTCATCTTTTTCCCATAATGTCTACTTGTGGCTCTGAGGCATCACTGATCATCTCTTTTATAGGTTCTCTTAGAGAAGATGTGAGCAGACATCCAGAAGCAATGGCATTTCTAAAAGGAGTTATGATTAAACAATTTTAGACTATAAGAAACCATGCTGTCAATAAACCTCAGCTTTATTGTTCCAACTTTTTCAGCGCTCATCTAGTGCTGTCCTCGAACAATTTTCTGAGCAATATATCAAATCAAATTTATTAAATGGCCATCATTTATTTTATCTTTTCATCCTCAGGAAATACCATTCAAATAAAAGTAGGGTTTTTTTTCTATTTAATGTTTGTTGTTCGAAGTTAACAAAAAAGAATGGATTTTCTGTCACTACTCCACTGAAAACCTCATTTTTACAAAATGACCTTCTGCTATTATTGAGAAAATGATTTTGATCTGAAGGACTTTGCAAAGTGCTTCTTTTTCTGTGGCCTAGAGTGGCTGTCTTCACTTGCATTAAAATAGAAAGACACACAGAAGGAGAATATTGATGTGTTCTGGAGGAAGAGAAAAATAATAAAAATCCAAGACATGAGAAAAAAATCTGAAAGTGACTTAATGCAACTTAGCCAAACAAATTAAAGATAAGCACCATAGTGTCTGTCTCAGAAGAACACAATTGATTCTGCATATGTTCACCATAAGCATAAGTATGTAAAAGGAAAAATATGCTAATTAGCATGATTTATTCATTGTACCTTGCATAGGTGTCATAACCAAAAGCAACTTGGAAAGGAATGGTTTATATCATCCTCCAAATCTCAGGCTGAACTCCATCACTGAGGGGAAGTCAGGGCAAGAACTAAGGTTGAAGTCTGGATTAAAAAAACTGAAGCAGAGAACATGGCGGAATTCTGTTTCTTGGCTTGATCCTCATGGTTTACTCAGTTTGTTTTCTTTTAGAACCCATGACCATCTCCCCAGGGGTGACACCACTCCCAGTGGGTTGGCAGCTCCTACACCAATCACCTCTCAAGACAATGCCCCTTCCCAGATGTGTCTAATGCTTCCTATAAAAGGAAGAGTTCAAAAACAGGCCTTTGCCGCATCCTTAAAAATCTATCTCTGACTGTGGTCTCAGCTAGCTGATAAGTTTTGTGCCCCATGAAGATTTTTTTTTTTAATTTTTAGGTTTTTTTTTCCCCCTGGGATAAAATTGGCTTCTGGTGTCTTAGACTTTGGTGGTCTGTCCCTATCTTTGCATGACCCTTGTGGACCCAGCAAAACATTACAGAATAACTCAAACATACTTTAATGTACAGGGATGTACATTACAAACTGTTTACAAGGTCAGTTGATTTGAAGATTAATATACAAAGTAATGAATACCATTATGGTATTCTGGATCTGTGGGGGAAGTCTGGTCTCTTTAAGTCTGGGATCAACTTTTATTTACAGATATAAGCATAGATATTTAGAAGGCAGTTTGTTGCTTTGTCATTTCCACTAAACATCAGTCATGAGTTTTTCCACCTATGCCTGTGACCTCCGCAGACCTCAGCCATTGACTAGATTTCACAATGCCAACCTGAGTCCTTCTCTCCCTCTGTGCAGTAGGCCTCAGACACAGAGGACAGTTAGTTACCCCAACCACGGTCAAGCCTCCTTTGTGCATGTTAGCAAATCTTATCCAGCAGGGTCAACTTCTATTTCACAGAGGTCACAGCTGGGTAAGAATATGGTGCCTTTCTCCCATGGTGGCCTCTCAGCAGCCCTCTCTGGTTTGACTGATAGCCAACATGGAGGAAGTCCTCAGCTCAATGCAGCCCATCTTCCCTGCTTCTTACAGACCACACACATGAAGTCTTTTGTGGCACAATCTCACCCTGGAGTTCCAGAGGACAGCCTAGAACTTGAAAACTAAGGCAGATCCCCTGAGATCTACTTTATATACAACCTCTCAGTTATTTACCGCTATCATGTGATAACAGTACTTTAAGATTTGAGACATAGGTGATTCCCAAAAAAGGAATTCATAAGAAATTAAATACACCTATGTTCTGTCCCAAAGCTGTAGTGGTTTTAGAAGCGGTTTCACTCTATAGTGACTACACCCAGGTAGACGCTTGCAGTGCGTCACATCCAGGCTCAAGCCCACCATTGCATTCTGAAGACCCAGTGACTTCTCTTTAAAAGACTGTTTCCTTCACTGTGTCTGGGTTTTCTATAATAAATTAAAAATCAAAAGTGGTTAGCAATGCATGACTCAGATTTAACCTTCAAATGAGCTCTTTAGAGTTGCTTTAGAACGATTCAATGGACACTTGAACTTTAAAGGAAGGCACTTAATTCTCTAAAGGTTCGGAAATACCAATTGATTAGAGCAAGGAGGACAAAACACTGTCCTTTCCAGTATATTTCTGCTTGGAATCCAATTTTGAGGTGAAAATTAGTCACCTCTGCCCTATCAATCCTTCCAGTCGAGTTATAATTAATAATAATAACTTCTTATTGAAGTAATTATAATCACTGTTCCAATGAAAGTCTGGGAAATAACATCTCTGCTTAAAGAGCCAACAAATACATTTTATACAAGTAAAAATCACATTATTTTAAAAATGTAATTAAAACCTCTTTTGAGTCTATTTTTGTACTCTTTCTTAGAGTGTGGCTTATATCTTGAAGTATTATAAAACAATTCTAGATCAATAGAAATAATATTGTCAAATTATAATTTTAAAAAGAGTATAAAAGTTGATATATAAACATTCTTTCATTGATTTGACAACTGTAATATAAAAAAACTGTAATATAAAAAAATTGACACATCCCAATTAGTTTCTACCCACATTGTAGCCTTTCTGCTCTTATATCTAATGAGTAAAGACACAAAAGAAAGAAATGTATTAAGGCATCTATTGTAAAGACATGGTTTTCTGGAAAAGGATAGAATATTAGAGAAATAAAATTAAAAGAAAGCCTCAAGGGCATTTCACATCAAGTAGTATTTTGCTTAATGCTTCTAAATTAAAACTTTATAAATCAAATACAAGTTCAATTTGAGAAATAAAATTAACCTCAGGAGTCCCACAATCTTAAAAATTCATGAATTTAACTTTGTATCCATTTCTTTGTCCTTTGAGGGTAGGGCCAGGATACAGCATAAAAACTAATGCTACATGCCAACCACATTTATTTGATTCTCCATTGATGTCCCTTTCGATCACCATAATATGCAATGGCCAGGTCTACAGAATGGTGCATATACTGCCTCTAATTTTTAGAGTGCCTGTGCCATGACAGTAGTTGCTACCCAATAAAAATAGAGAAGACCCTTGAGTGAGACAGATGGAATTTGCTTGATGTTATTATAGGTCATTGCTTTCCATATGTTTTGTATCTACTCCCTGGGATATTTTCCTAATACTTCAAAATTTCTATTGTTCAGATATAGTTTTATATTTCAAATACCTTGGTTGCCAACACTCCTAGTGTCCTATTGTTGCAAGGGGAAGTTTACATGTAAACTTCTGAAATCCTCCTATGAAACCAGTAGCATCCTACTACCAAAACCAGCTACAGACACTACAAAAAGAAAGAAAATTACAGGCAAATATCCCTGATGAACAAAAACGCAAAATTCTTTATTAAAATACTTACAAACTGAATACATCAAAAATGTCATCCACCAAGATCAAGTTAGTTTTATACTGGAGATACAGGTTCAATATGTCCTTAGTTCAACATACACAAGTCTGTGGCTGGTACGGAGGCCTTTGTGCTCACAAATAAGTACTAAGGGAACCATAAATGTTAAACACATGGTTGTCCCTTTAAACAGAGAATTATATAACATGTTTTTCACCCAGAAGGCAGGCAGAACAGAGCTAGATGGGGGGAGGGGGGAACTAAACTGATTCTGAGGGAAAGAAGGCAGAGGCAAAGAGAAGCCACGTAGTCCCACCACAGACAGATGCTGGACAGAACTTTACCCAGTAAGCCACAGCCATGTGGAGATACACAGATTAATAGAAATGGGTTAATTTAAGATATAAGAGTTAGACAAAAATATGCTTAAGCTATTGACCAAACAGTATTGCAATTGATACAGATTTCTGTGTGATTATTTTGAGTTTGGTCTACAGAGCAAGTGCCAGGACAGGCTCCAAAGCTACACACAGAAACTTTGTCTCAAACCCCCTGAAAGAAAGACAGACAGACAGAGAGAGAGAGAGAGAGAGAGAGAGAGAGAGAGAGAGAGACAGACAGACAGACAGACAGACAGACAGACAGAAAGAAAGAAAGA
>NW_026067944.1:9154763-9171604 GCF_014885135.2 Alexandromys fortis
GAAAGAGAGAGAGAGAGAGAGAGAGAGAGAGAGAGAGAGAGAGAGAGAGAAAGCAAGCAATAGCTGGGGTTTATTCCTTGAGTTGAGACAATGCAAATTAAATATTTTTCCATTTATTGAAAAAAATAAATTTCATATAAGATGTCCTAATTATGGTCTCTCTACTCTCTACTTTTTCAAGTTCTTCCACACCTTTCCTTCTACCCAGAAGCCTCTTTGTTTTCTTATGAGGTGTATGCTTATTATGAGTGAATCCACACTCTAGGTCGTTCTGTGCTCACGACCATTTTTCAGCTTCCCACAAACCTGGTGGTGTTAAGAGTGAAGATTGCTTGCTGCTGTTATATATGGCTAAACTCATCTTAATTTCTCAGTATCTACAGCCAACATTACATCTTTGACTTCTGTGCACTTTCCTAATTCATTTGAAATACAGTTATGAAATGAAAACATGTACTCCTAATATTACACTGCTAATTAGGTAATAGCAAACACCTTCTCTGCGGGTTGTTTTTCAACAATTGATACATAGATCTCTGACAGTAGAATGGTTATATCTAACACTTCATTTGCCACCCTTATAAGTCATTCATCAGGCACCAGTGAAACCCTGCTTGCCGCCTGAAAGGGGACCGACCACGTGAGCATGCTTATTTTATGTACTCTCAAGCATAGATAAAATATAGTAAGCAAGCCTTCTATGCATGTAGTGAGAGCTTACAGCAGCTTTCTCTATGCATGGAGATGTGTTCCCTGACCCTCAGTAGACTTCAGAAAACCCAAGCAGTGTAGATAAGTAAAATACCCCATGTGACTTTGCTCAGTGTGTGTGTGTGTGTGTGTGTGCCTTATTAATGTTAACTAAATGTTTATGCATCAAGGCCATTACTTTTGCCTTTTAGAGTTTGACAATAAAGCTAGTTTAAATTTGCTTTTCCTTTCTTAAAAAAAACATTTTCACAGGTGGATTTAAAAACATTATTGTAGACCTCATCAACTTCTACATAGAATTTTTCCCTAATTATTAAGTCAACAGAGTTAGCCTTATTACTTAAAAAACAGAATACTTTGTATTATCACTGTTACCCATCAGAATACATACACATCACTACCCTTGGGCTTTGGGATTTTCCTGAAGGCAGGGACTATGATGCTGACATAGTCAGTCTGACCACAGACTGTTACTCAGTGACTTACTGATAGGTGTGTAAGCCATACAATGGGAAAACACTGGACAATGGGATGACTCATGTCCTGGGAAGGACAGGGAGGGTGTGAACAAAATTCTATCACACCCCTTAAAAAAATGTCCAATTGAAAACTATGAGTTTTTTTTTTCTGGAGTTCCCTAAAATGTTTTTAACCACAGCTGATTTAGGCAAATAAAATGGAGAAGAATGAAAATGTGTATCCTACTGTGTATATATTATTACTCCACCCCCTTTCACATGGCCCTGTGATGTTTTGGAAATATTCCACAAGAATTTTCAGCTTATAAAATTTATATTCTATTGTAACCTGATTTATATCTAAAGTAAGTATTTTCATGGGGTTTACTCTTAGAATAAGAATAAAAGGTTTTGTTTTGGAATTTTTTTGTCTTACAAATTTTTGTTTGCTTTGACTTAGGGTTGTTGCTTTATTTGGGGATTTTTTATTGTTGTTTTTGTTTGTCAAAGAGAGAGTGAGAGAAAAAGATGAAGTTGGGTTGATAGGAAGATGAGGAGGATCTGGGAGGAGGGGGAAGGGAGATAACACAATCATATGATGTTGTATAAAAAGATGCTTTAAATAAAAAAATCAATTTATGAAAAGAAAAGAAAGTATTATTTAGTGCAACATTTTCCTATTCAAATTTACTGAATTTAAATGTATAAGCTGATAAACATCAAAAGGATTATGTAAAATAAATTTATAAACTTTAAATGAAAAATTTGAAAAAAAAATCAGTGAATACTCAAGGTAGGAAATACTATGGTTGAAAAATATAATAAATGGTTCAACAATTTCTAAATGTTTGTGATTGTTTATAAACTCAACACAGGAACATATACTTGTCATTAGATAGAATTATGTGTTAGTTTTACATGAGATTGTGTACAGTGTGAAATACTGCATTTTAACTCATTGGCAAAGTTTTCCTAAACTATTCTGATTATTTTCAGCATCAACAACATTAATTTACTCTTCTTTTTTCATAAAAATCTCAAGCTTTGAAACACTGAGTTCATTTTATTCTGGCCTCCCCATTTTTAATACTCCTCACTTGAGTTAGAACAGATTTAGAATCCAGGCAGTGCTAACTCCATCCATGAAGAGCTGTCTATGTAATGCAGTTGACTAGACACATTCAGTGTTGAGAACTTCCAAGTCTGAAAAATATGAAGCTTGATGAATTATCTTTAACAACACTAAATAATCACTGTAGCATACAGATTTTAAGTGGAAGCTTGTTTAGTTGAAAGAAAAAGAAAGAAAGAAAGAAAGAAAGAAAGAAAGAAAGAAAGGGAAAGATCTTACAGAAATATAGAAAGGATTTAAAAAAAACATAACTAAATGATGTAAGGAAATGAGGGGTATATGTTACTTTCTTGTTGCTGTGGCTAAATATTAGACCAGAAGCAACTTAAGGGGGTGTTGTATGAATTTGGAGCCACAGAGCATCCTGGTACGAAGACCTGGAGCTTGAGGCAGGTTTTGGGTGGGACTTCTCTTCTCAGTTAATCGTCTTTCCCGATATTCTCCCAAAGGCTGCCCCAGCTGACTTTAGGTGGCTCCAAATGTAGTCAAACTAACAATAAAGATAATTTGAATGATAACACCAACTTTTTATTTATTTAGAAAACCTTTCAGAAAGTGTTGAGTCCTTCACATCTAATTGAAATATTTACAAATAATACATAAATTGTCTGATGTGAAATGTAGGCATCTGTTATTTTCCAACCAAACAAGCTATCTTTGTTTTTAAAATATATCTTATCTGTTTTCAGATATTTGTTTTCAAATAGGTACATAAAAATACACCTAGTCGTTATTTTTCAAGGAAATTATAGACTGCCAGCCAGTAAGTTTCATCAGCATTCATATCTCAAAACTTGTACTTGAGTGTGGTAAATATAAAAATGGATGACCAAAGCCTAAATTCCACTGGGCCTTGGGAGTAGGGCTGTAGGATTGAGCATAACCTCTAGCTCTCAACACATCAGCAAAAGCAAACACCCGGTCAACCCCTTGTCAACAGTTCCTCACTCTCAACTCACAGCACAGTTCACCCCTCAGCAGCTCCCCCTGAGATTCCCCTGGGAGTCAATTAGAATCACATAGCAGCCTTAGACAGAACAACATCTGGAGAGGGCATTTCCCTGGGCTAGGGACCACTAACTGTGCCCTCAGAATGGCTGGTGTTGTTTTTAGCACTCCTGAGGAAAGGCAGGGCATTCGTTCAAAGAAGCAAAGACCCACTTAGAATTGATATGGGAGGTGTTTAAAGAGCAGAAATATTACTTAAAACTTTTCCACAATTTATGAGTTTTGCTGCTTAGAGTAAATCACAAAGATAAATAATTTCTAAATGTAAATGAAATCTCTTGAATTTAGTTGAAGAACAAAAATGCTTTGTCCATGACAAATCACAGAAATCTCCTAACTCAACAGGCATGACCTCTTACCACACACACAACTGTGGGAAGCTCATTCTTGGTTTACGTTTTGTCAGAGATACTCTTGTCTCATCTTAAAATTTATCAAACACACAATTTGAATGATTTAATGACCTATTTCATAGTTTTTGAATTTCATGTGCTTACCAGTGTTTTAGTTACACAAAATACGATGTGCCGGGACTGAGAGAACAGTACTCAGTAGAAAAGATAAGTGTCTATAATATATGTAATTTGCTTAGCTTCATCTGTCAATTCCAGTTTTAAAGATCGCAATCCATGCAACATGATGCTTTTCCTTGTACTTTCCAGTGTCCCCTTCTCAATCACTTTCCTCACAGGTGTTGATTGCATTTGGGTGGGTTACTCAGTCTAGGGGTTTGTAACCCACCCTGCAATCAGTTATTCCAGGGTCTCGGAGGGGCGCTACCTGGAAGGGAATGAGCTAGGACAGAAGAATGAGGCTAAGCAGATTTGTCAAAGCCCCCATTTATTAGGATCATGGTTGCTGTTTATATAGGCCCTGCATGAGGACTTGGTGGGCAGGGCACGGGATCTGGCCACGTGGTCCCGGACACATAGGCCAGGTTCATCACATAGGCCAAGAGGTTACATTCGGACAGGTAGGCCAAGAAGTCACAAGTTGCCACACCTGGTTCCCTGGATAGCTGGACACATTCTGCTAACAGATAAGTTAATTGGGTGTGGGGCAGGTTCTCTCAATAGAACATAATTATGGGTGTGGGGTTCTCTGCAGACTCCCCAGGGTGATGGTTCCTGTAATGATTTTTAGGGGGGAAATGGCTAGTGACACACAGGCACTTTGAAAACTAAAGTACATTTTCAATAGCATGTAATACCACCTGTTTTCAGCTTGTTTTCCTGGATTACCCCTCATTTCCCTATTACTGATTTTCTGACACATGGCCTGTTTTCAGCTGTCACATGGCTCTTTCCTCCCACTGGAACATGAACTCAATGTGCACCGGACCCTTTGTTGTTCCTTTTGGAAACTACAGCTCCCAGATTCCTCCTGGATTACGGACACCTGGGCGTGCGGGCACGCACAGGTGCAGAACATTTCTCCCAGATACCCTTGCACTTCTCGTTAAAAAGCGAGCTTCCACAAGGTCTCGCTCTCTCTTGCCCTTTACCCTTGTGTGTCTTGCACACCTGTCCCTTATCGTGCCCCCCCCTTAAAGCGCACCCACGTGAGAGCCACGTGTCTGTGTCTCCTCCTTTCGTGCGTGTTTTGTCTGTCCTGTGTTTGTCTCCACACACACACACACGCTTTTAAAGAATAATACCCTTTATAATGTTCATTCATTGATACATCTTCAGTGCTTAGGACGGAAACATTACACAGTCATTCTAAGTTAATCTTTTAAAGAAAGTCATTTTTTTTACAATGGGTTTACATAAAAGAAAGTGTGAGTGATCTTGAAAGTTGTGAAACCAACAAGTGACCTGCAAAAGGAGATTACTCCAAGCTAAGCTTCCTTTTTAAGTGAAAACTTTAGAATTCTATTTCAATGATAGCAACTATCAGGTAATGAAGGACAATGATCCTTGATCAGAATGAGGCTCTAGAACCCACTTACTGCCCTAGTCTTCTTCCTAAACAGGTATTTCTACCTACAGTGTGTGTGTGGGGGGGAACAAGTTGGAAGCGGTCAGATTTCTTTAGTTGAGATGTCGCTGTGCAGTCAACGAGATCAGGACATCTACACCTATTAAGACAAAGTACTCAAAAAAATTATGCAGAGAGAACCCAAGAGATCTTCAAAGAACCCTCTCTGAGTAACCAGCCTAGTATGAATTAGTGTATGTTTGTGACAATGTTATTCAATGCTAAAGAGATAGCAACCAGAAAGACTTGGAGGACATCATGATCAGAAACAACACAGCAGAGAGGAGTGCTCAGTGTACTGACAGGATTGGAGAACTCGTGATTCAAAGGGAGAGAACAGTCAAAAAGGTTTTATGGTATACATTGGCATCCGTGAGCCAATGCCCTCTTCAAAACCTGCCCCCAAAGCTTAAAAACATGACTTGAAAGCGTTCTTCACAGTACCAGAAACAGAGTCAAATTCCACAACATAGCTTGAGCTGTGTGGAACATGAACCCTGTAAGGAATTCAAAAAGATGTAGGGTCTTACAAAACTCGTAATTTCTGGCAAGCAATCAAGTATTATTAAGCATACCCAGATGCAGGGAAGCAGCTCATAATGAAAATAACAAATTAATTGAATCTGAGCCAGAAGTGTCCTCCGTGTAAGAATAAAGAGACAGGAAAATTAGGAGTTACTATAACTATGTATCACATGATTTAAAAGTTAGATAGAGACATAGAGGATATAAACAATAATTATTTCATATGTGTAGAGATGAATACAACAAAGTCAGATATGAAAAATGCACTAGTAAAAATACCAGTGTGAAATGCAGACTAGCCATGAGATTGACTAGCTTGAAGACATGGTAATAGGATACACTCAAAAGGAAACACAGAAACAATTGTTTTTTATGTCAGAAGTTTTGCTCATCAAGTAGTGTGGAGCTGGGAAGGTGGTTGGATTGGTAAAGTGCCTTTGTGCAAGCATGAGTTCTGATCCTGAGTTTAGATCCCTAACCCAGAGGAGCCTCTGTGAGGTTAGTGTTTCTGGAGGCAGTGGAAGATGTGGAGGTAGACAGGTTTTCAGGGGTCTCGCCAAACTGATGGTATTTATGTTGCACGGAAGAGCCTGTCTCTAAAAATAAGATGGAGGGCTAGAGATATGGCTCAGGAATTAAGAGCAGGTACTGTTCTTGCAAAGGTAAGAGTCTGGTTCCTAGCAGATGTTATCAATGGGCTCACAACAGTTTCTAGCTCCCGATCCAGCAAGGTCTGAGGTTTCTGACCTTTGAGTGCCCCTACATGTATATGTGCAATAACCAAATAGAAACATAATGGTTTAAATCTAAAATAATAATAAAGTAAGAGTAACAGAAAGAGACTCAATGACAATCTCTAGTTTCCAGAGCTATACAAACAGGCATATACGCGCGCGCGCGCACACACACACACACACATACATGCATGCACAAACACACAGAGTGCATTATCGTATACATTTTATCCAAAGACTTTTTGTATTTTCTTGTTTTAATTTGTGTGTGTATGTGTGATTGTGTGCATGTGTACATTTTTTGCACATAATTACATGTTTCATAAAGACAATTTTATTTAAGACTATCAAGTACTGGCCAGGTAGTGGTGGCATATGCCTTTAATCTTAGCACTTGGGAGGTAGAGGCAGGTAGATCTTTGTGAGACTGAGGTCAGCCTGGTCTACAGAGTGAGTTCCAAGCAGCCATGGCTACACAGAGAAATGCTGTCACACACACACACACACACACACACACACACACACACACAGAGTATCAGATACTTTGACCTTAATCATTGCTATGTTCTTCTTTTTCCTAGTCAGTCACGTACTCTGTTCCTTTTAATAGACAGTCTTCTTTCATGTAGTTCATATGTACACATATGTATAAGATTTATGTGTGTATATATAATCTAGGATGCATAATTTAGATAAAATGTGCTTGTATTTGTCTTTCTAAGTCTGGTTTCATTTGCTTAGTATGGTTGTAGCTAGTTGTACCCATTTTCCAGAAAATGACATAATTTCATTTTTCTGTATGGTTACCTAAAACTCTGTCATATAGATATATCTCATTTTAAAAATGCCCAAAGCAATACCAATTTCAAACATTTAAATGTCCTAATTATGTGTTAACTGCTGATAAAAAAGAGAAAAAAAATACAGAAAATGATTGAAGAATTTCACAAAAAATACAAGCCCACGGGTCCAAAAATCTCAAATACACAAAATACAAGTTAAAAACACATGGCATAGTATAATAAAATTATTCAAAACTAGTCAGGGGAATAAAAATTACAGACACATCAAAACAGAAAGACAAGTTACACATACAGGCAAAAAGGAAAGACGTGATGAAAATGAAGATACTGGGAAACAACAATTTTAAGTAAAAATAAAAATACAACTTAGAAGTATAGTCTCAAAAGACATATTATAACCAAAAAAGTAGCTTTGAATTATAGAAAGCAAAAATTAACAGAGTATTGAAAAAAATTAACCCCTAATCAAGATTGGTTGTTTTAATATTATTATAAGTAACTGGCAGAATAAGATGACAGAAAATTAGCAATGATAGTAGAGACAGAACACTGTCAGTCAGATTTATCTAGCTGACATTTATATAATAACTGTTCTTATGAGATCAAGTCCATACAAAGCAATAACAATGTAGCTTATATTCAGGGTCAAGAGCAATGTATCATTAAATGTAGCATGACTGAAATAATGTAAGTTGAACCATCACAACTGAATTAAACAAGAGATCAAAATGAGGAGCTGGAGAGATGGCTCAGCAGCTAAGAGCACTGATCTTCCAGAGGTCTTGAGGACAGTTTCCAGGAATCACACAGTGGCTCACAACCATCTCGAATGGCATCTGATGCCCTTTTCTGGTGGGCAGACATGTATGCCAAAAGTCACCCATATACATAATACATAAACAATTTTTTAAAGAAATAAAAAAATAGAGATCAAAGGAATATTTTCTTTAAAATATCTCAACCTTTTTAAATTAAAAGTTCATATAGAGCCCATGGTCCCAAATCAATCAATAAATAAATAAATAAATCAAGGGGAGGGATGAGAAAATATTCTGAATTAAATAGAGCAAAAATCAATCAGAATCTTTAGATGCTGCTGAAACAGTAGATAGAAAGGGTTTACAGAGATAAAAACCCACACAAAAAATAAAACTAAGTGACTTTAACTTCCACACTAAAATCTTTCAAAAGGGCATTACATTTACTGTATTTTATTTAAATGTAATTACATTCCCCTTCTGGTCCCTTCCCGCAGTACCTCCAGTGTCCCCTCAAGTACCTCCAATGTCCCCTCCCTCTGCTCTGTCCCATGTACCACTCACTTTGCTCCCATTATCCTCTCAAATTGATCACCTCTTTTTCTTGGATTATTATTGTTACACAGAAAGAGAGGTGCACAAAAAAAAGAAATACAACATGCTTACTCCAGTGAGTGCATGACGGTGTGTGTGTGTCTGTGTGTGTTTGTGGTGGACCTCTTTGTATTGGTTACTAAGTAGGACGGTCATTCTTGCAGGAGGGTAATCCTCCTCTTTCAGCAATATAAATAACTAAAAAATACCTCAGAAGGCATTCATTACCCTGCACAATTAGGGAAATGCAAATTAAAATAACTTTGAGAGTTCACGTCACCCCAGTCAGAATGGGTGAAATCAACAAAACAGCTGACAGCAAATGCTGGCTGGAGTGTGGGGGAAGGGAAACCTCATTCACTGTTGGTAGGAAGGGAAACTGGGGCTGCCACTCTGGATATCAATATAGAGAGAATCCTCAAAAGGCTAAAAATAAATTTACCAAATGATCCTATACCACTCCTTGGCCTATGTCCAAAAGACTCAACATACAACACCACAGATTCTTGCTTAGTTCAGTGCTACCCTATTCACAATGGTGGGAATAGAAAGAACCTAACCATCCTTCAGCAGATAAATGGATAGTAAAAATGTGGTACATATGCACAATGGAATACTATTCAGATGTAAATAAAAGTCAAATAATGAAATTTACAGCTAAATGGATGAAACTTGAAAAATTATATTGAGTAAGGTAACAGGCTCTGGAAGACAAGTGTCTCATGTTCTCCCTCATCTGTGGCTCCTTGCTCCAAATACTCAGCTGGAAGTGTAGCTCTCACCCCTTCACCAGTGAAGTGAGTCTATGGAGCAAATGGAGACCGTTACTGAACACCAAAACTGGACACAATGCAGGGAATATCAATGGGTCATGCTGAGCTCAGCGTCAATGGCTGCGTCTTCAACACAGCTCAAGCAACTAAAGCTCAGGAAACAACTTAAAAGAGGGAGCGGTTTTAAAGCCAAAGGATCAGAAAGTCTGCTTGCATCTCCAAGAAATGAGACCCGGACAAAGACAATATCAATAAAGATGTTAACACAGAAAGGAGGCAATCCAGGGAAGTATCACACCTAAGCTGAGAACCGTAGGCACATTCATATCTTCTCTGAAAGCAAACCAAACTGGGCATGGTGGAACACACCTTTAATCTCAGCACTTCAGAACAAGGCAGGCTGATCTCTGAGTTATGGTGACCGAGGTCTACAACCAGGACTACACAGAGAAACCCTGTTTTAAAAACGACAAAAAAAAAAAAAGTTAGGAAGAAAGGAAAATTACCATTAGTGCGAGAAGTAGTTAAATGAAAGATGGAGAGAAGCAGGGAAGTCCAAGCTGTTAGTAGTAGAACACATGGCCAGGAATCCTGAAGCTCTGCATTCCAGCCCCAGCTCTAAATAAATAAATATAAATAGCAAGGAAAGAAACGTGCTTGAAGAGGACAGAGGAGCATAAAAGGAAGACCAAAAAAGAAAAAAAAAAGTCAATCTCTGAAATCACTAATAAAGTTAGTGATTTCTTTCTAATCATAGTCTTCTCGCTACACTTACAGAATAAAAAAATGACAGAAAGCATGAATTAACAGTATCAGAAATGGAGTAATTGCATCCCTGGAGAGATTAAATAAAACTTTTAAAGTTGCTCTTCTATTCCTAATAAGGTGATGTTTAATGTCCCTAAATTGGAAACAATTAATGTCCACAACAGCACCCGAAGGGATTAAACATGATCTGAACACTGTAGGAGAATGAATGAAATACTATATGCACAAGATGGCTGAATCTCAAAATCAGTACATTAGGAAGATGGAAAAAAAATAAGTTGCAAACTATATTTTTAAATCAAAATATAACTGTGGAGAACATCACGTAATCAGTGGTGATGCAAAGAATATCAGTGGTCAGCGAAAGCAGAAGGGCGTGTGATAGGGAATGGCAGCAGGATGGTGCTTCCCCCAACTCATCTTTGCGATTGAGACTAGCTAAACTTGGTGTATAACATGGGTGAGTCACTGCTCAAGGTTTTAAATAGTAAACAAAAGGGGCCTGACTATTTCAAAACCCATTATCAATATTAGTGGCTCTACATAGTATCTTAACATATAAACCATACACAAAGTAAAATTCATTTTAATGTATAAAATTCCCTTATAAACTCATAGAAAAAGTATAGAGCAAAATTGCAAATGTCCAAAAGTTATAAAGAAGTGATTCACCAAAATAGACAGAAATGGTCAAGAAAAAGGAAAAAAAATAGGGAAAAATATCAGCTGTATTTTAGGCTTTCAATTGTATATAAGATGATACTGTCAGAACTGTGGGGGCTGAGATGGGGGAGTTAAGTAAGTCTGGAGCTAGTTTGGGGTACAATGTGAGACGCAGTCTCAAAAAATTGAAACAAGCAAATAAAAGATGACTGGATAACCACCTCTGTCATATTTTCAATGCTGAAAAACTGATCTCTTCTAGATGCTGCTGAAAATGTAAAAGATAAATTTCTATAGAATTTTTATATTAATCTTAGCCATGTTGACAAGTTATAGAAAACACTAGAAGAAAATTATACAGATGTTCATTGAATACTATACAAAATAGCAATGAAATCTAAACAGAACCTACTTTCAAAAATGGTTATTTAGGGAAGAAGACTAAAGTAGTCCCTGAGTAACAAGTGATAAGTGATATAATAGATTGATGCAAAAAAGAAGTAAAAAAAATGCTAGATTAGCCTACTTCCAATATGTTAATAAATCATTTTTGAGTAACATATTTTCCTAATCTCATTCATGAACAGGTATGATACCATGGATCACATGGATCTATGCCTTACCTGTGAATTTTTTTTTGTTAGGTGCATGGAGATAATTAGTAAGAGGAGTAGGTAGCATCATAAGGGAATTGTCAATTGCACACATTTCTTTACAGAGAAGATTTTTGTACTACACAGATACAATTATAATTTTAAATATTTTCTTTTTGTTTCCTTTTTTCTTGAGACTGAGTCTGATTATATTGCCCTAGGTGCCTCAAACTCGATACATAGTCCAGGCTGCCCCTAAATTCATAGGGACGCACCTGCCTCTACCTCCCAATTCTGGGATTAAATGAGACATCTTGCCCAGCTAATATTTTCTGTTTTGAAAAAAAAAAAAAAACAATCAAGGTATTTAATGAAATCTCACAATGAGTTTTGACAGAATGTATGCCATCAATATTTCTGACAACAGAACAGAATTCAGAACCACATACTGGGTTAGAATTGTTTTGTCAACCACATAGTTGATGTGGGATTTCCCTCTGTATGTTATGATTACCATTAATGAATAAAGTAACTGCTTTGGACCTACAATAGGGCAGAACTTAGCTGAGGTGGGAGAACTAAACTGAATGCTAGGAGAAAGAAGGAGGAATAAGAGGGAAGTCATGTAGTCCCATTGGAGACAAATGCCAGACTTTACCCGGCAAGCCCCTGCCACGTGGTGATACACAGATGACTAGAAATGGCTTAAAATAAGATGTAAGAGTTAGCCAATAAGAAGCTAGAGCTAATGGGCCAAGCAGTGTTTTAAATAATGCAGTTTTGTGTGATTATTAGCTAGGAACCAACAAGCAGCCTCCATCCAACACATAGTAATGGTGTGAACTTGGAAATGTATTTATATCTCTGATACTTAACCTATACATTGGAATAATGCTACTTGCATCAAAAAGTTAATGTAGGATTGCGTGAGTAAGAAGTTACAAAGTGTTTGTGACAGGTTCAAGAAATGCTAGATTCCTTACTCTCAATGCCAGGATTACATAGCTTAGTGTCATCATTGAGTTTTCAGATAACTAAGGTGCTTCCTAGAAGTCTTTTTTATTGAAAATTTCCACCTCCTCCCCTCCTCCCACTTCCCTCCCCTCCCCCAGTGCCCCTTCCCCTCCCTTTCCAGTCCAAGGAGCAGTCAGGGTTCCCTACCCTAAGGGAAGTCCAAGGCCCTCCTCGCTCCCCCCATGTCTAGGAAGGTGAGCATCCAAACAGACTAGGCTCCCACAAAGCCCATCACCACCTTCCTAGAAGTCTTATCCACACCGTAGGTAAGTCTAACAATAACCCAAACTTCCTGGAGTACCATGCTTCAGGACAGCACATGGAAATCACTTTTGCCATTTGGTAGTTCAGGCTCTAAATCTGGAAAATGGAATCCAAGAAGAATAACTTTAATTAATCTGAATTCTATCTAGATCTATAATGCTAACATAGCCCTAACAGGAGAAGAAATATTCCCGAGTCATTACAAACTAAAGAAGAATCCAGTTGGGGTTGAATGTATAAACGCACATAACAAAGAGTGAAACAGTTCATCTCTCATGTTGACATATGCCCTCTCCCTGCTGTTGCCTACGAGCAGGAGGCAAACACTGGTGCAGGTGGTCCTTTCTAATTGTGTGCATAAAGTAACTGAGTCACTTTCTGATTGGTAAATAATATGCAATGTCAGCCTCTCACCACCATCTGTGGCACTCACCACCACAGTCTCTGCAAAACTGCCAGCAGCCTGAGTTGAGCACGGCATTGTTGGAGAAGTCACAGGAAGAAGTACTTGGCATCCTTGGCAAAGCTTGAATATTTTCACGGTATTGAATTTGACATATGCCCCAAAGCAGAGCGTGTATGCTACCCTAACGGTCTCTCCTGCTGTTTTATAATCAGAGACATCGATGGAGGCTGCTGCCACTCTTTCATTTGGCACTGATCAAACTTCTGGACTCTCTTTTGGCCAAAACAATGTATTCTCATTTAGGAGAATTAATGTGCAGATTACTAAACACACACTCTTCACCGCCTCCGTCATAATTTTCTAAATATAAGATGGTCGTTATTACCAACTAACTCTTAACTTCTACTTTCCTCGGTATTTTGGAATTCATTTTCCATATCATTAGAAAGATGAGTGGCCAACTGCCAATCATTCATCCTGACAGGTTAGACAGACTCTTTGAAATGTAGAAGAGCTTGGGTGACAGTTGCCTTGTCAACTTCGCTTTTCATCGGAGAAAGGGAACACCGAGTTGGAGGGCATGTCCTGGCTTCAGTCTCAAGACGTCTGGTAGTGACAGAAGCTAGGAGCTGCTCTCAGCGTGCACCATAGGAAAGGCCTGGAAGAGCTTCCATTCCCATTTCTCTTTTCTGTTGATTCCTTTCATGAGATCTACAACATGCCATACCCATATGGTGATAGAACAAAATTCAGGAGGTACTAGGTTTTGCCAAATCTCTTCCCAACAGAGACTTTCATGCTATTGTTTGGTACCGGAATTAGCTAAAAAAGTTAATAGGTCTTGATTTATGGGAAAAGTACCACACAAAATTGAATTCAAAAGAGAAAAACAAAAATGCTGACCACAAGTTTTTCAACAATCCAAAGTTAATAAAATCCTAAATAATTGATCAATTCTAGAAACAAATACAACTGCTAAATACAATGATGTAGATGCAAAAAAAAAAACTTGACAAAAGGAATTATTTCCATAAAGAGTCAACTCCTGGTGGCTTTGGAGGATTACTTTCAAATTCCTCACTGCTCAACGCCATTGCATAGAAAGGCAAAATACTCCCATGTATACAAATCCACAACCTCCTAAATACTTACTGTCTCTACTGCTATTTCCTAATGGTAAGTGCAACAAAATAGTAGCATCATGGAATAACGACCAGAAAAACAATTGCTTGACTTGTTCAAGGCAGTGCAATTCGCCTTTCCCAAATAATTTCCTTTTGGGGATGGTTGTACCCACCAATATAGAAACTGCGGGTGAAGGGTCCGAGTATAAATGAGCACGAGACTGTCTTCAGAAATAGCACCCTCTAAAGACAGATTATTAGGCTCATTATGAGTCCTACCAGACTCTGGAACTATCTTTGGATATATATTTGTGAATACAATCAATCTTCTAAAATGTATACCTCAAAGAAGTCAATCCATTTCCATTTAAAAGCATCCAACAAAAATAGATTTGAATCTGTACTTTAAAAGAAAAGTATTTTCAACTGGTAATTATTCCCTAAACAATATAGCAATGATTTGCCAGCATTTCCTCTGGACTTAGTCTTATCTGCAAGCTAGATGATTTGAAGTATGGTAGTGGATACACACAGGCTGTATTTAACAACCACATGATAATATAAGGACTTGTAAACTCCTGCTTTTCGGAACTAGTCATCCCAGTGCCTGAGGACCGTTTTATTCTTTCATTGAACAGCTGTAATTTTGTTTGACATTTTTTATTGTGTTTGTAAAGCAGCTCTTGCCAGTGTCTTTTTACTTGATGACTCTGCAAGGTGACTCACTGAGTGTCAGGCATTAACGTGATCCAGGTTCTAAGATGAACTTGTCTGGCGTTCACTGCAGTTGTCCTTCCGCCAGTTCGCAATCCCCTGCTCTTATCCTTCAGGCAGGACTGGAGGTGAAGGCCACAGACAGTAGGAATAAAATACCTGGACTGTTTCACTGCAGGTTAGAAATGGTGTTTCCACTCTGCAGGTCTGCTCAAAAGAGCTGTGAGGAGGCCACGACTTAGGGGCTGTATCTAAAACTTCCGTGATATGGATAGCAAGGCCAGAGCTGTGAGAGAAACGTGACACCTCAGCTTCCTTAGAATAGCAGGTAAGGTTGTTAGGCGCCACCGTCCTCACTTGAAACCTAAACAGGTACAGCAACTCACCCTCAGGATCAATCCATTACTGAATTAGAAATACGACCGAATTTAGCAACAAATTTGTGCCAACATTACTTCTAGCAGCGGTAGGTTTTCAGCAGCAGATTGGCATCGTGACAGAGTCCATAATTTTCACAGTATGTGTTTCATAATTTGTCATGCACACTCTGATTGCTTGGCATATTGGCAGAGTCCACAGTGCTCTCTAAATGTCACCAGGCGCGTTTGAGGATTTGTCATGCACGATCTGAGCAAGTGACACAACACAGCGGAGTGGCCAGGTTCAGAGCCGTTTTCTCTGCTCTCCCTGTAAGTGAGCGGAGCTTGAGCTCAGCCACCAGCGACGGGCCTGGTGGGGGCTTCACTCTTCTCTTGGAGCCGCTGATTTGTAATTCTGTGTCAAGTGATCGTCCGGATGCTGCCAGGGGAAAATACTGTCACACTGCAGGTGTGACACGCTATACACTGCATTTCTTGCTTGATAATATTCTTTTCAAATCATTCCTTGTAGTGCACTTAACATTTTTTCCCTCATGCAAGCACAAAGCACATCTCAGAAATTAGGAGGAAGGAACTGGGGAGGAATACACATGAATAGGGGGGAGAGAAAGATATGCTACGGGAAACTGCTCGGTAAAGAGATCAAAAAGACAAGATGTCTGGGCTGATCTGGGCAGAAATGGAGTCGGGTGCTGGCACCAGAGAATCCCGAGTTAATCATCTTAACACCTGATTCCCGGGAGGAAGAGCTCCTGAGTTTAGGCAAATCAAGCATTCTTTCTTGGCCTCAATTAATGAGGTAGTTGGATGGGGAGCACCTCTAAGGGAGCTTTCATGTCCGTACATTCTATTGTTCCAACATAGATGCCTAAGTTTATTAATATCTTCCCGGCGTCTGACTCGTTTGCCTGTGCTGATTGCCTCCGACCTTCCAGTGTTTAGTAAAAGCTTCAAGAGCTACATCTGCTGGAAGCTTTTAGTTGTCAAAGATCCCAGGCATTATCTTATCACTTTTGGGCACTGTCTTTTAGGAGAAGAAAGGAAATTAGTCTTTTTTTATACACATGGGTCCCCTGGACGCACCGGAGGGTCTCTACTTGTCCCAGTTTTTTTTCTTTTAAATCTGACACCAGGGTTGACTCTGACTTAGTGCCCTCCACTTAATAACTGCTTGCCTTTATATAAGAGAGGGGGAATATGTCAGGAGCCATTTCCCCCCTAACAATCATTACAGAGACCATCACTCTAGGGAGTCTGCAGAGAACCTCACACCCATAGTTATGTTCTATTGACAAAACCTGCCCCTCACCCAATTAACTGCTAATCTTAGCGGAACCCGCCTCACATTCCAGCTATCCAGGGAACCAGGTGTGGCCACTTGTGACTTCTGGCCTGTCTGTCTGAATGTAACCGAGCTACGTGACCGGAACCACGCGGCC
>NW_026067944.1:9181364-9183532 GCF_014885135.2 Alexandromys fortis
ATCACTCTAGGGAGTCTGCAGAGAACCTCACACCCATAGTTATGTTCTATTGACAAAACCTGCCCCTCACCCAATTAACTGCTAATCTTAGCGGAACCCGCCTCACATTCCAGCTATCCAGGGAACCAGGTGTGGCCACTTGTGACTTCTGGCCTGTCTGTCTGAATGTAACCGAGCTACGTGACCGGAACCACGTGGCCTGCGAGATCCCGTACCCTGCCCCTCATCCCTTACCATATATAAACTGTAACCCGTCCCTAATAAACGGAGGCCTTGACAAAGTTGCTTGGTCTCGTTCCTCTGTCTTAGCTCATTCCCTTCCAGGTAGCGCCCCTCCGAGACCCTGGAATAACTTGATTGCGGGTGGGTTACTAACCCCTAGACTGAGTAGCCCACCCAACGCAATCCACACGCACCTGTTACTATGAAATCTGTTTGATGATAAATAACTCACATATGCTCAAGAGCGTTGTCTTGACATGTGCAGGAGAAACCTTCACAGACATATGTTACCAAAAAAGCATCCCAGGATCTGTGACTTCATTTCTGCTGGTGGATCAGTGAAACTAGAGGGCTGTCTAGAGGCAAATGGAGATTGTTTAAGCGGAGAGAAAAGCTAGGATTTTCACTTAAGGACTTTCATATTTTGAAAGATCTACCTTCGAGCTCATACCTGCTCAGTTTCCAAAGGCAAAGATGTACAAACACACATACATACACACTCACAAACTGCACACACATTTACACATATAGACACACACCACTAACATCACTCACAATATATACCTACTAGCCAAAGTTGTAATATATTAGCAAAAATATATTCTGTGTGTGAACCATACAAAACTATTGATTTGAAAAAAACACCAGAAGATAAAAGTCATTGGGGTAAGATTTATAGTTTTACCAGAATACTGCCTTCATTTTGAAATAGCTATCACAATTAACCCTTGTTGAAAATGTTAGTTATTTTAATTTATCTCTGGCTAGTTTGACTGGGACAAGGAAGGCTAATACCACATTGTCCTGATTTTTAGGGGAAATATATATATATATATATATGTATATATTTATAGCCACTAACATATTTGTATGAGTAATTCCTCACTGTTTACACACATTGCCAACTTCCTGTTCTCAGCAAGGATGTCTCCAAACCCTCACATGTTCAAATCTCACCACAGCACACAAAATTAAGTAAGAAAAAGGGTTGGTCAAAATTTCATTGTGTGATTAAAAATTGGGTATTTGGGGATGGGGTACATGCTCAAAAGTTAAAGTTATTATTCTACAACCTTCAGGACCTGAGCTCAGAAACCTGGCATTCACTTGGAAGCCAAGCATGGTATCACACACATCTGTAGCTCCAGCACTGTGGGCGAGGGGGGAGCAGACAGACAGATTCCTGGAACCACTACCCAGCCAGATTAACTGAATGGTAAGCATCAAGCTCAGTGTGAAATTCTATCCCAAAGAGTAAGATGAGAGAGACCCACGAGGACGTCTGATGCCAACCTCTGGCCTCAACATGAATGTACGCAGACAAGCACCCTCACACAAATGAACCTACGTTATTATAACACACACTTCATATCTCATGTTTCAGACAATTGATAGTTTCAGACTATAATGAAGTCTGTAACTTTTTGTTACATTTGAACATTAAAAAGCTGATTTCTTTTGATTGTTATTTTGCTATTCTAAAATATACCTCCATTCTGCTTTTCTAAATATCCTTTTTACATTATAGCCCAAAAGAGAAAACTATACTTTTCATAGAATTACAGATATATGTGTATAGCTAGTTGTAACACCCGGTTTTGGTGTTACACCCTCGGTACAGTTCACGCGCAGCTGTACCGAATGCGAGTCCGGGCAAGGGCCTGGAGATTGAACACAAGAGACAGAGACCAGGGTCATTCGATAGGAGATCAAGGGAATGCCGTTTATTCAGACTTGGGGAAGCCCTTTTCTACCTAACTGCAGCACAAAGATCTCTCCGCCCAGGAAGGTGGGAAATTACCATATTAACAATGGAGAAGATTGCCTGCAGCTAAATCACCAGGTGGGGCAGGGATAGCACGGAAACACACAGGAAGCTTAGTTAACTGATAACAAACTGTCCCCGCCAATGCACCCCAGGAATAAGGGAGACCAGGCGCCCACAG
>NW_026067944.1:9186281-9241261 GCF_014885135.2 Alexandromys fortis
TGCGAGTCCGGGCAAGGGCCTGGAGATTGAACACAAGAGACAGAGACCAGGGTCATTCGATAGGAGATCAAGCGAATGCCGTTTATTCAGACTTGGGGAAGCCCTTTTCTACCTAACTGCAGCACAAAGATCTCTCCGCCCAGGAAGGTGGGAAATTACCATATTAACAATGGAGAAGATTGCCTGCAGCTAAATCACCAGGTGGGGCAGAGATAGCACGGAAACACACAGGAAGCTTAGTTAACTGATAACAAACTGTCCCCGCCAATGCACCCCAAGAATAAGGGAGACCAGGCGCCCACAGCTAGTGAGCTTCCCATAAATACTACTGGCCTTAGGGCACTAAAGAAAATACTTTATCTCCATTTTGTACAAACAGTTAAGCACATCCTGTCTCTGAGATACCATGGGACCCTTGCACAGATACCTACTCAGGCTGTAGCTGCTGCATTGCTAGTCATACAGAACTCTCCAGCCTATGGAGAAATACCTGTTCATAAGCATGTTTGTAGTCATACCATAAAGATCATTTTACACACTCACCTTTAATTAAGTACATCATTTATATCTAAATACATACAAGCACACATATATAAACATGCCCGTCAAATGGCTTGGTGACTTTGTGAAGTTGAAGTATAGTATTTATTTGTTCTAAAACATTTACTTGTAGCTTCTTATCATGTCCTCAATTCAAATTGTCTAGAGCAATGAGCAGATAGAAAGAAAACCAAAAAAAAAAAAGAGAGAAAACATTAGATTAAAATGAAACAAAATATTCATGATTAAGTTGTTACTCTAATTCTGAAGAAGATATGAAGATATAATGTTGGAGGCTTAGAATTTTGTTGTTATTGTTTTATATTTTTGGAAAATGCTTGCAAAATATCTGTGATGTGGGCTATCTCTCTGGAAATATATTTTATTATCATTGGTTAATCTAGAAGCTGCTTTGGCCTATGGCAGGGGAGATTATAGCTAGTGGGAAATCTAAACAATTACAGGGAGAAGAAAGGTGGAGTCAAGGAGATGCCAGCAACCAGTGAAGAAGCAAGATGTGATAACAAGCCCCGAGGCTCGTGGTAAAATAGAGACTAATAGAAATGGGTTAATTTAAATTGTAAGAGCTAGTTAATAATAAGCCTGAGCTTATAGGCCAAAGAGTTTGTAATTGATATTAAATCTCTGAATCGTTGTTTTAAAGCCTACTGGACTAGGTGGGAACAGAAATCTCCACCTAGGTATCTGTATTGTTTCGCAATTACTTCTAGTTCCATCTGTAGTTTGTTTGTTCATATTTGCAGTGCCGAACATCTAACTCAAGACCTGTCGTGTACAAGGTAAACTCACTACCACATTTCTATACCACACAATTGTTTACTTAGCTTCCTACAAACACTATGCATTTCCATGAATTATGTCTAGCCTATTTTCCTATTAGTTCTCACTTATATTAAAGCTGTTTGGTGAGCAGAGCTGGTTTGTTTAGGCCTGCCTGGTTCCTTTAGCAGGAGTGTACGAGGTCATCTCTCACACTGGCTTTAACAATATAAGGTACTGATTTCTTTATCATTCATCTCTAAAAATAAAAGATATCATAACATCTTTTGTGAGAGGCATACTTTCATATATTGGATAAGAAGTAAAAAAAAAAAAAAAAAAAAAAAAAAAAAAAAAGTTCTCCCTAGAATCAAATATTCACCTTGTGTTAAGAAACAGGAGGGGTCTTTCATTTCCCCAAACTCCCAGCAGCTTTCAGAAAACACCTTTGCTCTGCTTCACATGACTCCCTAGTAAGGCAGTCTGAACTGCGAAACAGCCCTTAGCCTAACACGAGGGATTTTCTCAGGCTGGGGAATAGTGTTCGGCAACTTCCCCTACAAACCACAGTTGCGCTGTCCCATTACAATCTTGTGTCTTCCTGTTTTAATTTGTACCTGAAGGTCAGTCACATGATGCCTTGGTTGAAGTGAACAGGAAATAACAATTCTTTTTGCAAGCAAATTACTTGAGATGCCAAGAAAAATAAAAAGGAGAACAAGCTGGAAATAATTTTGAAAGATTTTCTAAATATATTTTAGAAACTTTGCAATGTTAATACGAACAAGGTTTGCTCTTATAGAGTTAAGAGGGAAACAAGAAATACACAAATAATCAACTTACTGCTCTATGAATATGAATATTCAAATGCACAAATACATATAATATATGCATATATATACATTACCATAAATTGCTGTCATAAGCACACATATTTTGTGGATGTTTCTGTTTGTATTCACCAGATAACAAGAACCAATTAACAATTTTAAACAACAAGAAATAAAGCAAAACCAGGCATTGACTCCCCACCACCCCAAAAAAGCATGTCCCTTGCAATGCATTAAGAAGGGAGATGATAGTGAAAAAACACAGGAAGAAAGGGGGCTGTCCTTCATGCCTACACTACCTCTTCTCTACCATGACACTGTGTACACATTGGAGATCTATGGGAAGCTTCTGTTCCTTTCCAGAGTAGAGGTCACTACACTCTTCCTCATGGGTGAAGGCAGAGTCCACCTAGACTTTTATGCCCCATCCTCCCTTTTTACTTTTTAAGACAATTTTTATGGCACACTCAGGGAGAAAGATGAGACTGTTAACCAGGCAATTCTTTAAATAAACATGTCCATGTTTCTTTTGATGTCCCAGCAAATGGGAAAGCTCGAGGATGCCATGCTCATTTAGTGTACAAATGAATCTGTTCTTATAGTCACCATACAAGAACCTTTTACTAGTCAACTTTCTTTGCCTCATACTTGTCATTGGCAAGAAGACCCAACCTTAGTTCAAGTCACCACCAGCGACGCTTCTGCCATGCACAATTGCCGTAGAGATGGTGAAGGATACTGGCCCAATCACTACCACAAGGACTTTCACATAGTCAATGACCCAAACAGCTGCTTCTGTAAACTGCCAAGTGCATACTGGAAACCTGCCCTTCTGCCCACAGATAGCTTGAACTGAATTCAGCATCATATTCCTTTCTGCTGAGCTACTGGTACTGTTAAATATGACCAACATCTACCCAAGTTACTACAGCTTTTCCACCTTGCCCTTTCTGTCCCAAGATGCATTTCTTCTGCCTCCTGAAGTCAACTCAAACATCATCTCCCACCCACAGTCATTTTGGCAGCACAATTTGATCCTGATATTTGCTCCCATTATCCTCCCAGTGGAGCCAGGATTAGTTTCCATTAGAAAGCCACATATTCTCAGGAAATTTGAGATTTCCTATGCATAAGAATTTGAGTCATTATTTATCCAAGCCAACAGTATACATGGAAAAGTCCTAAGATGATAAAAATCCATTGACAACGTGTCCTGGTCAACCCTGTAGTCACTGACTACATTTAAGCATTTAAATGACTACTGATAAGCATTTAAGGTCTGGGTAGAGTAAATGATGGACAGAACTCTTAATTTTATGTACTTTTATTTAAGTTTAAAGTTACACATAACTAAAGGCAACTTTATTAAATAGCATAGATATCAATCAGGATGTTTTCATGATTCATTCAGGAATGGAATTTGACAGATATTTGGCTAGTTAGACATGAGACTGTGTCCAAGTTCTACAGTAGAGATCAAGAATGAGTTCTGTGAAGGTTGTGTTAAAGATATGCTACTTAGAGGCCTCAGAGCCATCTTGAATCCATAAGAGAGCAAGTCTCAGGATAAACACCTATGTAATGAAGAGGTCTAGTCAGGGGGAAAGATCAATTGAATCGTCTAAATAATATCTTCTAATATCACCTCAAATAAACTCTTGATGGGGGAACATTACACTCCCCTTATGGACATATTTGTATACAAACCTTTTGTTCAGAATCTTTCACTTTGGCATTTCTTCCATATCACTAAGTGTAAATTATCCTCAGCAAAGAATTTTTTTTCCATCACCTCATCGTTTTGTGTGTGCATCCAGTCACCTGTTTTCTGATTTCTATTCCCTTTACTGTACTTCAGATTGCTTTTCCTTCACAAGGCTTTCAGACCCACAGGTAGACACTCAGTGGTTTTTGATGGTCTGTCCCCAGCCTCTGGACAGTAGACATGCTTGGCACACCATAACTTCCTCATTGCTTAACATTTAAAGTTCTCCCATTTCCTTGACTTTGTTTACTCATTGGTTCTCTTATATGTGAAAATGTGTGTAAATAACTGGGTCTGGAGAGGGGGCAAAGTGGTCCAAATACTCCCTGCTTTACAGAACTGCACTTTTTTTTTTTTTTACTAGTATTTGTTGGTATATGGGGTCAAGAAAGAAAGATCGAAACAGGAACACTGAGCAGAGGCAGCTGCTATATTCTGGGAAGAGTTTTTACCCTGATGTCAAGACTGGTGGAACCCAGCCGAGCCTAGAGAGCAGTGTCACAGATGAACAACTGTTGTCATGGTACTTGAGGAGAAATAAATATATTTTATATGCCATTGATAAATCACAAGTTTTTGAGACAAGAGACCTCTGGAATAAAGTTTATTGAGCCATGATAGCTGTCAGCCAGTAAGAAAGGGGAAAATGATGTTCGTGGGATCAGTAGGCTCTGCCTCCAGCAGCAAGGCTCAATTTCAGATGGAGAAAATACCCTCCTGGCCTCCCTCATCTAAAAACCAGGAACCTGTATTATGACATTTGGAGGAAAGAAGGCACAGTTTACTTACACTGAATGCATATTGGCTGCGGATACTCAGGGTGAAATTATTTCAACTGAGCATAGTTTTGGGTCCAGCATGTAGACCACAAGAAGCAACCACAGCTCTGGATTAGAGTTTACAAGCAGATGTGGCGCCACCTAGAGGACTGATACAGAATTTTGGTTAAAGGTTTATCACAAAATTAATGTGTTAATTAAAGCAATTTTTAAACCTAATTTCTTTTATCCTGTAATTTGCTACTAATTGAATCTTCTTCCTTACATCTTTGGATGTTCTGTGGATAAATTTGTGAGATCTCAGAAACTTTATCTTTCTACCACTGAGTTTTGGAGATATTTGTTGATACAACAAAAGGGAATATAATCTTCTAATATTTTAACTTGCCAGTCAAATTTACATAAGTCTATGCTTCATTCAAATCCATTGATTCCTAAATGTTATAGCATCATATCGTGTAATATATACATGCAAACAAGTATATGTGTACATGTAGAAAAAGAGCCACATTTAGAAGGGAGAACCAGGAAGGGCAGAAATGCCTGGTAAGGACAAAATTCACATTAAGCACACATGAGTCATGCAAGAGGCTATACAGCTAATTGTTTCCGAGTTTTAACTTCATTGTTTTTTTTTCTTTCACTTTCTATGGCAGATGTGTTTATAGATATGCAACTGGCAGTGAAGGTGGAAAACCCTGCATGAGACCCTATGGCTTCAGAACTTCAGAGCAGGGCCCTGGCATGTTGAGTTTGGGACGAACGAGGTGTTTGGGTGTTAATGCTGCTGCATGGTGCCTTGTCTGTGAACTCATTACAAGGAAGTGATTTTAAAGCATATTTTTTACACATAATTTGAATGAGCACAATTCTTGGCGAGTGGCAATGCAGACCTCCCTCCCTCTACCTTTTCCCTCACCCCATTTCTTGCTTTTAACAGCATGGTCTCCATGGAGATAAATCTCATGTATGAGTCTTTCAGACAATGTTAAGTTGCAGGCTTCTATGATTTTAAGATGTCTAGCTAAACTTAGACAAAGCAATCACAGTGAACTTTTCCGATGTGTGCATTTTACTAATTTCCTGCAAGTTCCACTCCTAGCACCTTCTGGGGCCCTTAATCCTTGAAACTGGTTTGTACTCTTCAAATCTTGAGATCAGTTATTGTTATTCTTTTGGTCTCTGGTTCCTTTAAGGGACAAGCCACGCCCACTTCCAGTGACGCCACCCCCAACCCCGGCCCTTGCCATCTTGAATCTCTTTCACTGCCCCCTCTTGGCCTGTGCCCACATGTGTCTCTCTCTCTCTCTGTGTGTCTCTCTCTCCTGTAAGTAATAAATATTCAGTTTTATGCCTATTTACTGTGTCTTGTAAGCCTTTTACCCGCCACCCACTAACCTGCCCGCTTGGATGGCTCTCCTGGCCACATGGCAGGACCAGCCTGCCTGGGATGAGCCACCGCTCATGTACTGCCCAGGGATATTGCAGCTCCCAGAGCCCATTGCCTGCCCTGCCATGTGTCTGCCACTCGCCAGAAATCTGCACCACTCTGGCAGCGGTCTCTGCCGGGCTCGGCCCGCCAAGGACTCGCCACCTTTTCCTGCCACTAGCTGCTAGGGGAACAACCCAGGGATTTTGGAATATTAGTTATCGCCTTTCTCAAACGTTCTTAGGTTCTCTCTACAAAATTGCAATATTTCTTATAGGAATATTTTCTGCTTCCTTATCTTCTTGGAGCAAAATGTCTTTTAAGTGTTGACAAAAAGTTGAAGTATGGAGGTATTTTTGTAAGACAATAGCTCTGAAAGCCACCCATCAAATACCCATGGAACACAAAACTCCACATAACTAGTCACCAGAAATAATAAGTCAATTGCCACCATTTACATGTCCCCCTTCCTGTCTCCACTCAGTCCCCATTTCCTGTGACTGCCATTCAAAGGAAGACATCTTTTTCCAGAGCTCAGTAGACTCAGCAACCATAGAACTCAGAGCTGTTACTACTGAGCATTTCATCACAGAGGATGCCCTAGAAGAAAAGATTAAAATGGAGCAAAAGTTAGCCTACAATTAACAGAATTGGGAGTCTCTACACAGGGATGCCCAAGTATTCCTCTTAGAATCTAGGAAAGCGGTTTAAGTGTCCCCTGCTTGGGGATCCAGTGTTGTTTTTCCTCTATTTCTCTCAATGTCACTTTCATCTTCCTTTATAAAACGTTCATGGATAGCTATTGAATGTCTTAAGAAACAAGTTCTCCAGCTATAAACAAATACGCACAATGTGAACTTAAATCCCCTCTCCATGTGGGTCTTGGTGAGGCCATTGCCCTAGGCAGTTTTGTCCTGCTGGGTGGAGCCTGCAGTGTGGAGGTTTGATTTGCTTTGAAGTCGGCCTTACCACCTTGAAAATGTTTTCCAGAGACCACTGCTCAGTCTCAGAATTAGTCATTAATAGGGTTGGGACAAACTAAAGTGCATAGGAACAGCATTAAACACACATTTCTTTGTTGTGGTTATTATGGTCATTTAAATGGAAGAATCTTACCAGCAGGGGCCTGGAGGGCTGGCTATCTTAATGATTCTTTTGAGGAACTGAGATGAGATTTAAAAGAAGCTAGATCTAAAACACAATCCTGAGGGCACATTCAATTATGACCTTGACTTATTTTGCAACCCAAGGCTAGTGACAAAAACCTTTCCTGCTCTGTATGGGAGCTATAAAATTTTAATGAAATGTTAGTCCATGGAAAATTCTCAAAAATTAACCCTTGCCTAAATTTTGTTTATTTTCTTTTCCATGTAGTCAGGAATTAATCTAATTAATGTTGAGTTCTCAACTCCTTCCCTTGAGTTTTACACACACACATACACTTGTACACACTCACACACACTCACACACGGTCACTCACATACCCACTGAAAAGTTTTAATGTCCCATAAGCCTCTCCAACAATACAATAATCCAAATCAGACTAAATCAAACTGAATTAGAAAAAGCCCAGGTTTAATGGATGCCAATGCTCCTGGTTGGCCTTCCAGAAAAGTCATAGAGAAGAGAAAGGAGAACCAGGAAGACCAGGGAGAGGGGAAAAGAAGACCCGAAAGACCACAGACCACACATTAGTTCTCTGTTTAAATAACCTGTGTAGTCTTGACCCTCTCTGGGGAGGGGTCACTGATGGTAGACTTTCTTGGAGGTGGAGTCTGGACTGGGCAACTCCCAGGGGAGGTGGCTTGGTGTGGAAGCCTCCACCCAAACATTTCAGATTCCCCGGACAAATGAATGTCAGGGGCTGGGATGAAGCCCCAACCCAAAGACCCACCCACCTACGCACGCACACACACACACACACACACACACACACACACACACACACACACACATGCAAAGTTTTATATGTGTTGAGACTTTGATCAAAACACAAGTGCCATATTAGCAGGGTTTCATCACTGAAAACCTACTTTAATGATAAATGAATCAACAGTGCACATGGAAGCTAAGGGCTTCCTCCTACAATTTTCCAGTCCCTAGTCTTTCTCCTGCTATTCATTTGTCTTTCTTCCTCTTCCCCTTTCCCTGCCTCTTCCCTTCCCAGTTCCCCTCCAAATCTCTCTCTCTCTCTCCCCCTCTCTCTCTCCTGCATGTTTGTGTACACATTTGCATACACAAATACAAGTGACTGTACTCATCTGTGCATGAACATGTGGAAGTCACAAAGTTCACCTTCTACCTTGCTTTTGTTTTGTTTTTTTGATATTTTGGGAAAGGGTTTCTCTGTGTATCCATGGCATCATGGAACTCTCTCTGTGGACCAGGCTGGCTTCAAACTCAGATATCTGCCTGCCTCTGTCTCCCAAGTGCTGGGATTAAAGACTGCACTACCACTGCAATTCTTTTTTTCCTTCCTTTCTTTCTTCCTTTCTTTCTGATGACATCTAGCTTTGAAGTCACTAATTGACTATAGTGGGTGGTCCGTGAGCATCAGGTATAGTGGATTAATAAAAATTGCTGCGGATCCCCAGAAGCAGCAGGAAGCAGAAAAGCTGCAGGTTCCCAAGTGGTGGCAGGCAGGGGGCAGTGGGTCCCAAGAGCAGCCAGTCCCAGGCAGGGACAGCTCATGAGACCACACAGCAAGTCTCCGAAGGTGGGTGATCCCCTGCAGCACCCTGTTGGCGAGCCATGTGACAGTGCTGGGCCAGAGACAGACGGATAGGCACACCATGCAGAGTGAGGTGAGATATTTATTTAGTGGTTATGGAAGGAAAGGGAGAGAGGGAAAAGAACAGAGAGGCAGAAAGAGAGAGGGAGAGAGAGAGAGAGAGAGAGAGAGAGAGAGAGAGAGAGAGAGAGAAGAAAACGAAGCTTTCTCTCAGAGAGGGAGCCAGAAAAGCGACACTAAGGCTGAAGGCTGCAAACAGGAAGGAAGACCTGCCTGCCTCAGTGGACGTGGAGGGAGTGGGCGTGGCTTGTCTCTTAAAGAGGCAGAACAATCATTACACTCTCTCCCCTCTCCACCAAGCAGGTACTTCCACAAACAGTCCTTACATGGATGGTGGGTACCTGAGCTCAAGTCCGTTGAACCATACTTCAAGCCCCTTCCAGGAGTCTGAGGCAAGCACAGTTAAGAATGTCTGCATACTTGCTATAGGTGCTAGACACTGTACCTCTCTTACCATTGCCGCATTGTGACTGACAAGTTCCCTTAACCCTTTGCTAACAAATGTATGATCTAGTTGGGCAGTGGTACACCTTTAATCCCACATTCAGGATGCAGAGGCAGGCAGATAGATCCCTGTGAGTCAGAGGCCAGCCTAGTCTATATAGAGTGAGTTCCAGGACAGTCAAGGTTACACAGAGAAACCCTGTCTTGAAAAAACAAATGAACAAACAAGCAAACAAGTGTATGATCCACTGACCTGCAGTCCTGACATTTCCAGAAAGTTGTTAAACATGCCGATTCCTTCTCCTAGCTTACTTCTTTCAGATCCACTGAGTTTAGAAGGCACAGAGGAAATTTGGGACATATGGCTTTCTCAAAAATATTGGTTGGTGCTTATTTTTTAATTTCCATGTCTAATCCTACAGAGGCTACACTGAAGTTTTTATTAATAACACATTATAAAACTTTGAAAATAGTCAGGAGAAAATGTAGTTTAAACAATGTCGTTTCCAGTTGGGCAGTTGTGGCACACGCTTTTTTAAAAAATACTTATTTATTTATTATGTATACAATATTCTGTCTGTGTGCATGTCTGAAGTCCAGAAAAAGGGCACCAGACCACTTTACAGATGGCTGTGAGCCACCATGTGGTTGCTGGGAATTGAACTCAGGACCTTTGGAAGAGCAGGCAATGCTCTTAACCACTGAGCCATCTCTCCAGGCCATGTGGCACATACTTTTAATCCCAGCACTTAGGAGGCAGAGGCAGGTGGATCTCTGTAAAGTCGAGGCCAGCCTGGTCCATATTGCAAGTACCAGGACAAGCTCCAGCTCCACAGAAAAAAAAAAAACCCTATCTCAAGAAACCAGACAAAAAACAAAAAAAGTCATTTTCATAGCCTAAATCACTGCTTTTTTTTTGCATTTTAATACCTTTTCCTAAGTTTCCCAAAAATTAAAGTGGAGTAGCAGCCTGTATACTAGAAGGGAAACAAGTTCCTGGAAAGGAAGCTTAAGCTGTTAGAAGGAAATTCTGTCCCGCATGTGTAAGGCCTAGAAGGGTTGAAAGACATTGCCCTTGAGTGTGAATATCAGTTGTTTCTAAATCCTTTCAAAAGCAAATCATTTCACCCCTTATGCAAATCAACCTCCAGATGCTAGGGTATTATAAATCATGCACTATTCATTTCCAAATGGCACTTTTCTATGACTCTAATGGTTTTATCTTCAAAAAATTACTTATAATTTGTGTGTGCACTTTTGCTATTCTAAGAATAAATATAAACAGACATACCACGAAAAAGTCACTTGGATTAATATTCAGATGCAACTAACTCTTTCTATGAACATGCATTTAGGTATCATACATATTACAAAAACAGCTAAATAAAAAAACATACAACTTTTAGGCAACATACTTTAAGCACCTTACCATGATAATTAAAAAAACAAATAAAAGCAAAATGTTAATTTTATATGCCTTTTTCAGCAGTGCTCTGCTTTGTAACCCAAACTGGCCTTAAATTCATGCTCTTCCTGCATAAGTTTCCCACACATGTATTACAAGTGTTTGCTACCATGCCAGCTCATGCTCTTTATTTACAAATCTAAATTCATTAAGTGAAGTATTTGAGATAAGAAAGAGAGAGAGAGAGAGAGAGAGAGAGAGAGAGAGAGAGAGAGAGAGAGAGGTGGATCTCTGTGAGTGTGAGGCCAACCTGGTCTTCAGAGTGAGTTCTGGGACAGCCCTAGCTGTTATACAGAGAAACCCTATCTTGACAAAACCAAACCAACAAACAAGCAAACAAAAACAAAGAGGTGGACCTTTCAACCTAGAAAATCCTCCAACAGTTCATGTTTTGGAGGCTTGGCCCAGAATGACATTGGTTAGAGGCATTGCTTTGGAAAGTGATTGAATCATGAGGGCTCTATCTTGTCAGTGGGTTAGTAGTTTGTTGAGTTCACATTCAGTGAACTACTAGAGGGTGGTAGACACTATAGGAGCTAGAGTTTATGCTGAGGAGACAGATCCCTGGAGTGAATGAATGCAATACACCCTGTTCCCATTTTCTGTCTGTCTGTCTGTCTGTCTGTCTGTCTGTCTCTGTCTCTCTCTTTGTCTCTGTATGTGTGGTGTCTCCTCTCTCTCTCTCTCTCTCTCTCTCTTTCTCTCTCTCTCTCTCTCTCTCCTTCTCAAGCCAACCCCTATCCAGCTCCCATGAGGTATCCAGCTGTCCTCCTCCATCAAGTTTTCTACCATTATGCACTACCTCGTCATAGACCCAGAACCAAAGCTAATTGACCAAGGATTAAGTTTTCTCAATCTATGAATCTCTTGAGTTGCTTTTCTCAAGAGTTTTTGTCACAATGGAGGAATTCAGAAGACACTACTCTCTACTTCCTAACAATCAATAAATACATATGTGAAAGGCTGCATTGTTCTGCCCTGTGTTCTTTTTTTTTTTTTCTGCCCCTGGGGGAAATAGTTATGGTTGATTCATCCACCAGGAAAAGAAAATATTTACAGATGATAAAGGATACAGTATTTATCTCATCAATTTCTTGCCATCAACCCAATAGTGTTATGTGTTGTAATAGGAGCAGCGGGGCTGCATCCCCAGCACCCCGGCCGCCTGCTAGCTTATGCCCCGAAATAACAACACACAAACTATATTCATTTAAACACTGCTTGGCCCATTTCTATCTAGCCTCTTCTAGGCTAATTCTCACATATTAATTTAGCCCATTTCTAATCATCTGTGTAGCACCGCTAGGTGCGCTTACCAGGAAGATTCTAACCTATGTCCATCCTGGATCGGAGCTGCCTGGGAGAGAGGAGCCTGGCGTCTCTGCTCCAGAGAGCAGAGCTGTCAAGTCTGAGCTCACTTCCTCTTCTTCCCAGCATTCTGTTCTGTTTACTCCTCCCACCTATGTTTTAACCTATGAGGGCCAGCCAAGCAGTTTCTTTATTACTTAACCAATGAAATCAACAGATTGATATATGACACTCCCACATCAGTTATGATGCCATAAGTTAATTGACAGGCCATTCCTGAGTAATTCATTGTATAAATCACTAATGATTCTTCTTACAAGCTATCAAAAAGGAAGAAAGCAAGTGAGCGAGAGAGTGAGAGCGAGCGAGCAAGAGAGGAATAAAAGGAGAAAAGAAGCAGCTTTAATTTAATATAATTAAATAATATTTGTATACTTAAGGTTTTAAATCATCTTTTAGATTGCACAGTTAAGAAAAGCAACAACATTTTCCTTGAAAGTGTCTTACAACTCAGGGCTACTGATTCATACATGGTGGTCCCCAGATTGTGGCAGTGGTTGCATCATTCCAGGAATTCCACACAAACACATCCAAGTCCAGTGGAAGGGGCTGTGTGCTCACATGGTCACAATCCTCCATGCAGAGAATGGGACAATTGAGGCACATCCATTCCAACAACATTTCACTAACTGGGCCTGGTGCTTCTACCTCCCTTCCTCACCAGTGCAGCACACACCTCTGCCATGAGTGACAGTGGCCATTTGAAACAGATGTTGGGTCTTAGAAAGCAAGAAAGGCTGTGGTGAGTGAAGGGAAGACAAGCAGGTTATTTCTGCTATAGAAGCTGCTAGTTTTATCCCCAAAGTCCCTGAAGCAAGTAGCTCTCTGAAGGAGTGAGTCTTTTTTGGCTGCCATGTGGAATTTTTGTTTTGTTTTGTTTTTGCTGCAGTGGTCTTTTCCAATTCTCTGTGTAGTGGCGGGAAGATAGAGTGATGACCTTTTTGATTGTTGGGTCCCAGAATTAGCATTTTTTTACAATCCACAACCATGTGTGTCTCACCCAGTTTTTCTGTCTCACAAACTCTAGCATCCTGTCACTAGAGCCCATGTATGTGAACATGGCTTCCCCACTTATCAAAGCATAGATCATTATTGGAGAAAGTTCATCACATCTGTCAAAAGAGGACATTAGTTCCATTATTGTGATTAAGAAGTATCTAGTGGAAGAAGTATGCATTTTTGTGGATAATTAAATAAAAGGGAAAAGAGATTCTCTGCTAGGGCTGCAATCAGCCTCATTCAGGGCTTTAAAGTTCAGAGTCTGAATGGAGTTGATTACAAGGAAGACTCAGAAGGCTCCCCAGTTAATCAAATTGCTCCATATCTTCATCATTTGTAGATGTGTTCTCATTTAACTGAGCCACAAGTGACATTGTCTGGCTTCCGGGTTTATAATTCTCTCTCTCTCTCTCTCTCTCTCTCTCTCTCTCTCTCTCTCTCTCTCCTTCTCTCTCTTCCTCCACCCACGCATCCACCCCCCCACACACACACCTATTGAACTTCTGTTGAAGCTCAGTAAATTAATATCTACAACCTTGGAAAACTAGATGGAGGTATTGTGGGTTTTGACCTTGTATGTGGTGTCACCCCTGTCTGGTTCTCAGTTGTTCAATGTAGTATATTGTTTCACTAGAGCAAGGTCATTGAGGTTCCATTGTTTGCCATCACTCTCTCTCTAATGAATTCAAGCTGTCCAAAGAAGTGTTTGAAACACTGAAGGGAACAAATGCTTTATACTAAAGGTGAATTAAAACAAACCTAAAGCAATGCTTTTAGGGGAAGAAGGGAGCTAGGAGCAAGTGGACATTCTACATTCCTTCTATGTCTTCCTTCTGCTTGAGTACTCAGAGATGAGTTTGTCTTCCAAGAAAACAGCATGAATATCTGAAATTATAATGAAGCAATAAATATATTATGTTGTGGATAGGAAAGCAGAACATGAGATTTTACAATGTGCAAACTCTATGAGACTTGTGATGCCAGCAAATGGCAGAAATTATGTATGTATTTTATATTGATTTTTTTCTTTTAAAACAGGATAACCCAGAAGGTGATATATTTATTTCTGTAAATAATGCAACAAAATGAATTTATTTTCCTTGGAGCTCACCAAATTGGGGAAAAACAAAATCACTGTCCTTTTATTTTTTAATGACTGCCAAATAACAAATATATGTAACAAACACCTTCAAAATAGATATAGCAATGCGTAGATTTTTATTAGATTTCATCAATTAAATTCATGTTACTAGAAGATGGCTTTAGTTTTACAACCTAGGCACTCTTTCATATACACATAAGATATATATCAGTAGCACTACAGGAGATTGTGCATACTGAATCCTCAATGTTTGGTTCCCAGATGAATAATGTTAGGCAAAATCAAGAAGATACTTTTAGAGTCACAGAGCCGAATGCATTCATGCTGGAGATGTGTGTAATTATGTGTAAAACAGAAGTGGACACTTCTCTTTAGGTCATCAGGATTAAGCATTCCACCAACATGGGGCACAGATTGTTAAGAACTCTGTTCCTGGAAAGACTGCTCAGTGGGTAGAGTACTTGTTACACAGGCACCAAACCTGATTTCTATTCCTAGCACCCAAGGAAAAGGCTGGTATGGAGAGCAGCTGCTCTATAGAGCTCTCTGGCTAGCTAGCCTAGCTTATCAGTGAGTCCGAGGACCCAATAAGTGACTATCTCAAGAAGTAAGTTAGACGGCTCCAGCAGGAATACACCAGAGGTTGACCTCTGACTCCCCGCCCCCCCATAAACAGAGAGACAGAGAAAACAGAGTCAAGAGAGTCAGAGAGGTGAGAGATGAGTAGAGATAGAGGAAGGAAGAAAGAGACAGAGAGAGAATTGTCTTCCCCTAGTGAAAAATCTAATGTGTTAAAGGGCAAAGTAGGTTTACAATAAGCACGTAGCTTCATGGAAGCTACCTTACTTCTTGAGTAACCGTCACAGGACTTTTTTGAAAGAGACCTGAGGAAACATCTTCACCCCTTTGCCATGTGAAGCACAGGGAAGATGCCATCCATGAGGACTAGTCATTTACCAGATAAATGCCAAATCTCATGGAGGCTTGCTCGTGTACTTCCCAGCCTCAGGAGCTGGGAAAAGCAATAACCCCCTGATGTTTTTCAGAACAGTTCAATGTTCAGATGGCTTTAGACCCTAGAACTAAACCTGTCTGCTGAAGATGGCTATTTGCTCCACAGCCAGATCAGGTGAAGCCATGAGCTACTTTCCACCGCTCTTTGCCCTTTTGCTTTTCTTCATTCTGAAGCAGGAAGAGCCCTCATAACACACGGACGTTCACTCTGTCAAACTCCTCCTTTTGATTCTCTGTTTTACTCTGCCAAGAATACCTACATCTCATTACTAGAAATGAACCAATATTTTCCTACCCTTTTAACGTGCATCAAAAATTTAATCAAAATAAGCATAAGTAAGACAAGAGACAGGTAAAAGTCTATGCCATTTTCTCTCATCCTCATAGACTTGGTTGAGTGTCCTGAACATGTAGGAATGTGTTCATTTGCATGGTTGCTACTGTAATATATAACGGTGATTTAACGTTAAGACAGGGAGAAGCCTGGATAGAATCCAAGTTCTCGTTTTAGAAAGGGCATTGCTTGGAATTAAATCCCCAAGCCTAAGTGTGTCTTAGACTTTAATTATGCTTCCTCGTGAAATGCCCCTGAATGTCCTCGGACCTAATCAGTCCTAGTTGCTGCAATGCAGAAAAAAAAATACATAGAAACCCATGAGATTAAATGTTTTTCTTGATAACAGTATCCAATGAAGTTTACGCTTTCTAAATTTCCCCTGTAAATATGTCAGCACTTCTGCCGCTACTCTCTTTTTTTTAATCCCCAGGCACCAAGGTCGATAAAACATTTGGGAGAAATGAATATGCTGTACATATCCAAAGATATACTGTGTGCATCTGAACAAAAGACTTGTAGTGCGCCATTTTATTGAACTCTTATTTCATTTCGAGAGCTGAGAGGGGAAGAGGACCGCGGCAGATCCATCAAGTCCGTGGGCTTTACTATTTACTTTAGTCATAAAGAGCCAGTGGCATGGTGAGGGCTCACAACCGTCGGAGCAACTCAGCTTGTCAGTTCTAGAAAATGAAATTTTTATTTATGGAAGTTGTAAGCTCTAGAAATGATATGTATGATTTTCTGCTCCTGCTGATTTATAGGTTTAATGAATTAGTCGTCACCAAGTTGCAGCTTCATGCTTTTTTCTCTTTAGAAACCAAGTTTTTTTGTTTTTGTTTTTTTCTTTTAAATGTAGGGGAGGAGAGGTTTTTTTTGCTTTTGTTTTTTAAGAGACAAGAAAAAAAATCTGATTTAAATGCTTAAATTTTCTTGAGGAAAGAAAATGAACAAATCACAGGGTTTCTAGATTTACCTGGAACCTGTCACTGAGATGCTGTGTACCCAAAGGAGAAGTACTAGTAGTGAGTTTTTCTTACACATACGATATAAATGTACCCACTTTCTGAACAATTTGAATTTTGCATTTTTAACAGGTTTGCATCCATTGCATGAGTCTCAGGAGTTCAGAGCAGTGTCCCTTTATTATGTTACATGGTTTTAAACAGACAATTTGAACTTAAAATTGTCACACATCTTATTTAAATAAAAACAAAAAAGTCAATGTGCTGCTTCCTTAAGTTGAAGCTGTTCTTATGGATGCCTTCTAGTTGAGTGTTTTCGTTGTACAAAATTAACACTTAATGCCACTCTATTGACTAAAACACAGGGAAATAATCTTAAGAGAAGGATGCTTATTTTTATTCAAGCTGTTAATTGAACAAAAGCATGTTTGGGTTCCTTATTTAATATTTCTCAATGATACAATTTGTGAACAATACGTATTTCCTTTTCACTTAACTTCTCCCAGGAAAGTAGGGTAAGGAGATTCTATATACTAGATCATATAAGAAATACTGGAGATCCTGCTCTTCCAAGATGAAGCAGAATTTGTTTTCAATGAGTTCATAGATTGGAAAAGGTTACAAAACTTAACTGGATAAATAAACATACAGTGCCTGTAATGATACATATCATAAAGCAAATCACCTGGGAAATACACCAGAAGGCAACTATTTAAGGAATACAAGCACCAAGTGAGACTGTAAAAGAAATTCTCCCAGGAACACTGATGTGGTTTTATTCATAGGGAAGGTAAAAGTGGCACTAGAGGGAGCAAGTGCAAAGGTTCTGAGATGGGACAAAGGTGCACAGAGTCATCGAGATGAAAGACTAGTTTTGCAAGTGTTCAGGAAGAGAAGTGTGAGGAAAGGAAATTGAAGAGTACATTGTAGGCAGTACGTGGTCTTCTAAGTCATGATTGTGTATTTAGGCTTTACTTTAAGAAGAAGTAAAAGAATAACCTATACAATGTAAATAAAAGCAAAACAATATTAAGGAGAAGGACGTTACCAGCTTTGTGATTTGTGAGCCGCTTTGAGAATAAAAATACACTTATGACAATCCACTGTACACTTGTAATGATTAAGATTGGCAATAGATTCCTTCTGTTGTTGTGCAAACACCATGCTCTAAAGCTGCTTAGGGGAATAAAGGCTCATTTCATGTTAGAGGTCAAAGTTTGCCATTGAGAGAAGTCATAGTAGGAACTCAAGCAGAAACCATGCAGGATTATTGCTTGATGGCTTGCTTGCTCATACTTAGGTAGATATATATGCGGTACAGAACTACCTGTGCAGGAACTGATGTAGCCCTCAGTGGTCTGGCTCCACCAGCATCAGTTAACGATCAAGACAACCTCTATAGGCCTATTCATAGGTAAGTTTTGTCTGAGCAGTCCCTCAACTGACACTGCTTTCTCAGACTGTCAAGTTGAGAGTCAACACTAACAAGGATAAGACTATATTTTTTAATTACACATAAACCTGTGTTTACTCAGAAATTTTACCTAAATACAGAAAATACTGGACCATAATAATAATAATAATAATAATAATAATAATAATAATAATAATAAAGATCTTATTGAAAGAAAAGACTATGGTGTTGTAGGATGCTACTTGTTTGTTCCCAGTAGCTTAGCCCCAAAATAATAACTCAGAAACAATATTATTTGCGATACTGGTTGGCCAATAGCTTATATAACTATATGATAACTCTTATATCTTAATTTAACCTATCTCTATTAATCTGTGTAATGCCATATGGCTGTGGCTTACCAAATAAAGTTCCATCCAGCTTCTGTCTCTGGTGGGGCTACATGGCGTCTCTTTGATTCTATATTCTTTCTCCCAGAATTCGGTCTAGTTTTCCCTGCCTACCTATATTCTGGCCTGCACAGGCCTACAACAGTTTTTTTATTAACCAATGGTATTCATAGCATACAGAGGGGAATCCCACATCACCTCCCCTTTTCTGTTTAAATAAAAGGAAAGGTTTTAACGTTAACATAGTAAAATTACATATAACAAAACAGATATCAAGCAAGAATTACAGTTACAATATTTGTGTCTACTTTATCTTTTGTAATAAATAAGGAAGACTATAACTATAACAATAATTTCTTCAACTCCATCAAAGACTCCAGACAGGTATAATATTACCTAAGCAAACAGGAAGTGCATTGTAAGCAACTTCCAAAACTCTAAAATTGACAGAGACATCTCACTGCCTGGACAATCACCCAAAGTTCTTCTGTACCATTTGTGAGACATCCATCTTCAGCTTACAGGACCATAGTATCCAGCAGACTTTTCCATGAAGCAGGAAATTTGAATATCTATTTTGCCTTGTAATGACAAACTCCATCAGTTGCTTTCTTCTGTGTCCTGCTGAATGTCTAGCAGACTCTTTCATGAAGCAGAGACCAGAGACAGACACCAGAACTTTAGTTGGTAAGCCACAGCCTTGTGGCAATTCACAGGTTAATTCAAATGGGGTAAATTAATATGTAAGAGTTAGCCAATATGAAGGTAGAGCTAATGGGCCAAGCAGTGAATTAATTAATACAGTTTCTGTATGATTATTTCAGGGATAAATGGCTGAGAACCAACAAATGGCTCTCTGTATACATAGCATACAGAGGGGAATCCCACATCACTATGGAAAGAAGCTGGGTCAAACACCATTGCAGTGATGAAAAAATAGTGCTGATTTGGGTAGCAATGGTGACAGTAGAAATACATAGAAGTAGATTGAAGTGTTTTGAAGAAAAATAATCAAAGTGATCAATGAGGAATGAAGTGATAAGAAAAAGTGAAGGATCAAAGTAAAACTCTATTTAAAATATCATTGTCATCGAAGATAAAAAGTGGAGAAGGGTGAGGCTACTGTCATAGATCAAAACAGAGTAAAGAGACTTAAAAAGAAGAAACAAGTTTAATTGGATCCTAGATCAAAAGGAAAAGAGTGGGATTTCCAGCCATGCCAAGTAGTTGGCAGACCTTTTGCACAAAATGCTTTATAAGAAACATGATTCTCTTGTCAAACCAACTGTTTCAGAGATCTGAGAATGCACCCAAAACAAACAATTAATTCAGTCAATTGGTTTCTGAGAAGTTGTTAGGTTTCAGGAGAGAACAGTGGTAGGCTGTGGCTATCCTGCCTGATGGACTACTGTCCCCCCTGGCTCCGGTGATGGTCTGGTTCTACCTCTGGAATCTAGACAGGGTTGAATTCATATAAAGTGGAGAGAAAATTTTACTACACAGGCCTTGGCAATAAAGGAGCACATTCTAAAAAAAAATGAGGGATGGGGACTGTGGGGAGGAAGCCTGAGAAACGGGAGGTTTGGGACATAGTTAGAAAGAGTAGGATACCAGTACTTAGAAAGAGTTTAAGGAGGCAGTCCAGAAAATGAAAGCATTATTAAAAAGCTATATTCAAATTCCTAACTGACAGAGGTATTGTGCATAGGCAAAGGAGACCTGTAGGCCTCAGGCCTTCCATACAGCACTGGCTGACTCAGAGTCAGTTTGCATGCGTATGAAGGGTTCTCACAACGGGGCAGACCAACAACCCTTCCCCCTCAAACACAAGGGTTTATTCTTAGAAGATGGAATGTTCATTGATTTGAGCTGTACCCATGGCCAGGCAACAAACTGTTAAGACATGATTACACTGAGTATTCCCCAAAGAGTATAAGCTAAAAGCTAAAGTGAAGACTATAGATACAACTAAGCTGATATATTGTTACCCACATACTGTAAAAGGGTATGATCTGTAGGTTAACCCCTAGCAACTTAATATAACAGTAAGAAACAAAACGATTTCATTGTCATTCTGAGAAGTAATAGACCCAGAATCCAGACTCTTCAGGAGATTTTCAACAAAATGTCACCTTTAAGCCCAGTTTGGTAGAACATTCCTATAATTCCAGTATTGGAACACTGAAGTACTGGATCATAATTCAAGGCTAGTGTGGCCTACATAAAAAGTTCCAGGCCAGGTGGGCTAGATAGCAAGACTCTATAAAAAATCCATTTTCCAACAAAATTTACAAGGCATACAAATAAATAGAGAAACAAACAATACTAGAGGGAAATTCTTTTTAATCAGTAGAGCTACCGAGGGGTCCAAAGTACTAGTTGCAGTGGCCAGACACTTCAAAGAAGCTGTTACAGGGCATAAGAGTAAAGCAAGGGAACTGCAATACAAATTAGGATAAAATGTAATAAATGTGATTTACCAGGTAAAGGCTCTGGATTAAAAAGGAAGAAAACATATAAAAGTACCAAATAAAAATTCTAGATTTTGGCCAGCTTAGTCTACATAGAGAGTTCCAAGACAGCCAAGGCTACTACATAGGAGACCTTGTCTTATAGAAATGAAAGGGAAAAAAATCAACCAAAACAAAAAAGAAAGTGTATTAATGGATATGAATTAATAGTAAGTAAAAAACTTCTAAATCAATATCCTGAGTTTATGATTTTATTCTGTGAACATTACTGTGGGATTTGAAATTTTCCAAATTTAAAAACTGGAAGATATGGGTCAATCAGATGGTTCTGTGAGGAGAGAATCTTGCTATACAAGCTTGGAAATGTGAGTTCAATCCCCAGAACTCATAGAACTAGGAAGGAAAGACTCTATTCCACAAAATTGTCATCTTCCCTCACATATGTGTGCTCATACACATATACAAACATACAAACATACATACATACACACACACACACAGTAAAAATCCATGGATAAATTCTCAAACCTTGAATGGCAGAGCAACTCTTTGCAAAGTTGGTTTAGCTAGGACATACGTGAAGATGAGAGAAGCTGACTCTTCGGCCAGGCTATGCATCACCTCAGACTCTCAGGGACAAGACAGAGAGGAGAGATCTCCAATTCTTTAAGGTTAAGCCCTGAATCTTTGGGGAACACTTAACCAGGGAGTACCACTAAATGGAGCTGGCGTAGCAAACTGCCAAGTGCTGCAGACAGAGACTGCATAAGATAAAGACAGAAGAGTGTCGGCTGCCTTTGACAACTTAAAGATTGTTACTGACATTAATTAGAGCCATTTCTGTGAAACGATGACAGGAGGCAGAAAAGGGGATGTTTAAGTGAGTGAGTGAGCGGAAGATGAGATGGCTGTGGGCTTACCCAACCTCCCAGAGCAGAATCACTCTGCGAGAGAAGGCACGGACTAGGTGACATCGGAAGGGAGATTTGAATAGAGCAGAAATTCAGACAATTGTGCTTATTTACGATTGTTTTTAATGTGGTATACTAGAAGGTGTTTTTTGGAGAGGTTGTGGAAAAATAACCAATGGGATCAGGAAAGTGAAAAGGGAAAAAGAGAGAGAGAAAGAAAAGCCCAGAGAGATGGCTACCCGGCAAAGGAAAGAGGTGACTTGAATCCAACAGTTGTCCATTCTTCTGAGTCTTCCAGGGAGGAGTTTGTTGTTGTTGTTGTTGTTGTTGTTCACCCTACACCTTAAATAACTGCTAAAGAAAGTATCCATCAGGCTTAGCAGAAGTCTGAGTACCTTCCAACATCTAGAAGACAAAGATCTGTGGGAAATAAATGCCTTTGTATTAGAAACGTTTGCCTTTCCCTATGATATGCTTCAGACACATGATTCTCACACCTTCACACACACACACTCTACTGCCCAAGCCAAGCAGCTTGGCATTCAGTGTTGTAATTTGCACACAGTCACACACACACACACATACACATACAGAGAGAGAGAGAGAGAGAGAGAGAGAGAGAGAGAGAGAGAGAGAGAGAACACTGAAGTTGAGTTTGCCATACACTGCTGACTAGTTTCCACTGGTACAATAGTCAAACATCTGAAAACTGGCATAGCCCAGTGCAGATTCTTTCCCCACACAGTCTTCCTCTTTTTTCTTCATCACCAAACTTAAGAGCAGCAGAACTCTCTTTAGGCAGGAGGATTCAGTTCATCCTTTTCCAGTCAGTGCTCACAGGTGTACTCATGTTCTGCTTCAAATTGATTTGTTTTGGTGTTCAACTATGTAAAAACACATCCTTCTATAATCAGCTTCTAAAATTCCTTGGAAAGATAATTCATCAGCCCTCTGCAAAACTGGCCTTTTTTTCTAGCATTAGCTGGCATATAGTCGTACTCTGGTGCACTATAATTAATGCCAAGTGTATTTGTTCCTGATAAACCTCAACAGTTTTCTCTGTAAGAAGGACGCTTGTAGAGCAGCCAAAAATCTTCCTTCTGCGCAAAAACACAGGTGTGTGCTAGCAGCTATTATTATAAACTGGAACACCTGTGAGAACGTCTGCCTTCCAGCCTTTGCCTAAAATCCAGATGCATTTCGATGGCTTTGCCTACCCCCAGCCAGCTCCAGTAAACACTGGTTGAAAGGGTAAGCCAATATTCTCTCCAGCTTTGAAGAGTCCTCCAATTTAGCTTTTAGGGAGGAACTTCCAGAACCTGAGAAAATGTTTTTTGAAGATTTGATCAAGAAAGCATATGGTAGTCTAGCACTACGAGACATAAAATTTTATTGCTTTCCTTCTCCCTTCTTAGTGACACGGCCCACACTTCACATTGTTTTGTTCGCTTGATTCTTACTGCGTTTAAAAGAGCAGTAACATACATGTTTGTGTCGACAGACTCAGAAGAAAATGAAGAGGAAATTGATTTATACGGTTCCACAAAGTGTAAAGTACTAATTTGAATTTTTACCTAAATAATTTGAACATGATATCAATGAAAGAAATATTCTTAAGTGAAAATACTCCTGTTAGTAGAAAACTAAACCGTGTTCTTTTTATATTAACATAATTATTAGTCTATATATCTACTGAATAGACACACTTAAAAATAGTCTGGTAAGCTAGTTATAATTGCACATATTGTTGTTTTTTAATTAATTTGTTTATGATTTGCATTTGTGTGGAGAAGCATTGATGTAAAGTTCAGATCACAACTCATGAAGTCCTTTCTTTCCTCCACCAGTGTGGCTTTTTAGACATCAGATCTGATTCAGATCATTGGGCTTGGGGACACCTACTTTTCCTAGCTTTTACAGCAGCCCCTAAAGTGTAAAGTTAATGTGAAATCTCCTCTAATGTTCTAGGTAAAAAAAAAAAATGCCAGTATTTTTAAATACTTCAAAGCAACCAGCTATGTCCTTACTCTACTTGGTTACATTTTGATGACAAATATGAAGAGCTTTGAGAGCTAAACTTAAAAAAAAAATTCCAAAGACATTCTGAAAGAGAAATCAGATTAAGTGCAGTAAGAACAGAATGGCCGAGTTAAAGACTAATGAAATTGATGTCCAATGGGAGAATGGTTTGGCAGCCAATAGAAAAAGGCATACGTCCTCAGAGATAATCAAGACAAGCTGAGAAATGCCAAGAGTGATGGAGCACCAACAGAAATCATCTGTCATTTTACAAAGCCTTTGAAAAACACGGGCCAGAAGCCCATTAGGTCAAGACACAGCGTGTAATGATAACTGAAACCCAGCAGACAACTGGATGGTAGCAGACTGCTGAGCATGGAAAACATGCCCTGGGTATTCAAACTCCATGGCCAGAGAAGACAATGGTCTGGAGAAGTTTGCTCCCTTTTCCTTATGAAGATGTAACAACAACAAACACACAATGTACAAAGCAAGATCCAAGTTTACTACACATGCAACAGCCTGACAACTTGATCTTAGAATTCTCAGCCACTGTGTTTTTTCCTAGCAGCTTTAATGAATAAAAGCAATGGGGTGGTAGGATACTGTGGGCTTTCTTTCTTCATGATTGACTGAAGGATGTTGCACACCTTTGGAAGCTAAGACTCTAATGGATACTTTGATTTTTGGAGCCCACCAGCTAGGCAGAGGAAACCCACGTCATATAGCAAGGACACAAACACATATATTTTTATGCACTACTGTTCTGACAATTTCCGGTACATCTGGAGCTTAAGACAGACAGCTATTGTCTGACAGTTTAAAAGGTCCAATGTCTGAAATGCAGCTCATTGCCTGAAGAGCAAGGCATCAGAAAAACTGTTTTGTTGTTTAATTTTTTTGCTTTTGGATGTTGCTTAAAATGGCTGTTTTGTTTCTTTCTCCAATGTACAAAACCATTAATGATAGTCTCATCATTTTCTCATTGATTCTCTCTAAATCTGATTCTTCTTCTTCTTTGAAAGGCTGAAAAAAAATATCAAAAACCTGGGTGGAGCAGGAGGCTTGCTGTGATCTTTCATGTCCTAGAAATATCAGAGAAGCTACAGGATGAAGGCTCATGTACACAGCTGCTTAAACATGGCCTGATCATGCACAACACCCATAGGCATGCTAGCAAGAAATGAAAATTTCAGCCCTAGGCAAAAAGTACTGGCAATTAAAGAATGCTGAACGAAAAATAGTCTTCCTCAAGGAAGAGCCCTCAAATTGAAATAACATAGATATAGATATAGATAGGAAACAATACAGAGGTTATAACACACATATATGCATATGTATATACATATTATGTATATATAAACAAATAAATAGCATGAATTTGAGAGAGAGAAAGGTATAGAAAAGGTTGAGGGGAAAAAAGGAAAAGTAGAAAATGATGTAAATTTTTTTTTAATTTTAAAAATTAAAAAGTATATTAAAAATGAAAAGGGGAATTGGTTGATAATCAAGAATAATATTGCCATCTGCATGTCAGCCAATTAGCAACCACAACTGCACACATAACCTTGAGTCATGTATTCTATATCCCAGTATATTTGCACATTCAAGCAACCACAATATGAACATTGTAAGGTTCATTCTAGGTATTCTGACACAAAACCCCAGCGGTGAACATAGCTAGCATAGAGTATTAACCTCAGCTGTGTGTGTGAACCAGCCCTCAAAGGTAAGTGTATAAAGCAAGCTGATATCACCGCCCAAGCTTTTCTAAACTGCAGAGGGGAAAGGCTTGGGCAAGTGAAGCAGAAAAGGGGTTCTTGGTAACTGAGCCACGGGTGTGGGAGGTCCTTCTGTCTATGTGTTGCTTTTATTGGTTAATGAATATAGAAACTGCCTTGGCCTGTTGACAGTGCAGAAATTAGGTAGGCAGGGAGGACTGGAGTGAATTCTGGGAGAAAGAAGGGCAGAGTCAGGGGACCCCATGCATCCACCACTGGAGATAAATGTGCTGAAACTTTGCTGGTAGTCCACAACCTCATGGTGATACACAGATTAATAGAAATGGGTTAAATTAAGATGTAAGAGTTAGCCAATAAGAGACTAGAGCTAATGGGCCAAGCAGTGTTTTAATTAATACAGTTACTGTGTGATTATTTTGGTTCTGGGAAGCCAGGACAAACAAACTCCCTCCCTCCTACAAGTCACATTCAAAAAATTGAAACCAGCAGTAAGAAAAGAGATAATAAAAGTAGGTAAGGGCTGAAGAATCTAGAGTTTGGCCCTTGGAATGTCTGTCTCCTCTGCTGCAAAGAGGTGCATGCCTCCTAAAGAGAGATCTCACCATACACATCATGCTTTTCTTCACACAATTTCTAATGCAAGTTTTAAGCGTCAGACACAATGCAAATGAAAGATTTAGATGTTTGGAGCAGGGTGCTTCCGACTGCATAATAGAGTAGACTTTTTATTTGACTTTTCTAACTAAAAATAATATTCCTTGAGTTGCTCAGGTTTTGGAAGTGAGTTCATGAACGTAGCTAACAGAAGGCTTGTTTTTGGTTTATTGAATTAAAAAAAATGTAGCAGCGGTGATCATTTTTGTACTATTCCCCATTCAAAGTTTTACCAACTTCCCATCCACAAGAGGAATCTGTTTTCCTCTTACTGAATCTGGGTGGGTATTCTGGTATGAGTTTTGACATTTTCTAATACTCAGTGTGGTGTTATTAATTAGTGAGGCCTGTAGGAGGCAGTAGGTTATGAGGGAAATGCCAAATCACAGACTTTTTATTCTTGTCTTTGCCACAAGTATATAAGCTACCCAACTTCAAGAATCTCAGCATTAATCCAGGATGTCATAACTGCTTAGTATGATTGCTAAAAGGATAAGCAGATGCATATGGGCTTCTGTTACAGAACATTCAGGAATCTCACTCAGGTTATACCTGAAGAAACAGTATACATGTTCTGTACCCAAAAATAATTCCTGAAAAGTGAATAAATAAAAGTATATTTTCTTGAATGAAGATGCTTTCACCTTATAATGAAAAAACATAAGCATATTTAATTACTGATTTTAATTTACTTAGAGAAAGCCTGTCTGTAAAGTTGGGATTACAACAAATCTATTGTTTGCATTTGTGTTAGAGTTTTGCCACCTTAGTAGCTCCCCCATAATTTAATGCTTTTACTGGGACATTTTTCCTACAAAATGAATCAGCATTGGGACATAACTCTGCTGTGGTATACTGTGAACTTTGTAAAGTTCACACCATTTTTTTTTTAATCTTAGTTTTCCTAATCTAAGATTATCCCCATTAAAGACAATTTGGAAGAGCTATTTTATCTTGTAATTAATTGGCGTCTTTCCTATAATTAGGCAGATTGTGTGTAATCTATATTGCAACCTGAAATAGACAGCCATTGATACCCATGTGCATTTCTGAGTGGTGTTTAAGCACACTGTTAGAACTCAACGAGAAGACGCTGCTGGAATAGTTAGAAAAGCACAATTTTCAAGAAGAGCTCATGTCAATCATTCTTACTATCTGGAGACAAATGGAGACATACATAATTCTTCCTTTACAAGTGAGGATACATCCTCTGTAGAATGTGAGGGCCCGCTAATTCAGTATGAGAATGTGAGGAAGATAAAACATTAGAATGTTCAAAAGTCTAAAGCAGTAATTGTTTTTTCACACAGCTCATGATAGTGGCTGACTTCAGGATATTATTAGAAAGGAAACGTGTGTGTGTGTGTGTGTGTGTGTGTGTGTGTGTGTGTGTGTGTGTGTGTGTAAAATCAGGAGGATGGCAAGAGGATGAGGCAAAGTGCTTGCCACACAATTAAGAAGACCAGAGACAGGATGCTCTGAGTCCATTTAAATACTATGTGGGCATGATGGCTTACCTGTAATTCCAGCTTCAGCAGAGGGACATAGAGGACTTTCAGAGCAAGAACAAAACTGGTCAGGGAAAGGTAGACAAGTTAGTAAGTTCTAGGACTAATTGGGAGACACTACCTCAAAAATAAAGTGGAAGAGTAATTGAAGAAGGTTTCCAAAGCAATACAGGACCCCACGTGCACATGCATCCACCCACGCATGAAGAAAAGAGACAAAAGTATTGGGAATCATGTTGCCTTTTGTACTTTCCTAAATAAATCTAAAACATACTTTGTATGTGGATAAATCATACGACTGGCAAAGAAACTCACTAATCTCTCCTGCTTGTTTGGTCCTTTATAGAATGCATAAGTCGTGGGAAGTGTGAAGTTTTACTAAAGGATACAAGATGTAAATAGAAAACTGAAAATACTTCTGAAATTTGATTTTAGCACTTATTCAGAGACCTAGAAAATCTCTTTCCAGAAGGGCAACTGATAACTGCCAGCTGGGACATTAACTTAGAAAGACATGGACTCTGTACTGCTCGGCTGTTTGCATTGGAGCAAGCACTCCAGAACGTACTAAAATTTCCTCACAGCATCAGAGTTGACTTCTTTTCCTGCCCTGCTGGTGAGGCTGTAAATTCAGTTGATTACAGAATATTCAAGAAACCAGCTGGTTATGTGTTCCTTCTTTTCCTGAAGATTGGACTCTAGATCAGAGGCAGTGATCTCTCTACTGTGTTTGAATTTGACCCATCCACCCAAACTTGGGAGAACAGAACAAGACCATGTAATTACTAATTGCTGGTATCTAAGCACAAGTGGCTGACCAAATTTGATCACCAGGTTTTTTTTTCCTTTTGTTGTCTTCAAGCCAGTAATGACTTTAACATTTTTAAAGGATACAAACAAAAACATAATATTTTATAACATATAAAAATTATGTGTTATTTAGCATCCACGCAAGACTTTTTAAATACAGACATGCTTTTTTTAAAAAAATGTATGAGATATGACTATCTCTGTAACATAATGGGAGAAATGAGTACTTATGAAAGAGACCTTGAGGCCCTCTTGCCTAAAATTGTTCTTCTCTGATCTATTCTGGACTGAATTATGTCACTCCTAGATTTATATGTTGAACCTCTGACCCTTCGAGTGACTTTATTCCAAGACAGGGTCTTTAAAGAGGCAATTAAGCATGAATGAGGTCATTAGGGCGGGGTTTTCATGGGTCCTGTGTCTGCCTAAGAAGAAACGACTCAGTACATGTGGTTGTGCAGGGAGAACATCACACAGTAAAACAACGACACAAACAAGGAGTCCCTGCAGGCCAGGAAGGAAGGTGTCTAGAGATTAAATGAAACGGGACAGGTTTGGCTGATGTCAGCTACCCTCCACCACTGTGAGAAACTTCTGTTCTTTAAGTAACCCACTTTATGGCAAATTTATCAGCACAGCCTCAGCACACTAAAGTATGATCCTCTATAAGAATGTCTGCCAACTCTTGACCAAGGGGCATGGCAATCAAACTTTAAAAATTACAAACTTAGCCTAAGTTCGACAGTGTTTTTATTTGGTATTATTCAACCCAAATCAGGAGTCCTAGTCTACAAAGAAAGGACCTTGCTGTTTGTGGAAAGATCAACTTTTGACTGAGCTCGTTGGCACGTGTCTGAAATCCCAGCACTCAGGAAACTGAGGCAGGAGGATTACCATAGACTCCAGGCAAGCCGAGGTTACATAGTGTGCCTTCATTAATCAAGAAAGAAAAACTCAACTAACCTAAAATAAACAGAATAAATAAACTTACGTGTAGACGGCAACACCTCTGTCTGTGACTAAAGCCTTGTGTAGCTGACTCAGTTCTGTGTTAAAGCCTTTTCTCTGTACCCACACTGCTATCGTCCTGCGGATGTGAATGTTGGGGGCATGAGTGTGGGTGTGAGGAGAAACATGGCCAGTACCCCTGCTTCTGTCTAGTCTGTCTACCAACTCAGACTTTGCTATTTTTCTTAGGGAACAGCGATGTCTTTTGAGTAGATTTGTATTGTTCTCTTAATTATTTTCTGCTGATTATCTAACGTTGCTTTTTAATATTTTAGAATCCTTTGAATTTTTAAATTTATGATTTTTAAAGCAAAATTGTATTTCAGATGATTGCATATTATTGTACATCCACATGTTATCTTACACGTTCCGCTTTTCATCAGGATCCATTTATCAGTGCCAGAGAGACAGAGAAATGTAGCCCAGAGCTGGTTGATAAACAAATCAAGGCAAAGCTAAGCATCTGGCTATGGAGACAGAGTGCTCTCCAGAAGTGGAAACTTCAGGCTGTTTTTGAGTAACAAAGAAAGCAGGAATGCTGCCTGTGGTCAAGTCTAATTAAAACAACAACAACAACAAAAGCAGGCCACCAGCCTACATCTATAGTCCTAGCTCCATAAAGGCTGAGTGGCAGAGGATTGCTCGAACCCAGAAATGCTGAGGCCAACCTGGGAAAACAGGGAAGGATCCTATCTCTAAAACCAGCAACTGCAATAAAGTATCCATTTACTTTATTGGATGTAAATTGGATGTAATGTGCATCCAATTACAATGACTGTATGCATGTATCCACACACACATACACACATGTGTGTGAACAATATGTAATGATCTACTTTTCTTGTTCTTCTACTCAGAAAATCAGGAGCTGGAGCAGGCTTGGCAATCACCTAGTCCAGTTCCTACCCACTTTTAGGGCTACTATCACTGTGACAAAACACATGACCAAAGCAACTTGTGGAGAACAGGGTTTATTTCAGCTTATACTTCTAGGTAACAGTCTATCAATGAGGGAAGTCAGGACAAAAATTCAAACAGGGCAGGAACCAATAGACAAGAGCTGATACAGAGAAGTGTTGTTTACTGGCTTATGTCTTATGGTTTGCTCAGCCTGCTTCCTTATAGAACCTAGGACCACCAGGCTAGGCCTGGCACCACCCAGAGTCAATTGGTCCTTCCCCATTAATCACGAATTAAGAAATTACCTTACAGCCAGACCTACTGGAGGCATTTTTTTAAAATTGAGGTTCCCTTCTTTTAGATAACTCCAGCTTGTGCCAAGTTGGCATAAAACTAGCCAGCACCATTGATCCTTTGTCAACGTGACACAAACATATCACTGTTAAGCCTTTCCTTAACTGAAGCTTATTCTTCCCCAAGATTGCATAGTTATTGCATAACATAACTATGTATGTTGTATATCATTACATATTGTTCACACACGTGTGTGTATGTGTGTGTGTATACATGCATACAGTCATTGTAATTGGATGCATATAAAGGATACTTTATTGCAGTTGCTGGTTTTAGAGATAGGATCCTTCCCTGGTTTCCTATACATGTTATGCTTATTATTGCATAACATAACTATGTAAATGTTCCAAATTTTAAAAGTCCCACATCTTTAAAAATTCAAACACTTAAAAAATTCAGTGTTTTCCAGGCAGTGGTGGCACAAACCTTTAGTCCCAGCTTTTGGGAGGCAGAAGCAGAGGCAGGAGGGTGTCTGTGAGTTCCAGGCCAGGCTCCAAAACTAAAAAAAAAAAAAAAAAAAAAATCAGTCTCTTAAAAAGTAGCCACTCTCTTATAAAATCTAAAGTCTATTAAAATTCAAAGTCAGCTGTGGGCTATTGACAAATAAAAAAATTATTAAATACTTCCTTACTTCATGAACAAGGGCACAGTCACAAGCTAAGCCAAGCAAAACCAAACCCCCAATGTGCTAATAATTCAATAACCAAATATTGTTGGGATTCACTAACCATCTTCTAGGCTTCTCCAAGGTTCTTGGGTCACTTCTCCAGCTCCGTCCTCTGCACCACACATGGTTTGTCCTCTAAGCTCAGACTTGCAGGCCCCACTCAACCACTGCTGCTGTTCTTGGTGGTCATTCCATGGTACTGGCATCTCCAGAATGCTGGTATCTTCTGCTGTTCCTGGGTGGCACTTTCACGGATACCCTCCCATAAACCATTTTCCCCATGCCAAACCTCAGCTTCTCGGTGTGACCCCTTAAGTTCTGGGCCTTCAACTGCTACTGAGGAGACTCCTTCACCAATGGCCTCTCCTTGCCTCTCACAGTGCTAAGCTTAGTTGTTCTCCATGACTCCTTCATGCCTTCAACACTGTTACCACCTGGGTGACTCAAACACCACTACACTTAGCTGCCAGTGTGAGGTACATCCTTAGCCGCTTCTGGATCACATCTTCTGTGTGCTGACTTCCGGGAAACACTTTCCAGAACACTTCACCTCAATGATGCTTGTCTCTTAGTCACAGCCAATTTCTCGGCTCCAATGAACCAGCATCAATTGTTCCATTAACACAAAGGTTTTCCTGTTGTGGTTCTGGTGTTTTGTTAACCACAGCTGATTTTTCAGTCCCAGCTAACAGAACCACAGAAGAAAATGGCCTAGAAGAGTCTCTGCTTCCCTCTGAAACCCTAGAAGCTAGGCCTCCAATGTCTGCTTTGAACATTTCTATCTTGGAAGCTCCTACAGAACATCTTGATGAACACTCACCAATCAATGTCTTTCCTAGCCCAAAGTTCCAAAGTCCTTCCACAATCTTCCCCAAAACAACATGGTCAGGCAATACCCCACTATCCGAGTACTAGCTTGTCTTAGTTTGGGTTACTACTGCTTCCATGAAACACCGTGACCAAAGCAACTTGGGGAGGAAATGGTTTATCTCAACTTACATTTCCAAGTAACAGTCAATCACTGAGGGAAATCAGGACAGGAACTCCAACAGGGCAGTAAACCTGGGGGCAGGAGCTGTTGCAGAGACCATGGAGGAGTGCTGCTTACTGGCTTGTTTCTCATTCCTTGTTCAATCTACCTTCTTATAGAATTCAGGACCACGAGCCCATGAATGACTCCATCCACATTGAGTTTAGCCCTCCCCCATTAATCATCAATTAAGAAAATGTCCTACAGCCAGATATTTTTAAATTGTTTTTATTGAGCTATACATTTTTTTCTCTGCTCCTCTCCCTTCTCCCAACCTCCTCTACCCTCTCCCCTGATCCCTATGCTCCCAATTTACTCAAGAAATCTTGTCCTTTTCTCCTTCCTATATAGATTCATATGTGCCTCTCTTAGGGTCCTATTTGTTGTCTAGGTTGTCTGGGGTTGTGGAGTATAGGTTGGTTTTTCTTTGCTTTATGTCTAGAAGCCACTTATGAGTGAGTACGTATTATATTTGTCTTTCTGGGTCTGGGTTATCTCACTCAATATATTTATTTTCAGATCCATCCATTTGCCTGAAAATTTCAAGATACCATTTTTTTTACCACTGTGTAGTACTCCAGTGTATAAATGTACCAAATGTATCATATTTCCTTATCCATTTGTCAGTTGAGGAACATCTAGGTTGTTTCTAGGTTCTGGCTATTGCAAATAATGCTGCTAGATCTTTTGGAGGTATTTTCTCAGGTGGGGTTCCCTCCTATTAGATAACCCTAGGTTGTGTCAAATTGGCATAAAATTAGCCAATACAATATGTTCAGAGATGGAAGGATTCTGAATAATTCTGACTCTGCTTAAATCAGTCAACTGGGCTAAGATAAGCTGCAGTGAATAAAATAAAGAGTAGTGACTCACTTCCACGCATGCACATGCGGGTGGATGCAGAATGGGTGGGTGGCAATTTGTTGATAAAGTCTATTCCCTCTGGCAGATAGGCTCCTAGTGCTTATCTCATCAGAGCTTCCATGAGCATCCTGGCCAAGGAAACAAAGTACTTAGTACTACAACCTGAATGATGCTGCCCAAGATTAATACATTACTTATGCTCTTATATTAGTAGCAAAAGCAAGTCACAAGTTGATGACAAAGACAAGAGGAACTCTGAGAACAGAGTACTCTGTTTCATAGCTTGATTCCTAACAAGCATTTGGAGGAGATTAATGGGAGAAGGCACAATCCCAAACAATGAATCAGCATGTAGCTGTTGGGCTCTGGCTCCTGTTTCTTTTAAGTATAGACAACTGTCTGATACAAGAAGTGGGGAATAAGCTATTCATGAAAAACAGATGGTACAAACCTGCTGTGCTGATTCAGAGCTCCCTGAAGAAATCCTGTCGATTGCTAAAAATATGAACTGGCTTCATCTATCTCAGCGGATAAATTAATATGTGATCTCCAGTTAGATGAGAGTGAACAAGAACAAATCTCTCTTTACTCTATGAAGCTGACTTCTGCTAATTTGATGAAACGATGACTAGAATTTACACTAAACTTGAATCCCTCTTTTCATACAAATATATAACGGCTATAAGCAGAATTTTAATTCTAAATGGTCCATTTAAGACTCATTTTAGCTTAGTTAAACCTGTTGACCAAATATGGAATGAGAATAATATGATGACAAAAATATTAACAAGAATAATAATAGTGGTGAAAATAGATTTAAGAGAATTTTAAAAATACAAATAAAATGACCTATAGTGAAATTTTATCCTGTGTTTATAAAAATGATGAATAACTTCTTATCATCGTCATTAAGCCCATGAGCCATATCTGGTAAAATATTTTCAAAAATATGCTTCACAAATTATTAATCTAAGAACTACCAGAACCTCAACCATTGAAGGCACTACATTGGAATTCATTAGTTACATTCTGCTATTGATAGATTTGGTGTTTCATACATCCATTTTATAATTTTCTATTGCATTTTATAATGGTGTAATAGTTATGTGCAGGTACCAGGCATTGAGAAGGTATCAGAAAAGCATTTTTTTTTCACCACAAATGTTCAATGACTCCATCCCAATTATAAAGTTATTCAATACAGACCCAATGTACAAACAGGTTGATTATATCTGAAAGCATTTAACTCAACAGGGCTTGAGGAGGGAGAAGCCCTTTAGGAAGGAACCATAAATCAGTACAGTCAAATGCAATAAGCCTTACCAGGATGAAACTAGAAGAATAATTGTAAACACATTTAATAAGCGGATTAAACACTAGGAGGAAATTGCTAAGGAATTCTTAATGATTCATGTTGATGGGATGCCTGAATAACAAAGCAGACAATTCATCAAAGACAAGTGGAAATTAATGTTTGTGATTTGTGGCCTGGAGTTAGAGGTCTCGTAATAAAGAAACATGGAATGAAAGCCCCCAAATAGAGAGAATGATAGAGAAAAAGAGAAGGAATAAATATTTTTCCCATAAAAAATAAGCTAGAGGGCTTCAGATAATCTCTAGGTTAAAAAAACTCACTACTAGTTACTAAAAGAAAACAAGTTATTTAAAGTTACCTGGATGCTAAAACACCTGATCCAAAGATTGGGAGAACTTCAAACACAGTCAACAAATACATCACAACACTCATGGCATTCTTCTTTCCTTCCTTTGGGATGAGGTTTAAGGGGTCTCATATCCTGGCACAGAAGAGCAATGAACTTTTTGGAAGACATTTGCCTTTCTTTCACTTAAAACAAAACAACAAAACACCTGAATTTCCTTTATTAAAATGATTTATTTATGTACAAGCACCTCACATGAAAGTGGTTTTATTCTGTTGAAATGTATTTAAATAAAAACTTACTATTGACAAGTAGTAAAATGAGATATAAATTCTATCACCTCTTCAAAAAAAATCAAAGAAAGTAACTTCAATGCCGAGTAATCTTCCAGATAAATAATTAAATTCTATTGCTTATCTCATATGTATCTCTGACTTTAAAGCATTAGGCTGGGGGATCAACTAAGTGGCAAAAACACTTGCCTAGTATATGCCAGAGTCCTTGTTCACTACCTAGCGCTGGAAAATTAAAGTACATGGAGCTAAATTTTACATGAGAAATTATAGTTAAAAACATGCAATAATGCTTAAATCCACCGTGTGTGTGTGTTTATAGACATATCCTTCCAAATAAGTTAGCACCTTAGGATTTTTTGTTTTGTTTTGTTTTTCCATATTGGCTATTTTATGGATGATGCATCAATGTACTCTTGAACCACAATTTGCCTAAACAGTACCTGAGCCTCAATTCTTCAGTAACTCCTTACCCTGCATGAGTTCCAGAGTTGAGTATAACTTGGAAATGAAAGTAAATGCACATGGGTACAGCCAGGGGATCATTTTCCTTGGTGGTCTGATCTGTGTTGTTGCTTGTTTCTCAGATAGACTTCTGGGGAGAGTGACATGTGTGTATTCAAAAGTTCATTGCATTCAAACTCCAATTTCACAAAAATCTCCAAGTAGGTTCCATTTTTGAGTGAATCTTCCCTTCCCAATATCAGATGCAGAAACATCTCATTCAAATGTTATCTATCATGAACCAAAGGCTCCATAATTCAAAAGCATCTTTCTAAAAGTTTGTGTTAGAAACATAATACTTGGTTCAATATTCAGAGCAGAACCTTTGAAAAGTGATTAAGGCCAGGGGCTCTGCACTCACAGAAGGGTCAATATGGTACAGAAAAACAGAGTTCATTACTGCGAGGAGTTTCTCATAGGAGCAGTAGATTCACTATCAAAACTAAAGGCAACCCACTGACTGGGAGAAGATCTTCACCAACCCCGCAACAGACAAAGGTCTGATCTCCAAAATATATAAAGAACTCAAGAAACTAGACTTTAAAATGCTAGTTAACCCAATTAAAAAAAATGGGGCACTGATCTGAACAGAGAATTCTCAACAGAAGAAGTTCAGATGGCCAAAAGACACTTAAGGTCATGCTCAACCTCCTTAGCCATCAGGGAAATGCAAATCAAAACAACTTTGAGATATCATCTTACACCTGTCAGAATGGCTAAAATCAAAAACACCAATGATAGCCTTTGCTGGAGAGGCTGTGGAGGAAGGGGTACCCTCATCCATTGCTGGTGGGAATGCAAACTTGTGCAACCACTTTGGAAATCAGTGTGGCGGTTTCTCAGGAAATTCGGGATCAACCTACCCCTGGACCCAGCAATGCCACTCTTGGGAATATACCCAAGAGATGCCCGATCATATGACAGGGGCATTTGTTCAACTATGTTCATAGCAGCATTATTTGTAATAGCCAGAACCTGGAAACAACCTAGATGTCCTTCAATGGAAGAATGGATGAAAAAAGTGTGGAATATATACACATTAGAGTACTACTCAGCGGTAAAAAAACGACTTCTCAAATTTTGCATGCAGAAGGATGGAAATAGAAAACACTATCCTGAGTGACGTAACCCAGACTCAAAAAGATGAACATGGGATGTACTCACTCATAATTGGTTTCTAGCCATAAATAAAGGCCATTGAGTCTATAATTTGATATCCAAAAGAAGTTAAATAAGAAGGTGAACTCAAAACTAAATTCATTTTCTTGTTCTGTCTCCCTCTCTCCCTCCTTCTCCTTCTGTTTTCCCTCCCTTTCTCCTGAGGAACATAATGAGCTGCTATAGTCAGTCATATGGCTGTTCTCTCACGTCTCCTGTGTTCATATATGTAACGAGTTCCCCCTTTCCATCTGAGGAATCGGGTATGAGAGTGGTGGAGTATCATCCATCCCAGCCCTAAAGTGCATTTTTGTGAAGACATTTCTAGAAATTGTAAGAGCCTCCCAGGGGTATAGGACTAGCAGTTTACAGTTTGAATAACACACAGATGGTCCCCTTCATGATCAGCAGGTGTTTCTGATCAGGAGGTAAGTTTTCCACCAAGGTCCTTCTCACTGAAGATGCTGACACCAATTTGCTTCGTTATTTTCATCCCTTGGTGTCACATCTTGTTTCTATTTGCATATCCTAGATAAGGACTAGTCTCAACAAAGCCATCATCGGTACAGATAAAGCTGGCCAAGCCTTTCCCAGAAATAATTGCTTTCTGGAAGACACAAATGTGTTTTTGAGGCAGTTCAGCTTAGTCACAGGCCTTGAGTCATTGACCTCTCAATCCCAGCCTTGTGTGAATGTGTATTTCCTCAATTTCACCATCTAAATGTGCTTGCCTGTGTGCTATGAGGTGAAGATTAGAAAACATTGATCTAAGGTCATGTTCTGCGCTGCATGGCCACAAAAGATTTTTGCTTGGTTAGACTTAACTGATTTCATTCTATAATCACCTAGTATCTGTACCTGATGATCTGAGTTATAGGTGTGTACTACCGCACCTGGCTGAAATTTTCTTTATATGAGTTTTCTTTCACTCAAGAGACTTCAGAAGGAAATAAAGACCCGCTGTACTGTCTCTCAAAATCTGCAAAGAGGCACCTTTAAAAAACTTTCGTGGAGCAGTACTCAAGGTTCCAGGATACGTCACTGGACAAATCAGAAAGCAGTAACTGTTTGTGGGATTGACAACTAATGGTTAATCCCCAACCAGAGTATCAATCCAAGCCAATGCCCAACCCTGGATGAAAAGGGAAGAGGAGGGAGGAGGAGATTTGTGCTGTCTGTCCTCTTCCAGTAACGAAACAGGCAGATGCAGGAGAGCTGGCCCTGGTGAGAATCCTTACCACTCACCAGCCTCTTGTCAGTTGTTCTGGAACCTTCTCTACAAGTTTAGGAATGAGAAGGGCGGAATGCTCATCAGCCCTCACTGATCACTGGGTACCAAGAGATATCAAGGAAAAAAATCTCTCCTTTATATTTCAGGTTCAAGACAGACTATTTTTTTTTAAAAAAAAATTGAGTTACAAGAGAAATAGCCTAAAATACCATTTTCAAAGTAAGTTTTCCATGACAGAAAAGCCTTTGGAACACAAGGTCCAGAGAACACAGATTCAGCTCTGTGGTTTTGCTGCTAGTTTTGAGGGAGATGTGGATAGTTTTCAAAGATTCTGATTGTGTGAAACATTAGGTCTATTGCTGTTCAACTGGGGAGAGGCACTTCACGAAGCCTCCATGCTTCCTCCACACTGCTGGACTTCGGAAGCAAGCTTGGTCCTCTCTCCTGGATCTAGGATGGATTCCTCTCCAATGGAATCTTATGGTTTGCTCTAGGAAAAAGCTTAATCCTTCCAAGTTTTTCTGACCTGCTTCAAGAAGAGAAGGGTGACGGGGGTAAGAAAGCTTCCTACTTCTGCTGTTTTTTTCCATTGCCCTGGTGTCACATGTGGGAACATGTTCAAAGTCCCATACTACTTCAGCTATCCTCTGTAGGCACTTCCCTTGCTTACCAAGTTCCTTTTATCACTCATTATTCTGGGGTCCTTATCTCGATGTCCAAAGCTAACTGTGATTTATGTCATCCAAAGAGTCCCCATTGTCTCTGACCATAAACCAGATCCACTGCCCTTACCATAATGATGCTGGAATTACAACTGTGCACAGTCCCTACCAGATAAAATCTACTCATCTTTTAGCACGTCGGCATTTACATGAGAAATGACAGCTGAAGATGTATAAATACAATTATTGAATATTTTCTGTGACAAAATTAAATAAGTTAAAAATGTTAATCCTTTTCTAGACGCGTTGATTAGGCCGCCCCCCTAAATTTTATCTTTGTGAAAAGAGGCATAGATGTTGATGAACTGTTAGGGGTACCGTGCCACTGTTAAAAACACAGAAGTGCAACGGTGCTGTGGAATTAGACTTTCTTCTTTAGACAAATACTGGCATTGGTTAGAAGGCATTTAAACCACAGGATCAACTTAACTAAAAAAAAAAAAACAGTAACGTACATTCTCATGCAATGTATTTTACAAAGTTCCTGAGAATACACAGAGTTCCTAATCAGAGGACAGGAAATAAGGAGCTGGAAGCAAAGTTAGCTGGAGATAATTACACTTACAAAGCAACTCAAGGCATGTGAACAGATACATACAAAGTAACCATAAGAAGGCTGTTCCAGTATAGGCTCTGCAGAGGACAAGAAGGGACAGATGAATGAAGATTAAAAAATGAAGTCTGGGTACTTTACCAATGGCTGTCCTCACATGGAAGAGGCTGAGAACCGGTTGGTTCTCAGTCAACAAGGCTGGATGCTTTAGCAGCACCAGTGAGGTGCTGAATGCCCAGTCCACAATGAAAGGCCCAAAGTGTCAGATTCTAATGTAAGAAAGATGGCAGCACCAGCAATAGCCCAGATGAACTTTTCAGCAGGGTAGTTATACAATAAGATATGAAACAGCAGGAAAAGAAAGAAAAGCTTTGACTGCAGTCTTCCTTGTAACTGGGCTGACAGAAAGGTGTTGTCCATACTCAGGATGGCCCTTCCTACTTCTGTTATTATAATGGAGAAAATCCTTCACGGGAGGCACAGAGCTTGAGCAAATCTATATAATTCCTTATAGGTGTGCACAAATTTAGTCTCATAGCTGATTCTACATTCAGTCAGATGGAAAACCAAGATTAATCATCACAAAGGAAAAATATTGTTTGAAATAGTCTAAAATGTTCCTTAACATCTTCCTCACATGGAAGACTCCAGCTAGCTGTATAAGTTACAGACAGAGTTGGCAAAGCTGCCCCAAGTACTGCCTAGGGCAACAAGACATGAGGGAGGTATGTGTGGTGGGAATCAGTGCTTCAAATTTCCATGCTGGGGAGCAGAACAAGATACCCCCAAATGACTCTCTGTCATACAGGATACTCTACCAGAAAGACATTGGTGGTCCTGAGAGCAAAATCCTTTGAGCCTCTTTTTGTCTTCCTGTCTGCTGGCTTAATTTCTCCCCCAAAAGGACTTTCAGAAACCAGAATTATTCTCCCACAAGGCAAGTCAAAGAAATTAGAACAGCTGTCATGGAATGACAGTAACAACATCTACAGAGCTCACACTCGCTCTCCTCTTTGCTGAAGACACTCCAGAGCATGCAAGACTTGTGTACAGGAGGAAGGGAGCGTATACAGGAGGAATAAAAAGAACTTTAGTGCTGTGGAACAATAGTCTTTCTTCCTGTCACTTGTATTTTTTTTAATAAAACACTGATTGGCTGGTAGCCAGACAGGAAGTAGAGGCGGGATAACAAGAATTCTGGCAAGAGGAAAGTTTCAGTCTGCAGTCATTATCCAGACACAGAGGAAGCAAGATGTGACTGCCTTGCCAAAAAAGGTACCAAGCTACATGGCTAACACAGACAAGTATTATGGGCTAATATAGGTTATAAGTTTTAATTAATAAGAAGCCTGAGCAAATGGGCCAATCAGTTTATAACTAATGTAGACTCTGTGTGATTTCTTTGGTACTGAAAGACTGCAGGACCGGGTGGGAGAGAAACCTTAGTCAACAATGAGCACACTGGGCTTCTCTTACTGTAAGAGCATGTGCATCTAATCTTATGTCTTCAGAGATACTTACTCTTCAGTAGAAGAGGTGTGGGTCTTCACTTCTGTTGGCTCTCACTGACTATTACATTTTAGAGAAGGAAGAATAGAAGCAGCGTGAGAGAGTTCTAGAGACAGACTGTTCTTTTCAGGTGAAAGGTCAGTAATAGCTAACCATAGTGGAGGGTTGGAGTCTGAATGCAGAGTTTGCATCCCTGACACAGTAGATTTCTACTTCTAAAGTGGACATCTGTAGCACACGGAAGTAGGCTTAGTTGACATGTGTACTGTTCTACAGAGCATGCATAAGTAACACTATGTGATATGAAACAGATGTGCTAAATAACAGTGTGGCAGGACACACTGTTTTGGACTCAGGTGAGAGGGAAGTTGGGTTTCTTTATTACCTCGCTCTCTTCCTTCTCTGTTCAGATCCTGAAAGGCTGGAGCACCTTACCACTGTCTTTTGTTTAGGAGAGTTGGCTATGACCCTATGACGACTGAAGAAAGTATCATGGCTTTTCTCTGCTAGACAGCCTTGTTGATGCATTTACTCCCAGAGTGCACTCTCCCTGTTGTTTACTGCGTTCACAAGCAACTTAGTGATTGCAATTCCCACCGGATTATCTTTATGGGCAAGTAAGACAGGCCAAAGGTTCAGAAACTATTGCCAGTGATACACTGACAAATCTTCATTCTGACATATAAATCTTTCTCTTGGGAGACTAATTAGTACAGCTCTGTCCTAGAGAGTAAAAAAGAATGCATTTACAGAACTTTGGAAATATTTTGCTGCATTAAAAACTTTTTAACTGTTATTTAATCTCCATGTCATGGGCAAGCTATGCCAGAAACAAAAAGAAATGGGCTTGTGTTTTCCAAATATCAGAAGTTAACATATTCATTTTTTGTGGTTTTAATTCACCAAGTACCACTGATTTCACTTGATAAACATAAGCCATCGTCAACCTCAGGACCACTCTATCCGAGGAGGTAATAATCTAATAAGACATTTTGTGTCTTTTCCTATGATGATATGATTAATGCAACAATAGATGCCATCCAGATTCTAGGGGGCAGTGTTCTGTTCCCTTTCTGTGATCCTTTCATTTTCCCTGAGTTCTATCCTGCTTCATCCCCACTTATGTGAGTCATTTGGACCTCCTAGGTCCTGGAGAAACTATTATTTGTCCTTCCTAAAACCTTAAAGCCATTTGTTGATTTTGGAAAGATTTATTACTTATGTACATCCTCTGGATCACTTCAGTACTGAGCGTCCGTGTCACATCAGATCTCTTCTGCTCTCTCTTCTGTTCTCACAGTCTCCTCATGTCCCAAGGCCACACACAGCAGTGGGGAAGATAAGTAAGAAAATGCCCATGCTTGGAACCAGGGCAGGGAAGCCAGGTGTAGTGGCTCACATCCATAATCTCAGCTCTCAGTACTCAGGAGGCTGAGGGAGAAGAACTGCTGAGTTCAAGGCTTCTCTGGCTTACATAGTTCTAGATGAGACAGAACTACATGGTAAGACCCTGCCTCAAAACCAACCAAACAAACATGCTGAAAAGGAAAGGATCAGGAACGCAAAGACATGATATACTCTCTGTGTCTCCCTGTGTCTGTCTGTCTGCCTGTCTGTCTCTCTATGTATGCTTATCTATATGTATATACATGTATAAATACATATATACACACATACATATGTATACACATATGTGTACACACACATATATTTCGCCCTTCCCCCTCTTTCCTTTCCCTGTCTCCCTCCCTTCCTTTCTCATTTTCTTTCTACCTTTTTTCCTCTAGCATTCTTTTTCCCATTCCAAGTTAGGGCTCGCTCACAGCTTCCCTAAAACAAAGTGAACAAATGGTCCCAATTTTGTTGTAAAATTCTTTCAAATTATGTTAAGTTCCAGGTAAGAATCTTATTAACTAAAGTGGGAAAAAGTAAATAAAAAAAGAATGTATAGCATCCCTGGCAGCACAAGCAGCAAATTCATCCAAAAATGTTAAAAGGTAGCTCGTTTCAACATAGCACATTCATCTCCGATCTGTCAAACTACAAACTGACTAAGCTTCTGGAAACCTCCTTTAACAACTGCCATTCTTCGGTTTACTAGAAAAGGGAATTTTTGGCTGGTTTTGATCTTCTAGTATGTGTTTCAGAATAAAGACACACAAGGCTAGCGATGACTGTTTAGACATGTTCAGACCAAGATAACCCTCCTCAGCCTTCACTTAAAAACAATCTCCAAATATAATTTCTAAGAGGAGGTTTGTGAGTTCATACGAATGTCCATAATTTCCGGGATTTTGAACGTTTTTTCCATGTCACACGCGTTCAACATTTCAACAGAGAGCTTGACATGACAGGAAGGAAGAAGGCCTAACCTTCCAAAGTCTGACCCAAAAATTCAGGAATGAGGAAAAAATAGAAAAATCATGCATCAAATCTCCAGATGATGACATAGAACAATGTACATGCATTTCTTTAAAATAGTTCTTCAATTTGAATCAGTTGCTTCGTTATATATATTTTCAGTGTAAGGTTAAATATTTTTCTCCTTTCATTTAGGTGTCTAGAGATGGGTCTGGTTGGCACGATATCCAATAAAATGTAGATAGAAGCAAACAGGATTTCTGAAAACAAAAAAAATGTTGATTTTGGCAAGGTGCAGAGTACGCAATACCACCCACCCTCCGGGCTGGGAGTTCTATAGCGTTTGGCTTCTGGATCTTCCATTTACTGTTGGGACTCTGTGGCTTTGATCAGCTTTCTAGTTTAGCGTGTGCTCTTTAGTTCCACAAATTATTCACACTTGCTACTTTTGATTCTTCCTTTCATCTTTCTTGCCCATTGTTCCTTCTATCCACTAGCTAATGCTTACTGAATTATTCATTCATGTGGGAGACTCCCTGAGGCAAAATGCTATCCCAGTCCTATTTTTCTTAACTGAAAGCCGTGTAGATAACAACAAAAAATTTGCCGTAGAACACCTGGTCCTGTGTTGTATATTGAGATCTATAGTACTCCACGCTAAATATTAAAACTTTGATGAATTCATTGTTAATATATGAAGTGTTCCTGGGTTTACAAAAACTGATTTAAAAATTGTTATTAACATGCTGAATATTCCAGTCAGTGGTCAGAAAGCAAAACAGCTGCAATATTTAGAGAATAATTTGGAATACTGATATCATGTGTCTTAACGGAAGCTGTATTATCTTAAAGAAGTTAATCCTAGGACCAGACGAAGAACCTGAATCGTAGGCCCAGCCAGACTATGACTTTCCCATATTATATATTTAAAGCACACAACAATAGACTAAAATCCATGCTAGATGGTTTAGCTATTGTATCACTGCTTTCCTACAACTGTTTGTGGTAGATGCTAGCTATTTGTGGAAGTCTAAACATGATTGGCCCCCATAATCTCACAGAAAGTGGCACTATTAAGGAGGTATGGCCTTCACTGTGGGGAGGGGAGAGCATTAGGGTCTCTTATAGTCAAGACACTGCCCAGGGAGACAGTCTACTTCCTGTTGCTTGCATATTTACATCTATAAGCTCCTTCTCCAGCACCACGTCTGCCTGCATGCCACCATGCTCTCTGTCACTGACTAAACCTCTGAAACTGTAAGCTGCTACCTCAGTTAAATGTTTTCCTTTTAAGAGTTGCTGTGGCCATGGTGTCTCTTCACAGCAATAAGCAAAAACAAAAACAAACAAACAAAAAAAACCCGGAGACACCATTTATACAACAGGAAACTGAAAATTAGAGAAGTCCTATAACAAACGCAACTGACAATTAACGAATACATACTGAAATCAAATATTGTACAAGCCTTTCATGTCCACTACTCGTCTAGATATAACTACAGCCATATTAATTATTTTATTTTCCCTTCTAAAGTTATTGTAATAATTGTGTGTAGTGCATATGTTTGTGATACCAACACTCAGGAGGCCGAGGCATGAAGATTGTTGCATAATCAGTTCCACACAGGGCCACTCTGGACTACATCTGATACCTTGTCTAAACAAATGAAAGAAAGACAAAAAACCGAATCCAATATTACCAACTATTTATACTACATTACTTCTTCTCCTTAACCTCTTCTTTAATCAAGGGAAACTACATCCCATGTTGGAATACTGGTGTAGTGGAGATAGTTTCCTTACCCCTCCATGATGGTTGCTCTTCATTGTCAGCCTGACTGATTTTGTAATCACCTATGGCTCACCGGTCAAGAGCATTGCTTGCTCTTTAAAAGGCCTTGAATTCAATTCTCAGCAACCACATGATGGCTCACAACCATCTGTAATGAGATCTGGTGCCCTCTTGTGGATGCTTTATCGGGTGTTTCTTTCCACAGCAGTGAGAAACAGTAACAGTGTAACATGTAAGGCTCATGGCTAAGTTCTCTATTAGAAAAGTCAGAGCATGATCAAAAGAAAAGCAAATTAAAAATTTGACACAGAATCGTAGTGTCTTATATATATAATAGTTAGCGTTACTATTGCTGTGATGAAACACTATGACCAAAAATAACCTGGGGGTGGAAAGGGTGGTTTTCATTTACAGTTCATTATCAAAAGCAGTCAGAACAGGAACCCAAGCAGGACAGGAATCTGAAAACAGGAACTGATGCAGAGGTCCTGTTGGGTTGCTGCTTACTGGCTTGCTTCCCATGACTTGTTCAGCCTGCTCTCTTATGGAACCCAGGCCCACCAGCTCAAGGATGGCACCACCCACAATGGTCTGGGCTCACCCCCATCAATCACTAATTAAGAAAATGCCTTAAAATTGACTGTTATGGAGACATTTTCTCAGGTGAGATTACCTCATTCCAGATAACTCTAGCCTGGGTCAGGTTGATATAAAAGTAGCCAGAACACCAAGGCAGATGTAGTGCAGTATCACAGTAGGAGGAGGGGTGGAGAGTAACAGAAAGCCTTGAGAGAACCAAAAAGTATGATGTAGTGATTTAAAATTAAAACTGAGAGGAACTAGGAAAACTCTGCTTGCTACACTTCTCATACTCCCGTCTTTGGAAATAGGGAACTATTTTTTTTTTCTCTCTGGGATGATGGAGAGCACCTCTAGCTTAAGGGTCTCATGACCCTCTTGGACGACAGCAAGAAAGAAGAGTAGGGGGAAATGAGTGTGACCTTCATCAAAACAGCAAAGGGCTGTGTTCTGGGGCAGCAGCTCCTAAAAGCATTACCTAAAAGGGACCTTGCTCAATCCTCCCCACTCAAGTTTCGGCTAACTGAATGATTTCTGCATTTATGTCTTTTTTAGATAACATGCTTTGGATATTTAAAAGTGTAGGTGACTTTTACATATTTCCCATTATGAAGATAAAAATTTAACCACTCTACACTATCATATTCTGTAACATCTCAAGGCTTCATTCTTACTGTCCTGTTGCAGACTCGTTCTCTTTAATTTGCTAATTTCTAAGAATTCAGCCTTCTCGGCACTGCAGTACTGGTCTGTCCGCATCTACTTTGTCCACAGCTTTAAATTCTTCCTTGTTATTGTCTTCACCAGAATGCACAGCATTGCAGTGTTTGTTCCATTTTCTTTTCCGAATTCTCACAGGGAACATGGTGGAAGTGTTGAAATATATGCACTCTCTGAATTGGCGAGGCAGTGAATTCAAGTAAGAAAACTTAGACACATTTCATCATGGCATCAAAATTGGATTTTTATAAACAAAACATGAACATAAGAATATTATATGATAAACACATAAAACCAGGGACTTAATATGAAGTACTTACAGTCAGATCTGGAACAAGGAGAATATCTGTGCCTGGCTGGGTGGATTGATGCAGGATCAGCCCCTCCCTGAGCCTCTCTACCCGAAAATTACTATATTGAAAGTACAGTGAAGGTTTTATTATAAAAGATATCAAAAATACATTATAAACTGCTGAATTCCATGTATATCATAAAGAAGATGAATATGATGCTGTAGGAATTCCTACCACCAGCAGCCTTTAAGTTACCTGCCCACTTGGGCGTGGCCTCCTATACCATATATGCCGATGTAAAATGTGCGTCCAGCCTCTTTCATGGATGCTGGATTCAGTTGCTGTTCCCTGTTTGAGTAGAGGATTGTGATCTGTGAGTCTACCCCTAAATAAACAACCCTCTATTATACTCAATTCTGAGCTAGTGTGAGATTGCTTTTAAGTGTTTTTCTTCAATATGATGTAAGTTTTTAATTTTGTATATCCTCTCTCAAGCCTTTTCTCTCACAAGCAGAATTAAGAACTCATCTCCATTTTATTCCCATTTCTTGTCATTTTTCTTGCTTTGATAAAGTTATAAATAAGGGATACACAGAAAAAGTGAAGTCAGGAAGAGCACTCAAGAGTAACAGTTTTGAATTACCTGAACTGGTAGCAGTAGAGTCATTGCCTGAACCCATGAATTTCCTTCCACACCCTGTCCCCATTGCTGTACAGCCAAGGAGAAGGAATACCACATTTCTGGCTTATAATGTAAAACCTGAGAATCGGACTTGGTGTGCAGACTCATCACAGCTGGAGAATGTATTACTTTGGTCTTTAAGTATGATACTAGACATATAGTCCAGGGGTTTTGCTTACCATCGTCCTATGCCAAATATCTCACACACACACACACACACACACACACACACACACTTAGATCATATTCTATGTCTTGTCTCCAATTCCGTATATTTCCAAATCTTATTTCTCCCTGTTTATATGTTTACAGGTTTTCCTCTTCACTAGAGGCATTCAAGCAATTCTGGCGATTGCCATGTAACAGACTGTTGCAAAGTTGGTGACCTAAAGTATTCTTCAGTTTTGATTTACAGACTCATGGATTTTGCTGGTCAGAAAGACACAGCTGGGATGGCTTGTCTTGTGATATCTTAATGGCTTCTTCATTAAGTTCAAGCCCTTGAGGAAAGTTGTAAATGACTGGGCTGTCTCAGCTAGCTGAGGCTTGGATTCCCTCGATTCCTGTAACAAGCATAAAGCTGTGCTGTGCTGAACTGACCTAGACCAGACCTTTTTAGATAGTTAAGCTTTTTACAGTCCACCAACTGGGTTCGAATGGCAAGCTTTTGCAAAGTGAACATCTAAAGAAATAGGAGGAAACTGCATTGATTTTAATGTCCAGACTCCCCAGATTAATAGCCTTTCTCTGCTATACTAGTTCGGCAGTCATTTCCTTGTCATGAAGCAATGATCTTGCTTCTGGTGAAGAAAATGACAAAATCTTTATAGTCTCTCTCTCTCTCTCTCTCTCTCTCTCTCTCTCTCTCACACACACACACACACACACACACAATCACTATATAAATCACGTACTGAAGTTCAATGTAGTATGTAAACTAATACTAAAAGTATGTGTGTGTTTTATTGTTTTTTACTCTCTCATCATCCAATCTCTACAATGAACAGTACATATACTTTAGGACTTACAGACTAATGCTTTAGTGTAGGACCTCATATGTTCGACAGAGGATTTTAAGCCAACCATGTATTGTGTTTCTCTAGACAGACTTAATCCTGGAAAGAGCATGCAGGACATTTAGATCATGGACTTAGGAGAACTTACCTTAGTTTTGCCTCTTGACTTTTGAATACTGCCTTGATGCTCTTGTCATTACTATTTGACGATTGGTGTGGGAAGTCCTTCTGTATATGTATTGCTTTTATTGCCTAATAAATAAAGCTGTTTTGACCAGTGGCTTAGCTGAATAAAGCTAGGTGGGAAAACTAAACTGAATGCTGTGAAAAGGAGGCAGAGTCAATGAGAAATCATGTAGCCACAGCCAAGGATGGACGCCTGTGGCTGGAGCCCACTGAAAATTTGCCGGTAGGCAACTACCTCATTGTGATACACAGATTAATGAAGATGGGCTAGTTTAGGATAGAAGAGTAAGCCAGAAATATGCTTAAGCTATTGGTCAAACAGTATTACAAATAATAGAGTTTCTGAGTGATTATTTCATGGTCTGGACAGCTGGGAACAAACAAGCAGCCTCCTCCTACAGACAATAACATGAGAAAACAGTATCAGGAATAAACAAGAGTAGAAGTTTACAGACTAGGGGAGTCACAACCTTGATGACACCCTGTTTGCCCAGCACCTATTGGAACACATTGTGCTGCTGTTGCTCCATGGATCCACAAATTTCTTTCTTCAGGGATTTACTTTTATTTTTACTTAAGAAGACATAAGTGTGTCTGTGTGTGGGCTTGTGCACATGTGGCCGCAGGAGCTCACAGATCCCAGTAGAAGGGTCTGATTCACTAGAGCTGGAGTAACAGGTAGTGTGACAACCTGATGTGGGTGTTGGGAACTGAACCTGGGTCCTGTGTATGAATAGAAGGCAGTTTTTAATGCTGTTAGGCTCTGAGCCATTTCTTCAGCTACCTTCACACACTTACTTATTGCTGAGGAACACTGAGCATAAAGTTGTGTTGTGTGTTCATAACTTGTCCTTAGAAATATCACTGTGATGGATATTCTTGGTTGTCAACTTAACAACATTTGTAATTAACTAAAACCCAAGTGGCTGGGTACACCTGTGAGTGATTTTTCCTAAATCATTTGAAGTGGGAAGACCCACCTTCAATCTGGATCTTTTGAGTTGGGGAGATCCACTTTAAATCTGGGTCACACTTCCTACCAAACACAGACACATACATACACAGACATACACACACAGATACACATACACTTTCATACAGAAAGAGTTATGGAAGTCAAGCTGGATATGGACATTGTTCAGTTGATATTTTACAACAACATCTCTTTTCCCAAAGCTGGAAAGCTTGGAGCTTACTCACTGAGGAATTTTTGAATGTGCAAAGGCTATGTGGAGCTGGTAAATATGTTTAAAGTCCCGAACTCTTAAAAAGTAAACCTCTCTTTTGTTTGTTATAAAAATTTATCCTAGGAGCTGGTAAGACAGCTCAGAGGTTAAGAGCTTATTCCACTTTTACAGACTCAGGTTCAGTTCCAAGCACTGACAACAGGCAGCTCAAAACTGTCTGTAATTCCAGCTCCAGGGAGTCTGGTGCCTTTTTCTGGACTTTGCCGCAACTGTTCAAACACACACATACTTACAAAAAATTGGAAGAAAGAAATTCTTGGTTCAAACATTAAATTCATTAACAACAACAACAACAACAACAAAAATCTGTCTTTCAAGCAATATCAGCAGGAGCAGGTACAAGGGAGCAAGCGACAAGGGGGCAGGTCCAAGGCAGGGACCTCTGAGGGACTGGGCCCAAGCCAGAGACATCTGCGGGAACAAAACTACTTCCTAAATATAACCCTAGAAGCATAGACACTGAGAGAAACAATTAATAAATGGGACCTCCTGAAATTGAGAAACTTCTGTAAAGCAAAGGACACGGTCAACAAGACAAAATAGTAGCCTACAGAATGGGAAAAGCTCTTCACCAACTCCACATCAGACAGAACGCGGATTGTCAAAATATACGAAGAACTCAAGAAATTGGTCACTAAAAGAACAAATAATCCAATTTTGAAAAATGGAGTAAAGACCTAAATAGAGAATTCTCAACAGAGGAATCTAAAATGGCTGAAAGACACTTAAAGAAATGCTCAACATCCTTAGCCATCAGTGAAATGCAAATCAAAACAACTCTGAGAGTCCATTAGAGTTTATGCCTGTAAAAATGGCCAAGATCAAAAACACTGATGACAACTTAGGCTGGAAAGGATGCGGGGTAAAGGGAACACTCCTCCACTGCTGGTGGGAGTGCAAACTGGTACAGCCACTTTGGATGTTAGTATGGCGATTTTCCAGAAAATTCGGAAACAACCTACCTCAAGATCCAGCAATACTACTTTTGGGTATATATCCAATGGATGCTCAACTGTACCACAAAGACATGTGCTCAACTATGTTCATAGCAGCATTATTTGCCATAGCGAGAACCCGAAAACAACCTAAATGCCCCTCTACCAAAGAATGGATAAGGAAAATGTAGTACATTTACCCAATGGAGTACTACACAGTGGTAAAAATATAATGACATCTTGAAATTTGCGGGCAAATGTGTGGATCTAGAAAACATCATATTGAGTGAAGACAAATATCATATGTACTTACTCATACATAGGTGGCTTTTAGACTTAAAGCAAAGAAAAATCAGCCTACAATTCACAATCCCAGAGAACCGAGATAACAAATAAGACCCTAAGAGAGACATACATGGATCTAATCTACATGGGCAGTAGAAAAAGGCAAGATCTCCTGAGTAAATTAGGAGCATGGGGATCATGGGAGAGAGTAGAAGGGGAGGGGAGGGGAGAGGAATGGAGGGGAGTGGAGAAAATACATAGCTCAATAAAAACAATTATTTCTGTAAGTACCCCTCCCCCCAATTCAATGATTCACTAAGCTGGACATGTATGGTGTCACTTTATTGATCTGTTGTGGTGTTGTCTGTGGTCCATGGATGAATAGATGTTCACTCACATCTGCCAAGGAAAAGTCACACACAGACCAAGAAAGCATTTTTTGTTACAACTCAAAACAGCAGCCCCCAAGAGACACTAAATCCATTTATTGAGAACTCAGGTGACATGTCTGTATTATCAAGTGTTATAAGAAAGTACCAGAAATACAATTCCACCAACTCATTTACTGCCCTTGCATCCAAAAGCAAAGAAACAAACAATGACACCAAGCATCACTCCACAGTGTGTGTGGGGGGTTCACAGTGAATTTTACTTACCAGAAATGGAAGCACCCTCGTCCTTATACCACACTTATTCTTTTACTTTCATGCAAACTTTTAGGAACAAATCAGGTATGAAAAATGGGGATTGCGTGTGTAGTGAATGTCAGTCCATACATATAACAATATCTTATAGTGTTTGTGGAGTTTACAGAGTCCAGAGCAGATACATTAGCTCACTGAATCATGACAAGAGCTCCATGAGGTAGGTATTATTGAATTTACAGGTGAAGTACCTGAGACTTTGAGGGTAACATGTCCAAGGAAACATAGCTATGAGAAAACTAGGATTTAAATTCAGGCCCTGCGACATACAGAGTTTGTGTATGAATTGCAGCATGTAATATAAAAGAGAGACAGTGGATTATTTGTAGTTCACCCACTGAGGAAAATAAATAAAAAAAGTCAGTTCATTGCATATGTCTCTCCCGCGTGTTTTTTTCTTAAAAAAAAGAAAAAAGAAAAAAAGCTTAGAGACTGGCTCCTTGACCTGTGGGTCTGTTCATATATTAAGTAGGTGCTGGTAATTTCTTTATTTTTATGTAATTAAATTACAAATCAATCCCCCCATTATTTTTATCAGCTTTTCAAATTCTGGCAATGATAAACTTAGGTAAAAGAAAAAATATATATGTCACGGGGTACGTGTGTGTGTGCAGGGGGTCCAAACTCCAGTATATTCTGTAGATCATGACATTTCCAAGACATGGTACCCATCTCATTCATCTGAGTAAAATTCTGCAATATGGCAATTAAATCAATCATATATGTAACCTGGCAAAACACTGGCAGTACTAGTTTTTTACATGGGTCTGAAACTAGAAAGCAGGCATTTTCTGACAAGCAATGCGATATATAAACTTCCTTTTACTGACAGAACATTGGTGGTTCACACTTTACAAATGAAGTTAACTGTTGTTGAGTCCTGGTGATTTTAGAAATAGGCTAACTGAAATTCAAACACACATATCTACACAGAAACATCACACCCTCCCGAGTTAGTCTCTGAGTCAGGGAGCTAATGTCAACTTAAGATTCATCTTTCATTTATTCTACACAGTTGAAATGAGAATTTATGCTTAGAAGTGGAGTCTGCATGCTCATAAAACAATTTGAGGACATTTATTCTTTTGATAATACACTGGTGAAATGCTAAGACAAAACAAGTTTGTGATTTAATGGAATAAATCTGATAATCACACAATGAAAAAAATCAACACAAGAAAGAATGATGTATTTGAGAACATTTTTAATAAATAATGTGACAAAAATTACTTTTCTGATTATTGAATTTTCAGTATGCAAAATTATGGCTAAAAATAAGAGGTTTCTTACATGAACATAATGAAAACATTAATCACATGGATTGTTCCCTTAGTACTGCACACCCTTTCTATGGGACTTTTTCAAATTACCTAAATGAACACACTTAGTTTTTGGTGAATACCAGCCTTTTTTTGTGGTTCAGTTTTGTTTGGCTTTGTGGGGTCAAGTCTGATAACTACATATGACTAAAGGTTCATATTGTTTTCTTTGAATAGCACCAATTATAAAGTCAATTAAATCCATATAATGTCAAAAAAATCATAGAAATCTACAGTCAGAGAGTATCACTTGGCAATTCCAAGTAGGAATACTTCTGATGAGCTTCTAAGGAAATCTTATAAGATTCAACATTGGCCACAAACAAACTTAACACTTTCTTTTTTTTTCTTAAAGTCCAGGAAAAATTAGAACCATTTGGTTCACAGCCCACAATAAAGTCTGTACATGACTTCACCAGCTGTCATCACTCAAATATTGCAAATACAAACACAGATCATTAAAAAAAACAGGTTAAAAACACTTCTCAACAGTTTCTTCCATAAGACAAAAAAGGTTAATAGTTACAATGGTTTACAAATAAAGTTTAGTGATTGTGCTTTTAAAACCAAAAAAAAAAAAAGATTAAAAACAGTGCATTACAAAAAACAAAAATCAAACAAACTTCCTTAAGTGGCACTTCTGAAAGTTGAACTGACACCACCAGAAGAAATTTTAGGCCAGTTAAGATAGGATGTCCTCGCTCAATTGGTCGTTAGAAACATCCACTTGCTTGTAATATGCATTTGTAGTTGCTTTTTGATTGAAAAATAGAACAAGATTTTTTTGCTAGGTTTACTTCTGACAATGACTAGACAACCAGAGGCCCAACTGGCTTAGCCCTACTCATCCAAAAGTACATTTCCAAGAATATATTTCAGTGATTGAAATGAAGAGAAAATTAAGTACCACCAGGAGTTGCAAAGAGTATATATTTACAATGCCTCTACCCCATTCAAATCATCTGCAGTTCTGTATTTGATATATTTTTTAGTTAATCCCAGCAACAGGTGATATGAAAGACTGATTTTAAAATCATGTAAAATGAAGTATGCTTTAATTGGCATTAGCAGTTGGTCACAGAACTATTATATTTTGAGAGCCCTTAGCATGAGGTGGATTCATCACCTTTGTACCTTTGATCAATTTTTTTTTGCTATAAATTCGCTTGACATATAAGCAGTGCAATGTCATATCTCAGGGGCAAAATGCAAAAGAATTGGTCTGTTCTTTCTTGCTGGCTGACGGCTGAAGGAAGCAGCCAAGACACTTCCCTTGCTGGAAGTCAAGTGTAACGGTTGCAACAGCGAGGGGGAAGAGAGGAAGGTTCCTCACGGGTTAGGCAATCAATCAGCAACAATAAAAACCCAAGACATTTTTAAAAAGTGGTATCCCAATAGGAGGAATGAAAACGACAATTTGTACATTCTGATTGCACGGAACACTTCATCTGGCATTGCGTGTCGTCAGACGTGAGGAATCTTGAGTGACGGTTTCACATTAATACCACAAGCCTCTCTGGTTATCTTCAGCTTTCAGTTTCCTAGAAGAGATGAATTTTTGTTCAATTCAAAAACAAAGCCAAAGGTAATTGCCTTATGCTTATTTATATTCATTGACTGTGTACTTCTTTATTTGTTGGCATGTATTGCAGAGTTCATCACAGCTAACTCATTTCTCAACTTTAATTGGTCTTTATTGCGAATTCAACCATCGTGAAATAAGTACCAACTTGTTCTGTGCCATACCTGGATGTCACAGGTTGGGGCACAGGGTTCTGAGCAAGGAGCCCTATTTTTCCACTTTTCCAGTGCCATTTCTCCATTTTAATTCTGCATATCATTTTTAAATACTAGATTTAATAGTAAAGCTAGTTCAGCCCCCCC
>NW_026067944.1:9241302-9343355 GCF_014885135.2 Alexandromys fortis
AAAAAAAAAAAAAAAAAACCCTTTAAAAACTAATAGTCTGGCAGCATTTGAGGGAGAAGTTTTTCTTATTCCAAACAAATTCCAACACGAGATGCATATGGTACTCAATTACACACAATTTCTTAACATTTCATCTTACATTTTGAAGTAAGACTCTCAAACTCATTTAGCATTTACTTGAGATTAAACATTTATAAAGAAACAAATTTGACTTTGAGTTACTTTTTATTAGCTAGAGAAAGCATACTAAATTTCAAAGAGAAGGGACTTTTAAACATGACTTCCAACTATATCTTAGATAATATTCCTAGATTACAAAGAAGGGAAGAGGAATTTATTTGACTTAGACAGAGTTCCTCTTCCGGACAGGCTCCTTTCCAAAACAGTGAAGGTATAAGAGAGTAGGAAGGTAAGTCAAACTAAGCCTGGACAGAGACTAGATGCTAAACACTCGTATCATCATAGCTCTCACCTCATTGAGGTTTCAGATAACACAAATTATACCAATTCAGACCAAGGTCTTTCCCAACTTGTGTTCTGTCATATATGTTTTCGATATGGAAATAAGTGAAAGAATATGAATCTGAGGTCTGTGAGGACATCACTGTTAGCATTTAAAATTATGAAATACATTCGAGGAAAATTCTTCAATTCGCAGAACGTCAGGTGCCAACATCGCAGGCATTAGGATACAGAACGTTTGTGATAAAATAGTTTCATGTCTACATGCTGACAGGTGTTCTTAATGTCGAGGGCTGGCATTACGACTGCAGTCTAAAGTTTTAAAATGGGCGAAATTAGGCATACCTCTAATTCTTCATTTTCATCGTCTCCTCTTTCATATCCCCCAAGTACTTGCATTTCTGCCATGTTCCTCCGACCTACATTCGCCTGCTCTCTTTGTCGGCTTCCCGATCCTCGTGATGACATCGAGCTTGAGGAACTAGGATCTCTGGGGTTGTTTGATGTAGGGAAAGTTGGTCTACAGTACGGTAGGATATCCTCTGTGTAAAGAAATACAACGAGAGCACATGAACAAACAAGATGCTACACTTTCACCTACAACATGTCACTCCTGTCTCTGCAATCCCAAATGGCCGAGCAAGACTGATTCTGAGGCGTAAGTACGAACACTGCAAGCATAATAATGTGGACTGCCTTTTGAAAACTGAAAATAACAAGTCTTATTTTCCATGCATTGATTAGGGATTTGGATTGGCTCCACTCATAAGTCAGTGCCCATCCCAAACTCACCTGGGACCAAGGCCATTAAAGGAGACAAGTCAAATGTGGAATCAATTGACTTCCAATTCTCTTTTTTCAGCATGTGATCTCAGCTAGTTTAGACCCCCACCACCACCAAAATGATAGTAGAATATGTGCTTAAAGGAGCTGTGACATGCGCAAAGACAAGACAGCGAGATCACTGTATAGGCAAGGTGTTCTTATGAGGAGTTAGGAGAGGAAGAAGAAATTTCCCAGTCATGTGGTAAGTTCGGGGTCAGATTCTCCTTATTGGGCCCAACCTAAATGTATTTACATTATTGAACTCTGGATCCCAGAAGGTGACTGTTTGGGTGGAAGCTTCACCTAGCCCCTGGCATCCATGTATCCAAAGCATCTATAATGGTCAAGTGGAAGCGCCGCTTCAAGCCCCCTCCCCAATCTCTCACTAAACCCTGCTGCATCTCAGAAAGCCCACCACATGATGACCTCTCTCCCAGAGATGCTCAAGACCACTCCCACTGGGTACTTCAACTGCCCTCCAAAAAACAGACGGCGAAGTTTTCTGGTCTTCCTTTCTGATCTCCTCTCTGGGGGGTTGGAAAATCATCCAAGAGTGTCTTATCCATTAAACCTGGACTTTTTCTAATTTGGCTCGATTTGGTATGATGTGGTGGAGAGGCTTATTGGGGCATAGAAACTTTTTAGTGATTTCAAATAATAAGGCACTGTGGTGGTGTGAATGAGAATGTCTCCTACAGTCTCAAATATTGGAATGTTTGGTACCCTGTGGTGGAACTGTTTGGGATGGATTAGGAGGTGTGGCCTTGTTAGAGGAGGTGTGATACTGGGGATGGGCTTTGAGGTTTCAAAAGCCCAGCCATTTTGTTCTTTCTTATGTATGTGATGTAAGCTCTCAGCTACTGCTCTAGCACCAAGCCTGCCTGCTTGCTGCCATGATTGTCCTGAACTTACCCTCTGAAATGTAAATGGTTTCTCCTATTAATTGCCTTGATCATGGTATCTCTTCACAGCAATAGAAAAGTAACTAAGATAGTACACTAGCCAATTATTTCTTGAATTTCTATCTCATTCCAACTTTAAGTTTCCTGATGTGAAATAATTTAATTGTTCACTTTTCCTCCATAGCCTGACTACACTTTGGACATAAATCCATTAAAAACAAAAACCTTTTACACATTCCCTTCATTCACCTCTGGACTTTCATCTCTGCATTTTTCTTTCTTTCTTGGGGTTTTTAAAACAGGGTTTCTCTGTATGGCCCTTGCTATTCTGAAACTTGCTCCATAGACCAGGACTCTGCCTCCTGAATGCTGGGTTTAAAGGCATGTGCCACCCCACTAGGCCATCTCTGCATATTTATGATCTAATCAAATGTTCCTTCAATTTCACATACTCTTCTCAATGCACCATAGATGCCGGCTTTCACGCCTGAACAGTCTACTTTTGACCTCATTGGAAGCCTGTTCATATTCTGAGACACTCAGTTTAGATGTCACTTCTACAGTAAAGACCTCGGGATATTCCTGACATTATTTTGCCCATCACACCAACTGTCCTCATTCTGGACGTCCTGGTGTTACAGCATGGTGAAGTCAGGGTGGATATAAAACGTGTTTGTATTTGGCTTAGTCTTCAAGACATGTTTGTTGGCACAGGCTGGGCTATGTGGAGGACATAATGATCAGTGACAGTGTCCTTAGGGAAGTCATGGATACCTAATATCTTAAGATATCTATGAATTATAACATCTATATTCTCTCTCTCCCTCTCCCTGTATGTATGAGCACATGTATGTGTGAGCACAAACTTTTTGAGGTCAAAGTTGATGCTTATAGACATCTGAAGACTTCTTACTGTAAATATAGCACAATGAGCATTTGATATGTGTAGGAATAAATCAACTGGAGAGGTAAATGTCAGCACAAAGGATCAGACCTTCAAGTTCAGAAAAGCACTTTCCTTAATTAAAAATATCCATTCATTACATATGCAAATCGGGGTGCCTCTTTCATTAAATAAATAATGCAAATTGAATCAAGAAGGTGAAAATTACAGCAATGCTTAGCAATGATAATTTAATGATATACACATGTGAGGTTATGGTTCAAAAAAAATCCGGAAAATCAAAGCATAATAACTGGATCAGCTAAATGCATTTCAGGAGCTAGGTGTCCTTATTTCCAGATTAACAGTTTCTGACTTAGTTCTAAAGATAGAAATAATTTCATAATGTAACAGCTACTGAGTACATTTCTGCAGATTGATTTACACTCCTTCTCCTCTTTGCCTGACTCCGTCGCACCAGGATCTTTGTAGCCCTGCAGTTTTCTCCTAAAGAATCCCTCCTTCTTTGGAATTTGCTCATGATCACAAAAAATGGTCATACTTTCCGGACAGTCATGAAATCTATAACTGACATCACAGTCTTTGGTGTATGAATCACTACTTGGAACACAGGGCCAGGAGTCAAAAGTTTAGTGCTAGATCAGCTTGGCTTAATGGCCAGAGATAAGCTAATAAGCTTTCGGAGCTGGTCTCCCCGAGGACGCTGTGGTCACAGTGAGAGTGTCTGTGTGAAAGGCACAGTTCTGGAGTTGCACTTGATGCCTGAGCTCATGTTGGCAGCATGAGTCCTACTTTGGTCCCAGAATATGCTCTTGTTGCAAGAAAGTTGGTGAACCCACAAAGCAACTAGCTGATTACAAATCGTGCCAAAATATATACTAATAAAATACAGTAAAAATCCGAGTACATTTTTTATTCTTAATTCTTCCATTGCTCCCTTCTGTCTCCTCCATCATTCTTTTCTTTTACCTTTTTCTTTATTCTTTTTTTATTTTTCAAGACAGGGTTTCTTTGTGTAGCCTCTATCTCCTAAGTGCTGGGATTAAAGGTATCCATCACCACCACCCAGTTTTTTTCTTTACTTTTTTTATCTACTTTAAAATTTTCTTTCTCTTGCACTGACTTTTTGCCATATATATGTGCGTGTATTATATATATATTTATACATACATATACATATATACACATATGTATGTATAGATATAAACATATAAAATGATGTCAATTCCTATCCTAAATCATTTCACATTTCCACCAATTTGATCCTCTTGATGAATTCCATGCAAGTCTTTGCATCCTAACCTTCTGAGAAGAATTTCTGCTCTTCACCTCCTGTTCAAGTGTGAAATGTCTTACAGGTTCCTGTTTGAAAGGTTCCCCATTGGCAGTGTTGTTTGGGGAGGCAGTGGAACCCACAGGACTGGGCCAAGTTGGTAGAAGAGTTATGTCAACTGAGCTGGTAGTGGGTACCTATAACTATTCTATGTGCTCCTGGTTCCTGCTCGGCTCCTCACTCCGCACCAGCGTCCCTACCACCATACCCTTTCTGCCATGTGCTCTCTGCAAGCGTGAACCAAACTAAATCTTTCATCCCAGAAGAGATTTTATCAGATACTCTGGTCACAGAGAGATGGAAGTGACTAATACCTGTCCCTTTCAAAGTTTCCACTTCCTTTTCAGTTCCTCAAAGTCTGGCTTTTCTTCTGACTATTGCAGTCAAAAATAATCATCATAGATGACACATTCCAAAAGTTTCCTTTTTAAATAAGACTACATCAAACTTTCCCCTTGTGCTGTTTCATATTTTTTAATTGGGGGGCTGGTCATGGGTTATAACACATGCAGCCACGTCTATGGCTTTTTTTCTTTTGCTATTTCTCAAGTGTGATGTGCATGGTTTACATGTGTGTGGATGCAGACATGTGTGTATGTTTGTGTATGCATTCACATGCATGAGACTGGTATCTGGAATCCTCTTCCTTCACTCTTCGATCTTATTTATGGAGGGAGGGTCTCTTGGTAAAACTCAGAGCTTGCTGACTGCTAGATTTGCTAGATAGCTTGCTCTTAAGATTTTCTGCCTCTGCCTTCCAAAGTTAGGATTATAGGAGGACAGCCATGTCCATCCTCCATTTATCACTGGTTCTGGGATCGGAATTCAGGTCATCATGCTTCAAAATAAGAACTTTAATTGCTTTTTGATTTCCCTAGTCCTCTTATATTTCTTACCTCCTTTCTTTCTAGTTGTGTGTGTGTGTGTGTGTGTGTATGACGCTAACATTGAACTCAAGACTGCTGGTAAGCACTCTACCATACACCTACTTTTAATCCTAGTGTCATTATGTTGGTCTTTTTCAAGCATGACATTCAAAGTTCATGGGTACGTTTTTCTCTTTACATCTTTATGTCTTAGAAGTAGGCATCCTGGTCATTTCCATACTACTATTCAGTGTCCTCTTCTGGGACATTTCTTCAGCTTTATTTAGGTGTAGGGCTCATGAAGAAGTCCTACCCAGATGTAATACCTACAAACACAATGACTGGCTCAGCAAGATATCCCTTGTGGTAAGAAAAAGGGAATTGACCTCTGGTGTAACCAATAGCTGTTTAATTGGACTTAAAACCTGCGTGATGGGAGGAAATTTTTACCTGGTCCTGTAAACCTAGCCAACTGTCTGTAGCTGGAGAGGATAGAGACCCCAGAATAGAATCTACTGCTGCTATTCTCTAAAGCTAATGCAATTTCAATCCATATTCCAAATACTCCTCCTTGTATGCACAGAGTAGCGCTCTCATCGCTAGTCGAGATGCACCTTTTTCCTAGAGACGGAGACTACCCCAGATCCTCTGGGTGACATGCAGAGAACAGAATACTACTTTTCATGTCTTAGCTATCATAATTGCTCTGTCTTCAGGGGGAACACTTTCAGCATGCTTTGTAGAATGCGGATTCTCTTCTGTTCCGAGAATTATCATGGCATGTGGGACATTTTCACAGAAACTGAGCTATGCTCCTCTCTCTAGTCTCACATTCCCTGAGCAGCTAGAGTTTTCGCTTTGGGAAATGTTCACACAGCAGATGCAATCCACGTGCTACAAAATAGGGTTTGCTTTGTTCTCCCTCCTGGAGAACTGATTCATAAACATCTGCCGTACATCGCTGCTGACATTTAATCCTTATAATTCATACAGTTGTTATCTCAGCCCTGCGTGCTCTAAAACCCAGCCCTACTCCAAGCCTTTCTCTTGATTAATCCAGTTTTCCCAACTCCTAATGATTTTTTTGTGTGTGTGTCTATGTTATCGCCTGCTTCTAAGTCAATAAAAAAATATATGCTCCTCACGACATCTAGGCATTTCTCTTGTTTCAATTTGGCAAGTACAACTGATGCACAGGGCCTCACAGTTATGGTCCAAATAACTCCCCTTTTGACTGCATTGTTTCAACTTATATTTTGTTGTGGAATATTTCTTTACACTGCATGAAGATACGTTATTGTGATTGGTTTAATAAAAAAGCTAAATGGCCAATAGCTAGGCAGGATTTTTGATGCAGAGCGAATGCTGGAAAGAAGAAGGGCAGAGATGTGGGGAGTCACCAGCCAGATGCAGAGGAAACATGACATGTAGGAGCTGGGATAACAAGCCATGAGCCGTGTGGCTACATGGAAATGAATAGAAATGGGTTAATGTAAGCTGTAAGAGCCACTTAGAAACATGCCTAAGCTATAGAAAGACGTGCTATGGTATTTTAACATTCTATTGGCTGTATACCTCTGGCATACCCAATCTTGGCTATTTTTGCATTTCCTTGATGTTATTTTAACTCATTTTACATTTTATACCTAGATTATTACTGTAATATCACACCTACTGTTTCAGCTTCCCCCTTTACTATCCTGGGCTGGTAGTTAGTCTTCTGAGCCACACACATACTACATCACTTCTTACTTAAAAGTCTTTGTTTAAAAAGTAAAGTTAACATACCAAGAAACACAATTCACTGTGGCATTTTCAACCACATGTGTCCTCATACTATGCTTGAATTCACCTTCTTCCCCGTCATCCTTTGCTTGCCTCCGATCAGTGGGTCATTCCCTCACTCCCAGCAAATAGTCTCTTTCTGCATCTAACGTCACAGGGACTCTATTACCTCTCTTCCTCAGCTCCCCGCTGCCTCTATAGTATATCTAAAACTCTTTCTTAAGGTACCTTTGGCTTTTCAAATTTAATTACATTTCTAGATTTGTCTTCAGCTATTTATCCCCGATCCTGATATCCTGGAAACCATTTACCATCCTTTATATCACGTTTTCATCACCTTTTCTTGATATCCTTCCTTGACCTGATACCTGCAGTCTCCTTGTTTACTCAGCTGAAATCGGGTTTTCCCTTAAAATCTAATGAAAGAATAAAATTCAATTCACGTGGCTTCTCTTGAAACAAGCTGAGTGATGTCATGTACTGGAATTAATTGTATTAAATAAGCTGAACACATTCCCACCCCGCTGTTAGAGAAGTCTTAATCATATTCTTTTCATATAGCCACAAAGAGCCTACGCATGCATCTTAAAAGCTTATAGGATTCTGTGGCCGTCTGCTGTTTGGAAAATTAGTACCTTGGACGAGGTGTGTCTTTGCTGGAGGAAGGTCTCGCTTCGCAGCCTTGTTCCCCCGTCCTTTCCCGTCATTTTGCTGTTCCTGTGCTTCTCTGGGGTCACCTGGATTTGTTCGCAGGTCAGGGACTTGTCGTCCATCCAGTGCTTCTCTCCCCTTGTAACTGCCTCCTCCTTTTCTGTCTGATGATCTGTCTGTTCTTGCTTCTAGAGAAGTGAGTTTTGGCACCATTACAGGTCGTACCTCCAGCTGTGCCTTGGACTGGACAGTGGGCGATTTTATAGCAGGTGGTGGCACTGGAGGGGGTGGAAGATCTAAAAGGAAGATTTTAAATGTGTCAGTCCTCGCGTGTCTACTTTCTTCAAGACTAGATTTATCATTGGAGGCACATTCAGTTTTAAAATACTGTACTTTACATGGACTAGAGAAATTAAAGGTAACAAAAATAAAGACTGATAACTTAAAATTTATCATCCAAGCACGGAAAAACTGAATGATAGAGCCATGATTTGAAGACCACTACTACAGGGCTAGCTACTACTGTGCAAATTTTCCAGACTCCAATACAGCACAGCTTCCTATCTGAGCTCAGCATACATTCCCAGGTCCTAGATGAATATTCTCTTACATCTTTAGGCAACCTCTTCAAATTGATTGAAGCTGGCACTTAAGTTTTAATTGCCATCGCTAAGCTGGCCTTCTTAATTTGTAGGTGGAAAGTTCCACACAGATTTTTTTTTTTTTTTTGAGACTGGGTTTCTCTGTTGTTTTTGGTGCCTGTCCCGGAACTAGCTCTTGTAGACCAGGCTGGCCTCGAACGCACGGAGATCCGCCTGCCTCTGCCTTCCGAGTGCTGGGATTAAAGGCGTGCACCACCACCGCCAGGCTCCTCGTAGATTTTTAACTTATTTTCTGATATCGAAGATGTCTACTAGCAGACCAAAGACTTGAGATTCTTAATCTCTACTGCTCTTTCTGTCATTTCATTTGGTCACACATATCTACAGTCCAATCAAGGCTCTCTTCACCCTGTACCCAGATATTTTCAACCAGATCATTTCTGGCAAAAATGGAGGCTAATTTCTTGTTTTATATGTACACCTACATTTCACAGGTACATTCCAAGAAATATTGTTTTACATTTTATACCATATTAGTTTGAATTCTTTACTTCATGAATGGGTTTCAAAATGAAAGCATGCATATAGTTTAATATCTATAAAGCACATTTTTCTTAAGCAAATCTGCAATTCATAAAAATAATTCTTAGAAACATTCCATGAATAAAGATAAATATACCTGAATAACATTTGGTAAGTTGACATAATGTGAACAAGTTTTCAGGGACTTGACTGTGATGTGAAGGATGTTCTAACAGTCAATATATGCAAAGATAGGGGATGAAATATTATGATGGAATGCTTAAAAGAGAGCAAAGATTACATCTGAGAGATTAAGAATTAATTAAAAATGTGTAATCTCATGAAAAAGATTTAGTTTACTTTTATTTCATTTCTGTACATGTTTGGCTTCATGTATGTGTGAGCATCACACGCATCTTGGAGGCCAAGGTATCCTTGGAGGACAAAAAGGGTGTTGAATCACCTGGAACTGCAGTTATAAATTGTTTTAAGCTGTGATGTGGGTGATGAGAAAGGAACCTAGGTCCTCTGCAAGAGCAGCAAATACTCTTAGCTTCTCAGCCATCTCTCCTGTCTCTCTTTGTGTAATCTTACAATGCCTTCTCCTTTTATAGAACGCCCCTCACATAAATTAAAATACAAGAACACATATGTAGGTAATTCTGCCAGTGCGGCAGAAATGTGCTAGCCAGATTCAATGCTCTATTTATGTAACTGCTTAAAGTCTCAAGACCCTGCAATTAATGATAAATCAAGTCAAAATAACATCATTCTAAAGAGGATGGTGAATAATTTATGAAAAGTAGGACCGGAGAAATATAGATTTGGTTTTTAAATCAAATATGCAAATGTATTGCGAAGGTTGAAAAGCGGGGGAGGAAAGAGTCTATTAGAAGGTCCTAGAAATGTACTTTAACTCCACAAGACTTCAGTTGATAAATATTCATATATTTTAATCCTATCTTCCGTCTGGGTTAAACTTGAAACTAGCAAATGCAAAATAAATAAATAATCAGCCCTTTTAGTAGAACCAGAGGATGAGGACGCTGCTTCCCAGGCAAGTGTTCCCTGGGTGTTATGAAACCTTATATTTACTTACAGGGCAAGACATGGCTACGACATTTGAGAGGCTGGCTGGTGGGCTCTTTTACTGAGAATTATGTCCTTGCCAAACACTACACTGAGAGTCACAACCTCCACTATCTAAGAATGCGAATGTATTTGGCATCATTTTAGGAGCAATAAAATTAAAACGAGCTTGCTAGATGGGGTCTAATTGAGTAGGACTCATATAAAAAGAGTTTAGAGAACAATCGCAGACTAAGGGGGAACAGTGAGAAGATGACGCAGGAGGAGCACCTCCAAAGATGCAGCCCTGCTCACAACTCAGTCCTGGACTTTCCCCTCCAAGCTCTGAGGAAATGCATGTGCATTGCTTTCCCACAGACTGTAAAGTCCGTGGTACTGTTTGGTGACAAGTCATGGGTGGACCAGCCAAGAGGGATCCTCAAAATCTATAAGAAGTCCGAATGAAGTCCTGTTTATTCATTTTAATGCTTTAGAAAACAACTGGGAAAACTGAAATTTGAGTGACATTTATAAAGCAAAGATGCTATAAACTGAAGGTTATCTATTTTTGACAGTGTTCTCATAACTGATACACAGTAACTAGACTCACCCATCCCAGTCAATATACTTGTGGAAAAGGCAAAAACTAAAACTAAAAATATTCAAATTCCTCTATACTTTACAAATATGCTTAATTCAGATTTCAACTAAGTACATCTCAAATTCTTTCTCCCATCCACCAATATTATAAAACCGTGTAAAAAAAACTATATTTCTTACTGGGATTCTTCAGAATATGATCTGCAGATTTTTTTAAAAAAATTATTTAATTTTATTTTATGTGCATTGGTGTTTCACCTGCACGTTTGTCTCTATGAGAGAGTCAGATCCCCTGATACGAGTTATAGATCCTTGTGAGTTGCCATTTGGGGGCTGGGAATTGAACCTGTGTCCTCTGGAAAGGCAATCAGTGGTCTTGACCACTGAGCCATCTCTTCAGCTCTTCAGATATATTATCTGAATGCAGTATAATAATTTGATAGAATTATTTTCTGAGAAAAATTACTTTTGTCTCTATTTCATAGCTGCTATCAGGAATATACACAGGCCAAGTGGTTGTGGTGCAGCCTTTAATCCCAGCTCTCAAGTGGCAGAGGCAGGAGGATCTCTGTGAGTTCGAGGCCAGCCTGGGTTACAGAGCGAATTCCAGGACAGGCTCCAAAGCTACACAGAGAAACCCTGTGTCAAAAAACCAAAGCAAACAGACAAACAAACTAATGAAAAGGGAATATACATAGATTGTGTAAGGGTATAGATCAAGAGAGAGAGAGAGAGCACAAAGCCTTGGATTTGAGTGCCAGAATTATAAAGTGTGTGTGTGTGTGTGTGTGTGTGTGTGTGTGTGTGTGAGAGAGAGAGAGAGAGAGAGAGAGAGAGAGAGAGAGAGAGAGAGAGAAAGTGTTATAGTTTGTATTTCTTTTGTTTGGTGCATTAAGAAAGATCTGAATTTTGTGGTTTTTATACGATTAATGCACATTTTAAGAGGTTAAATAACATGTAGCTTTTCAATGAAATTTTCAGAAATTAGCTGAAGAAACACTCTAGTAATCATAACTGAAGAATGGATGGTTACCTATGCTGAACGGAAGATAAAACTATAATTTAAAACCAGCGTTACTCATTTCTCCATTACTTATTTTCATGAGCTCCAAAAAACTATTAGCTTCTGCATTAGAGGAAGAACTGATAATTTACATCACCCCTTTCATGAGTTGAGCTATTCTAAATCCAAGTAATATTTCCCATTGACTTTTTAGCTTTACACACGTTTCAATATAGTCCTTTAGTATTCCTGAAATTAAACAAAAAATAACTTTGGTGATTTGTCATTCCATTTAATACTTTTTATTCTAGAGTTAGTTACTATTCATATTTGGTTTTCAAATCCATCAGAACAAGTCCTGGAGACTGCAGGACACAAACACAGCTAACACTTCTCAAGAATGGCATCTCTGATGCTTGTTAATCCAGCAAAGTTTCACTATTTAAAGCATTTTTGGAGGCCTTACTCCATGCAAGACTTCTCTATAAATACATACAAATGAGAGGTAGAAAGATGCACACAAAGTTTAAGGCCAGGATTTTCCATATGTGTTCAATTTAGATGTGTTTACATCTCGCTTTGCCATTTGACCGGCCTTCCAGGGAAGAGTCCTGCCTTCTCGATAATAAACATTGATAAAACAGCAATAAAACTTGTAAAATGCCATTACAGGGGTCCCATAAATGTAAGATCGCCAGTATAGTTTGAGGATTTACACCTAGTGTTTGTCCCTTCACGGAGGCAAACATGTGCAGAGTCACTGTAATAACCCTTCAGAATCAGATAATATCCTGACAGCTCACTTTCGCTGACAAAAGCATCCTGGGCAGGAGCCAGGAGGCCCAGGTGCGCCGTGTGATGCCAGTATTTAATGCGATCTAATATCAGATGGATGCTAGTGCGAGACAACACTCAGAATAAACTCCAGATAATAGCACGGACAACCACCCTTAGCAAAATTGCTTGTGCTCACCATGCTGTGAGCTTTGTATTACATTTTCCTGTCAAGTGGCAAGACTCACAGGGAAAAGGACCTCCCCAAAGAACCCCTCCCCATAACCTTGGATAAGGATCTATAATATTAAGCTTTCATATGATAATAGCAAATGAAGGCTTTTATGAAAAATTGCTGACTGGTCAAAAGAGGCCTAATCAGATTGTGGCTGCAGACACCCAGGAGGCGGAGAAACTGCCTGGGACACTCTTCTTCCCCGACCCCTTTAGCAAACTCAGAAAACTCGACAGGATGGGTGAGTCTGAGAGAATTTATCTTACATGAATTTCCAATAAAGCCCGAGGGGCTGTTTTATAAAACGCGAAGGTGGTGGTGGTTTAATAAATGCTGGGCCACCTGAGGCACTTTCATTAAAGGGTCTCTCTAGACAACATCACAATGCTTGCATTCTCCGCCTCTGCCCCCTTGAGATTACAAGTGTTCCCTCTTCAGCGAGCGTCCATATTGCAGGTGACGGGACGAAGAAAAGGACTTGAGGTGCCTTTGGGTGCTCAGACTAACTATAAACCCACTATGGTTGCGAAAAAAAAAATTGTTCCGGCATATTTACTGCCCTTTGTTTAACGGCAAATTTTATTTTGAAAAGCTAAAATGAAGAAAATGGAGATATTCAAGAGGTTTGCTGAGTGGACCTGGCAAAGGTTCATTCTACATTTATGACATCAGCTAGAAAACCACAGCCATGGTGTGAAACAATAAAATTAGCTTTTAATTTCTTAAGCAGCTGTTTAGAAAACTGCCAAGGCAGTTGACATGATGCGGAAGGATTCCACTCCTGTAAGTAATATAAGGTTACTGTTAGCGAATGTGTCAATGCGATCGCTAATGCCAGTGAATGCATTCGCTACCCATAGAGGAGCAGGGGAGTGACGAGCCTCACGGAGGCTGCCGTCCGTTTCGGGGGACCTACCATCTGTGTAGGCTTCTCTGCGCAGATGTCCTGGCTGGTGTTTCTGTTTCTTGGCGGGCCTGGCTTTCTGGATGACAGCAGCGCTCATGTTGCTGTCTGTAGACACGGGGCTCGTGGGCCTAGGGCACTGAGAGCCGTGGAAATGGCGGCGGCCTGAGGAGGAAAGCCAGAGGCCATCATTAAATTCCAGTGTCGCAGAAACAGCCAAAGCAAAACACTCAAGCTGGAAAAAAAAATCCTAATTTTAAAACATACTTCACACCCACCAAATGAGCTGTCCCCTCTATGTGTGCTGACTGCAGAAAATACCCTGAAAGCACTGTTAGGCTTTTGCATTTTGTAAAAACCACAGGACTTTTATTCTGCTAAAGTCCCCATTGTCTTTACATAAGGAAAACACTGCGATTACTCTTTTTAACTATCATCACTAAAATGGTTTTAAGACTGCTATTATTTCTCGCATCATATATTCAATGACTGTTGCTTCTTCAAGAGGAAGAATCGGATTCCTTAACAAATCTGTGTTGTGAAAAATGCACTGCCTTAATTATATCCTGTTTTCAATTAAGTCTGTATATGGCATTCTTTGAAGGTAGAACCCTGATAACTTAGCACTCTTGGGCATTCTCTTTGTAAGCGAGTGCTCTGAAATTCATCTAGCTTACGTATGTAGTTCCTAACCAAATGTACTTCCATGCTTTTTCTGCCTCAGGATATTTGTCAATCCTCACTATTCAGTGGCCCCTCCAAGACTCCGGTGTGTGGATGTTGGTTATTTTTGGAGTGACCACATTGCCAGGTCATCCTGCGAACTTAACCTATAAAGCAGACACGGCTCATGTCAGTGTCACCAACGTCCCTTGGAAAGATGACATACTATAATAGGTCAATGCACTTCATCGAAAAAGGCAACGAATGGCTTCCAGTGCTATGCTGACCTACAGTATTTGCCTTCTAGAAACTCTACCCACAAATCCACTGCTTCCTACTGAACCACAAGGAACTTCAGACCGACTCGGAAATCAGACACATCCTCCGGCAAGAAACGAGGGAAGCCACATCCGTTGAAATCAACACATTTAAAAGTGCTAACTGAGGCACATTAAATAATGGACATTAATGCAGCCAAGTGAGAAGCAATGTGATTGGGTTATCCATTCATATTAACTTCAAGTCTCATGATAAGCACCCCCATTTCTTGAGGATATTGTAATAGGCAGAGGCCAGTGCATGTTTGGTTCATTATAATTATGAACCAAATGAAACCAGAACTGCCACTAAATTACAATACAATAAAATATTAAACCCAACTCTCTTTAGCTATGATGGAGACTATTGCAATTAAAGCTACATCTCCATGAAAACAGAGAATTAGAGCTGAGATGGAAATCATTATTCATTCTATTGTATAAGGCCATCTACTACTCAAAGACCCTGAGGCAGAAGGTCGTTTACAGATGAATTTTCAACGTTATTCCTATGATTTGTTGACTTAATGAGCTGAAACGTGCCATTAAAGCAATCTGAAAATAGTGGTTTGAGATGCTTAATTTCATGTACTTATTTTTTTTACAGAAGATTAAGAACTATGGTAAAACATATATATAATTAGATTTTATTTATTTATTTATAAAGTTAATTAGGTTTGCATATATTACTACATTTAGCTGCTACTGGGAAAAACTATATTCAGTTGATTTTTATAAAACATAGGCCTGAAGTGAGTAGATATTCTGTGATAATGTGTTGATAAATATTAGACATCTTTTTCTGCACAATGAATAATATATGTGGTTTTGTACTTTAAGTAAAACATCAATGAATATATTCTATACTACTAAAAAGTAATGACCAGTACACTATCTCAATAGAGTAAAAGATCCTACCAATATGACAGCCATTATAGTATGAAAATTAAAACAATAGGCAACAGTTATTGACTTGTAATGATCTTTTCTTTTCCTGAAATATGTTCATTTCCTTTTGATCATACTGTTTCCCTCAACTATTTGTGTTTTCTTGGCTACCAGAAACCAGTGCCTATCAGGAACCGAGCCTGCCTGTCCTGCCTTCCTCCTGGAAAGGGTGCACCCAGCTTATACCAGGAGTCAAAGTATCACACTTCCCTCCAATGGTGCTTCCTTCAGAAATTGTGATCATAGTTATGTACGCAACCTCCACATGCTGATGTAGAGGTGAAGAAGCCATTTCCCAAAGGTTTGAGTGTTCCAACTGGTTATTTCCTCATTTCTCTTACAGAACTGCTAATTAAACGGAACTATCAAAATGAATTTCATTTTAGTGACTTTATGCATAAAATCTATTTATATTATGTATATAGTAACACGAAGTTCATTTTATTGAATATATTTAAACCTTAGAGAGATTTTGTCAATTGCCTAAAAAGTATTTGCATACATGCAGAAATATAAATATGCAATATTTAATGTAATGTAATGTAAATATATATGAGTACATTTGCTATAGTTATCATAACTGACAGTATAGACAGTTTCTCTCCATCATCTCATACAGAGTTTATGAAATAAAAGTTAATACACTATTTTAAAAGTCTTAGTAACAATAAGGAAATAATCAAACCAAGTCGTATTTTTGAACTTTGCTTTCTGTGGGCACTAAAATAAGAGGAAAAAAAACAGAGGATTTTTTTTTTCACACAGGACACATGATGGGGACACTGTTAGCAACAAAGACACGCATCTCTTGGTGACGGGTGTGCAGGACTCACCAGCAGCATCCTGCATTTGGCGCCGGGCGACTTTCAGGCCAGCGTACTCTGCCGCTGCAGCGACTGCCTGAGCAAAATCAGCATCAGTGAAAAAGGAGCCATCAGATGAACTGACACTGGAGCGCCCACTCGAAATGTTGTCCTCCTCTGAGGCTGAGCCCCAGCCATTGATCATGGACCCAGTGACAGAGCTCTCAAGGTCCCCAACACTGGAGGCTGGGGTCTGCTCAAGCCCACGCAACAAAAGCCTTCTAGTTTGCATTTTGGCAACTTCCATGTCAGCTTCGTCTTCCTCCTCTTCTGGGGCATCCGTATCCATATCTGAGACGAGAGGCCCCGAAATGTAGCCATAAGTATGAGGTGGGGAAATTGGCCGAGGTGGTGGAGGAGGACTCACGGGCTGCCGTCTGTGGAAAGACGGAGAGGAACAGCTCAGGACACCGCTTAAGACACAAAACACGAACTAATGGACGCGGAAGCTGAAGTTCACCGTGGCCAACGGCAGCCCTCCTAGCGTTTTAGTTTCTCTTCCTGTCACGGACATAAAATACACTGACAGAAAGAATGTCAGGGAGAGGAGGTGCATTCTGACTCACAGCTACAGTCCAGCATGAGAGAGAAGTCACGGGGTATCAGGGCCTTGAGGCAGTTGGCGACACTGTACCCAGCAGGAAGCAGAGGGAAATGGATACTGCCGACCTAGCTGCTTTTCTTTATTTATACCATCCAGGGTCACATCCATGGAATGGTAACACCCATAGCTGGGGAGGTGTTCCACCCTAATTAGTGAATGAAGATACCTGTCCTTCCCCCCAACAGGCCTATCGCCCAAGTGGTGCAGGTGTTTCTAATTTCTGTACATTGACAGTAAGAACTGGCGCATATGGTCTATTATTTATTCAAGTCAAAATAAAGATATTCAGTTCTCTAAATCTCATGTTTGTTCATTTAATTATGTTCACTTAAAAAAAAGGGTAAGGAATAATCCTTATTTGGGGTCCAATTGTATTTGTGCTAAAGATTTTCTAATATTCCCAACTGTTTGTTATTATTAAAGGTAATAACATTGTATTTGGGCTAAAGACTTTCTAATATTCCCAACTGTTTATTGCTATTAAAGGTAATAAACATTTGTCTTGAAACAGTTTGTTCTACACACATTTTTCTTCTCTTTTCTTTATCGCTACTCCTAACTATTTAGAGCAAATGGAGTCATTCACCTTGACAACATTCAGCAAAAATTCATATGATTAAAAAATACATATTCAGCATATGCCATAATTGCTTTTAGACTTTATTCTATTAAGAAAAGCTATGAGATCCAAGAACAATTTTCTCTGATTTAATCGCTTATGAGTTCCACTAAAGGTTATGAACTCTTTTTAAACTTTCCTGCTTTTTAGTGTTACATTACATATCTGTTCAAGCTTAACTGTATTCTACCCTTCAACAGTGGGCAGGCTTGTGTGGATGTAGCCACTTGACTGTTCAATAGGATTAATGCCATTTATTCTAAAGTCCCAGAATTTATTATGAATCAAAATAAGAAAATACTATAATACCACACTTATAAATAATGGGTCCTAGCCATTTGTCCAGATGACCACCATTTAAAAGTAAGTCTTTCCATAATCCACAGTGAGTTTAATATGGCTGAGATGGTGGCAATCATTTGGACACTAATGGAAAGCAACATTGTACAAAGAGAATGGCTCTTTTATTTGGAGCATGCACGCAGAAAAGGAAGACACAGGCGTCTTCATGGAAAAGTCCTGTGTAGTGATGCCTCTCCAAGCCAGGTGGAAGAGATAAGGTAACGGAGGATGTCAAGTGCGATGATCCAGGGTAGCAGCTCATCAAATTCTACACTCTTCAGAAGAATGACTACTAATTCTGACCAGCTGAGAACCGCCGGTAGAAGGCAGCTGTCATCAGGATCTGACATGTCACCTGGTCACCCCACGACATGGGCAGCTTCAAGAGAGGATACACGAGTGCTCATTCACATAAAGATATGGTGGGACTGGGCAAAGACTACAGGTGTCTGGGGACGCTCTCTCAGAGCACAGTTCTCATTACTAAAGCGAATTAGAGGCAGTGCGTCCCCTTCTCCACCATGACAATGCTCATTGAGTAAGATGAGATGGAAGAGGGTCCAGTGCTGTCCGCTGAGGAGATGAGCTGGCATTTGCTGCTCACATTCTCTCTCTTTTTCCTCAGGACTGGAAGAGGCAGGAGGACAAAATGAAAAGTCACGGCAGTGATGAGCCACTACTCCACGCCACCAAAGACTGCTACAAAGGATGTCTGGAAATGCATGATTACTGTTTTTAAATGAACAGAGCTGGGTCTGAAATGAAAGGTAAGCAGACAGAGAGATGCCTAGCAGGTGGTCAGTTCTCCCTATGGTCAAAATCACCCAGGGTTCTGATGTGGCTCTGTACTACAAAGAGGGAGAAGTAAGTTCAATGCCACACCATTTCAGTGTGGGCTGGCCATTCTTTGAAGTAAGCAATTTTCTGTTTTGGATCCCAATAAACGGAGACACCTCAATAAACTTACTTTATTACTTAAAATTGAACGCTATAAAAGAAATGATTTTGAAATACCACAGTCAACTCACTGAGACACTGGCCAGCCATATTTTACAGTGTTAATTAATTCTTGTAACTTGCTGGTTTGTTTTGTTATCATTTTACACAGAAGTATACTGAGATTCAAAGGCTGCAAAGTTCTTGTAGTTCTTCTATGTAAGTTTGGAATTAAAAGCGTGTCCTATTTCCCAGGCTACGACTTTCCTCCTAGGAATCATACTGGCTCCTCTCCCCACCTCATATTTTTTAATATAGGACAAGGACAGACATTTTAAAAATAGATGTGTAAAAAAAACAAACTGAGAAATGAAAATTAACACGTTATATAAAAGAATTATATGCATATAAAACATATTACATAGAGTAAGCATGTCTTTACATATTTGCATATATACATATATAGAAATATATATACACACACGTACACACACAAACTACACATATGCATTCCTACAATATAGGGGATTAGTTTTCATTTCTGGGTGGGTTTAATTTATCTGCGTGTGTGGCACTAGAAGAAATATGAAAAATGTGCCAAAGCTGAAGTTATTTAAAAGATTAAAATGGATAATTGCTTCAATGTGGAATGTGTTACACACAGAGAAGGAAAACCATTGTTCAATTTGGAGTGTAATAAAACTGTGTACTTAAAAGATAATTTACTGCCTTTGTCAGCGTTCATAGCCACAAGAGCAGGCAACTTTTGTTTCTTTTTAAAGACATGTTAGGGTTTTAAGCACAAAGAGGACTGTTTTGACCATCAATAAATGGCAATAAATTGCTGTGGAAACGCCAACTCCGATGAGAAAGGATGCCAATACTGTTGTGCTTAGAGAATTTACATTCTGAAGAGAGAAAATACCTTCATGTTAAACAGGGGCGGGTTTTGTAACTACAAACCACGCAAGTTCCGAGAAAAGGCAGAAAAATTTATTCAAACCATCTGTAAATAAGGCCAGCCCAGGGAATGTGTGATAAACATGTACAGTTTGAAATATGTAATATATTCTATTGAAAAACAAAAAGCTATTTTAGGATGCTGCGTGCACATGGGGCTTGTCGCAAATGAACCTCAACCCTCTCGTTCTTCCCCTCAGGGGTTTCTGTGTCTCATGAAATAATGTACTCGTATATGTCTGCAACTGTCTGCAACTCACAGCACTCAGAGCTGCTGCAAAAATGATGCCCCCATAAATATATTCCGGAGGAAGGGGAGAGGGTCCATTAATGTAGGAAGGCAGGTGTAGCCATGGCTCACCATTCAACACTTACCAACCCAGGCACAAACAGGAAAACCTCTGAGATTTTTTTCAAACGCTAGCATTGCATAAATGTTCGTGTAATTAATGATATCCTATTTTTAGAAAGTATATTTAATTTTGCTTTGTCATTTGAATTTCTTTTTCTCCCAAGAATACTAAGTTCAAGCTATTTATATTAAAAAAATACAAGTAAATTTTCTAGCCCATATGTGAATGTTATTTTTATTGTTCAGGACATTTTTGTTAAATATTAACTGTAGCAAGGCAGCATCACCTAATATCTTTGAAACAACAAATGTGAATGAAGTTTAAACACATTATTTTTATTGTAACCAACTAAAAAAATGGCAGTTCCCACTTTACTGAGTCTTAAATATAAATGGAATATCTTGGGAATACACTGGAGACATTACAATATTTATAATTCAAGTCTCTCTCTCTCTCTCGTGTGTGTGTGTGTATGTGTGTGTGTGTGTGTGTGTGTGTGTGTGTGTGTGTTGTACATGGAGCCAAATGACAATCTTGGTATTACTCTTCAGGCAATATAGGTTATGTTGTTGTCAAAACAGGTCACCTTGGTTGGCCAGGAGTCAGCTTATTCCTGTCTCTACAGGGACAGGATGACAAAAAAATCATATATAGCAAACATAGGCTAAAATTTGTATATTTTAGACTGTTTTTCAGTATGTTCATAACAACCTCCTACTCCAAATTATCTTTTAAAATGAGACTTGGTTAGTCTCCCATTAAGAAAAAGATTTTCATCTTGTGTCTGGATAGACCACATGAGTTCTTCGAGCAATACAATACAGCAGAAGTTAAGGATAACCCCTGGTTCTCAATGTGGTCCTTATTGGTCTGACAACTTTCTTGCCTTGACTTGAAGCCAGCTGCCACTGCAAAGCGCTGATGAAGCCTGGTCTATGGGGTGAGAACCTGGAGGAGAATATTAAGTAGCAACAGAGAGAAGCCACAGAGCTCTGAGACCTCATGGGGTATGAGAGGAGAAGGAAGCCACTTGACAGGAAAGCTGAACTGGAGGTGAAGATTCCATAAGAATTTTTTTCAGAATTCCTGACCGGTGGACACCATAAAATGGTTGTGCCAGTGACCAAAGAGCTTGCTAAACAGCTAGAGAAGAACGAAATTCAGCATTATATTATGAATTCCGGTGAATAAAACAGACACAGCAGTTCCTACATGCATGGAAGACACAAACAATAAATCACACGCTCATAATGCAGTATTAGAGATGTCCCTTGGAAGAGGTTGGCTAGGATCCTGAAGTGTCTAAATTCATATTGAGGTGACAGGAAGATGGAGATTGACATTCATTCTTGAATCTAAAGGACACACAAGTGTTAGGAAGATATGATGGTGTTCGACAACGAAGACTTAGAACATGCAAAGATCTTGGGGTGAGCAAGAATAGGGTTCAGTCCTGAGGTGAAAGAAGAGCCTGATGACAGCAACCGCTGCGACCATGGGTAAGGATGTAAGGATGAAGTGATTGAAGAAAAGGTCACAGATGGTCCTGACTGCTCTCTGGGTAATGCTGCCTCTGTTTTCAGGGAGATGGGGAGTCACTGCAGGACTTCAAGCAGTCTGAACTGCAGGAAAATGCCTCAGCAGAGTCTGCAGCAGGAATTCTGACTGAACAAGGGGCAACTACATACAACAAGACCATTCAGTGGACGCGGCAAGGATGTAGTCAAGGGGAAAGGCTGCCAGAAGAAACAGAGCACATTAGGACTGGTGTTTGTGTGTCGCTTGTAGTAACATACCGGAGTGATATTTAGGTAGTAAAAGCTTTCAGGAAAACAAGTACTTGGATATACGGGCATACAGGATGTAGAATGAGATCTGTAGAGACATAACTATCACTAATGGGTGCAACAGCAATGAAGTAGCGGGTGATGCAAAACAGAACACATCTTTTTGACAGACATGCAGAGAAGAAAGTAGAGGCTGCATTCAAGATTCCACATGAGATTCCACCATTGTTCACTCACGGAAAAGGAAGACACAATGTAAACACCAACATTCGGGAACAGGTTAAACAGATTACAAGATACATTTAACACCAAAATGTCTACGTTAGAGATGATCGCCGTAGAAAACACACTGCAATGGAGATAGCAGCTTGTGAAAAAATGCTAACAGATGGTACGGAAAGAAATGAGAAAATATGCAGAGATAAGGGCTTCTGCAGCTCCTTTTTATGTGGATAACTATCTAATTTATTTTCTGAGGTTATAAAATAATTACACCATTTCCTCTTCCCTTTCCTTCTTCCACCTACCCTTTACTGAACCTTTTGACATGATTACATAGATTACTGTCACTTTTATAATTTCTATATTGCCCAAAGTGGACCTTTATTTTGAAAATGTCTATAATAAACATATAGGATATGATTGTTACAAAAAGCAATAAGCACTATTAATTTTTTAAAGTGTGTTTTCATTGACTTTGTCAATGTCCAGTGTCCAGTCTAGCAATGCTGCTGGAAATCAAGTTTATGTACCTCATGGCCTGAATATAATAGCTCTCAAGGCATTCAGTATAATGAAATTGTTTTTCAGTTCGGGTATTTAAATGCTTTTCCCAACTATAAAGTTTCTCAATATCAAATAGTAGAAAAAACACTGAAAATTCAAAGACTCAGGAATTCTCTTCTCAAAGAGTCTTTAATTCAAATAGAGGAACAGATACAAATGCCAAAGCAACAAGCAATCCGATTAGCATGGCGGTACAAGTGTGAAGAAAGCTCTGTAGAAAGCATGAAAAAAACGGCTCACCCTTCCACCCTGGGCTCAGGAACCAGAGCAGAAGAGGTGGAGAGGCTGGAGGAGCCAAAGGATAAGGGAGTTTCCTGTGAGATTGTAGTATTCTAGGAATGCTAGAAGCTACCCTGAGATCATGCCAACATGACTGCCTGAAGAGGCGCTGAACAGGAGGACATCAGTGGACAGTCTAACTCAGATTGGGAAAGCTAAAGAGGCCTCAGCCCTACATAAAGAAACACGGGAAACGAAGGAGTGTTGAGAGCAGAAGAAATAGTCTTTGCTGGGGAAGAACACACCATTCGATAGTCAATACCAAATGGTCAGCCCTGAAAATGTACATAGAGAGACTGAGCAGGGCATAGTTATGTATTCAGAAATATATATGTACATCTACATACACACATATACATATATATGCATACAAATATTTGCATATAACAACAATGAATAGGAAAAGAGGGTATGGATTTTCAGAAAAGCAGGAAAGAATATATGGGAGGATTTCAAAGGAGGAAGGAAAGGAGAAATGACATAATTATAGTATAGTCTCAAAAAAAAGACTAATTTAAAGGAAAAATGTGGCTTAGTATTCCCCCAGGCAACTGGAGGACAGCATTGGAGAGGGGGAGTGGCCAGACTCACAAGGCCGAGACATAGTAGGCTGATCATTCTACAATCTACATAAGACAGCCACTAAGCTCAAGAAACGTGAAAATATTGTAATACTCAAGAACAAAGTCTGGAATGGCTAAGCAAATTTGACAGCTATCAGAATATAAGTAGTGGGTGAATCATTTCATAGGGTGAAGATATCATATGTTGACAACAGCCTGTCCCAGACACTTAACTTGCATTATCTTACTTGATTTTCAGAACAACTCATAAAATGCTGTCAGGCAGGAAACTTGAGAGGGATAAAGACTGGGCGGCAAAGGAATGGAGCACAATAATACAAGCAGGATACAGAGAGCTAAGGTGTGAATGGGAACCCCGGAGGTGGAAGTTAAACCACATTAAATGACGGGNGGGGGGGGGGGGGGGGGGGGGGGGGGGGGGGGGGCCTGGAATGAGAAGAGAGGGTTCAGGGGAAGAAACTTTCAAGGCCACAGAGTTAACAGTGAAGTCAGGGATTGGAAGAGGACAAAGAGGCAGGGTCAGGATAGAGAAAACGGAACTCACTTTTGTTTCAAAAGAATGTGGAAAAGATTACTAAGGGAAGGCAAGAGGACAGGCTAGCCAAAAGGCGGTGTGGGGACCCACATCTGTTACTTCTGTAATAGGGAGGTCTGGAGAATCAGCACAAGTTCAAAGCCAGCCTGGGCCATACACAGAGATCCCGTCTCAACAGAGCAAAATATAAGCAAGTAACTGAGTAAATGAACAAACCACCACCAACAACAAAAGAAATAAAAAGGCCGTAGAATAATCTGGAAGACAGTGGTTCCATAGGCAACCCAGAGAGGTGTAGCTAGGCAACAGGAAATTTAGGTAATTTTAGAGAATGAAAGAATGCTGAGGTATCCCAGAGCTTAATGGTGTCTATTAGCGCCTCATTTGCTTTTAATAAGAATAGCAGAGATGGTCTGTGGTCTTAATAGGGAAAAGAGATGCCTTATTTGCTCTCAATCTTCATATAGTTGCAAGGATTAATACTATAAATTTACATATATGGCGACCCAGTTCTACATAGACAAAAATCTCCATCATTCATAAGAAGGTTTAAAAATCTCCTTTTATAGAGACAGCATGTTATTTACATTTAGTAATAACCTTTTAGAGTACTTAATAAGCACTGTAAATTGTGTCTTAATCTACAGGGTTAAATTCAAGCAGCATATGCTAGAATTTGTTTTATTCATGAATATTGAAGGAAAATCTTCTGAGGCAAATAATGTGTGCAGTTTCAAAGGAATCAGTAAAGCCACAGATACATAACACAATGTGTCAAGGTCAATAAAACAGTGCAAACAAAATCACCAACGAAAAGAACTAACAAGACACAGTAATAGTTTTTCTGTGGTAGAAACGACATGCATATTCATTGTAAGTAATAAAACGGATTGTTGGAGATGCTCAATAGGTTAAAAACCCATGCCTGGGCATGCACATTGATACTCACACTTATACACACATGTCCTATTTGTAGCCTGGACAGAAATATTCCAGCCCAATAGTTACAGCAAAATAAAGACATCTAAAGCCAACATAAAATAAATATACCAACCCTGTTACAATGATATTTTGCTGGACTTCAAATGACAAGAGAAAAAGTCTTTTTTCTGCACACCAAAGAGCTATGTCATCCATATATAAAAAAATTTAGAGCATGAAACACTCACCATCAAAAACACAGGACTCACCATGAGACAGGTGCTCGTGAATATAATTATCATAAGCACAGGTGAACGTTTAGGCACATTATCTTCCAGTTACCAGTTCATGGGGGTCAGTTCAGCTAATGTGAGAATCAACAGTGTTATTGGTGTGTCCATTCATTGTGCAGGCTGGTAGCCCAAGCACACGCTTATGTGACTCAAAAATTATTGCATGGTACAGCATTCAACAACTATCTCTGAGGAACAGAAATCCTGATTGGCCAGCAAGGCAGCTAGAGAGAACATACCTCCTGTCTGGCTGGTGGGCCATGTGGCCAATGTCCTCTGGACAATCCTGTAACATGGGCTGGAGTTCCTCCTGGGGCGAAGGGGTGAGAGTGGCTGTGGACTGGTGGCTATAGGACACAGCTGCTGGAGAAGAAGCAGCGCCCCGTACCGGAGGTGTGGGGCCTCTTTCATCCTCCTCCTCTTCTAATTCATCCTGCTGCAAATACATCCTTGCAGGTGGCACAGGACATGGCATTTCTTGGTCATAGCTACAACGAATGATAAGAACGTGCATGAAACTCTTTGTATCAGAGAGTCCTGGCACTAAATTCCATTCAAATCTGTAGGTTCTGGGTCTCATTCAGGAATCGTTATGAAGAAACAGCTCATTGGTAGAAGTGATAGATAGCACAGTTTAGGAGTGAGAAAGTCTTACAAAAGGAAATAGCTTTGCATAGTTGTTTCAGAGCATCTCCAACATCCTTGGGACCTTCTGGCTCTGTCATTCATAGGTTCTTTAGGAAAAGATGGAAAAGGTGCTGCAAATGGCCCAAGCTGATGTTCTACGGAGGGAGAAACCCTTCCGAAGGGACTCAAGTCATTTAGTCTAGCACCACCCATGCTTCCTCTGGCACTACAAGTATTGGTTCTTTAGTTGGATACAAGACTGGTTGGTTTGTAATTAGGGTTTTGAATGCAAAGCACAGTGGCCATGAGCAATTTTATCCAATCTTTTTATCCAAAACAGAGCTGCGAAGGGCATCAGGATGAGGACAGGGAATGCAAGTGCTCTTCTTTTTCTTGCCCCAGGGCACTTGCATTCATTTCGATGGCAGAGAAAGATCATATTGTATAAACTGCATACTTCTTCTTACTCTCTCTCCCTTTCTTTTTCTTTCTCTTCTATTTCAGAGAGACCCCAGGTCTTGCTTTATAATCCAGGCTAGCTTCAGTCTCAGAATCTGGTTGCAGCTTCCTTACCACGGGGATAATAGGCATGTACCAGGAAGCTGCTTCTGTAAGCCCCCTCTTTACTAATATTCCACAACCTGTTTGACGTCCCTCAATCTGAAGAGCTGATGCTCAAACACTGTGATGGTTTTGTGTATTCTTTTCCTTTTTTCATTCTAATAAGTTATCCTTTGCCCCTCTTGCCTATGTTACCTTTGTTCTCAGGAAGCACGGTAATTTGTTCTCATATCTAGATATCTTATACTGTAGTCTTCATATTTTTATCTCTTGTGCATCAAATCATTCTCCAGCTCATCTCTCTCCTCTCAGCAAGAACTACATAGTCTAGTCCTTTGCCTGTGTTTGCTGTCTGTGCCACTGCATTAACCTTTCAACTCATCTCTTGGCTCCTGATAATTCCTCTCTCCAGTATCTTCAGTGGCTCCAAATTTGCAAAATTAATTGTGCACCACCACTCAGAGATCATTCATTTACCCCAAAGCAATAAACTATTCTTTCATTGCTTAAACAATAAAGAAGACACAGGCCAGATACTCAAGTATCTGCCGATCTGGTCTCCAGCTGCCTTCTGAGCTTCTCCCCTCCCTCCCATGTGTTTCCTGTTAGCTCTCCAGGAGTCCACATCTCTGTGTGGTCCCAGTGTCCATAAACCCCCATCCGCTATTCAGAACCCTCTCATGTGTCAAGATGGCGAACAACTGCCATTTGATCAGAGAGCCTTCATCCTTCCCATTCAAAACCATCTTCTTCGGGGGCAGGCATTGTAATGCCTAAAGGTTTTGTTTTATTTTTTCTTTCTTCCTATAAACTTCATGTTAATAGTGTGTGTGTGTGTGTGTGTGTGTGTGTGTGTGTGTGTGCTAAGCAGTAACTACTGTAGAAAAGTGGCTGGGACAGCAACCTTTTAAAAACAACAGCTGAACAGATCTTTGTTACTTGCACATTCTGTGCCTGCAAATTTACTGACTCAGTAAAATTTATATATAACCGCAACATTGGCCTGGGTGACATTTTCATGGTCATTCCCACATCTGCACAGAGGCCCAAATCAAGCCACCTGCTGTGGATGTTCCCAGCTAAGGTTAAAAAAAATGTATAAATAACATGGCCTGCTTTCAGGAGTTCATGTTTACACCCTAAACAACCACCCTCCTAGCAGCTTTTATAGTTCCGAGCTTCTTTCTTAATTTCTTTCATGTCTTTTGAATTTTGCACAATATTGTTGATTTTCCTATTTGTTATGACACCTAATGGAGGTGCCGAAATACCACGGAACTAAGGAAGGTATGTGTAAGGAAGGTGACGGGCTTCATGTCCCTTAGAGGTGACTATGCCCAGAAATGATCTAGTGCTGTTGACTGTGGGCATCACATTGGGGAAGAAGAAGAGATGTTAACTGAAGTATATCCTAAACAAAATGACCATAAAATATAAGGATACATTGACAAAAATCATTGTGGGGAGGCTCTTAGGAACTCCTTCCTCTCTGGGCATTCTTTTCAGTAATTGAGCATCACCAGCATAACTGTTATATATATATATATATATATATATATATATATATATATGAGACTTGCCTATAAACATTTTCCTGTATAAGAACATTACTTAATGAAATATTATTAGGAAAGAGAAAGATGGGGCTTTATTTATGGGCAGAACTGAAACTGTTAAAACTTTTTTTTTTTTTTTTTGGAGGAGAACAAACTAATCAAACCCTATTTCTGTTATTTCGAGTCACTGAAAAGACTGTATGTTCAGGTAAATTACACTTTTTGGCTGTTGAGTCTCTGTTAGGAAGTTTCTCTTTTGATGCCAATGGTGAGGCCGCTTTTTATTTTGTCTTGCATACCATGTCCAGTGATAGATTCAGGAAAGGGTAAACAGCACACTTGCTTCTTAAATTATACCATGCGGTGTATTTATACTAATAAATGCTTTCAGAATCAGTTTTGCAAAATTTAAATTTCTAAATAAACTGTTTGCAGCACAATGTAATATTATCAAAGAGTGCTTTCCAGTATACTGTGAGGTGTACAAACTGATGCAATGGTTATAGGAAAAATTAAGGTCACAAGGCCATGGGTGTGTTCTGAGAAATCCATTGCTAGAGAACATCATCGCATGCACATCATCGCCTGAACATCAGTGTGCACTTTTGTAAACTTGCATGTGACCCGACAGTCCACTTCTCAGCCCTGAAGTCTGCTATACTTAATATAGAAGAGAACAGAAGCAATGTATTTGTATTTCCAGAGACACTGAAGATAGAAAATGTGTAGTGGCCAGGCAGTGGTAGTGTACGCTTTTAATTCCGGCAGAGGCAGGAGTGGGGATAGGGGCAGGAACATTGGTAGGGGTGGGGGTGGGGGCAGAGGCATAGGCATAGGCAGGAGGATCAAGGCTAGCCTGGTCTACAGAACAAGTTCCAAGATGGCTGGTTCTATACTGAGAAACCCTGCCTCGAAGCCCCCGCCCCAAAATAAGTCCGATGAAAACACTATTGGACAGGGATTTTTTTCCATTCTATTATTATCTCATGGGGGTTAACATCATATAATATGTTTTGACACAGACTTCAGTTGTTCTATGAGTATGTACATTTATCTGAAATATCATGAAACCATGTATATATGGTTCCATGCATGAGCTTACATGCAGACACACTATTTTAATACATGCATACACATATGGGAGTAATTAGATACATGTGTATACATAGAATATGTATGTCAAAGAAGTTTCCTAAAACTTAATTAAGATTTGAGGCAGCCCTAGGGAGAGCTTCTATATGTGTGCATATAAAACAAGTGTGTATATACAGCACATGGGTCTAATTTTCAGACGGTAAGGAAGTTTCCTAAACATTAATTCATATTTGTGATTTCTCTGAGGAGGGCCCTTAGGTCCTTCTGTTTGACTTAGAGGCTGGTGTCTGTGAACTTGAGTAACGTCCTTTGGCAATACAGGTGAGCCCCGGCTTGTCTGCTCTGGAGAACATAGGTGGCCCCTCTCACCGGGACAGCCCCCTTACCTTTCATCTACGGACAGGCTGTATTCTTCACTGTTGCTATGTGGGGGAGGATGCGCCGGAGGAGGGGGAAGCAAGTCTGCCCAGTTCATTCCGCCCTGCTTGGGTGCCTTTGGTGTCCGTGCCCCTTTTTTGTGTCCTTGACTCCCTAGAAAAGAAATAAAATACACATCTTTTGTTTCTGACTCTTACATTTTATTTTCCAATTATTAAAGGTGTTAATATTTCTGCTACTATTCTACAGTTCATCACACACACACACACACACACACACACACACACACACTTTTCTTCATTAAGCAAAACCTGATACAGGAGGCTAAATACTGCCAAGTTCAACTGCCAAGTACACAGCAAAGGAAGCAACATAAGCGTAAGTGAATTTTACAAGTCATATCATTAATAGCAATCTTCCTAGAGCAATTAATTGCATTATGGATTATCATCCGAAACAAATGAGCTGTGGACATATTTTCTGGAGTGCCTTTTTATTATTTAATTGCTGAATCCTAGAATACGATAAAATACAGATACGATCTATTAGTGTTCTACTGTAGCATTAAATCACTGAATATATATAATTTGTACTTGTCCACTGCAATGTTTCAGACACAATGAGATTGCTCATTTTCCTGGGGAAGGAGAGGTAGAGGTAAGATAAATTGCCAGAAGAACTAATACATTTAATGACAAAAGAAGGAAAAAAGCGCATCTTAAAAAAGTATTTTAACCACTATTTTTATAAAATTAGGCTTATAATAATAATAATAATTGGCATTCCTGAATATTTTCAGTAAATTGAAGTAGCCCAAGTACTCAATTAATATGGTGTTTTGATTTTAGAATGAACTTAACCTTTAAACATTGATAGCTGTATCCAAACTAATTTTTTGAGCGTTTTTTTAAAGTCAAAAGATACTAAGAGACAAAACTGGTTCACCTAACAGATTTCAGATTCATGCGTATATTATGAGCCCTGAGTCTGTAATTGTTTTTTCTCAGATGAGTCCCCAATATCACAGAATTACTTTAATTTTTCCTTATGACTCTGAAACAAGTCCCATGGGAGATGAAGCAGGCCTTAGCTTATTCAACGAGCCTTTAAAATGGTTTTAAGTCCCATGGGACGTTTCAGGCACAGGAACTGTTTGTCACGCTAGCTGTGCTTGGACTGGTCTGTTATTGCATACATTGTGGGTGGAGAGGCAGCTGTTCGTCATAAACGGTGACTATCAGGCTAAGGCCTGTGTGCATCTGTTCTCTAACACCTTCAGCTGCCTGCGCTGGAGGACCATGGGCATGTGTGATGGAGGTGCGTTGACCCAGGCCTTCCTCTTCTGCATCTTCCTTAAGAACCGTCTGCCCTAAGATGCTGAGCAGTGCAGTCCTCCCCTGAATTTCATTCATGGGCTTTGCTCTCCTCCACCTTTAAGATTTGAAGGTTTCAAATCTTCAGTATCCTTTCATCAAACCCCCGTAGAATAACCAATGATCACAGCAGCTTCAAGATCAGGTATCTAACATGGCGAATGCGGAAGCCAATTGCAAATCAATAACTTAGAATTATGTTTTTCCCTAATCATATACGGTTCCCTCTACAAATAGTTAAGAATTCCCAGATGAAATGGCATATAGTAACAAAATGCTTAAATATTGTATATGATTTACCCAAAAACGGATTCTTGAAATTTTATTCAAAACATGGAGCTTTTTCACTTTAAAGAAAAGGAAAAAATATGTAACACTTTGAAAGAAAAAAAATATTCAGTATAATCTGAAAAAAAAAAATCTAGGTAAAGGATCATTTCTGAGCGCCTTAAATTCACTTAAGAACCTTTCCGGCAAGGCTAGAAAATGCCACACCATTGTGCCTCGGGTAAAGGAAGATAGGAAACAGCATATGTGAGCATCATTACAGAAGAGGGCAGGGCCACTCGGCACAAAGACCCTAGCAACAACTCCTGCAGTTGCCAGGAAGCTCCATTCTTCCCTGTCCTGGAGAAGCATGCTCCACTTACGATCAATCGCTCTGTTCTCATTGTGGTGTGACTCGCCACATGTTAGTTCTAATAATGAACCGCCTTTAATTACAAAAACAGGACTTAACTGCCAGCAAACTCCCATCTGCAGCCCTATCAGGAAAACAGCTGGCAGGCAGCTGCAGCCGCACCCAGACCCACGGGGAAGCCTCGCTGTGGCTTCTGTGGCAGGACAGGCTGAGACTGGGAGGAAACTTCCTGAGCTTTCCAGCAAGAACGGGGAGATCTTAGAGAGACCGTGAACTATGAGAGGTTCCCGCCACCCCTCCAGCCCAGGTTACTGTTTCTCAGGCTTTCTTCTCCTAAAGTGCACCAAGTGGTAACTTAGCAAATTAATCACAAGTGTACTATTTGGGGCTATGTTTTGGCTAAGGGAAGAAAAAGAAGTTTCATCGCCTTGAAACATTATTTTATACTTTTGACCTTGCTAAGACTCAGTAACAAAGAAGAAAAAAGCGAGGCGTGGTATCTGATGCCAGGTAGGACAGGGGCTGTTTATTGGGCAGTCACTGCTTTAAAACTGCAGACCAGACCCGCATCTGCAGCTCGGAGGATCCAAAGTGCTGAGACACTTAAGTACAGAAACTCATTAGCACTCCGTTCATCCTTTCTCTCCAAGAGAAAGGCTGACACTGTCTGTGTCTGTACTTACCAGACGTACTACTGCCCCGATCTGAGCTGTTGTAAGATCCTCCTGTATTCTGGTCATAGGACTGGTTGTACGGAATGGTTGGGGGGATGGTGTCATTTGCCCGATAATCTAGACATTTCAGATAGAAAAAAAAATGTTTATTTCCGCTCAGTTATTGCACGTTTGTTTGGTTTATATTTCTAAGTAATGGAAGAAGCCAGCTGGATCATGTCCTAGTCTGGTTTTATTTTATTTTTTTTCTCTTCAGATTGCCAGGGTAGAGAAAAAGCTTCTTCTAGTTGAAGCGGACACATACATGTATGTACTTTTAAAATGTAACTCCCTCCCTCTCTCACCCCCTCCTTCCTCCCCCTCTCTGCAGAACAGAGGTATTGTAAACTAAGACAGCTGCCACCTGCACGCAGACATAACCTTTGTTCGTTCTCTTAGGCTGCCTCTCTGTGTAAGCACGCCAAGACTGTGCTTTATAGTCTAGCTTCAAATCATAACGTATTTAGCAGATTAGCTACATGCCCAACTCTGGTTAAACAGTAACAGAACAGAAAGATGTCAACAACATGAATCTAGTAAATTTCTAGATCCAGCCCAGCAACGCTTCTTGCTTGGGCAGAGGTGACAATGTAAACCTATAAGCCTGCCACTGGCACATGAGAGAGCACTAACTTCGTCAGTCTGTCTGCATTCCAGAATCTTTACTATCTTTTCACATGCTTAATTTGCTCTCAAGCAGGAGAAATGAGCAGAAGTTCGAAACTATTTATACACAGAACTTCTAGACCTTTCCGAGGCTCACAGTAAAAGCACACAAACATGGCGGGAAAAAAAAATGAGAGAGGAGTTTGAATGACCCCAGGGAACCCCACGACTGTGGAAACTGTCCTATCCCTGTCAGTGACTGTCAAGAGCTGCAGGAGCGTTAATGCATTTCATTAAATGGGGCTATTATATCAATCAAGTGCTTCCTTAAACTTGGGAAAATGTTAGATGACTTTATTATGAAATTAAAGCACATAGCATGGATTTAATCAGATGAAATGCTTAAATTACTCTTTGGTAATCTCGAGGTGTAAGCCCCGAGAAAATAAATCCTTGTCTCTAATTACTTACAGTAAAAGTGCATCTTCCACCTGTCTACTCGCACAACATGGTCCCATCTATTCAAATGAGAGCAATCTTGTTTTTCATAGAGGTACAGCTCTGCAATTCGCACTCTTACGGCAGGAGCCTGAAGAACTACAGAGGAATCAAGTACCTGTCTCCTCTGAGCCACACATCACAATACGGAGACATTCCCCGCAGGCCATACAATAGCATTCCGGTGCTTCCAGTTAATATGAAACTCAATTTATTTTAGGTTCTATACCGACAGACTTCAATCAGGTCAACCACAGAAATTTAGGTCCTAGAATTATACATTATAGCAGGCAGAGGAACCACATGAAGCGATACAAGAAATCTTCTCCAGTTCGAGTTTAATTTAATTATTTTTTCTTCAGTTTGATATAAAAATGCCATTCGTTTATATGACCATGTATTCGCAATTATCTTCCATCCTCAAGTGGAAAGGATGGAATAGTCTATTTATTGAGAATGGGAGGTATTGTGATAGCTGTACATCTGCCTTATGAATAAAAGATCGCATGTCCCAAGCAATCCCTCACCTACTATTAAATTTAAATTAATCTCGAAACCATTTGAAAATACTTATATATTATTATAAAATCAATTTTCCGAGGTTATTGTTGTGCTAATTAACTCTTTGACACTGGAAATTTTGCAGTCAAAGAAACAAGAATCATTTCAATAATCAAAGGGAAGTTTTGGCGTGGTAGTCATAGAACGGCTTTCAGTCAGTGCGGGGTTGAGGGGATCTCTACAGAAAGCGCAGTGACAAGAGGAACAAATGCAGAACCCTTCACCTTCACCTTTGTTCAGCTTGTTTTGCTCCATGATGTTATACTGAATTGGTGCCACTTCCTGTTTCTGCTGACCCGGAGGCTTCCAGTGTTTCTCGCTGGCGTCCCCGCCGCCATTGTTCATGTTGTTGCTGAGGTTTGCCTGGATGAGCTGCGTAGTGGCATAGGGAGTAGGCTGCCCTGATGGATTGACAAAACGCCCGTCCTTCAGATTTGGGCTATTGAAGGTTTTCATCTCATTGATTTTGTTACTAAGGTCCACATCACCATAAACAGTTGACTCAGGGAGCATCAGATTTGTTTGTTTGTTATCCAGTTGGTTGTTATAATTTGCTATACAATCAGCTACGTGCAATGAAGAGGAAAAGGAAAAAGTCATTCCGCATGGTTATTCGTGTCAAATTGTTTTTTTTCCTAAGAAGCTTCCTGAGTTATAAAGAAATTGGTCTATAAAGTACAAGTGTACCTAAGAGGAACAGAAGGAGTGAAATATTCACATGGGCTTTCAAAGAAAACCAAACTTGAGGAAATAGGAATATTCATATGTTTTTGAGTAGGAACCAAACAATTTGGAATCTCTGTTAGTGTCATGCATGATCCACTTTCAGATAGCTTTCCTAGACCAACTCCATTAGTAGGAATTACACTACAATAAATATAGATACATAGAGATCTGTATGTGTCACCTTCGCAGTTCCTGGCCTCAGGTTACCTACATTTGACGCTTTTGAAACAACAGAACTAAGCAATGAGATGGGGACTCAGGCCAGGGGCAAACACAGCTTCTAATCGCACTCTCCAAGAGCTGGTGTTTCAGTGTTTTAGGGAATGCTTCTATTCAGAGCTAAGGGGAATAGGGAGGAGTAATAATAAACAGTGCTCAGGAGGATTTTATCACTATCAGAGAAGGATGCTACCTAACCATTGTTCATGGTTTCATAATGACACCCCATGAAGTCTAAAATGACAATAATCATGGCAAAAGGAATCGTGGTCAACAGGGTCATTTAATCAAATAAAGACAGAAGTAATATCTAATATTTCCAACATCTCATTTCCAAGCTAACGTCTACCGTCAGTGAGATAATTAGAAACTCAATAACATATATATAAATGTATTTAATGTCTGCAGTTCAAACTATTAAGACAGCAGGAAGAGCTAAACTTATACTTTAAGCTACAACACTTTAAATTGAAAAGTTACCATGGAGAAGTAACGTTATTTTATTCATGTTGCTCAAAAGTGGCACCAACACTATCAGGTTTCTTGGAGAATTAGCTTTCAACGGCACATCTTTAAAAGTGGAAATTAACACGCTTGCTACTTACAAGGCGGTCAGGAACATAATCTTAAGAACTTGCAATTTCCCTCTCCTACTGAATTTAAACACTCTGCCTATCTGTTCTACACCATGGATGCTCCGTTCATCTGGCCAGGAGTAACTCCATCTTTAACTTCTAGCCATGAGGCTTCTCATAGTAGTAGAAACACAATAAAGGCAATGTGGTTGTGGAAACCTCATCCTATTTTGGCAATCTTTCTATGTGAGTTTTATGAAATAGGCTGTTTCTAATCTTGCCTCTCTTTTACCTTACGCTGGCAATATGGCAGTCACAGGTCTTTATAGGTTGCCCCCATTTATTTGGTGCCCCCATCTGTTGCTGTCTTTTATTTAGGCCTGTGGGTTCTCAGTCTAGGCCATTAGAGCATGGAGCTCTGGTGGACACAGACTTGTCACATGGATAAGGACCATGTACACTCAGTGAATGAGACCAAGGATCACTTTAAGGGTAGACACAGAGATTGCCGTTTGATTTTTCTCACAGTTTATAGCATATTCATCTACAGCCCGCTCTCTCTGTCTTCCTTTTTTAAGCCCATGCTGTTTTCTGCTTCCACAGTCATGCCTTTCCGTTCTTTACTTTAGTAACTAATAACTTTAGTTTCACGTTCTGTGACTATTGGGACTTCACCTTCCTTCCTTAGCTTGCAAATTCCACACCCATTTGTTCTACTCAACACACAATAAACATAGGCAGGTCCTGCTACCGTGTGTTCAGATGTTGTACCTCAATGAGTACCCTTGTAGCATTAGGATTTGCTTTTCCATTATTAACTCTGATTTAAAAATTCAGTTCATCAAAAAGTTTTGTTATTACTGTTAGTGATAATCACTGTTATTGCCACTAAGAATCTGTTTTTTTTCCCCAATGGATTCTTTGGCTTTTAAATAGTCATATTAAAAATAGAATTAAAAATATTTTTACAGACTTTTCCCCCTCTTCTATAATTTGTTTATTCTGTTCTCTGGAAATGATGGACAGAGAAGTATGAATGTTTAGGGATGGATAAAATATTGGACCGAGTTGGATGGTTATGTATTTATGACTTTCAAAAGTTGCTGACCAGTTTCCTTATCATTCAGGAAGGACAGTGGCTGTTTCTGGCTAACTCCTCGTAAGGCTAACAGGCTTTCAGCTCTAGCTGTGTCCCTAACCTGGGCGACTGTAGGTTGTCAGGTTGCTGTCGCTGTTCCCATTGCCTGTGCAGCAGTTGATGGAGCAGTCATTGTGATTGTTGCCAGTGTTGGGCCACGTGTCTGCCAGCCAAGGCTGTGTGGCAGGCTCACTAATGTTGAGAAGTCCTGGCCTAAAGGAAAACAATGCAGAAAAGCAAGAGATTAGGACTAGAAAACGATTCTTATTCAGGATTCCAGTCAACATTTTATTTCATTAATCTTGTCATATTATAGTAAGCTATGCCAAATGATACTATAGTGTTTTATTTGATATGCAATCATAATACCATGTTCTGTGTGGTGTCTATGTGGACACATCCATAAATCCGTAGAGTTACATTTCAGAGTTAAAATCTTTACTGTCTGCAATTTTTCACCTCCCTTTAAATTATGGTGTTGAAAAATCAAACACAGATGAAATTAACTGGGCACATTTTTGAGTCTTGTAGGTAGGACCAAGTACCTGACTTCATTTTTGATCCTGTAGGGGAAGTCCAGCCAATCACCTTGCTTAAAGGGTGGGATCCCCTGAGGATATTATTTACTTATAAATATTGCTTATGATAGTTATTTGAGGGCAAATTCATTTCAGATGAAAAATACAGATCGATAATCCTTGTAGTTGTGTCCATATGGGAACATACATTTAGTTAAGATGAGGATGTATTCCCTGCTTATAACATGTGAACTTGAGGAAGAGACCTGGTCAGTTGTCCTCATCAACGTAGACCATGAAACCCAATATGGACAAGTTCAACAGAACCGCCATATACAGGCTGCCCATGCATGCTTAAGCATTGCCAGGGCATAAAATTCATATAACATGTGACGCATTGTTCTGAGTTCTTCAAATGTAGTGACCCATTTAAACATCACATTGTTATGGGTTTAGACTGCTATTATCCAGATCTTGAAGAAGAGAAAACTGAGGCGTACGAGGGAAGTTTGGAAACTTGTGTGCACAGTGAGCGGGTGGCAGGGCTGAGCTTCAAACACTCGCAGTGGCCCCGGTGTCCACACCCTGATGTGGCATGTTATAAGCACGCATAGAAACCTGTGGGAATTCTCCTATGTTCCCAAACACTTAACAACAGGGAGAATGAGGAAAATGCTTTATAGTCTCAATAAAGCTGTTAAAATTGGGCTATTAATTGCTGGGTCCAAGGGTAGGTGGAGAGAGAGGGGGAGAGGAGTGGGGGGAGGGGGAGAGGAGTGGGGGGAGGGGGAGAGGAGAGGGAGGAGGGGGAAAAGGGAGACGGGGAGGGAAATGGGAGGCGGGGAGGAGGCGGAAATCTTTTTTTTTCAATAAAAAATTATATTAAAAAAAATTGGGCTATTAAATTATTAAAACTGTTGATAGAAACATACTTGAAAGAGCAATGTTGCAGGACCATTGAAATTCTAAACATTTCAACCGAAGTCAGGGCATGGATATGTGGGAATTGCAAGATATGTTAGTTACAGAAAATCTGCATCAGGTACTCTTTAGTTATCTTATTTCCCATGAACGTAAGCCTGGAGGGTTAATACTGTTGGAGCTATTAAGAACAAAATGTCTGAATTTGGCACCGCAGAGGTACTATGGTATACATGAAGTATAGGTCAAGTGGAAAATTCCCAGACTGACACGCGTGTTTCAAAGGAACAGACAGCGTTTTCTATGATACTGTAATTCCCTCTGAAAAATATTTAAACAGAGAGTGCTTTGATATCATCAGAGGCTTGGAGAATTTCTCATACAGATGGGTAATTTCCAGCAGGAAGGAAGATCCACACATCGCGCCTCGGGCTTCTGTTTAGACTTGAGTTTGGAATGAAAATCACTCTCCGGGAGAAGGTAAAACACAGCTCTTGTCCCATAGTGAACCTCAGAGTGCCAGGTGTGTATGGCAGAGGTCTGGGTGGAAGGCAAGGGCATGCATAGCTGCTCTCATGGGGCGGCTTTGTCTTTCGCAACTAACAGTTTTAAGGGCTCTACTCATCCATTTATGCTTCCAAAGTGGAACATTAACTCCCTAACGGAAGCAGCAGAAGCACAGAATACAGTGTGGGCTGGCTTAAGCACGTTAGAAACAACTTTACTTGATTGCATCTGCCCATATATTAAGAGGATCTATTTGACAAAACAAACCAAAATCCAAATCCCACCAAACAAACAACAACAACAACAAAACCCAAATATACTCTGAAAATTACATGGCAATTGCTTCCCATTCTTCCTTTTCCATTACTTCAGATATTCCTATTGCTCACTCCAAGAAGACTTATTTGAATTGATAAACCACAACATAACTACGGTAGAGTCTAGGAGCTGTGGAAAAACTGTGCAGAATCCCAGTAGTGAAGGCTGCCATCCTATTGGCTGCCTCCTTTCCCCACTGGGCGAATGAGTTTCAAAGTCCTGGGATATGTCTAAGAGTTGCCAATGTCTTTAAGAGAAGCAAGATGTGGGTTCTCTCCACTTCTGTGTGTTCTTCCCCGACAGGAAATGTGGTCTTGGCATTCTTTACCAGGCTAGGCTGACCTTCACACACCCTCCCTCAGGTTTCCCTAGTTTTTCCTAGTTCATGCTGTGGTTTGGCATGCAAGTAGGTTTTCTTGGAAGAGGCAACTGGAATGTCTAAGGCATGAGAAATGAGTGAGGGAGAACAGCTACTTAATATTGCTGTGCTCTTTCTGGGTTTCCACACATTGTCCTTGGCGTGTTGCGAGCTGGTCGGTTGGCTTCACCACAAGGCTCATTCTTTTGTGCTAAGGGATAACTAAGTCTACAATGTGACGAACCGTAAGATTTTTATATAGCCATTTCTTTTATAAAATGGAAAAAAATTCCAGTCCCAAAGAATTATTTAAAAGCAAACAAAAACAAAGGCAGCATGGGCGCCTTTGGCATGTATCCTTTCCTTAGGGTCTCAATGACATCCTTGAAGCACAGAATTTACTGATATCACATGATGAACTGGCTCAATTACATAATAAAAATTCACATGTTGAGTTGGGAAGAGAAAAATCTATAAGGAGTGTGCTGCCTCAAGAATGAGAATATGAGTTCGAGCCCCAGAGTCTGAGTAAAAAGCTGGGCAGTGGTGAACATTCCTTCACCATCTGCTATCCCAGCTCTGGAGAGGTGGCAACAGCAGGATCCCTGGGGCCCCTGGGCCAGCCAGCCTAGTTAAATGATCAGTTACAGGCAAGTGAGTGACCTTGTCCCCAAAACCAAAATGACAAATCCTGAGGAAAGACACTAGAGGGTCACGTTTGGCCTCCGGAGGCCATGCACATGCATGAACACACGCACACCCCCTCCACAAACATACACACTCACAGCAATTCATGTACTGATCATCAGCTGTGCATTCACTACAGACCAGGATGTCACATTTTATGGTCACATGGTCACACACCAAAGGTTGAATGCTTTTCTGTTAAAGCTGAAACAGGAACCGTGGAAGGCTGTCTGTGCTCCCTAGTTTCTGCTGTAACCACTCAGTTCTGTCACGGGCTCAGAAGCAGTTTTAGACAGAATGGAGGAAATGCATTTGTTTTTAAACTTTTAAGATCATATGTACATGTGTGTACCTCTGTGAGAGTGTGTGCATAGTGCCTGCAGAACCCAGAGGAGGGTGCCTGATTCCCTGGAGCTGGAGCTGCAAGCAGTTGTCCATCCCTTGGTGTGGATGCTGGGAGCACCACTTAGCTCTTTTGCAAGGGCAGTGGCATGCTTTTAACAACGGATGCATCCCTGCATCCCAGCAGCAGCTTGACTGTGGTCTAAGAGTGCCAATTCAGTGATTTCAAATAAGTACGAGCTGATTGACCTCATGCTTACCATGGTGCATACTTCATGGGAAACTATCAAAAAGGGAGTTTGGATAAACTGAAAAAAGATGGTAGGTAGAACACCATCTTTAGACTAATCCAGTAAAGTGTGTGCAATGTCATGATCCAGTGTGCATAGAAGACAATGTAACATGGCAGGTTGATACGGCAGTGCAAGAGTCTGTGGGCTCTATTGTCATCCCGAATTTGGGGTTGATATGTTACATGTAGAACTGGGGTCCTGCCGGTAACAGTGTCTTCAGCAGTGCTGACACGATTAATACACACCCCAAAGATCATTTTTGCCTAGGCTGAGAATCTGCAGGAGTAGTTTTAATGAGACAAGATGCTGGTGGAACGTCCAGTGCTTTCCTTCCAGTTTCAGCGAAGGAAAACCAGGGTTTGCAGACAAATAATGTAAGAGACAGTGAGTGTGGTAAGAGATGGCGTGTCAAATGCCCTCCCCCCACACAGGAGGACAAAACAGCCGGCTAAGAGACTTTGGCTTAGGTGTCATTGACCTAGTGATGTGCCAGGTCCATTGAGGATCAAGAATCCCACATATATGAAGAAAACCAGGGCTGAAATATGGACAAAGAGAACTCAGCAGAGAAGAACACAGTACACGTTCTCTCCTCCACCCATAAAAAAAAAAAAAAAAAACACGCACATGCATGGATGCATACACCACACACGGCACGGCCATCCCATGGCTAGAAACGACGCCTTTTCCCAATGAACTATTTTTCTTAAACCTATTTTATTTTCCCCCAAACGATTAGTAACTGGCACTACAAAAGAGCAGAGTTTGAAAGGCCCCAATCTCTTTAATATCCATCTTGTCTTTCTCACTGTATTATAAGATCGAGGGTGGGGCTTTTCACACCCATGGTGGCTGCTACATAGGAAGGGTTTATTCTATGCAGCTAATGAACCAACATGTTTACAATTGTGTAGAAACAAAACAACAGCAATAAAAAAGAGTCATCCTGAGCTATAACTCTGAAATCCTCACTTAGCCATCGCCTCGCCAACATTCCTGCCCCTTTCATCCTTACACTGGGGACAACGATGATTTCTACGGAGGTTTGGAAATAAATCCCCTTCATTGCTAGGCTTCTGTTTTTAGATGTAAACAGCTATGTCTTCATTGCTAGCAAATTTCAAACTAGAGAATTGAAGAACTTTACAATTCCGTATTCGCAACAGAAGAACCACTTAATGCTTCTTATGCATCCCTGCCATTGTTCGTCCCATAAGTTTGTTTCCCAACGTTGTAAACGTTTTAGCAAAGGAATGAGGTTTATATTTTATGTCTATGCATGTGTGTGTGTGTGTGAGCATGTGCGTACGTGTCCACGCACAGAGCCCACTGCCAAGAAAACCAAAGTCTGCAGTCTTAAGTATATACACAAAAGGTGGTGGCTAAATAACCAGGCATCCCAGATCTACCTAAGAGGAAATGTCCCCATGCCAGAGGATCATTCATGAACGCCCGGGCTGTGCCTCCCATGGAATTCCCCAGGATGCAAAAACACGCTGTGGTTGAATTCTTGAATCTAGAGGATTTATTCTTTTTATGCAGACTTCCTAGCTTTGGGAGTGTTTTGGAGGCTGGCTTTGTTTCACAGGTATGAAAACAAGAAGTTAATGGTATCCAGGAATGAAGAGATTAGTACCCATTGCCACACTTGCAAAGCCTTGGCTAGAAGCAGGCAACCTCTTCTTCCAAATCACTCTTTGTTATAGAGCAAGTTCAGCAATATTCCTGTCAGACACTCCTTAGATGTAGGAATAACACTGTATTCATTTTTCACTGTCCGGTAGCTAACCAGGTTATTCAACTACACACAAAGGTACTTAGTAAGTTAAACAAATTTGAATTTTAAAGGAGTTGTTGTTGGAACAGTTTCTAATTTTCCTTTTTTCCCTCACCCCCATCATCTTAATGTTACTGAATTTTAGGGGATGAAAAAAAATCACCTTATTGTGGCAAATACTTAAGCCTGTCACCTGTGATTTATACCATTTTCAGCCCCTTTAAGCTTTCTGCCGCTCCAATTTGTGATTTCTCTGTGAATATATTACAATTCACTGAATAATAATCACCAAAAAAATAACATAAATGTGGAATAGAGGTTCATTTTAGTTAGAGGTGAAAAATCTCTTTGTTAACAAGCTAACTAGATTTCGGCCTTTAAATGTATTTCTCCCCCAAACACAGACGGGAATTCTGCTAAATTCCTCCGGAAGAACAGACAGCAGCCACAACTTCCCAGCCGCTGCTGCGTTCAGCAAGTTTTCAAGGGAACGCCTTTCTCTGATGGTGTCTGTTAACTAGCTATATTTCTTCATCTTCGGCGTGCCACAGCTTAATCACTTTAACTCCTTGTAATCATCCGCTACATCGGCAAGTCTGTTTTCCTTGGGTCAAGTGCTCCCTCTCGTGGTCAATGACTAAAACTGCAAGCATTCACAGCAATCCCTGTAAACCCCTTGGTTTAAAGAGTGCCGCTGAGGGGAGAGATCTCTTCGAACTATTTGAACAAATTTCAAATGGAGGTTTAGTCCTTGAAGAAAGGAAGCAACGACACTGAGAAGACAGGAAAGAGTTGGAATACCCCTTCGGATTTAAAAGAAAACAAGGAAGATACTTACCTCCCTCCACTGCTGACGGCTTCGCCTCCTCTTTGATAAGTTACTAGAATATTACAAGAAAAAGAGAGAGAACAATTAATAGACATGTTTATATAGCAGGAGCCATCATATTCATGAACATCTTTCTAAAATATCATTCTGTTTCCCTTCCTACCCAGAAACTCTATAAAGCCATTGCCAGATGTAGCAGACTTTTGTTCCATCTAGGAACCATTTAGAAGATTGTTTTTAGACTAACTATACATCTTTCTTAATTTCTCAGATTGCAAAAATTAAAATTAAAAACTCAGTACGCTATTACTAAGCACAGCTCATTCATATGTGCACAATAATATCTTTATAGATTTCTTTAGAATTTCTTACCAGATAACATAATTCTATGATTTCTGCATGGATAATCTTAAATTCAGAGTGGAAGAAAACTTGCTAGATTCTCTTCCCAGAAGAAGGCACAGAAATAAAGAGAAGATACATGATCACATAAACCCTGCTTCCACACACAAAGACTTATGCCAAGTTGGGATGATTGATGTGACCTATTTTATATTTGACTTGTGAAAACCCTGTCGTATTATATTTCTATCAGACATTATATTTCTATCAGATATGGTGAAAAAATATTTTAATGCAGTTTAAGGATTAATCCACTTTATTTTGGCCAGAACAAACACAGACTTATAAATAGTTAGGCATGGAGTTAAGAAGATTAGCTTTCCTGTAAATACAGACACATTTTCTAAGAAGAAATGTGTTTTTAAAAGCTGCCAAGTTTCCGCTACTTAGAAAAACTCCAAACTGGAAGTCTGCTAGGGAGAGATAACTGTGCCCAGTGATCCCAATAACTGGATTAAAACTGAGGACACAGAACTACGGGGACATCTTTGACTGGAGCTGGCGTGAGAGAAGGATCTGTTCTGAAAGAAGCTGAAGGGGACCAAGACGAGGACTCTGGACTTGTCAGAAATGAAGTTTATCACTCATGTGGGCAGAGATTTGGGGTGCTTCTGAGAACAGTAATTCTATGGACAGAGAACTACAAAGGAGAGAAATCTGTCTGTTGTTGGAAAACCTCAAAGTTGAAGTCGAGGGGAGAAAGATACACAGCCTCATGTGAACCAACCAGTAAGATGATTAGCGTGTTAAATCATGCCGAGGGCAGGAAAGTGTGCTGGTTTAACGGAGACACATGCACACAGGCTAAGATGCAATGTGGCATGCAGGATACGTAACTGCACTGAGTAGACGAAAAGCAACGCCCACCGTTTCTACTTCAGACGCATGCCTGGCATGAGTAAAGGCAACATTGTGGTCTGTGCAAGTCCTTTCCCCAAGTTACCGTTTAGGATGAACTGAAACATAACAGCCCGACACACGCCAAACTAACACACGGAAGGAAGAGGGTAAGTGCAAATAGATACCTGTTGGTGTGAAGGTAAAAGACGGGACTGAAAAATCAAAACAAAATATAAACTAGTTATTAAGCTGGAGAGAGAAGGGGAACATATCACATTAGTATAAATCAAGCAGACAGCTGAACATAACACGAATGTAAATAACCAAGCCAGTGGGTTTGACACTCTGATATATGAGTAACACCACGTCGGAAGTCTGAAAAAGAAGCAGCCTGTCTCTACAGGTACCGTTCTGAAGTGGCTGACATTCTAATACTCTCAGGAGGGGAATTGTCTGGGTTAGCCTGCGGATGACCTTGCATTTAGAAACACAGAGTCTGCCCACTGCTTTAGTACAAACAGGAATCCTCCACTATTAATCATTTCCAAACACTGGATGATGGATTCTTAAACAAGTATTATCAGGGCTGTGTTGGACCCTTATCTGGACATCTGAAAGTAAATGCTTGGTAAGTGGAATAGTAGGTGCAGTGGGGCGCTCATTACTGCAATGGGGGGAGAGGGAGAGAGAGAGAGAGAGAGAGAGAGAGAGAGAGAGAGAGAGAATCAAACAAATTATACAGCTCTACTGGGGAGAAATGCCTGGCAGCACAGAAACAGAGTGACATGGTTTTCTTTTGTTTTTGTTTTTGCTTTTTTTTTTTTAATCATCATGAAAACTTGTGAATGGATAGTAAGAGATGCAGAGATGTGGAGCTAAACCTCCAATTTATTTGTCATCCTTTACACTGGGAAGCTTTCGAGGGACAGACAGAACATTTTTTTAACGCCACCCTAGAAGCGGAACAAAAGAACAATAACACCCCCCGGAGAATCTCCACTCTTTCTGTAGTTATAAATCTTAATCTAATCAATAATGCCTGAAATTGAACTGCAGACCTCAAAAGTAGCAGCCTGCCACCCCCCTTTCCCCATCTTCTCCCTTTGCTGGGGGCAGGCAAGCTCCACTGCAATTTCCATGCTATTTCATAGAGGGAGGAGACGAAATGATTTTCCAATCTCTCCCCTTCAATCTAAAGGAAATGCAGCCCTAATAGGAAAAGCAGGAAAATGCCTTCCTTTCAAATTAAAGATTTCTCGCAACAATTCTTTAGGGCAAATAAGCTGCAATATTGATTATTTACCATGTATCAAAATACCAAAGTGTATTTTCCATTTATATATCAATAGGAAATTGATGGTAGGGTCTGAACTTGGATTGGGAACATGCTGGAAGGGTGTACCATGTCCACTTCTTTGCAAGCTACGTAATATTAGCATACAAGAAAGAACAATGACAAAACCCTCAATGCAGCCTCAGTTTATATAGTGTCCTTCGTGTGTAGCAAGGTAGGACCATCTTAAGAATTACATTGTGATTTTGTTCACTCAGATCTTTTCAAAGTCAATATAATTTAGCTATATTATAAAAACAATAGTAACAAGTCCTTATAAAATAGAAAGAACAGGTGCGTTTGAAACTAAAGCTGTTCAAGCAAGAATGGAGTCCCTGAACATTAATCTGTGATGACAAGGACACAGGGGACCAGAAAGGCCAACCTAGGTGCTTTCGCTAACCCATTTGTGAAGAGAAAAAACAAATCAGGACAGGCGAGCACAAAGTGGGATTTTTACCCACCCAAACCTAACTGAATTCCCAAGTCTTCCAAGGCCACAGCTAACACCCAGTGTGCTCGCTAATGTTGGGGATCTTTGTGAATGAACACAGGCAGGTATGCAAGACTGCTGCACATCATACACATTGAAATGCGGCGAGGCCACCCCCCAAATCCCCACTAGTGTGAAAAAGTCACACCCTGGCTTGACCTTGTGCAGGCAAATGGGCACTCTGCACTGATTCTGTTAAAATATGCCGTGTCTCATTTCACTTAGACCACTGGCATTATTTTTTTAGCATAATAAATTTCAGATGACACAATGTACTTTAAAAATTGCATAGAAAAAGAATTACAAAAAAAATGCTAAGGTGAGGAAAAGAGAGTCAAGGGCTCAGGAAGTCCCATTCAGAATTATGTTTTATGATTTCTGTTCAGCGGGGGCTAACTGAAAAGGCAACGGGATTAGTTGGGGAATGCACGGAGGTGTTTACTGGCATGCGCAAAGGGCATTAGTAAAGGCAAGGAAGGCTTTGGAGAGCAAGGAGGGGTCGGTGTCACATCCTTAGAGTGAGACAGTAGAGAGCATTCACCTGCTACACTTACACAACGAAGGCACTTCGCTGTGACAGGAAACCCTGGAGCCCCAGGACTGGATGCTTACACAACCAAGCTCTTGATGGAGGTCCTTCCACCAGAAAGTGCAGGGGACTCCACATTTCAATATTACTTAGCCCTGCTTCCTAACTCAAGTCAGATTTCAAAAACAGCCTCCGAGGGTATCCTCCTCCCCCCCCCCCCAAGCCACCTCCCACAAAGCCCTTCTCTCCATTGATCCGAGTCAAAGGATCATCTGGCTAGCATGTGTCTGTCATTGTTCGTCTTTGTATGCATAATGAACCGCACTGTCTTTGCGCTGGCCCCAAGCCCTCCAAACCCTTCTTTGCTGTTTCCCAGCAGGGCCACTGACAGAACTCGTGTCTGGTGTGTGTGTGTGTGTGTGTGTGTGTGTGTGTGTGTGTGTGTGTGTGTGTTTGTGGCAGGGGTGAGAGGGGTGGGGGTGGTGGACAGATGACAATGCCTGAGAAGATTTACATACGGAAAGGGGCTGCAGGGCCGGTCAGGGCTTCATTTCCACAGGACTGGTGACCGTCTCGCTCATTCTTTTGTCAAGATCTCTTGTAAGCAAGAGCACAGAAATCTGAGACTGCAGAGCTAGGATTCTGTCTAAAGGTACAGGGCTGCTTGAGTTCCACCTAGCACTGACAATACTGACTTAGCCGCACAATTAGTCAGAGGCAGCACTTTGCCAGGGCATGTCCAAAGTGTTTGCTTAGGAAACGTGTGCACAGTTAGCATAGAAAGGAGGTCATGGTTGGGCAAGGGGGAGCCTTATAAGCAATCGTTACAAAGTCTGCTCTGCAGCAATGTAAAGGTCTTCGATCAGGTTGACATGTGGGGTCTATATCTAGGGTGAATCACACCGTTAGCATCCAACCCAGGAGAACTTTGAGAACAAAAGGGATCACTAGAAACAAACACAGGTAAAGGGTTGTCCGCTAAACACCGTGACGTAGAGCTGTCCTGGTGTAAGCCTGAGTTATCAACGAGGAGAATGGAGAGGATGGCTATCTACCGGGGAGTCTTAAGAACTGACTCAGCTAGTAAAAAAATAAACACGGGCAGCGCTGAGATCTGAGGGTGTGTTGCAAAGGCCTGCGAGTCTCTAGGCATGTGCGGCCCCGCCTCTGAGCTGCAAATCGTCGCAAGCAAAGAGTGCTTTCTTTAGAAAAAGGTGGGCCCAGAGAGGCTAGAAGAGTCTATTCCTGGCTTGCCACACAAGCAAGTTCCTATATGGATAATATGGAGAAATAACACCACTATTGAGAACCTTCCCATAGGAAAGCCATTTTTAATGAAGGCTGTGTGCCATGAATAACACACTATCAGTTTAAGATAAAAGGTTTTATAGCCACCACACCTTTCCTGATGCCCGCGTACGTGCTGGTGAGACCGTTTCTCTTCTTGCGGTGCCTGTACAGCCAGATGCTAAAGACCATGAGGATGATCCAGCAGGCTGCCCCAATGCCAGCAATGAAAGCTGGCTGCTTCACCACGTCTGAGATCTGCTGAGCGAGGCTCACTTGGTCCTCGGGAGACACGGGGTTTCCATGAGAATCTGAAAGGCCACCTCTTGGTTAATAAGGGTCAAAATCTCAACGTGACAGTACAGTACAGTATACATGGCTCTTGTTTCATCTTGTTAGCATCTGCACAATGATTTTGTTTTCCATTTTGCCTCAGCCACCACTGGGAAATGCAAGAGTTTTAGGGGAAAGAATTTATTTATTCCATTTACTTTAATTCAAAACAAGTATGTCATACTTTTATGAGGCTACAGTTAAAGACAAATGCCCTCTGTCTTTTTATTTCAAAACACTGTGTGGGTGTTTAGTGTAGGTTTCATATGAGAAAACCAACCAGATATACCAATGTACCTCTAAACTATGGAATAATTTAATGCATTCTGGGAAATAAAGGGTGCTGAATTTGTAAATATAGAAAAAAATTTTCACACTTCTGTAGGAACCCTCAAATATTTGCTTCAAAAATGATAGAAATAAGTTAGGTGCAATGGCCCACAGCTTTAGTCCCAGCACCAAGGAGATGGAGGCAGTTGGATCTCTATGTGATTTGAAACCAGCCAGTCTATACAGAGAATCCCAGGCCAGCTGGGGTTACATAGGGAACCTCTGTCTTAAAAATGGGCGGTGGGAGGCGGGTGGGAAGCTAGAATTGAAATTTTACCTCTTTTGTAAGTAGATCTTGAAAAAAGAATGTGTTTGTTCCCTCCCCAAAACTATTTTGCATAGTCTTCAACTGTCTTAATTGCACATTATTTGAACTTATATTCAGAAAGAATTATAAAATCAAAGACCGCTAAAACACTATAAAAATCAGCTTTGGCAGAACTACAGATAATCTTTCTTTTAGAATAATAATGATGATCCACATTAGAAATAAGAAAAGAACATTAAATATGTAAAAGAATCATCAAGTGTTACGAATAGCCAAAAGGACTCATATTTTCTGCTAGACATTTTGATTCAAAATTAAAAATTGATAGAATATATGGGTAATAAAATTTACTCATTTTCCATTTGTCTTAGCCCTGTAGAGAGGTTGCTGAAGCCTGCAGTTCTTAGTTAAGGACCCCCAGAGCTGCCCGCGAACTCTAGGAAATCAAGGCTGTTGCTTCACCAGCAAGGCAACCCATTTTGTTGACCCTTAGTGATGGCCAACTTAAGGCTGCACAGTGTGCAGTGTCCCCACTACTGGAAGTCCTTTTAATGTCTTTCTACACTCCATCTGGTGAAAGAAGAGGCACTTGCCCATTATATTCTTCCTACCATTGAATCGTCTGACATAAACTACTACTGTCCTGCATTCTTACAGCTTCATGTTGATTTGGATCTATTTTCCCTTTTTCCTGTAATTTTGCTATTCGATACACACAGTGTATTCTTCCGCTCCCCTCATCATCTCCTTCCCATTCCTAGCAGCCCCCTCATTGCTGGCACTTCCCTTCTCAGATTCATGTCCTACGGTTTTGCGCTGTGACCCGTTTAACTTAGCCAGGGCCCTCTGTATGACCAGCGGATTGAAGCTATGCACTGGAATCTGGCACAGCTACCAGTGGGCACACAGTAAAGGAAATGGTTCCCTCTGGTCCTAAACCCATTAGCAGCAAAGAGACAGTACTGGGGGATAGAGTTGGCTTAGTCCTTTTTTTTTTTCTCCTGTTGTGAGAAACTCAGGCCCATCTCCTAAGAATATGTTTGAGCTCTGAGAAAAATGTATGTGTGTATGTGTGCTTACATTTTGGGTGCCAATGGCTGTGCATATGGGTGAGGGTGTATATGTGTTATGAATATGCCTGTGGACGCCAAAATTCAGCACTGAATGTCTTCCTCAATTGCTTTCCACCTATGTCTTGGAGACAGGCTTTCGCTGAACGCACAGCTCAGTATTTCAGCTGGTCTGGCTGCCAGCGAGCTACAGGCATCTGTTTCTCTCTGCCTCCCTACTGCTGGGATTCTGGAAGTATGCTGTCATGCCTAGCTTTTACAGAGGTCCTAGGGACTCCAACTTAGATTCTCACACTTGCTTGGCAAACACAGAACCATCTCTGCAGCTCTCTCTTCCTGTTTTCTCCCAGGTCTTAGCATGCTCAAGCCAGATACTCTAGCCTCCATATGACCGACTGTGTCTGGGACATAGCAGTTCAACCTCCTTCACGATCCCGTTCGTTCTCTATGGACTGTGCACATGTCCAGTGATGACAGCCTCTTAGTGATGTCGGTGCACTCTGGAATCCATCACCGTTTCCTCTTGGAACAACCAAACCCTTGACATTTACAGGGGTTTAGTTCTGAGGAAACTTTTGAGCACCAATAAAGACACCATGATTCCACAGGCCCTTCCTCTAGATTCACACTGCGGGGTAAAGAGTGGCTCCTGTGGCCTTCTCCCTTGCAGATCTATCTGTAGTAAATTGCTTCTGTCACGAATTTGGTCCCATTGCCTCCCCCATGTCTCCTTGGAGACACAGACATCCGTCGCTCACTCTTCCTGGTCAAAGGTATCCTAGAAAGGGATCATGCAGGCAGGTTACATAAAAATTTCAGGGCATCTGCCAGTCACCGTTCCCTGGGACAGGGAAGCCGTAGCAAGGTAAACACCAGCAACCAGATCATCTGAGCCCTGTCAACGGAGGACCGATTCACAGCCTCTCTGCTGAAAGAGAACTCCAAGCCAGATCCAAGAGACATCAGCAATTCTGCTTTAAAACTGGAGCATGTTCTGGTCCCCCGGTATAGTTTCATTTCGAGAACAATAATCGACACAACTAATTCTTCATGAACAACATTTCTGAACTTGAACATGGCTTTTTCCTTATTAAAAGATACTGCCTCTTGACAAGACAACTGGCAATAAAAATAAATAGCTTTTAGTGTGTGCTGAGACTACTTTAGGAATACAGCGCTCCTCTCCATATGGAAGGTCTAAATTCCTCGTCATGCTGTGTGTATGTGTGTGTGTGTGTGTGCACACACACGCACGTGCGTGCCCGCGCGGGTGCTACATGTACCTTTTCCTTGAACGCAACTGCCAGTTTCACTCTACAGAGGGTCAAGGCTGAGAAACTATTTTTGCCAGCAGTCACCTGCTTTCAACTGTTTGTTGACGGAAAGTTTTATTTCATGTCCCAGACCCTTTTATCTCTGGTTGGCCTAAGAGCAATTCCACCTCTCAGCGCTCACTAAGCAGGCCCATTCTTTTCACTCTTAATTCATCCTTTGTATCTACCAGGTTTATAGATCGCATGGTTGTCTGTGCAAGGTTAAATCGGGTAGCTTCAGATTTTATAGAAAGGGCCATGGGAGGTTCCACTGCTAGCGACCAGATGGGCTGAACGGAATAAAGTACAGTGTGACTAATGAATTCAAATAGCCACTCTGTATATCAGGTTTGGTCTCACTGCAGCTGAGGCTATATTAAAATATTTGAGTCTTAAATTTCTTGATATAAATCTTAATAAAATAACCCACAGTCCCCCCTTCCAACCCATCTTCCGAAATAATAGGACAAAAAGGCAGTGCGCTATAAAAGCAAACATTGTCAACAGGATCACAGCAATGTAACTTGCAATGTTAAAAAATAGATATTGACATTACAGCAAAGTGGATAAATGTGTGTGTGTCAACTTATATTTATTCCTGCATGCATGTTAAAACATTCTAACAGATGCATTAAGCATTTTTTCCATTTCCTGTATTGCTTGAAACAAGTTGTGAAGCTATTTTTGTCTAAAAGATATGCATGTAATAATTATATTCAAAGCTGGTAAGTGGAAATGGTGAGTTAAAAATTATGAAATTCTAGCCCAGAGTTGCAGCTGAGTGAGCAAGCTTTAAATGGGACTCTCACAATTAGCATTTAAATCTCCACTTGGTGGAAGGTGGTTCCCTACCCAGCGACCTCATTCTGTGGGGGCCCCAAATACCTTACGTGCAATCAGAATGGGTAGGAGCAAGATGCCCCTCTCTTAGCCTGAAGCATTTAAGTTCTCCCATAAAATGTGTGTCCTTTCTCCTCTTCAGCTGGCCTGGGGACAGCCAGGGAAACCTCATCTTAAAGCCTCAATTTCATTGGCCTGTGGTCCACAATGCTTGGCACTCAGAACTTACATGGAACTGAGTCCTAACCAATAACCAGTTTTCGGGAAACTTTACTGTGTTACATTGCAAAGATTTTCTGTCTATCTTAGAGCTACTGATTTTGTCTTAACAGTGAAATAAGTAAAATATTCCAGGCTGGATATTTCTTAATTTTATCTTGACATAATTCTAGGGTGACAGTATTGTTAGTGCCTTAAGAAGGTATGTGCTTGGGAAGCATGCAGACTGTGTTACCTGATCCTTTGGCCACAATTTCACATACGACATAAAATATTTCAAAGTTTCATTTCTGATTGTTAACATATGAAGTTGACTCTGCACTTCTTGTTACCTTTAATAATATAAATATCACTGCTTAAAAATTAAACTATTTTTATCTTGTTTTTTTATATTTGACTTTAAATCACCTGATAGTTTGTATATTCTGTATGTAATATAGTTTCTGTAGTGAATGTTACTTTGTATATTCTGCATATATTTTCTGTATGGAATCATAGTCAGGTGGGCTTCTGTGACACATCTTCTTTTTCGTTAATCTAATATTTTTAAAGCAGAAATTGTATTTAGCCTTTTAAGTAATTAGTATATAAATATTTAAACATTGATATCTTAATTTACCTATTGTAATAAAAACCAATTATAATTTTAAATAGACATTAAATGTAAATATACATTTCCAGAACCTGGCTTAAGTATTCCAAGGAAGGATTTTATTTCCTGTGCTGGCTAGTCTTATGGCAACCTGACACATTAGCTAGAGTCATGTGACAGGAGGAAACTTTAATTGAGAAAATGCCCCCATAAGATCTGGTTGTAAAACATTTTCTTAATTAGTTATTGGTGAGGGACGGCCCAACCCACTGTGGGTGGTGCAGTCCCTGGACTGGTGGTCCTGGGTTCCATAAGAAAGCAGGCAGAAGAAGGCATGGGAAGCAAGCCAGTAAGCACACCAGTCCATGACTTCTGCATCAGCTCCTGTCTCCAGGCTCCTTCCCTACGGGAGTCACGGTCCTGACTTCTTCGAATGATGCACAGTGCTTTGGAAGAGTAATCCAAAGAAACCCTTCCCTCCACAACTTGCATTTTGCTCATGGTGTTTTGTCAGAGTAATAGAAACCCTAATGAAGACGTTTCTCTTCCAGAACAGTTGTAAAAGCCACAGGAGGAAAGACTGAGTCTTTTTATTTGAGGCTTCCTTGATGGTCGATTAACAGCATTTGTTAATTAGATAAAAATTCCTTAAGATAGAGTAAGAATGACAGTAAATATTGACATCTCTGTATTTGAAAGAGTGATAATTACTCTTTGATATTTTAGTTGCAAGACATCTACCTTCATTAACCTATATATACAGTCACGTTCCCAAAAGATTGTGTTGCCTAGTGATGTCACTGATGTCTTAGTTTACATCACTGTACTCTGTGATGCCCACACAATGACACAATCACCACCTACCGATGAATTTCTCAGACTGTTTTGCACTTGGTAAGTGATGCATGGCTATGTATCCATAGCTGTCTATGTTTTAAACAAAGATAGCCCTGCCGCAGCTAGAAACCATACTCTTGCTTCTCCTTGACTTGCAACAATGGCTGGTCTGTAAGCAAAATAAGAACAGCCAAGCAGAGCTAAGTGGGAGAATGACAGATCATGTAACTCTTACCTAACTGGATGAACTGAGGCTCACTCTTCACCCCAGGACCTGCTCCAGTGCTTGCTGCCACCTCCACACTGTATCGGATCCCAGGAACCAGAGAGGGAATGACCACTGAGAAGGTAGACCCATCGACTGTCTTGTTTATGTGATACCTAGTTTCGTTACCTAGACACCAAACCTGGAAGAAGTAAATAATAAGAGTAAAACTGATAAATTACCCAAGTTAATGCAAAGTTCAGCACACATCACATATAAGTTTCAGACCTACGCAGAGTGCAGATCTATGAAGAATCCAATGATCCAGTGAATGTAACTTTAGAAATCATTCTTGGCCTTGAACTAATTCTGAGATTATTCTCATCAAATTCCATATTAACAGTAGCTTTAAGATTCCTACATGTTTTCATAGGTACTTTTGTTAGCTATAATCATTTAAGAATCTATCATATAGGGGAGCTGTGCTCAACCATCTTAATACTGTGACCCTTTAATACAGTTCCTTCTGTTGTGGTGACCCCAACCATAAAATTATTTTCGTTGCTACTTTATAATGATAATTTTACTACTATAATGAATCATAATATCTGTGATTTCTGTCAGTCTTAGGTGACCCCTGTGTAAGAGCTATTTGACATGACCCATAGGTTGAGAAGGACTGATATAGGAGCTGGAGATATGTCTTGAGAGTTAGGAAGGTTTGCTACATAATCATAGGGATCATGAGTTCTCGAGTATAGATCCCAACATCCACATAATTTAGTCTATCAACATCTGTAACTCCATTTCTGAGGGATCTGATATCCTTTTCTGGCCTCAATGTGCACCCGCACACACATGAATAAATACATAAAACAAATAAATTATGAAAAAAATCTTATCATATAAAGTGGTCAGCTCGCTACACTATGGTTATTTCTCTCACATGGCTCTCATCAGTCCATTTCATTAGGTTTTTGTTATTTTTTATCATCAAGAAATTTTCATGAAGAAATAAAAATTACTTTGCGGAAGGCTGTGAATATTCACATAAAGAACAATAATGTACTTCCCATCATTTATAATTTGTATTATAATCACAATTATACCACAGGACTAACTCCATATGACCAGCTACCACAAAACAAAGCTGCACAGGAAGCACTGAGCCTGACACTTCAGGATAGAATTAACCAGAATGAACACATCACATGGCCATCAAACCCAAGATACAGTTTTCTGGGAAGGCAGAAGAACTCCGGAATAATCTAAAATATTTCATATAAATATGGTTTGTATTGGAAATAAAAAACTAACAATGTGTAAGGGTAAGCCTAGGGTTTATCTTGAGCATGGTAGGCTGAGATATGATCAATAGACAATATTAAACATTAGAGCTGCCATATAAATTGAAATAATTTCTGTTTCATAACACATTGGGAATACAAAAGAATAACTTTACACACCTGATGCAAGGAAATTCTTGTAATAGAAAGGTAACTGTGCAATCATGAACTTTGATACTGACATGCAGTAACAAACCATCCACTTAGGAGATTGAAAGTCTGACTACACTATAAGCCTGCCTTTAGGTGTCATTAAAAGAGTAATCATTGAATGATACTCTTGAATAAATGGATATAGGAGATGATGATATTTTTACTGTTTCCACAAGGAAATGATATCTAGAATAGTTCGCAATACTCTGGCTTCTCTGAAGCATCCTCCAGTAGTAGGAAGGCCTAGCTAGGATGGGCTATTATTTATCTACACTATACTAGGAGAACAGACTTCACGGCAATCAAAACGCCAATGTTCTCTAACACTTGGTCAATCATCTTTAACTTTTTCTCTAAAAGTTTTAATTATTGCAGTACAGTTTCAATACTTAATGCCCACAAATGGTGAGACATTCTATCCCAAACCTGGCCATTGGAAAGAGACTCCTTTGTGAGTCCCCTTCCCCCCACCCCAACAATTACATTACGGAGCTGAACCGAAGGCACAAACTGATTTTGTGCCAGTCAATCAGGTTCTGAAAGGCATTTTATTATTTTAAATTGACCATGAAGCTAAGTGAAATCCACCCTTGCACATTTCTTGAGGAGATAAATGAGTTCTGACTCTTAGGGGAAAATGTCTACATTACACAATTTTGCTTGGGAGCCAAGACATCATCAAATTTTAGGCTCTTTTACAAATGCTTCTACAACAGCCTGTTGCCCTGGGCTGAAACATTGTGTGCTGTTATACCCTAACACTCGAACAACCTTAGACCTTATGAGGAAGTATTTAAGATGATGGCCATATTGATCTTCTAATGAACCAGTTACAAGTGAAATTTTTACTTGAAATGCTTTTGAAACATCCATGGTGTCTTTAAAAATATGTTGTGTCTTCAATCATTGATCAAGAAAAAAATATATATATACATATATATGTATATATATAGTGTCTTCCTGTGAATGTTTGTGTTTGTGTGTGTTATTTAAAAAGTATGCAAAAAGTGTGTTATTTAAAAAGTGTGTTATTCAAAAAGTATGCAAATAACCAACATACAAAAATTTTACAATTTTTTTGTTTAAAAAATTACTTTGAAATATAATTCCTACAATTAAGCTTAGGTTTAGTTACTATACATTTATTTATTACACATATTTTTAAAATGATTTATTTTGTTTTCTGTTTTGGGTTTTGTGTGTGTGTGTGTGTGTGTGTGTGTGTTGAGCTTCTCATCCTTCTGCCTCCATCCCACAAGAACTGGAATTACAGACATGTATCCCTGGTTAAAGCTTTATGAATTAATTTGGTACTAAAAAAATAATTATGTTCCAAGTCAGCATGATGGCTTAGTAGATAGGGTGCTTGTGACTGAGGCTCACAATCTGAGTTAGATCCCCAGAAGCTGCACAGTGGAAAGGCAAAACAACAGTCTTGGGGGTTGTCCCCTGACTTGTCCTCACTCACTATGGCCTACATGTATATACACGCACTCGCATGCACGCACACACACAAACACAGTAAATAACTGACAACAAAATTATAGTTCTTAGTTCAGCTTTCCTTTGACAACCACCAGATCACCAGAAGATTTGTTAAAATAAACATACAATAGTCATGGCCAGACCACGCAAGTGCTTCTGACGTTAGTAAGTCTGGTGTTCAAAGTGGCCGACTTACATTGGAGAAGGCAAGCGTGTTCACCATCCTAAGCACAGGTTCATGTTCACAGATGATCATCAGATGTGTTCATGTTCTAACCTCAGGAGTGGGAATGAACCTATGCCACAACCCTACCTCATAACCAGAAAATTATGCAGGCACCATTGTAATGCTAAGTACAGGAGTGCACGCTTTATTGTTAAAGTTTGTCATGCTTAAAGATACATGTTTAAAAAGATATACACATGTATATGTAACTGCGTATTGACAAAAAAACACAACAAAAATTTTAATACCAAAAAACAACCCAAAAAATTAAAAAATTTTCAAGTAGAATGTATATACAATTTTCAGAAATGGTAGAAAATCACACAATTGTTTTCCATTGAGATGTTGCTGATTCAATCCACCAGCGATTGCTTACCACTACACTGAATTACAGACCTCATTGGCATACTATAATATAGATTCATTACTAGGCTCGGCTCACATTCTGGTGAGTAAATAGGAAGTTTATAATGATTTTTCTATAAAGGAAGCTATTTGCTTAGAATGAATCCTAGTGAATACTGTCCAGCTATTATCAAATTCTGGGTGATATATCTAAGCCACATCTTGAGAAGGAAAAAAATATCATGAGCATTTAAAATTTTTATGAGATTATATAAACAAATATTAGTTGGCCACTTACAACTTTTATTTTAATCTTTACTTATTTATTTTCCAAATAGCTATTCTAGTACGGACAATTACTGTGTATAGAATTTAAGAAATAATTTTACATGTTTGGCCGTTGGGCCAGCAGATGGCGACAAAGGACAATAAACAATTCACGCAGGGTACTTTTCTCTGTGAGCTGTGAGGGCTGCCAGTGAATTTACTAAGTCCATTACCTTATATTCTTGAACCATTCCATTTTGAGTGTCTTCAGGAGGTGGTTGCCAAGTGACAAGAATTGCAGTCCCATTTCCATCGTTCTTTGACACAGTTACACTTCGGGGAGGGGCACTAGGTGCTATTAATTGCAATAAAAACAATAGGTTTTAAGAGTGTAGCATAGAACACCAAAACATACAAATTTCAAAAACACACAGTAAACGTACTGATGTTGCATGTTTTAAACATGGGTATCACCCAACATCAAAGGGCCCCAAACTACAAGGTTTCTCTGAGTTATATTAAGTCATTGACATGGCGATATTTTTTTAATAGCCAAATACAATTCCAGGCACAAAACACCTCTGGGCAGGGCAGTGAGGTTGATCAACAAGCAAATGTATGGCCGGGCAAGCTTGCCCACCTTAGTTATCTCCCTGAGTCCCAAGGGGGAAGGAGAAAAAAAATACTCCATGTCTTCACAGCAATATCATATACCTACACACACGCACACATATGCCGACTAGTAATTAGAGAAAATTCGCTCTCCCCCTTTTTTAAAGTATACAGTGACATGAAAGCCTTTATATTTCTGTTGATACTCTTTTCCGTTTTCAGTTCTAGAGTGGAAATACTGGTTTGCCAGGAACCAAGGGGTTTCCAAGCATGAGGCATCAGGAGAAAATGTGGACTCTGGAAAGTCCGGGCAAACCCAGATATTACTCAGCTTACATACACCCCACTAACAGAAGCGTTCATGAATAAAAAGCGTGCAAATCACGGGCAAGTCTATCTTCAAATGTGAATTTTAGTGATAGTGCTAACGTTTGCACACATTTTGTGCAGGTGGCCACTGAAGCAAGTCACTTACAGTTTCTTACACTTGTTAGTGAACACATTCCCACAGCAAAAATATTTTAATCTGTGTAGATTCATGATGAACGGCACTGCTAACTTTTAAACAAGTTCTATTAACTCAAACGCACAGGAGACATCTTGCACACCGAGGACATCCAATCCATCATACTTACCTTCTTCTAAGGTTTTGGCGAATTTGATTTCACTGTCGGCTCCTTGAAACTCATTAAAAAACGGGCGAGCCTTAATCTCATAGTTGACGCCTTTTCTGAGATCAGGGATCACCACACTGTTTTTGGTCGGGGTCCTCACTTCAAAGACCAACCACTCGGATTCACCATGGCTGGATCCAGATGGCCGGTAGAGAATTTTATATCCTTGAATATATTGAGACTGTTGATCCACCTATCACAATGATGAATAAAAATGGAGTTAGTCTCACCATTTTCTTGTTTTGCAGCAAACTAGTAGTAAAAATGCACAAGAATAAAAAAAAAAAAACCCATGGGGGTCCACAGTGTGGATTTCTAGCGCACAGCTGTGAGGAAGCACCAGTTTCTGCAATAATATTCTAATCTGCTTCAGCAGAAGCACGAGCCTTCACTGTGGGTGTCCCGTTCTGTAAGAGACATGTGGGCACCTTACAGATGGCGTTGTTTTCTCATTCTGGTTTTGAAAACTACTACTATGAAGTTGGAAGTGGATGGGAGGGTGGGCATGGATAGGAAAAATATGAGGGGACTGGGTAGGGGGTGAATATGACCAAAATATATTGCATATATATATATGTATGCATAAAATGCTCAAAGAATTAACAAAATATATATTCAAAATCTGCTCAATACAACTTGGAAGTATTCCTAAATGAAAAAAAAAATGTAGTAATGTGCACATCACATGTCATGTACTCAAATACTTTGTGATTCTATCTCTCGACACTGGCAGGATCATTTTAGCATATATATATATATTATTTTAGCATATATATTTTAAAGTCAGATCATTGCCCCTGGAATAAATAATGTTTGCATAATAAAATTAACATTAGTGTGGAAGTGAAAAGCAGTGGTGTAAATCCCCTATTATAATAATCTCACAGAAATCACCTGATTATTAAAAACCATACAAGTATTACAACAACTCACTGTCCAGTGCACTTCCACCGAAGAGGAAGAAAGGATGGTAGGGTTGTGGAGGTGCAGGACTACATTCCCCAGCTCTCTCTGGACCTGCTTGTGGTCCACGCCTTGACTAGTTGGTGGGACATCTGTAAGGATTCAAAAACAGGGTCAGGCCCTCTGCAAGGCTACTGCGCTGACAGTACCTCTCAGAAAAGGAGAATCAGCGGAACTGTGGAGCCAGTCCGAATATAGAGAAAAACAAGCACGACATACCTTCTTTGTGTGTATATACGTTCCTGTGTATGTGTGTGTGTTCACATGCATGTATGTGTGTGTGTGTGTGTGTGTGTGTGCACAGATGCATGCATCTGTAGGGCCTAAGAAGAACAACAGGTGTTCTGCTTTATCACTTTGCCTTGCTGCCTTGAGACAGGATCTCTCAATGAGCCTGGAACCAGGCTGATAGGCAGTGAACCCACCAATATTATTCATGCCTCTGGCCCTTCCCCATGGCACTAGGGATATAGGATGATGTATGCGCTCACATAGGGTTTTTATATGAATGCTGGATTCAAAGATAGATCCTCAGACATTCAGAGCAAGGCATCTTAGCTACTGAGCCCTCTCTCCACCAATTAGAGCTTAACCTTTTTATAAGGACCAGGAGAAGATAAACAAAGAAGGGAGGGGGTTCCTGTCAGAACAAGCAGACAACCTGTGCAAGCCAAAAAGGGGCAGGAGGCAAGAGTAAGAGTGGCAAACAGTAATTTCTAAGAGCGCCTCCTACCATGTAATGATCGTCTTTCTACTGAGCCTGAGAGCGGTGGTGCAATTCTCCCTGAGTGTGATACACACCCCTGCAATGACCCTAACTAGACAAGAAAGAGAAGCGCGAGGAGCTGCAGCAGAGCGTACCGGGGAGGAAAAGCTCGCAAACGCGGTGAGGGGAAATTGAGTGCAGAAGGCAGGTGAAGAGCTCAGCTCCGAGGAGGAAGCTGGGCGTTTTCTCCTCAGGTAGGTGACAAGAGAATGGCTACACAGGAAGGGACACAGACGCTCTAGGTAAGGTCTGATCAAACAAATCTGATTAGATCTGCGAGATAAGAGCCTTTACCGTCATTTAGTTGACACTGATTTAGTTTACAATATTACATGGAGGATGTAATAATTCCCTTTCAATCTCATGAATACTAAAATATTCAAGGGAAGACCAGGGACGCAGTAGGAACCAAACAGCCACTGGTGTCCTTTATGCTCTACTATTTTGGGGAACATGGAACTATTTTGCTAAATTTGCTATACTCTCTACTCAAACACTGTTAATGAGGCTTTCTAAATTGCAGATGTTTTTCTTTGTTTCAAGTAGTAGAAGGAATGCAGCGTAAAGAATAACAACAAAGAAGATTTTGGGGGGGACTACAGAACTATTTATAGACTATGGTATTGTGACACATACATTTAGATGTGTGACCAACCTACACAAAACAAAAATGAAAGTTTTAGTTTGGCAAATGATTAAATATTCCCTGTCACAGGATAAGAAGCCAAACCATGAATATTTAAATGAGATTTGTGACTCTAACAGAGGTCAGAGAGCCAAGATGAACAGCGAGATGACAGGTCACCCACTATTAAACATCTGTGCCGTCTGGCTGATTTAAAGCCCTATCTAAAAACCAAACATAGAAATAAAGAAAATGGCTGAGCACGGTGACACACACCTTTAACCCCAGAACTTGAAAGGCAGAGGCAGGTGGATCCCTGCGAGTTCGAGGTTAGTCTGGTTTATGCAGTTAGTTCAGAACAGCCAAAGCTACATAGTGAGACCCTGTCTTGGAAAAGAAAAATCCAAAAATATACAAGTAAATAAACAATCAAAATGATAAATGATAAATACACTAAGATAATTTTCTTTCTGGGAAAGTGTTACTCTATGTAACAACCCTGACTGTCCTAGTAATCATTTTGTAGACCAGGCTGACCTCGAACTCACAGAGATCCACCCGCCTCTGCCTCCCCAGTGCTGGGATTAAAGGCATGTGCCACCATCACTTGGAAACATTAGGTTAATTCTTGGCCCTACACTTCTCTCATTTCCTGTCCTGTTGTCCACTGCTGACCTACGGCATGCTGAGAACCACAGTCTCGAGAGAAAACATTTAGCAGTTACTTGGCCATTTCAGGCACATTGTGCTTTCTCTCTGCTCCCCCTTGCTGCTCTGGCTTTAGCTACCAACTCCAAGGGAAAAAAATTAGCAGATGAAACATAAATAAAATAAAAACAAAACTTGGATTTGGTTGAGCACCTTCCCCTGGGCAACAAAAACTCATGTGACTTTGGGAAGATGGTTATCTTCCATCACCCCAACCGAGGACTTTAGAGCAGGAAAGTACTGTACCACTGAGACCCAGCCATAGCTGCAAGGGACATTACTTAACCTCAGTCCCTTCCATGCCACGTAATGACAGACAACACACACTGCTTCTTATGAGGATTGGTTAAAGGAAGGCATGAAAGGCATCGCATGGTTGGGCAGAGGTCGGGTCCATCTTAAAGGACTCAGAGTACCTAACTCAGACACATCATTATGTCTTCAGTTTAGAATCAGTTACCTCATATAAAAGTTCTCATTTGGCATTTCAGCAAAGATGACTAACTACAAAAATAACCGTTTTTCAAAAAGTTAGTGTGGTCGTTTGAAGAGGAATGGCTCCCATAGGCTCATATATTTGAATGCTTAGGAATAAAACTGTTTGGGAAGGATTAGGAGGTGCAGCCTGATGGAAGAGGTGTGGCCTTGTTGGAGAAGGTGTGTCTTGGGGGGGGGGTTGGTGGGCTTTGAGGTTACAAAAGCCCATGCTTTTTGAAAGATCAGGCCCAATGTCTCTCACTTTTCTGGCTGTGGATGAGGACATAAAGTTCTCAGCCACTGCCCCAATGCTTTCTATCATGATGATAATTGATGGACTAACCCTCTAAAACTGTAAGCAAGCCCTCAGCTAACTTATAAGAGTCACCTTGGCTCTGGTGCCTCTTCCCAGCAATGGAATGGACACTAAAACAGTCAGTACCATGATTTGCTCCCCAATCCCTTCATTTCTTTGATTTAAAACAACCCTGCCAATCGATCCCTTCAGGAACATGATGGGATTGTCCTACCAAGTGTTATCATTTTGTAATAGCGATTTATATTTTTGTTATAGAACATTAGATATCAGAAAGAAAATAGGAAAGTGACATCTAATGATATATTTTTGAGAAGCTTGTGAATCGGTTCCCCAAGTGCATAAAATTGTAAGTGCTCTTTGTCAGCATTCAGAGATACACTCAGAATAAACATTAGATATTGCCCTATCTAATGCCAAGTCCAGTATTATAAACCCCTACACAATTATTGAGGGAGGATTGTCCAGGGAGCACTCACTGTGCATAATTAGTAGTACATTCCTGTTGAAGAATTTGTGTATGTGTGTGTGGGGGGGTGCACATGCAGCTATGGGTATGTATTTGTGTGTAGGTGTGCATACACAGCTATGGGTATGTGGTTGTGCATAGGTGTGCACATGTATGTGGTTGTGTGTAGGTGTGCACATGCAGCTATGGGGATGTGCTTGTGTGTAGGTGTGCATATGCAGATATGGGTATGTGGTTGTGTGTAGGTGTGCACATATATGTGGTTTGTGTAGGTGTGCACATGCAGCTATGGGTATGTGCTTGGTGTGTGGGTGTGCACATGCAGCTATCGGTATGTGTTTGTGTGTAGGTGTGCACATGCAGCTACAGGTATGTATGTGTAGGTGTGCATGTCACCCACACAGCAAATATTCCTTGTAGGATCAAACGTTGCCAGGTTCATTCCCAAGCCATTATTCTGAGGTAGGCTTTACTATGTCTCCAAAGCAGGCCATGACCTAAACAATAAAATGTGACTTGGTAGCTCCTCCCAATTGGTCCTTTTCTGTCTGGAGGGAGGGAAAGCATGCCTTCTACATAATAAGTCATCTACAATGATAAGTGAGGGATCTCATACTCTTCATGTGTTTTTGCTTTTGGAGTAGCCATATCAATACTCTTGAATTTTTTTCTCTAATTAGAATTAATTTTCAGCTATTCATTCAGTTCTACCAACTCCTGCCACTGGTCTTTTCTTAGGAGATCTAAATGGCAGGGTTGGGATATAGCTTAGTGGTAAGGCATGACCATGTGTATAGGGAGCACTGGCTTCATTTATACTACCTTTCCAACCACAATGAAGCAAAGACTTAAAAGTCCATCTGAAAATGTAGTGTTCACAGCCAACACATTACATAATTCATGATTCAATGAATTCAAAATAAAGGGGTAAAGATGACTAGATTCACACATAATTCTGGAAATCCAAGTAAGGGTAAATTTTGTTCATTTGGCAAGCACATTTCTCAGTGAACTCAGACAGATTTTAGAGCTAATTTAACTGGAGTCTGCGCACTCCAATGAATCCTGACACACACCCACATCCTCCTTGAACTGGTTCACTTATTTCAGCCTTTTATAGTTAATTTTTCAAATCACAATTCAAGTACCAGATTTTTTAATTTGCTCTATTAATTTTAATCTTGTTAGTGCTGGCTCATCATTCCAAGCTGTCAAGATATATTTAATTGAGACTCTCATTTGGCATACTTCTTACTTTTTATACTGTTATGATAGCTGAATTTTCTATGAATCCTCCTTATTCTTAGTTTAGACACTGAACAAAGCACAATTTTGCTATGACATTAGGTAGAAAAAAATAGCTTACATGCATTTTTACTAATTAGTTAATAATCTTTGCCAACTCTGGAGAAGTGAGTTCCTTAGCCTCATTTTATACTCATAGAGACTGGATGCTGAGGCATGATCAGCTTGCTAAAAGCCACACAGCTAGACTGAGGAGATGAGATAAAAATATTCTTTATTTTAAAGTGGTATGTATATTCCCCTAGAAAGTCAGCTTCTAGTTGATATGGATTCATTTCATTATGCTATTTTACTAGCTATATAGCTGAAGGAGGCTGTTCTAGCCCAAAGAAAAGGGGAAAAAATGGTGTTCATAAAACATGTGAACAATATTCTCATTTACAAATGAGCATGTCGCAAAAACATTCCCATGTGTATGTCAGAATAGCATTAAGTCAGCTATCAACACTTTCGTTTAGATTCACTGGATAGGGACGCTTCCAGGGGACAGAAGTTTAAATCCATTTAGAAGCTGCCATAGTTTCTACATTCTTTACAAATGCATGCCTAATACTGCAAGCCTCAAACTGACTCAAGGCAGGCTCCAAGTATATTAGGCTCCTGAGCAGGTGACTCACAATGGCAAATCTGCCTAGGCATCTGGGTGTGTTGAATTCATATACAAGGAACAGACATGGACATGTTCTGTAATTCAACTCTCTCTCTCTCTCTCTCTCTCTCTCTCTCTCTCTCTCTCTCTCTGTATGAGAGAGAGAGGAAGTGTGTGTGTGTATGTGTATGTGTGTGTGTGTATGAGAGAGAGAGTGTGTGTGAGAGAGTGTCTGTGTGTGTGTGTGTGTGTGTGTGTGTGAGAGAGAGAGAGAGAGAGAGAGAGAGAGAGAGAGAGAGAGAGAGAGAGTTCTAAAGCAAAATGTCCTTAAATGATAGTTTAGCTGTACCCCAGGGGTAGCCAGAACAAACAGCACTGCTGTTGTCTGCCCTCTGATACCAGGTAGAAATCAGCTTGGGTCTTGCAGGCACTTTGTATATACCTTGCTTTTCTCATTATAACTAGTCCACAGGTTTTCCTTTGGAAATGTTAATTTAAGAGCCAGTGTTTCTGTTGGGGGGGTATAATTCTATATTTCCAATCACCTTACTAAGATAAGTGCAAATATATTTTAACTTCCGTTACAGAAAAGGTAACGGCTTGCTCAAAGAAGTGTAGATTTTCTTTCTATGAAAATACTAAACTAATGAGATCAGCAAGCGGGGAGACAGGCAAATAGAATCTGGCAAAAGAAGAAAATAATTTCAACCCACATTGAATAGAAAGTTCCAACGAGTAGCATCTCAGGATCTGCATGTGTTAAAATCTGCTTTGCAGGCTTGCAGTCTTGATCTCTCATTCCCAACCAGCTTCCACCAAAATATACAACATTTTCCACTGAAAAGTTTCCTACCATGCCTCACACAGTGAGAGTAAGATTTGAGAACATCTAAAGACAAGAAGTAGTTCTTCTGGGGCTTGCAGGATGTTGGCTACAAAGAGGCATGTTGACCAAGTTTGTAATGGTTACCTACTTCTGTGTGATTTTCAAGGACGTGCATTAACTCGGGTGGAAATTCTGAAAAATTATCTTGGAGGTTATGCAGACTGAATTTTGGCACCAACAAATTGACTCAGTTTTAAATATAATTGTAATAGGGTTAAGATACTAGACTTTTAAAATTCAAAAAAATTATAAAGAATATACCAATAGTCAAAGGATATTCTTAGTGGATTTGTGATTCTATGAGAGGCAATTTCATATGTTATCAAACTTTTTCAGTCCAGAAAAACATAGATTGTGGACATTGTATTGTACAGCAAAAGAAAAGAAAGAACAAATTTGTAATCATAGCATGTAACTCACACATCATGCCAGTATAGTTACAGCTAGTAAGGATTAGTAGATATTTCAGGTTTCAGTCAATCAATATTTACCTTGTGTTTTCACTGGGTCTGATATTTGGCTTGGATCACTAATCCCATACGCATTTGCTGCCCTCACCAGGAAAAGGTATATTGCATTAGGTTTGAGTCCTTTGATGGCAAATGTTTCTGTTTTCACATTTTCTGCTACAGTCTGCCAGCTGCTACCGGATGCATGGCTAAGGATGGATACATACATTAGAACAAGAATACTGGATGCAAAACAACAACGAAATAAAAAAAGAGGAAGAAAGAAAGAAAGGAAGGAAGGAGGGAGGGAGGAAGGGAAGAAGGGAGGAGAGAGGGAGGAAGGGAGGAAAGGGGGACGGAGGGAGGGAAGGAGGGAACATGCAACAACTCCCCCCCTCTACCTGAAGGCTTCTATAATATAAGACGTTGGGGTTGCTCCTGAGTTCAAGTTGGGCTGCCAGGATAAAGTCACTGTGTTTTTGCTGACATCTGTAACTTCGGGCTTTGAGGGGGCACTGGGGATTAAGTTGGGGTCAGTGGGTCTTGGGGGTTGAACTGGAACTCCAAATTCTAAAAAATGTGGAGGGAAGAAAACACAAATTTACACATACACGAACTGGCACATGAGTGTAGGTAGCACTCTCACATACAAAGCCATTGGCTTTTCTTATCAAAAGAGCTCAAAGGCAAATGCCCAGACTTACCCTGGACTTCAATGTAAGCACTCCACGTTGCCTCTCCACTGGGGGTTGATGCAGTGCAGGTATACCGGCCAGTGTCACCCAGCTGTGAAAGCAGATGGAAAAGAAATATTTGGGACAATCAAGGGCTTGCCAGGCTGGAAAAACAATTACAGGTTTGTATATGGCCTATGAATATGAATAACTACATTAAAACCTGTGAACCGGAAATGTCCCTTTAGTTGAATACATTTTTCTTGAAATGGGAAGGAAAATACTGCATGACACAGAAATAAAGAACCTTTATATGGTTATCCTAACTGCAATAAAAAAAAAATCTGATCTGCAGTGCTTTAACAGACTAGGTTTAGCATCAAAGATTAAGGGCAAACAACGTATGTTGTATCTTCTTAAATTACTCATTTTACCCCACCTCTTATTATAATACTTGAGTCAAAACTTGAGTCTCAGAAGTAAAAACAAAACCCTTGGTGGAAAGAACACCCTCTCTTCTGAAAACTGAAGCCTAAAAAGTAAATCCTTGTTCAATCTAAAACTCAGGAGCAGCATGCTAAAGCCATAAACTTCCCCTAATTGAACAACTCTTCTTTTTTCAAATCTCATTGTCATCTGACTCTGGCCATGGCAAGAGCAATATGCAACAGTTGCCAAAAAGAACTACAAACTTTGGTGGCACACAAAACCAACTGTGATGTTGATCCAAAACTCCAAAGAAGCCACCTATACCACAGCGCCAGGCAATTGAAGCAATTGCTGATCTCAGCCTGATACTGTCGTTTCATCTCTCTCAAAAGCCCGACTGACCCAGACCACAGAAGAAAAATCGAAATCAAAACAATGTAAGGACTGATACAAAAGGAAAATCAAAATCAGAGCAACATAAAGATTGATACGCGATATAATGTCCCAGCTGGTAAATCCCTACATTTGTTTTGACAAATCGGTGGGCTTTTACATTTTCATGATTTGAAATGTTAGTGCATGGCTATATGAGGGCTATTTATGTGTATGATATACTGTAATTGCAAAACGCTGAACCAAACAGTCATAACGGAAACACTGCTCAAGTCCACTGTGCATAAAACAGTACTAGGAAATTTCCCTTTCTAGTTTCCTGTAAAATGCCTTGTATCAGACCATACATATGGAAGGCATACCACCTCTTAGGTCCCCAACCACTTTTCTCAATATGTCTTCCAGAGCACTTCCTTCTACCTCCACAGGACGTTAAATTACTTGCCATGCCTCAAATCACCTTAAGTATACACAGATGCATAATAATGAAATGTATCTTATTTAGTACTTCCTCTAGGTTATTGTATTTCAACACTAGTTGCTGCCATTAAAAATAAAGTGGAACCAAGGAGTAAGTCCACGACATCTTTGAAAGTTACCTTAGCATATCGGATCTGCAGCATGCCGGTCTCCAGCTGTTTGATCCGAGAATCTTGGGTTGAAACAAGGACTCCATCCTTTCTCCACAGAATTGTGGGCACTGGACTGCCTGTGGCCACACAGCTGAGGACTAAAGTACCATCCACTGCTACAGTCTGATTCACAGGACCTTGTCGAATAACTGGGGGAGGCCGGTCTGCAATCACTGCCAAAAGAAACAACAGGAAATAGATTTCTGCAACTGGAAGCAATTTTCTAATCATTTAAGCAACAGCCATTGCTGTAGGCTTTGAAAAAAAACTAAAGATAATTAAACAAGTAATTAAAGGGGAGACATGCATTATTCAAAACGCATTTACATGATGCACTGATTAGGAATATTAAAATGAGATACAGTGTACGTTCAAATGACCAACTAGGCCTGAGCCAGTTGCATTATCTAAGGACTGATCTAAGTGTTCAGAAATTAAACAAGAGCTGTGGCTGGGGAAGAAGGCATATAGTATTGAGAATAGACTACTGTAAACATGAAAAAGCACAAGAAATAGAGACATTTAACATATTTATCCCATAGAAATGTACGAGACAGAATTTAATGAATGAATCAAAGCGAACTTGATTTCACAATTGTTTTGTCTCCAACAACCACCATCACCATGAAATGAAGCTGCCATGCCAGAATGTTAGACAATTTTGGATTTAAAAAGGTGCTTTGGACTCTCATTTATAGAATTAAATTTGCAACCTTTTTATCTCAGAATCCTCTCTTTCTCTTTCTCTCTCTCTCTCTCTGGGATGTATGTGTATGCATATGTGTGTCCAGGGGTGTGCGCACTCGCACACGCGTACACACAGGTGTATCTATGTGTCTATGTGTGTGGTGTGAGGGCACACATATGTGGGTGAGTGTGCATGCATGCCTAAGCAAGTGAGTGCAGAGTCCAGAGGTTGATGTTGAGTGTCTTCCTATACTTCTCTCTGCTTTATTTATGAACTGGTCTCTCCCTGAACTACAGATTTAAGACTTTTGCCAGTCCAGAGATCCAGCTTGTACTGGGAATCCCCTCTCCTGTCCTGAAGCTTGGATTACAGCTTAGGGCCCCACCCACTCAGCCTTCACTCTGGTCCTGGGGACATACTCCATTCCCCACATTTGTGAAGTAGGTGCTTTATCCTTTAGGCAATGTCTCTAGGACTTGGAAATAAGTTTTCTACTGAAATATATACACAGCTTAAAAAATAACACTATCGAGCTGTAATGGATCCAGGGACACTGGGAATCTACTCAATAGCATTGTTTGTAGGCTAATCAAACAAGATGACTGAAGACGACATCCAAACTTGGCAGCCTCCACTACCCCCTCTTAGACTCAGCCAATACTGTTTGTTTGCTTGTTTCTAATTGAAGATAGACTTTTTTCCATTCAATATATTCAGCTTACAATTTCCTTCATCTCTTCCAGATACTCCCCACCTTCTCACTCATACAACAAGCGCATGCCTTCTTTCTCTATTGCTTTACAAAGAAAACAGGCAAATGAAAAGACCAACCAAGATAGAGCAGAACAGAGAGAAAGAAAAACACAGGAAGAATACGCACACACAGACACATTGCCCAGAAAACCCAAGACTGTTTCTTATACTAACTTTAATCTACTTTGAAAAGGGACCAACAAAACAATTTTTATTATAAGTAAATAAAATTATTGTAAAATATAAAATGCCTGAAAAAGGCTATATCTTAAATCCACTATTTTTTAAGAGACTCTAACATGAGTATAGAGGACAAAGGACAACAGTAGAAAAATGTTCCCATCTCTTGACGGAGGCAGCTTATCAAGCTCCATTGATTTAGTTAAAATGAGTAAGAGCTGTGTGTTCAATTTCAGGAAATCGTCTTCAATCATTAAGCTTTAGAATCTTGACTCTCTTAAAAGCCCGGATCCAAAAGTTTAAAAAAGGAAAAGATGCAAATATACGAGAGAGAATTCTAACAAGTTGTCTGATTAAAGGAATCTGGCTGCCAGGGCAACTAAATTTTGGATGCAATAATTTGCGAATCTGGATGTGTCATTTTCAAAGCTTTATGCACCAAGGATTTTCACAAGCTGGAGTAACACTTCAATTTGTTCCTCGTTTATCATGCAATGATTATTAGTTTTATGTGTTCACATTAAAAAAGCAATTAAATGAAATCAGCAACTGCGCACTGCAATCCAGTTCCCCAGTTCTCCCCACGCCTTCCTTACTCCAGCAGCATGGGGACATCTCAAGGCTGGAGTTACACTTGGCAGGAGTGTTTTAGACACTACGCTCTTGGAAAATGTAAGCCAGCAATTCCTTTGCTTAGAATTTTAAAAGTCTTCTCTGTATTTTCTGTGGAAGCTTTCTATTGTCCAATTGCAGATTTCTTCTGCTAAACCCACCGGGGATTTCGAAGAGCACCGGAGCTCCACTGATTATCAGAATGAATATATATTTCCAGACATTAAATGAATTAGTAACAGAGGGCCTCACTCCAATTGATTATCATTATGTCTACTACTAGCATGGCTTATATTTGGTAGTCTTGTTATATTTAGAAACCATAAAATGTCAGGGTCTATTAGAATTAATATCTTATTACCTGGAGCTTCTTTATAAGGTATCTTGTGTAGCTCCATAATTCTATCCTAACCCAGCTCATTGATGGTTTCTCTGACTCTTTCACTTATTTCTGCTGTGTGGTTAACAAACAAAACGAAACAATGAAAAGATCCTTCAATCATCTGCCACCTATGTGTTGTATGCTTAATGCTTTATATTCTCGAATCCCTGCTTTTTTGTGTGTAGTGTTGTTTGTCTGTGTCTATGTGTGGTATGCATGCATGTGTCCATGCATGAGCATGTCCATGCATGTTCATGGAGAACAAAGCTTGGTCTCCCCCCTCACTGCTCTCCATTTTACTTACTTAAAGTGTCTTGTTGAGGCAGGAGCAGCACAACATAGGCTAGCCTAGGCAGCCAACTCACCCCAGGGATTCCATGCTATTGCCTCCGGAGTGCTGAGGTTACAGGTATCTCTTACATAGGTTCGAAGGGTCCAAATTCTGGTCCTGACATTTGCAGGGTGGTTTTATCCACTGAGCCCTCTCTCCCAACTTCTCCATTTTTAAATCTATAAAATGAGGATACTAATAGTTGTTCGAACTAGATTAGGAGATCTCCATGGGTATTGAGATAAAATAGTAGGCATGAGTGTGCTTAGGTAATTGCAAAAGGCCAGACATTCACACGCACTATGCATTGTCGTCTTTCCTTGTCTGGCAACAGTTAGTACAGAAATCAGAACTGCAAAAAATGTAGGACTTCATTAAAGCGCTTGCACACTTTTAGGTACAAAAAATAAAACTATTACGTTTTCATCGATGGGTACAAAATATAAGGAAATGAATGCTTAAGTTTATATCAACCAATATGGTCCATTTATAAGTAAAATCTAAATTTACCACTTGTAAAACAAATTTCAAACCAGCGTCTGATATCTTACACTGGAATTATGAGGAAGAGATACCAAGTAATGGAATAGGGAGTGTAAAAAGCAGACTATGTTTAATGAAGCTAATAAATACATGAATTTTCAGGGAAAACTATACAGATAGTGACTGGTTCACATAAAAAAATTCCCATGTGTATCTCAATGAAGATCAAAGTAAACTCTATAACTGTCATCCTTTTGCAAGTGTTCTAGAAGGCTATATATTCAAATTAGAGATTTAGGATATAAAGTATTATAGGTAATTCTTGTATCATCATCCCCTTCTGGGAATCAGAGGCTGAAACTTTGAAGTTCAAGTGGCTTGTCTAAATCAAAGGAGCTGGAGAACGGTCCCTTTGTGCTGTATACCAGCTTAATCAGTAATGCATACACGTGTTTTAAAATAACGCTTGCTATTCAGTGATTTTTATTTCTCTTATAATCTCATAGTAAGCAGTTATTAGTGTGCACATTCAGTGTTAGTAAGGCTGGACCACAGGCACAGGCACCACTCCACAGACAGTTACTACTCCCATGCTTCATGTTTTATTCTGCTTTTGCCTTTATTATGTTTGCCAACAACACAGAAGGTCAAGAAGATAAAGTCAAATAATATGGAGAACATACTCTCTCTACAAGGCACCAGGTTGACAGCGTTAGTGCTCTAAAAATATTGACATTGCCAGCACACACTATGAATAGCCTGAGCTATGAAGGACAAATCTACGGTTGTTTGAATAATATTAAAGAACTCAAAACAAAACAAATAAACCAAAAGACTAAACTAATATATAGCACAAAAATAACAGGTAAAATAAAACCTCAACAACACATACATACAAACTTCATATTAATCCTCACAGAAACTGTGAAGTTAAACAAGATATTTATAAAATGGCTTCTAGGGATTTTTTTATTTGATATTTATTTATTTTATTTCGTGAATATGAAAGTTTGTTTGCATGTATGTATATATACCTCTTATATGCCATGCTTTGTAAATTCCCATAAAAGGCCTGCCCAGATGGGAAAGGGTACATGGGAGATGGAGGAGGGAATGAAAGGATAGGAAGAAAGGGAAACTGTGTTGGCTATGTAAAATAAATGAAAAGAAAATTTAATAATAAAAAAAGACGAATTAAAAAAATAAAGCAGTCTGAGCAAGCCATGAGGAGCAAGCAGTAAGTAACACTCCTCCATGGCCTCTAAATTACCTCCTGCCTCCAAGGTCCTGTCTGCTTTAGTTCCTGCCTTGATTTCCTTCAATAATAAAAAGTGATTTTGAAGTATGAGATGAAATGCTGTGGGATAACACACTTGTACACTGTAAAGATTTGTCACTCATATTGGTTTAATAAAATGCTGATTGGCCAATAGTCAGGCAGGAAGTATAGGCGGGGCAACCAGACTAGAAGAACTCTGGGAGGAGGAAAGGCATCCAGAAGCAGAGGAAGCAAGATGAATGCCTCACTAAAAAAAGGTACCAAGCCACATAGCTAAACATAGACAAAAATTCTGGATTAATTTAAGTTGCAAGAGCTAGTTAATAATAAGCCAGCGCTAACAGGTCAAACAGCTTATAACTAATATAAGTCTCTGTGTGACTCTTTGGGACTAAATAACTGCAGAGTGGGTGGGACAGAAAATTCCATGAACACTGAAATATTTTCCTTGCCAAGTTGCTTTTGATCATAATGTTTTTATCACAGCAATAGTAACCCAAACCAAGATCGCTCCCAATATATCTCCCTACAAATTTTATGGCCTTTTTTTAAACGTGTGGGGGGTGGGCGTGTGCATGCGAGTATGCACACATATGTTTGCATCTATGTGTGGAGACCAGAGTTTTACTTTTGTTCTCTATTGCTCCCTACAGTGTTTTATAACAGGGTCTCTCCTGAACCTAGATTTCATTGATTAACAAGGCGGTAATTGGCCTCCTTAGTGCTTAGCCTACAAACCCGTGCCCCTGTCTGGGTTTTTGTGTGGGTTTGGGGAGAATCCAAACTCAGATCTATGGGCTTATACAGCAGATTGCTTATAGAGAGAGCCATTTCCCAAGCCTACAAATCTTTTTTTTTTTTATTCTGAGAATAGAGATATTGGGGGAAAGTTGAGCAGTTTAATTTTTCTTATTTTATTAATGACTATACAAAGATGCAATTGTAAGCATATGTGCAACTTTTAAATTTCTTTCTGTTAGATGATTTTCAGAATTATGATCTAATGGCTATAATATGAAATATTTACCACAAACACATTTTAGGTCATTTTGAATTCCTAAACCCAGGGAACATATAGTATATATCAAAGGCAACAACAAAATACTGAATTTTTTTATAAAGATAATTCTGGTGTTGAAGTCTCACTAACCAAGGCCTAGTTGTTCTTTGGTTGTTTCTTCTCGACACTTGAGACTATCTACTGAGCATTTACCACATTATATCAGGGTAGATACTAAGCAAATATTGACTAGACTAAACAGAAAATGGCTCAAATTTCATGGAACTTGTATTGTAATGAAATATAGAGGAACACAATATAAAACAAGAAACACAATAAAGGATGCAATAAATCTGTGTGTAGATGGCAGATATAGGAACATAGGACTCAGATTTGGTGGGTTAGGGCAAACTCCTTGCAGAGAGTAAAATTCAAGTTACTGTAAAGGTGTACGAAGGAAAGACACACAAGCAGTACGACACAGTGAAGCACGTGCACAGCATGGCAATCAGAAGAAAGACTGCAGACTGTCAGATGGGTCAACTGCACAGCACATTCCAGGACAGTAAACATCCTGAGACCTCCAGCCTACTCTAAAAACAAAAAGAAAAACAAACAAAACAAACGAAAAAAAAAAAACCTGTCTTTAAATCTGCCAAACTCAATGTTATCTCCAAAAATCCATATCAAGACTCCCTTGTGAAAACATGAATATCTTACTTTGAAGTTAGGATTAAGAAGAATATGTCCACTGTTACAATAAGTTTATTTACTACACAGACAATGAGGACATGAAATGGAGACAAAGGGTCTTTATAATATATATTTATTTATCTCTAAACTATGTTTGTCATTTATATGTTTCTATATGGAGAAAGTAAGAAGTCAGGCTATTTTTATTCTTACTTACTACATTTCTAACAAATACTTCATAATAATCTACATAGAAACATTAGAAAAATTGAAGGAATTTATCAAAGTTGCTTGATGATAAGTTAACACATAAAAAATCAACTGAAAAATTAAATACTTTTCTCAAACAACTCAATAATGAAAAATTTATATATAGACATTTCAAAAATACTTAGGTACAACTGAAAAGTTTATACAAAAATTTATATTCCAAAATTATGGACATTATTGAGAGACTGAGAGCTATTAAAGAAAATCTGAATAAATTGAGAAAGATATATGGGATATACATAATTTCTCTGAGTTGAAAACTTTGTATTATGAAAAAGCAAATTAAAAATGTCTACAGCTTTGTTTGTATAGGGTATGGACTCTTATGTGGCATTTATAATCAATTTAGCAAAGCTAAAATAAGGAATTCAAAGTTAGAGTCTTTAAACCTGATTATAAACTACAATAACCAAGTCTATATGAAGTAAACAGATCTGTGGAAGAAAGCAGAGAGCATGTATTGTCCACGAATTTAGGCTCAGTTTAATTTAAATAAACTGGCAATGTAGTTAAATGTGAAAAGTATGGTCTTTTCTAGAAGTAATGATAGAACCAATAGCTTTATGTGCATTTTAATCCTAGCATTGGAAACGCAGAGACAATAGGATCTTGGGAGCAACCCGGGCATCCAGCCTATCTACTTGGCCAGTTCTTGGTGAACAAAAGACTGTGTCTCAAGACCAAGTAGAAGGCACTTGAATAACAAAACCTGAAGCTGTCCCGCAGTCTTTGCCTGCATCACACACATCGACACAAACGAATGTAAAAGATACACAAACACCAGAGTCAATTAGGGAGAAGTAATAGCTGCCATCTTTATTCCTGACTCTCTCCCTTTATTTCGGTCCCATCTTTCTCCTTGGAATACATGAAGTGCTTACCTTTTATGCTCCTTATTTATTGCTTAAAATTAAAAATATAAAATAATTCTAATATTTCAAATGAATCCAGTAATAAAAACAATAGGCATGTAACTTTAATTGCAAAGTCTTCTGCAGTACTGCTTTCTTGATTACACACATGCAAACATATATTATGTATATTACATACATGTTATATACACATAAATATATTTTTAAATATCTAAAATATATTTATCTAGTATATACATAGGTATCTTGCCATGTAAGATAAATACATGCACATATATATCTATTTCACATATTTATATGCATTTTCTTTAATGAAATATATATTAATAAATTAAAATCTTGTAAATGTACATACACATGTGCACATGTATAAATATATGTTTATAAGCAATTTAGAGCTTCTTTTATCTTTTTAAAAGTCACTACATGATTGATTACATCGTTAGAGATTTCAGTTGTCCTGTGTTTATAATGCATTTGCCAGTAGCAAATCATGTTTAGGGAACTAATAAATAGGATGAACCAGACTATCAAGAGAAAATATCCTAGTGTTATTTGTCAGATTCTGGGTTCTTTCTATCTCAATAAACTGAGATACATAGGATATGCTGGATAAACATCATTTTTCTGAGTCAAAAACCAGGTTATTAAGATTCAAAATAAAAAATATAGATTTAGAAGCTCTCATTCTTTTTTTTTTCTCAATTTAGAGACAATAGTAGAAATGGGGATTTATAGTAAGAGATGACAAAGGGACTTCCTCTTATTTTTTCTGGGTCTAAAACATGAATATTTTCTTGTGCCCAGCACTTCAGAATAAACTTATTCATGAGGAATTTCTGAGCTTTAGGAATCTGAACAGGTGATAGAGAAGTCTAGCATGTGTTAGTTAAATAAGAACAGTAGCGTCACTATTGTATTGACACCAGCTATACTTTACACTATATAACTGTAAGGAAGAAGGCAAAGCTTGCATGAAAATACGCACAGGCTCCTTCAGAGCAGAACAGAATTTGGATATTTCGAAAGAAAACTTTTTACTTTACCATCAGTAACTTCCAAATAAGCCTTTGTGATGATGCTTCCAGCAACATTTAAAGTCTGACAGATATAATAACCCACATCAGACCGCTGCACGTTAGTAATCGTGAGGTCTCCAGTCTGGGACACTGAAAACCGGCTGGATGACTGGGGTGGCTGGTACGAGAAAAGCAGATTCTAAAACCAGAATTGGGGAGGAAAGAACAGAAACAGGTTAACAGCCAAGTTCTAATTGTATGGCACAATTATTTGCATATGTCAATGTATGTATAAATATATACATAATATATACATATAGATATAAATTAAATTTTCTTTCACCACAATCCACATATATTGATGTGCACATGTATAAATACATATTATTAAACATAGTTTAATAATACAAAGCACAATGAAGTTATATGCACACTGTTACAGTTCTCAATAGCAACATGCATATTTATAACCATCCATTTGAGATTAATATTGAACATATAAGAAAACTAAATATGTTTATGCAAACTATAACAGATATCTTCTATTACATATAAGTGGCTAACCGTATTATTAACTCTAAGACCTTCAATACATGAACAAAATAGAATTTAAATTTACTCTTATAAACTACGATCAAGGATGTCGTTTTGGCATTTTCTCCAGCTGTCAATCACTAATGTTCTGGAACACTTATCAATCACTTAGTCATGGCATATTTTTTCCCTGTTAGAAGACAGGGATGCCAGTTATTCCAGGCAGTGGAAGTGCATGCCTTTAATCCCAGCACTCTGGAGGTAGAAGCAGGAGGATTTCTCTGAGTTTAAGGCTAGCCTGGTTTACAAGCGCTAGCTCTAAGACAGGCTCCAGAGCTACAGAGAAAAAAAAAAAAAGAATGCATGTTATACAGTTTTTGAAATTTATGTAGAATTGAATGAAAAGATACATATTCCTAGCAGTTTGTATTTCATGGAGTTGTATTTCAGGAAACAAGTTATCCTGACCTTTTCACGAAGAAAAATAAAACTGCTATTGCTTTGTTTTCAAAGTTTTGGTGCTATTTAGCAAAACTCATTTTGGAAAGGTTAGTTAATGCTCTATGAATCAAGTTCTAATGGCCTTTTCTATGCAAAGCAATTTGTACTATTGAACCAAAGTAAACAAATATTTTGGAAATTATTCAGTACAAGTACCATACTAATATAAAGGACATCTACTAGATAATAATTTTTGCTAGAAAGATTTTCTTCCATAATTCCATCCCAATTCTTCACGCTCTATTAATATTTTGTATTTAACTTGTTCTTAGTAAACTTAATCTTGTGAGACCAAATGAAATATGTTAGAGCCCACCAATATATTAGCATTCAAATGATAGCCTACATCTATAATGTTTGTCAACCAGAGTAAAATTAAAAAAAAAAAAGGTAGTTGGTAGCATTGCCCATCAAGGATCATGGAGTTCAGTCAGTAATTTATTCATGCTCTTTATATGGTCCTGTCTTCAGAAGTAGGACCATGAAATTCCAAACACAAGCCAGGCAGCAGTAAAACAGGCCAAGGAATGACTGTACCAAAAATGAGTGAGATTGATTTTTCACAAGGAAAGTATTTCACCTTATTTAAGAAGAAAAAAAATCACAGGGATGATATGAGGAGAGATTTTAAACTATGCAGCTGCTCTTCGTATTAGGCTCAAGCCTGAGAAGATGGACTAATGATCAAGAGCACTGTTTCTAAACCTTTCTAATGCAGTGACCCTTTCATAGAGTTAATCATACTGTAGGGACCTCCAACCATAAAATTATTTTCATTGCCACTTCTTAAGTGTAATTTTGCTACTGTTATGAACTGCAATGTAAATATCTGTGCTTTCTGGTGATCTAAGGTGACCCCTGAGAAAGGGTCATTTGACCCCATGAGAGGTCATGACCTACAGGTTGAGAACTGCTGTTCTAGATTATGGAATGTTTAGAAAATAGGACCTAATTGCCACCGATGAGCACACATGACAGTTTTTAAAGACTGGAAAGACTGAACTCTATGGGGCATGGTACTGATGCTAGAGAGAATTTTCCATCATCTGGTCCTTCTGGAGAACACCCACATAATAATCACCATTTCTTTGTCAAATATACTTAAGTTTATTATTCAGAAACCCAAATAATGGGAAAGACAATTGAACTCTACGAAGAGAAGAGACTAGGTTTTATTTAACATAGACAGTTTTGAAATAAAAGAAATATTTACAAAGCAAAACAGTGGCTTATGCACATCACCCATGTACTAAAATGAGGCAGAAAAATGGCTTTGAGAGTTAAAAAGGGGACAACTTTCCCTTCCCTCTTAATTCTAAACATTTCTGAGGTATCCGACTTCCTCATTTCCAGTGAATATGATTGCTATATAACATCATGATCCTTTTCTTCTCAGATATCCGTATTTTCTTAAAAAAGAAAAGCAAAAGAAAAACACTGGACAATAGTCATACCTGACTCCCCTCTCGCCTCCAAAAGATAGCTGGTTGGGGATTTCCAGTTGCTTCGCACTGAAAAGTCACAGTTCGTCCCAAGGCAACAACCTGGTCGCGAGGCTTCACGACAAAATGGGGAGGCTCTGAAGAAACAAAACACGCAATGAGATCATGTCACCACAGACCCTACTCAGTCTCCTGGTGTCTCTAGTGCTGTCTGTACTGTCTCCAACACAGTATAATAATCGAGCATTTCCCACCCTTCGTGTAAGGTAAAATCACTACGTGCATATTTATAGGATGAAATAGAGTCATATTCTAAAGAGCATTATTACTTAACCTAGACCTGGAATTAATCTCCACATTTACAAGAATTCTTGAGCTACAAGCTGACCCTCTACATTCAAATCATACCTGAAAATTGCATGAATAAATATTATCTTTTCTCACTTAAAGCTGCTTCCAGGTGAATGAACTCTAATCACACATATGCAAGATCTCCTGATACAGGCAGGGACTGAAATTACGTTAATTTACCTCAAAAGCTCCTGAAATGCTACCATGCAAATTAGAGCCATTTAAAATCTTCAGTCCAATTATTTGAATAGAAACGGATTTAAAGCCATAGTGGAGTCGCATGCCTCCTTCATTTACATGGGCAAGGGCATGTTCAAACAGAATATATATGGTAATGAGGGCAAATTCGAAACATCTGCTCACCCTGACATTAGAAATACTGCCAGCTTTGTCCAAACTGTTTGATTTATACAGACTTGAATGGCCACTTCATTCAGCAGTCAATAGAGTGTCAGAAAATTGCATCAGTTACATCAGGGGCAGTAGCAGCTGAAAGGTAGCTGTGCTGATAGAGCGGGCCCTTGGGTGGGGCGCGGGGAGCCTGCTTTAGGGCCAGGCTTTGCACAGAAAGGCAGTACGTCCCGACTAAGTCCGTTTACCTAACGTGTACACTTTCCAAATCCACTTCTTATCTGCTGTCTGGAAAAGCTAATCATTCCCTATGATCTCAGTTCAAACAACTGCTAACAGCTTACCCAGGGCAGGGCTCTTCTAACCCACTTTGTAAGGCCTGGCCCCTCCTTGGCATTGTTCCCTCCAAAGTATTTTCAGTGGCTGACATCAGTCACTTAAGGACACTCCCTAACGCAAATCTGAATCGAAACTCAGATACAGATTATATCCCGGAGTGTTACCGCACTGCTTACAAAAGCAAGGATTCTTCCTTTTTCAAAGCTTTGTTATTAGCATATATGAATTAGACATAATGGTGGGGCTTGTTCTGACACTTTCACACAGGCATATGATGTGTGTGATTGTGTCTGCCTCCATCAATCTCTGGTCCATCCACTCTTGGTGGCCCCTGCTTCCTAGTCTCATGGGGAAACCATTCTACATTTATGACTTTGTTATCATTTCCTATTTTATTTATTTATTCTTGGTGAACCAAAAAGAATTTTTTTTAAGTATTTGGAAAGACAATTTTCTTTTTAATTATATTTTCAGGTTAGTTGTATCGCATGTATCTTTGTATATATTGTAAACATTACATATGTGACAATTGTAAAATTACATCATAAAAATATTAAAACCTACTTAATATATGTGACACTATAAATATTTGTATATATGTAAAATCATAAACACAATATAAAAATTCTGTACAAAAGAAAATACAGTGTGATTTGTTCAAGGCTATCATTGTAACAAAACTGAAGAAAGAAATAAGGTCTCCTAACTTCTAGACAAATGTACTTTCTTTTATATCTTTTTTTTTTTAAAATTGAAGGTTAGTATAAACTCTAACAGTTGCCTAGTTGACTCGAAAATTATAGGATACCTGCAACATCAGGTCAAACGTTTTCAAATGTTCTCTAACTTACAGAAGATAAAATAAAAAGTCAGGAGACACACTTGGAGTTCAGTGTGGTCAAACTGAAGCTCTGGCTTATAATTTTTGGTAGGAAACCTGTGATTGTAATTGAGTGGTTTACTCATGAATGTAGCTCACACTGTCATTACACAAGGTATAATAATAGGCATGTGCCTGGTTGCCTGGGGATGTCCCCTCCTGCACCAAGCCAAACAGGAGCTTTTTCCTCCTTAGGTAAGGGTTAGAGTAACTGATGCAGAGATGACACTAAGAGACTCAAAGCTGCCTGGAGTCTATATGATATCCAGTCTAGAGTTTGGTTTCTTTCAATGAAGGAAAACCAAATGATTAATTGGATGTGTGGCAACAGATGATTTTCCAATACGAAGGGAATCCAAGTAGGAAAATATAAATGTTCAAACCACTTAGTCAAGCAAAGCCTTGGGGTGGTCTCCATCCCAAATCTCAGGAGCTCACCCAGGAATGTGTGCCAGAAACTGTTCCTTTTATGAAATGCCAGCTCTGCTCAAACCTCAAAGACTTATTTGGGAAAAAGGAATACAGACCCTTACGCTAACTACATTTATCCCGAAGCAATCCTTCCACACAGGATATTTGCTTGGAAATGATTTACTAGATTCTGTAGGCATAGTCTCAAGCCAACATCAACAGTGACATCAGCCACAAGAGACTTCTTAGAAATAAACTTTAAAAACTTCTCTGACTCGTACGATGGCACAAGCCTACAGTTCCAGCTACACAGAGGGTCTAAGAGAAGCACTGCTTTAGCCCAAGAGTTTGAAGTCAGAAACACCATGCTTTAAAAAATAAATGCAGCAAAAACATCATCTATCTCTGTACGTCAGATATCAGATATAGTTATACCTTTAATGAAAAAATAGATCAAATACATTTCTATTTAGATTGAAGATACTCATCAAATATACATAGTTGATGTTTTATGAGTATATATTGTAACAGCTTTTGAAATCTAAAATATTTAAGTTAGCTGTGTCCAAAGTGCACAATGAGGTAACCAGTAAAATAATATATAAACTGCTGGAAATGTGGAAAAATGGACAGACAAGAAAAAGAAACACTGCCAATAATTCTACCATGCAAGCTAGATAATATTATTTAACAATATTATACTAAAGTATCATTTTAATAATTATGGAATAACTAATGCACTATCTTAAATAATTTCATCAATCTCTATTGTATTAAATTTTGAGATAGCTCACAGAGCCAGTATCTAACATACTCTATTATTAGATAGCTCATCCTATCTGTGAGAATATGAAATAACATCTGTGAGGGAGATTTCTTTAAGATGAAAATGATATTCTGGCTGTCTTTTGGTGTTGCAATTTCTCTTAAAGTGACATTCTGTCAAACCTATTGAATGAATGGATCTTCTTCTAAACCAAGTACAAAGAACCTTGGTTCTCTTTATTTATAGAAAAAAATATAAAAATAAATTTTGGATATTCCATGTGGTTACTTTGTAAATGCCATGAAATGAAGCTCATAGAAAGAAATGGAAATGAACCCCAAGAAGCTCCCAGTACAAGGTGACTCTGGGACTGAACTTTAAGGTCTCCTGAATTCTAATTACAAAACAGCCCACAGATAGGATGCTCTGAATGCACTCGACACAGAGAAAGCCAAATTGTTCTTGTGGCATGTCTTTTTGTTCATTAAATGATACTGAGGCATAACATGAAACTGTCCTCTTTCACCAAGAGACACCCCTATGGCATATCCCCCATTTCAGGAAGAAGGAAATTAAAGGGCTCAGATCACACATGACTTAATAAGACAGAAAGTTAGCAAACCCATTACCTTTCCTCTTTGTCAGTTACCCATACTTCCTGCAGATTTATTCTGTGCAGTCTGTCTTTGTGGCCAATGACAAGTGAAACATGGAGGCTGATTGGTTGAAGGACATGGAAGGGTATGGATGGAAAGGGGAAGAGAAGTTCCAGTCACAGTGACACGGTGATTAGGAGATGGCCAAGAAAATGTCAACTTACCAGACCCAACTAAAATAAAAAAGAAAACATGGAATAAATAAAAATAAGGGAACAAACAAAAAAAATGAAACAGAAAAAGTAGTAAGATTTGACTTAACAATGATTTTCTTTTAACATAAACTAAAGAACACATTAATATTTAGATATACTGATCACACTATCCATGAATGAATATTTGTTAGCATTTCGAGCACAATCATGAATAACTTAGGAAAATAGACATGAATCTTGAAATCTCTATTGTGAAAAATGGTAGAACTGCAATGGACTGACAGTTGTAAAATTACAAAGCATCTTTTAACAGTTTTATGTTTTGCTACCAGGTAAAATATTCTTTATGTAATGGATTTTTAAAAGTATTATTAATAATAGCTGCTAAAGCTAGACAAAATAGAATAAGCGTCATTTTAAAGATAAAAGATGTCAAATTCCAAAGAGATCCACCAATAGGTTTATCTTTTGAAAGTTTCACACTCATAATGATATTCCACTCAACTCATGCTTCTCATACTTGACGATATTTACTAATAACCTTCATACAAATGGGGAATGACTCTAATGATCAGGGTGTGGTCTAAGTATCTGTATTTCTGAAGGACACCAGGTAGGTCATACTGGTTCGTGACCTTGAGTTGAGTTGAAAGACTATTAAAATATACTGAGGTTATATGCTTACATATTTTTTTGTTGAGAATATGTCTATAAAAATGAAGAAATTATGTAAACAAGAAAATATGTAACTCTTTAGAAGCCACAATCACATTATTCATTTTCAATGCTGAAACAGGATGTATTTTAATGCAATGATATTGATTTAAAATAATAGAAAGCAATAACTCTGTGTCTCTATTTCAGATAAAGGTCACTGCTTTCAAATGCAGAAGATTGTCACATACCATGATTTGTAGGAACCTACAATATATTTCATTCAAATAAATAGTTTCCAAACTGAAATTAATTTGACTTGATGCATATCCCTGCAGTCTAAATCAAAGGCAAGGAATGCTGCTTTGAGATCATGCAGTTACAAAGTAGAAAAAAAGTGTTCTTGTCCATTCATTTGTAACATATGCAACAATTTAAAGGGAATCAGAAACAGTGAACATGTGCAAAAATTTAGTTTTGATTTTTAAGAAGAAAATAAACATTATTTAGAAGAGTTTTAAAACTGTGGAATCAAAAAGGGTGGAAAGATCACTATTATATTTCTTAAATATCTTAAAGGGATTGCCTTACATAGCAGGGGGGTACTCTGGAGTTACAAAGGAAATGATCTGAGAAACTGTAAGCTATTATTTTCTTTGAAACAACAAAAAGTCGTAGAGCTCTCCCAAGGATGAATCTGTGAAAAAAGACTTGATCTCATCAGAATGATGTAGTCAAGTTAGGAGATTAGACAAATGATTCCTATATATGCTTATATATTTCAAAATTCTTTATATTTCAAAGAATTTAATACGAGCAATATGGCTACTGGGAGCCACCCCTTTAAAATGTAAAGTGTACTGTCTTTCCTATAGTTGCATTAACAATCCACAGGAGCAGAATGGATCACATATAAGAAGTTCACGCTAAACATTTGCATAATGTATCAATGACCAATGATAATTCTTGGTCTATCCAAGACCTGGAATGATATCTAAGAACATCATAAAAAACAAAGTGCGTAAAAAAATCCTTGAGAAAACTTTATCTGATTGATGGAACACTTAAGCTTTTAACAACCATGATTATAAGGAAATGGTTTGGATTACCTTAATAAATATCCACCTATAATTCACACCATTTCATTTGTTCTACTGTCAGTAAAAGAAAACAAACAAGTAAATAAACTCTGCATACCCTCCACATTCTTCTACTAGTATTGCAGAATCATAATTCTTACATTTCTCTTCTAAAAATATTATGTACATTTATTTAAGATTTTCAAACATGTATGTTTTTCCTCTGCATTTCCCTTGAGAGTAGTCAAGTCAAACAATCTTAATTTTCTATTCAGAGAACTGAGATCTTTCTGTAAAAAAGGACAGTCACACTACTGTTTGTGCACTATGTCAAGAGTTCCTTAGAAACCAGAGTGACATGGCACCTGTCAGTCATCATCTAATGAAGTTCACCACGGAAGGATGAGAGGCTTCACTCTCACCTTCTCACTCTTCTCACTGCCTCCTTCTAATTGAAGGGCTCAGAGAATCCCCATGTCTGCTTTTTTTTTCCTGCTAACAACAGTATGCTATTGGCACAGAATCAAAATGGTTGATCAAACTGAAGACTACAAATCAATCCATGGACCTGTGGACACCTGTTTATTTAGTTTTCACTTTAAAAATGCCAGAAAGACACTGGAAAAACAAGCTCTCCAACAGATGGTGCTGGTGGAACTAGATGTGTGCATGTCTAAGAACCCAGAGAGATCCATGCTTATCACAATGCACAAAACACAACTCCGAATGGATCAAAGACCTCAACATAAAACCAAATACATTGAACCTGATAGAAGAGAAAGTGGGGATAGCTTGAACTCGATGGCACAGGGGAAGACATTCTGAAGAGAACACCATTAGCACAGTCACTAAGATCAAGAATTAATACATGGGACTTCATGAAACTGAGAAGCTTCTGCATGGCAAAGGACACCGTCCTTCAGACAATAGCATGAACAACTCAGGCAAAAGTATAGGAAAGCAGCAGATACCAGTAAGGGCCAATGATCTACAAATTGCCTGTAGATTTTGATGTCTTTAAGGGTCTGAAAAAGTACTTTGCTTCCATCGCCAGATAAAGGTTCTATGGTGACATGCAAGATATGCATCAGTGTGGCTATATGATAGGGCCAGTTCAGGCGCCCTCTCCTCAGCTGCCCAAGGAATAAGCTGGGGACATCTCCTTGGACACCAGGGAACCTCTCAAGAGTCAAGTCTCATGCCAAACCTAAAATGGCTCCCTTAATTAAGATATATACTTCCCTGCTCCCATATCCACCCTTCCTCCATCCCAGCCATCCCATTCCCTCAAGCTCTCTCCATCCTCCCCTTCTCACTTCTCTCTCCCCATTTCCCCTTTCCTCCACCCCACCCCTACCCCCAAGCTCCCAATTTTTGCCTGGCATTCTTGTCTACTTCCAATATCCAGGAGGATAACTATATGTTTTTCTTTGAGTTCACCTTCTTATTTAGCTTGTCTAGGATCACGAATTATAGGCTCAATGTCCTTTATTTATGGCTAGAATCCACCCATATTGGAGCACTGGACTGAGCTCCCAAGGTCCAAATGAGAAGCAGAAGGAGAGAGAACATGAGTAAGGAAGTCAGGACCGCGAGGGGTGCATCCACCCACTGAGATGGCAGGGCTGATCTAATGGGAGCTTACCAAGGCCAGCTGGATTGGGACTGATGGAGCATGTGATCAAACTGGACTATTCTGAACATGGCTGACAATGAGGGCTGACTGAGAAGCCAAGGACAATGGCACTGGGTTTTGATTCTACTGCATGTACTGGCTTTGTGAAGCCTAGCCTGTTTGGATGCTCACCTTCCTAGACCTGGATGGAGGGGGGAGGACCTTAGACTTCCCACAGGGCAGGGAACCCTGACTGCTCTTTGGACTGGAATGGGAGGGAGAGGGGGATTGGGGGAAGGGGAGGGAAATGGGAGGTAGGGAAGAGGTGGAAATTTTTAATTAAAAAATAAAATAATATAATATAAAGTACTTTGCTTCTACCTGCTAACAGCAATTTCAACAGAATATTGTAGGTAACAAAGCAATGGACAATTTGAATCTTCCAGCATTTGCTAGGCTGCGATTTTGAAGTGACCATTCAGTGTCAAAGCTGGAGATCTCATCCTGCCCCAGAGGTTGCCAAATAGATGACATCTACATAGACGTAAAGCTTGCTTTTAAAAGGTCTTCAGAAACACTGTTTATAGTGACTGAAGATGTAGCTTTGTGGCAGCATGTATGAGGCCCTGGATTCAAACCTTGCTAAATATAAAAATTCTGTCCTACTGGGACGGGAGAATTGTCTGTATTTTGTCAATCATGTTTTAAACAAATGCTGATTGGCCAGGCAGGAAGTATAGGTAGGTCAACCAGACAGGAAGTAGAGGTGGGGTGATGAGAACAGGAGAATGCTAGAAAGGAGGAAGCCCCTTCCCCCTACTCCTGCCCAGACAACCGAAGAAGCAGGATGTGATCTACCCCACTGTGAAAGGTACCGTGTCATGTGGCTAACATAGATAAGAATAATGGGTTAATATAAGCTGTAAGAGCTAATAAGAAGACTGAGCTAATGGGCCAATCAGTTTATAAGTAATGCAGACTCTCTGTGTGATTTTCTTTGGGACTTGCTGGCTGTGGGGTACTGGGTGGGACAGAAACCCCAAGCAGCCCAGCCCTCGTGTTACATCCTACTGATATCATTTTTAATTGATAAAGAAATTTACATAAAAAATTCCTATGATAAGCTTAGAAATTATCAGAAAAATTAAAGAAAATAAAATATTTATGTATTACACTATGATTATATTTCTGTATTTTTGCATTAATACCCATTACCTGAAGCATAATGGCAAATATATGTTAGTATATCCTTTTAGGTAATATAAATTATTGGGGGATTTCTCTGTTAGTCTAGGTTTTTCTCCCTAGCACTGAGGGGGTAGAGGGATGAGAATGTAGAAGGCTGACATGGAATTGGGAAAAAAAAATCACATATTTGAAACTCCTGGTACAGTTCGTTAGAAGGTTGGGTGGTAAAGCAAGCATACACACAGTAGAACCCATGCAATTAGTAAAGAGAACAGTAGCTTTCATAGGGCTATAAATGAAATCACCTCTACTCCAAATTCTTCTAATTAATAGTACTTTTTTTTATTATGAGTAGCTAATTTCTAATGGATCCTTAAGTTCGTGTTATTTCTTTCCCAAACCCTTCTATAGTGGATAGAGCTCAGTTAACAGGACTGACAGACTAGAACTGTCAACCAGTCTCGCTGAACATAGCGGACAATGAGGACTACTGAGAACTCAAGAACAATGGCAATGGGTTTTTGATCCTAGTGCACGTACTGGCTTTGTGGGAGCCTAGGCAGTTTGGATGCTCACCTTACTAGACCTGGATGGAGGTGGGTGGTCCTTGGACTTCCCACAGGGCAGGGAACCCTGATTGCTCTTTGGGCTGACGAGGGAGGGGGACTTGACTGGGGGAGGGAGAGGGAAAGGGGAGGCGGCGGTGGGGAAGAGACAGAAATCTTTAATTAATTAATAAAGAAATAAATAAATTAAAAAACAAAAATAAAATATCCTCATTGCTGAAGAACATGAAAGGGTTGGAAAGTCACAGAGCCTTGAGGAAGAGGCATATTTCTGGCCACGTAGCACAACTAGATTTGAAGTAATGAAGCCATCTTCATTTGAAGCAAGGAAGCCTGTCATTGGTGTGTGAGAACTACAATCAAAAATCTACATGAATGATGATGATATCACTAGCAGCCAGAAGCCCTCCAGGTACTCCAATAGGAGGTATCATTTCTTTGGGGGAGAAAGGATTGAGTTTAACATAAAAGCCTGTCATTATGTCTTTCAACTCTGCAGACATAAAAATGGAGAGAATAAAAGCGATATTTTAGAATGTATTTAATGGATACGGAGGACACTGTGAACTTTTTGCCTCTGATCAAATACACCTCATGTCATTCTGTAGAACAACGGCTCTGGAGGCAATTTTGGTTGTCAGGACTGACGTGGGAGGAAGGGGATGAGGCAGAGCTCCCAGTCTTCAGTGGGCAAAATCCACAGATGTTGCTGATCTCAGCCACAGCACACAGGACAGCCATCAAAACAAAAAAGGATGTGTCCGAGATGCCAGGCATGCCAGACAGAACTGTGAAACCTTACAGAGGAGGAGCATTTGTTTAACTCTTATCTGAGAATGTCCTAACAAACAACACACCCCAACCTTGAGCAGGGTTGACAGGTCTTAGGTACTGGGCCAAAGTTTGTATTAGTCTTCTTTGCCTTCGAAAATTATCCACATTCCTTCAAAGCAATCCTTTAAATGCTGGCCTTTGTATACCTGTGCATTAACACATGTGTGGTTCAAATGTATCTGCTAGATCACTCACCCACTGCAGCGCGGATGCCACATAACATGGATTCTCAGGATCGTAGTTCAAGTGTAAATACCCTGACGCCAGGGTTTAGAAGGCCGGAAGCCTAGATCTCTCTATTCCCTCCTTGAAAACACAAGATTCTTTACTGGATATGTTTCTCAGCATTTATGATCCCGCCAACTATTTGCTGCTACTACTTTAAAAATGAAATTAATTTTGGCAGTTTCTTCTTCACATACGGTATGTTATGATCACCCTGTCCCCACTGCCTTCTGTTTTCATCTCTCACTCTTGTGGAATCCTTCTTCCCTATTTGATTGCCCCTCTCCCTGCCATCACAAGTCTTTCCCAGGTGATCAGACCCGCTGTGGATGCACAATTGCAATGGCCAAGTCATTTCCAGAAAAAAAAATTTTTTTAAAGTGCTCCACCCCATCTCCTGGCTCTCACAATCTTTCTACCCCCTCTCCAGCGATGTTCCCAGGCCTGGGAGCATGTGATATAGATGTTTCCTTTACAGCTAAGCACTTAGCAGTCTATTATTTTCTATAGTATAATCCGTACCATAAATAAGTCAGGAGTCCCTTCTTCTGAATATAACCGATTGCTGATAGAGGCCTCTTTGACTTGGCTAAGAGTTGAAACAGTTGACCTGTATAAATGTACATATTTAGAAGATAGTTTGTTGTGTGAAGGCCGCTTGGTCATTCCAGCTTCCCAGCAGCTCAGATCCAAAATAATCTCACAGAAACTATATTATTTAAATCACTGCTTGGCCCATTAGCTCTAGCTTCTTATTGACTAACACTTAACTACATCTTAATTTAAACCATCTCCTTTAATCTGCGCATCACCACGAGGTTGTGGTTTCAGCATGAAGCAAAGTTTCAGCACGTCTGTCTCCAGGGCTCCATGGCATCTCCCTGACTCCACCCTTCTTTTCCCAGCATTCAGTTTAGTTTTCCCCACCTAGCTCTGCTCTGCCCTATCAACAGGCCAAGGTATATTTCTTTATTCACCAATGGTATTCACAGCATACAGAGGGAAATCCCACATCAGTAGTTTCTGTCCATTTAGCAAAATGTCAGAAAGATTCCCCCATAGGGCCTAACTGACCCTGCTAATTGTCAAACCAATAAGACTGCTAACCTGAATTAGTAATCTAATCTCCAATAAAATCATGTTGATTAAAACAAAATAAGATCAACAAGATCTTTTTTTTTTCTTTTTGGTGTTAAAATCTTTTAATATAGTTTCAGTGCTCTTAATCTTAACATCAAGAGCTACATGCTTAACTCTGATGGTTTCTTAAGTCACTTGCCTGTTGCTCTGACCTTTTTGACTTGAAGCGCACCACACTCCATCTCACCTCCATCTCTGTTTACAGCAGAACCTTAGCATTCTCCCCTGGCTTCCTTATTTCCAATCCACTCTTTGGATCTTAGCTCAAGATTTAAGAACTACTCGAAGATACGACCTGTAAATCTGATTTTACATCCTATGGGTGTTATATTTTCCCACAATGACCTTGCACTTACAACACATATCTTAGTTTAAAACTACACATTTGTGTGATTATTATGTCTGCAACCTGAATAGTCTGCACTCTCCATGGAAACTACGTTTTTATCAATGCTGTTTGCCTTTGAGCTTATCAAGCGGTAGGTGTTCCCTACATGGCAAATACCTATTAAAGATGAGCAAATAGCAGCATCCCTAGCATGTAGGAGAAAACACGCTCCTTATACACTTATGAACCTACTCTTTCATAAGTGAATTCATAGTGTGCATTGCTTCTTTCCAATTTCCATCTACCTGTCGGCCTTTTACAAGTCACAGCACTCTTCCTAGTACAAGGAACATGCTGGGATACATGTTAATCCACACCTGGCAAGGCCTGTCTTTAAATGGCGCACTTCCTGGAAGGCCTGGCCCATGATGGCTGATAACTGTTCTCCAACTGACAGCAAAACCTCTTTGGACAGACGATCTCCACAAGGTATCAGGTCTGTGATACTATAAAAATTGTGTAAACTTCTGGCCCCCACTTTAATAATAAAGATCCATCAGTGTCAACTGTGTATCTGATAGTACATTAGAAACCTTAGCAGATGTCAGAAATAAGTCAGGATCCCAGGAGTGCCAGGGAAGAAAATGAAGCTCCATCACTTGGTAAAGTATACCCATCAGGTAAGAGAAGGACTAAAATTCAGGATTCCCCAGCTGTTAACATTTCTTTTTACTGTTTTTATCACATGGAATCACATGTTTGCAAAAAAAATAATAATGTTAAACCATAACTGATATAATTTTGGCTCTGGGATGTTTGCTTCATGAATGACCTACATATAATCATTCAACAACAACAGGAAAACTATCCGAAAGTACCTCTGACAGATTGATTTAAATACCAACAAACTTTGACCTGTAAAAAAGGGTGACGAGGATAAGTGAGTTGCATCTGTTGTCATTCTATTCCTGGGTAAATGTCCAAAGAGTCAGTTTCATCTTAGAACAATGATAGGATATAGCCCTCTAAAACAATCACCTCAAGGGTCTAAGATACACAGTCCAAAGATCAATCTTTATCATCCAAGTATGCAATTTAATATAAAAGATTATCAGGTCTCGGTTCCCTAATTTTTAATGCTAGTACCAAAATAAATAATTTTTAAGTGTGCAAACATGGCTGCCATTAAGTTTCCCAAAACCCATCACAGAATTACATTACTTAAGCCTTTACTCCTTAGGAATATAAGTCAAACCACCGTTGTTTAGTAATTATAGTTCTGAGAATGAAAAAGCATATCTCCTCTATGCACTAATGACTTAAAAGGTACTGTTGGAAATAACTGCTCTACCATCCACAGAGTTGACTTGCTAAACCACCTTTGTAAATTGGTCCATCTATCAGGTTTAATTGTGCAGCACTCCAAAGTCTCCGGCAACAGCATCGACCACACAAAATGAATGTCCCTAAGCTAACTTTAATAACCATTTATGGATTTTCCTACCCTTATAAATCTGTTACAAAGCAATTACTCAACCTCATTTTGTCTTACACTTATTTTAGCATATTTTGCAGGTGTGTTTATGCTGGCACACGAGCTATCAATTCATAAGAGGTTCAAAAATCAAATGAAACTGCTCACGGCATGCTAATCCATTTTTGTAAAGTTTAGGTAAAGTATTTTGAAATGTTCATTTAAACTGTATACAGAGCCCTTTTAAAAATAGAAAGTTTAAAATTACTTCACGTTTTGAAATTGCTGGAGTAACAATGAAAAGACACCAGACACTACAAAGCTACATGGAACTGTTTTAATAACGTCTTGATGTTTGGAATGTGCTAAAATATCTCTCTAGATCTAAAAATAACCCATAGTCTTTACTCTTAATTACTACTATGTATATCTTTCAAAGTAGCTGAAGTCAGACCAAACAAATAAGTTAATAATATAGATGAATAAAATTTCAATTATTTAGTATTATAATTTTATTTAGGTTCCTTATTAGGCAAAATTTTCTTAATTATGCTCAGCATGAAAACTTTTAAATAATGACTAATGCCAATCACTTCATTTATGGCTGAAGTGTTCTAGATAAAGTACACTAAGCCAATCTGACGTAGAGAATTAAAATTAATCATCTCAAACAAAACACAACCTCACTGACTCCAAGTTTCAAAATTCTATGAGATTATTTTGAAGGAATGACAGAGGGCTGTTGGTCAACGACTGAGCAAAGAAAGTAATTTATTTCTGCCACTTTTATTCCAAGATTCAGTAATTCACATTCTATAGATCTGCAGCACAAATTACATACTTCCATGTTGACAACCTTATTTGCGAATGTTGTTTACTAGAAACAGTGGCTCACTTACGTATCCATACAGGGGCTGAAGACTACCTACTCCACTACTATCCAAAGGAGTATACCACATGTGAGACTTGGAACACCATGGAAGGCCTGGGATGTGCTTTTTATCAGAACAGGGCTAAGTGATAACCTGTCACAGGACTATCTCATGCCTGATTATTCTCCTTTCTGACTGTTGTACGTATTTCTTCAAATATTTCCTGGCACAGACACTGAGAACATTTCAAATTACCCATAGGAAGGCCACTGCTGAAAAGCTCTTTTCTTGATTAGTTTAAAGTCTTACGTCACTTTCATTTAAATAACTGACATCTATCCTGTACCTTCACACGTGAGACAGCGTTAAATTCTCAGCCATCCTTAGGATAAAACACCTATTTCTTTAAAGTTTAAGAACATGAGTGATATGGGATTGTATGCTGTGAATACCATTGGTGAATAAAGAAATTGTCTTGGGCCTGTGCATGGAATAGAGGTAGGCGGGAAAAACTAAACTGAATGCTGGGAGAGTTAAGCAGAGATTAGGGAGAATTATGGAGCTGCCACTGGAAGCAAATGCTCTAAAACTTTGCTGGTAGGACACGACCTCATGGTGATGCATTGATTAATGGAGATGGGTTAAATTAATATGTAAGAGTTAGCCAATAAGAAGCTAGAGCTAATGGGCCAAGCAGTGATTTAAATAACACAGTTTCTGTGTGATTATTTCAGGGCTAAGCAGCTGGGAACCAACAAGCAGCCTCCTCCTCCTTCTCAGAACACACAAGGAGCTCGTCATCCCTCCCAGAAGAAAGAAGTTAAAAAAGAAAAAAAAAACTTCATAATATAAAATGCTGCTGGGTCTCAATCTCAGGAATAGTGTTAAAAAAACAAATAACCAAGAACTGGGCAGGGAAATAAATAAAACAAAGAGAGCAGAAATGGGTGTTCGGCATCCTATTTACACCACTGGTCGGAACCGTTAGGCGGCAGAGTCAGTCTCAGAAATCTTTCTCTTGCTAAATTGTATGGAGACATCATCAAACCTCTGATGAAAACATTTTCTTTTCAGTTTCTTCACAAAGGACTTATCAGTAATATAGATTTTGTGCAAGGTGCTGTTGAATGTTGTCCTTTCAATGTTTTGTATTTTATGACACACACCTTGTTCCTTTACCTTCTCTAGATTTCTGCTGCATTTATAAAAATCATTATCTTTAAGTACAAAACAAGTAAGAAAAAGCCAAGATAAATACACAGCCAGTTCCACAAAGGTGGTATTTAGAATAAGATTTATGAATTCATCATCTTTAAGAGTAGTAATGCACACAGGAAATTTTGCTACTGTTGAGATAGTAGGGTGTGTGTATGCTTGTGTGTGTGTTTTAACTCCCCCGCCAAAAAAAAAAAAAAAAAAAAAAAAAAAAAAAAAAAAAACACTGTTTATTGTAGCAAGCTAACTTTCCTGGACATGTAATAAGTTACTAAAAATCATCCCTTCAAAAATCAGCTTACCGTATCTTGTCACGATCTAGCAAAAGGTAAAGCTTTGCAGGGTTCACAATGTGTTTCACCTACATGTTGATGGACTCACTGTGCTGAACCTGGATCCTGATTCTCATAAACCTACCTTGAACCTGCAAAAAGGCTCCCTGACACTATTAGTTTTGGCTTTGGCTCAAATAACCACATTAATGGTCAGACACAATGCACTATTATGCTGACAGCCTCTGTGAAATCAGCCGTTTAAGGGGACTGTTCCAACAAGTGATTTAAATGAAGTCTACATCAAAGAAAGGAAACTCCAACCTGAAGGTCTTGCTTTAGATTATTTTCTTCTTATTTTTTTTATGCTAGAATGCTAGATATCATATGTGCTCCAAAGGCTGCATGAGCCCCTTACACAAAGATCTTATGTGTTGCTAAAGCTGCAGTCAGTGCGCTTGATGATAAAAAATTCACACCGATCGCTTAAGTCTTCCTTTCCCCAGAATTTGTTTCTGAAAGAAAGTTTTAAAGTTTGTAATATACTTGTGGGAGTACAAATATATAATCCACAGTATACTACTTCTTACTTAAACAATGACTATTTTTTACTGTAACTTTGTATTCTGAAATAACCTTCTAGTAGATTCTCAAATGGCCACATATGCACATTATATGATACAAAACTCATATCATCTTATTTTCAAAATTATTTTTATATTAGAAATTGATTAGATTTAGGGATACACACTGATTTCTCCTGATGGCTTATACCTCTTGATTCAATTTGTAAGGCCACATTAAATGACTGTTATTGCCAGGGACTGTCCCTCCAAGTCGGGACCTCTCAGCTGGAGGTCTGGTTCAACACAGCTTTAGAGCCCAGGAAAAACCAATGCATATGAACTATGCTCAGCTATGATGAGCTATGCCCCAAACTGTAATCCCCACTGCTCACACTGCACAACAGAGAGAGTTCAATTCTTCAGGCCAATGCCCAAACATACAATCAATGTTTCAAAAACGGAACAAGTTGGCCCATGAATATTTGCCTCATCCGACATGGTCCCCTGACCCTTTGCCTACCAACTATTATGTCTTCGAGCATCTTAAGAACTTTTTAGATTTTTTCAGAGACAGTACTTCCACAACTGCTGAAGAGTTCATCAAATTCCAAAGCATGGATGTTTATGCTACAGGGATAAAGCAAATATTCTTTCTTGACAATAATGTTGATTGCAGTGGTTCCTGTTTTGATCGATAACAATATATTTGAGCCTAATGATCATGATTTAAAACTCATGGTCGAAAACTGTAATTCCTTTTGTACCAACCTAAGTAAAAGATATAGTAACTTTCACTGCAGAAAGGAGTAAGCAGGTAGTTTGGTCTAAAAAATAGGCTTGGATCTTATTACACAGAGACAGGAATCACGATAAGTTTAATGGAAGGTACTAACATAACTGGATTTGTGTTTTAGATAGGTGGATACACAAAAGATGAAAGTTTCTACATAATAAAATGGAGACAAAGAACCTTGCTAGAGCCCTGCAGTTTCAGAGAGAGGTCAGATACTTGTATTAGAGAGAGGTGAGAAGGAGAGAGATGGGGGCAATGCTAAGAAACGTTTAAAAGGCAAAGGAGTAGAGGTCTGCAGTTCCTGGTCCGGGGTAAGATGTGGGAAAGGAGGAGAGTCAAGGGTGGGATGCTTCTCTAAACTGTGTTCTGCGTGGGACTGTAGGCTGCATCTCCAAGGGAAGCAGAGGGCCATGGGAAGTTGCCCTTGGACACTCACGCCTTTACTGTTCTACTGTTCCTGGCAAAGACAGAAGAAAACCCAAGGCTCTATAAGCCTCTGACAGTTGCTTCTCGCTTTACAGAAAGTTGAAATGGCTCACCAGTTCCTAGTTTGCTGGGGCCCTAGGAAGGGGTCAATCACAAACTGGAGCACTTGAGACATTCTAGCAAAGCGTCTTGCTGGACACAGGCAATTCAGCAGCAAGGAAAAGACTCTAGGATGCATCCCATTAGTAGCATTTAAGTCAGCCCAAAGACAGCCTGGTCTTTTTCTCCCCCGGTGCCTTTGTGTCTCCCCCATTTCATGTCAATCTCACACCCTAAAGAGCAGCCTTCCAGCTGCTGTCACTGGCTAATCAATCCTAATGAGGATGTACTTTTCTCCTTCATTATAGACTTGCCATAAATACCTATGAGAGGCAAAAGACAATATAATTCCATGGCATAGCTTAGAGCACATACCTCTTTCACAATTAATTTTCACATTGCTACTATATGCCGGCAATGAATTTTAGAGAGGCGGTAATACAATTTGTGCTACGTTTAAAATTAAACAGTGAACTTGAGAGAACAGTAGGATTTTAGATCAAGGGAAGACAATGGGCAGCCACTTCTGAGAGAGGAGCTGAAATTACAGAATCTCTGTAATGATCAAGGAGTATCACCTGGCTGGACAATGTTTGGCACCTGCTTTCTGTCTTAACACAGACCCAAGAAAGGGCAGCAAAGCAGCCAAGTCTCAGGCACTGGAGAATAACTGGTTCCTGTGAGAAGCCTGGGAAGTGTACAGTGGGGTACAAAGAGAGATAACAACATATAGCTTCCTGTGTGCGAGTGGTGCACCATTCAAGCCTCCGGAGAAACAGGAGAACTGAGCATCTTTTCGTTCCTATTGTAAGAGAGATGCACAAATATGGGGCTAAATTTTCCTAATGGTTTAACTCAGGGAGATAAAAAGTGATTGCGTAGGAAATGGCCAGAGTGTGGACGTCGACATTCAGTTCAGCTTCCTGTGACTGATGGGACACAGCGATGGGAACATGATCATTTTGCTGATAGAGCCACAGATTCACTATGGAAATAAAATTGTGACAGTAATAAGAGCCGCTTTATCTGTGAAGTTGCTAAGAGTGGAAAGATTAATAACGCTATCCAGTTTGCCCTGTTTAAGCAATGAATAGCTCAAGCCAAAGAATCTTCAATGCTGAGGGCGCAGTTGGAAATGAGTGAATTAAGAGTTTAAATTCTAGGCGTTCTTGTCTGTCTTCCTTTTGTAAAAGTAGCCCTCAAAAGGGAAATGATTTTGAAAGGCTATCTCCATAATTGCCATTGAAACAAGTAATTTACAAGTCATACAAGGTTTGTTAGAAATAATACATTAAAGAGAAACATTTGTTTTCTCTTGATGTTTTAAAAAATAGTTTGAAGACATGCTCATTGTGAGTGACCAAAATTCTAACTTTAACCAAAGGAAAAGAATCACCACATTACAAATAAAGCCTTGGATCGTGACTGAAAGAAAGACAAATAATTATCTTCACAGGAGTATTGTCTGAGTCTAAGAACAACCTCAAGGCCCACCTGAGAAGCAGCCGCTAAACAATGTAATGCATTTCGATTAAGATAGTAAATTAGTATGAAACAAAAGTCTCACCATTCTCAAACGCCAAAGGGAAGCATAAATTTGAACAGCTTCAGTGACATAGCGTTTAAAAGCTTGGCAGAATGCCTCGACGCATCTATTTTCTTCTGGTTAGATTTTATGTTTTATAGATATGTCACAACCTATAAAGTTGTTATAAATACTGCAGTAAATATAATTTCCTCTAAAAGATGGGGCTATTATGCGATATTAAGCACTTGCTTGGAAAATAATTCATTCCTACCAAGACAGAACTAGCCATCCTAACACTCGTAAGCGAGACATTAGAGTTCAAACACAGCAACAGCCTGAGATTTTAGTGAATCGTATCTTTTGTTTAAAAGGTACTAGCTTTTGTTTGGGTTTTTAGGTTTATAAATTAAGTTCTTGAAGAAGCGTGTAGGTGGCCGGTATATATGTCTGGATGTATAAGGAAACACATACACACATATGGGGAACATAGAGTTGTAGACGAACAATAAGCATCAATTAAGCAATTGCTGATTTAAAGTCACAGGAAGTAAATGTTAGATAACCCAGAAGGAGACGGACTCTGGATTCTCCATAACTAAATTCTCTGAGTAGGAATAAAGCAGAAACACTATTCCAAACAGGGCAGTTCGCTCACTTGAATTAGTCACATTAAGAGCATACCTTATTTAACAGAAGAAATATTGTTCTTCCATTGATCAAATTACTGTTCAGCCTTGACTCACACAACGATAGCGAATTCCAATGTCATATACAACTTGATATGCAAGTTAAAGAAACTGAGATATTCTTGGCATTTATTGATGAATAAGCTATAGAGGTATGACAGAATGTATTGCAGACTGCAACTTCCTAATACCGCCAAATTTACTTCTTTTCCAAGTAAAATATGGAACATATCTAATAAATAATCTATGTCTTGATTTAGTACCCAATTTATTTTGGCTTTAGTGCACGCGAGGCTTCTACATAACTAATGTTGCATGTAGCCGGGCGATGGTGGCGCACGCCTTTAATCCCAGCACTCGGGAGGCAGAGGCAGGCGGATCTCTGTGAGTTCGAGACCAGCCTGGTCTACAGAGCTAGTCCCAGGACAGGCTCCAAAGCCACAGAGAAACCCTGTCTCGAAAAACCAAAAAAAAAAAAAAAAAAAAAAAAAACTAATGTTGCATGTGAACCTCAAGTGGTGTGGTGTCAGGAGAGGGACCTGAGCAGGCCACCCATGTCTAAAGGGGCCATGAACATTAAGAAGTTTTGGAGGTTGTTTATTCATGAATAATCTTATTAGCCACTGGATTGTACAGAAACACTTCAGTATCACAGGGAGATGGCTAGAGCGCCCGAGAATCTTCATATGTGTAAAGCGATCAACTTTACCAGTTAACAGAGTCAGGGGTGAGAGCAGGCCCCTTCTGAGGAATACTCAGAAAATTAGGAAGTTGTGGCTCCAAGTGGTCTTAATATTCAGTAATCCACCCAGTGTCTACTTTATAGGGTGATCACAATTGGAGTTCTGGCTTTGAGGGCTGTAGCACAATCTTAGCCACTATTTGTGATATACATTCTCAAGTTCTGAAAAGTCCAGAACTGTACTGAAACCATTTCAAGCCTTTTATGATTTCTGCCCATCTATAGAATATTTCCTTATTCTTTTTAACTTCTTTGTGGAGAAACAAGACAGAAACAATTTTCTGTTATCCAATAATGAGCTCCCAAATCAGGTAGAGCATATACATCAAGATACTTACAATTAGGATTTTTGTCTAGTTCTAGATTTTCCTATGTTTTTCTTCAGTCTGTTTTACTTTATACATTTAAAAATATTCAAAAAACATCCAACATGATGTTATTAAAATGTGCAAATAGTACAATGATTGCGCCTTTGCTTGCTTCCAAACACAGACCGCAGACAGAATGAATCACACACCAGAGCTTCTCCAGCTCTGAACCGATGCAATTGCCTGTTGGCAGTGAGGAACAAGTCACCAAGGACTGCTTGGGTTTGTTGGCAGTGAGGATCAAGTCACCAGGCACTGCCTGAGTTCTCCTCATGATACATCCTTGCTGTTTTCAACCACTCAAGCAGAGGTCAAAATGCATATTCATATTTCAGTTTCAACAAATATTTATTAAAGCATAGTAGAGAATATCTAAGAAGAAAAGCTCAGAAAGTCCTGGGGACTGGATTTAGTTCCATGGGAAAACAATTGCCTAGTAAGTACAAAGCATAGAGATAATACCCAGAAACATACACCACACATTCACAGATACACACATGCAGGTACACAAACACACATCACACATTTACATACACACATGTAGGTACACACACAACACACACACTGACCCTGCTCCAGACAACACACACACAAACACAAAAACACATCACATATTCACACAAATGCAGATACACACATATATACATCACACACAGACACTGCTCCACACACAATACACACATATAACACATACAAACTACACAACACACATCACATATTCACATACTTACACACGCACAAGCACACATCACACATGCACAAACACACAGAGATACTGTTCCACACACAACACAACCATACAACACACACAAACTGCACACTGCACAACACACACATATAAATATACACACATTACATATTCACATACTCACAAAAGCAGATACAGACACATACTTCACACACACTGCTCTACATACAACACACATATATAACACGCACAAACCACACACCACACACACACACACAAACATCACACACAATACATACAGACACACAAACCAAGCATTTGTACTCACAGACCACACAGAAACACAGACAAACATACACACACAGATACAACCATAATGCACAGATACTGCAACACACATCACAATGTGCATACAATATACATATACAATGCAGGCTCCACGCCACACTTACCTTACAACAAAACATATAACAGACATGCACACATATATATATACATATACACACATACACTTACACATGAAGAAAAGGAAGGAGGAAGGGAGAGTGGAAGGAAGGGACAAAGGGAAGGAGAGAAAAGCCACAGAAAAATCTTAGACTCAAGTAAGAACTATCTGAGAATGTCTTAATAGACAGCACCTAAAACAGGGCAGAACTGGGTATAATGTGTGACTCAGGGACGGACGGCGGCGGGCGGAACCGACGCGGTGGGCAACGCAGCTGGCGCGGGCCAGACCAGCAGGTACTGACACAGTGACAGGCAACGCAGGCGGCAGGGACCAGCACAACACTGAGAGCAGATCGCCCCAGGACAATTAAATCAAAGAGGTAGGCCTTTGGTTGGCGAGGTCCCTGGCAAACAGGGAACCTGGTTCTTTTCCTGAAGACCCGTCTGAGGGGTGAGAGGGATCTTGGCCCCTGGCAGAAGCCAGGAAACAGAACGAGGGCATTTTGCAAGAGGAGCCTCTTCCAGCAGGGAAACCTGATCTGGTTTTAAAAGACCAATTAGAGAGCATCAATAAGAGG
>NW_026067944.1:9348732-9377092 GCF_014885135.2 Alexandromys fortis
ACAGAAATTTTTAATAAATAAATAAATAATTAAAAAAATATATACACAAAAAAAATGTGTGACTCAGTAGTAAGTGAGGTACTGGGTTCAATCACCCACACCACAAAAATTAATAAGTAAAAAGGATTCTTTCAAAAAAGACAGAGCAGAAACAAAGAGAAATAATTCTCAAATAAGAGTTCTTTTTAAGATATTGATTGGAATTACAATTCTCTGTATTGGAAGTGAAAATCAAATCACCATCCTTATTTAAGGTGATCTTACTACATTTGTAATACACAGTTTATTTAAGGTGATTTTGCTTATATTTGTAATACACCATTTCCAAATTCTCTGAATAAAACACTCACAGGTGGCTAAGTGTAAGATGATCACTTATGGTTTTTGGTTTTTGGGTTTTTCAAGACAGGGTTTGTCTAGGTAACAGCCGTGGCTGTCCTGGAACTAACTCTGTTGACCAGGCTGGCCTTGAACTCACAGCAATACACCTGCCTCTGTTTCCAGAATGTTAGAATTAAAGGCTTGAGCCACCACCTCTACGCCAACAAGATCACTTTTAAGCACAAACTGACTCCATTGTTCCCGCTTTAAAAGGAATCACATAGAAATAATAATAAAAAATACACTGCTAAATTCTTTATTGTGACCACCTCCTGCTACCAAAGGGATTCGACTTGATTATTCTCTTTGTAGTAACTAATATTTTTCACAAAGGAAGAAAAAGACCAAATATCTCAGGTTTCACATGAATGCTTTTTAGTTATCTTTGAATCGGGAAGTTGCTTTTCTTCAGTACATTGCTGATTATTCTAACATGTTAAAGCAACCTAACATTGATGCTCTTGGACATATTTAATACTGAATGAAGTAATACTCACAGATTCCCTCGCAACGTCATAGAAAGCTGAACGCAACTGAAATGAGAATGTTCGGATTCAGCTAACAGGTTCTGGATCTGATCATTTGTAACCAATTTCCACTGAAATTAATTGAGGTTTGGGAGCAAGAATTCCATATGGAAAATTTAAGGCTGGCCTAGTTTTGAATGGAGTGTGAACTTACAGAAAGAAGCTATTTCAGTGCTCACTAGATACGGGACCGAATAAGTACTGTTTAGCATCAGTCCACCAGAGGAGAAGGCTTTGAGTCTGCAGTGGGATGTGAGACACACTTAACTGACTGTGACAGTCAGCTTTGTCATCACAGTGACCTGGACACAGATACGTCTTTTCAAGCTCTATCCATCCTGGCCTCTTTCAGTGCCTCTGGAGAGCTTTTGAACTTGGACTTGACCTCTCTCGAATTTAGGCTTTCTGTAAATGTAAAGCACTGTTCTTTTCACAGTTTTAGCTTGAGTAAGAAGCCCAAGCCCTACTTAGATTAAGGAGAAGGTACTGAGACCTTAGAAATTCAATGTTTGTTTTTGACCTTTTTTTTTTCTTTTGTTTTTATGAAATTGAGTTAAACACCCCAAAGTGGCACATAACACCCTTCCTTTTTTTTTTTTTTTTTTTGTTTTGTTTTGTTTTGTTAATGTGAAAAGCCCACAGGTTCTTTTGTGGACATCCAGTATAGAGAAACGCTCTCAAAAACTACCTTTTTCTTCTTGATAGCTTTAGAAGAGAGAGCATTCAGAAAAGATGACCTGAGTCAGCCTCAGAAACAACCTAAATGGCCATATTCTCTGTTTACTACATACACACATATATTTGTTGAAATGGGGAATCCTTCACAGCAACCAAATGTATTTAAAGGTCATTGCCTCTCAAATTCCACAACAAAGAATTTCTCACTAGGAGAAAAATAAAAGTTATTGAGTGAGAATGAGAAATAATCATTATGACATCACGGAGAAAGTGGTAAAAAGATGACGAGGAACAGAGAAGATGTCTGAAATTCTGAACACAATGTGAAGCAGAGAAACATCCAAAACATCGGTGTCGGACACCAATGACGTTCAAGGCATTTCTGCCATTACATACCTCAGTCACTTGAGCTTATAGACTCAGTAAGAAATCTTTACCAATATTAGCCAAGGAGAAGGGGAATTGACTCACTGAAGAAACTCAGATTATCTGTTTGTCCTAGGCATTATGGGAATAGAAGAAGGCAACGTCCCTAGCCTGTGAACAAAACTACATTCTGGGCGTGAGGGTGGGGGGGGGACAGAATGTAGTACAGTTTACACAACTCTGATCTGAAACCTGACCTGAACAATGAATAACTTCTTTTCCTTCTACAACAAAGATTTCATGAAAACAGTTACTATTTAATTAAAAGTTTGGGAGGACACTATATTTCAAGATACAGAGATTAAAGCATATTCTCCTTTGAGATCCAACTCACCATAATTCTGAAATTTAATTCAGTTACTTCCAACAATTGTAGAATATATAGACAGTGTGCTGTTTGGATATTTGACATAAAATATTTAGAGCAATAAAGTCTGGATTTATAAAAACTCATAAATAGTGTATTCTGCAAGTACCAACATTGTATTTCTCATGATCAAACAAACACACACACCAACAGCACTGCTTACCTTGCACTGTCAGAGTGGCTGACGCTTCAGCTTTCCCGACCATATTTTCTGCAACACAAGTGTATGATCCCATGTCACCAGCCATCACCTTCCGAATTTTCAAAGTATGATCATCTCGGATTTCATATCTGATGACATAATAAAAGAAAGCAAAGTCATGCGGTTTTCTTCTTGGAAAACACCATTACAGTTATGCCGCTACAGCTAGGAATCAAGTCACATGCAGCCATCCCTCCAAGCAATTAGAAACAAAGTGTAAAACATGGCTTTCCTGCAAATGAATTCATTTTCTAAAAGAACGACTGTCATTGATTTCCTCTAGCTACTGTGCTCAAATTAAAGCTAAATAGCATGGGACCATTCATTAAGTCGCAGATATAAGGGATTTATACATTTTTACCTTTTAAATTCTAACAAGTAGATACTATTTTGTAGATTGGGGAAATTGGAGCATTAGAAGATGAGGAGGCCACTTGGCCTTGCTGCTGAAATGTTTAGTAGTAATACATACTAGCACTGAAACCAGGCATGCCATCCAGTAGATCAGTTCTCTTTCAACTTATCTCCCTTCAGGAGCCTTAGATTTATTAATCTCCTAGATCAAAACCAAAATTTGCCTCTCCTCTGTTAAGATCACAGCAGTAGCGTGGCCTCTGTCCTTAACAGAGCAGCATCCATTGTTAGGGTTTATTCCTGAACATTAATCCTGTCCATCCTAACCTTTTGGGGTCCAGTGATGCCATGCAATGTGAGCTGCAACTCTTTACGACATGAATCCCCTCATCATTTGGTCTCAGTATCTCCAGTCTGACATCTCATGATTGCTTACCAAACACTGTGAGCACGAGCTATGCTAAACTTTCCCACCACATCTCTACCTATGCTGCAACCGTCCTTATCTCGCCTTTCTTTATATGTATAATAATATAAGATATAATACAATGTAATATAGTAATATATGCATATATGTATATAGGGGTATATGCATATATATGTACATTCATATTTCTCTATATATATTTAAGCCCTTGCATATGGTTTGTTTTCCTTTAAGAAGTTTCTATCTATCTGACAAAAGAGCTTGACGATGTTTTTGGGTATCTCTTCATGCCTGCATTCTTCCTTAAGTTCCTTAAGCATAGACTGTTCACCCCTACAATGCTACAATGTGATTCTTCGTGAAGACCCAATGCTGATGATGGAATGAGTACCTGAGAGACAACAGTGTGGTAACAATACCAGACCCTTACTACATTACTGTCGCATCCATCACCAGTGCTCCCTGATTCTTACACCTCTCTTCCTCTCCTAGTTAAGGACTGGATAGACATCAAGAAACCCTGACTTCTATGCTGTAGGAATTCCTACCGCCAGTAGCCTTTAAGTTAACCGTTTACTTGGACGTGGCCTCTTATTCTATACATGCTGATGAAAAGCACGTGTCTGTTCCCTTTCCCCGCTGCGGGATTCGGTTCCTGTTCCCCGAATGAGCAGAGGACTGTGATCTGTGAGGCTACCCCTAAATAAATAACCATCTATTATTCTAAATTCTGAGCTAGTGCAGGATTTCATTTTAAGCATCCTTCTTCACTTCTAGCCTTCCCGGTTACACTCCACTGAGTAAAAAGGAAGTCCACTTTTTAATTAGCTCACAGTGACATGTTTACTGCTGTGCCCTTTCCCTTTCCCATACTCTCCTTTGCAAAAAGTTGCGTTACATTTGGCTTGAGCAGAAGAGAAGTCTGTTTAAGGAACACTGTAGGTACAAGCTATGGTCACAGAACCACGCTTCTGAAATCCTCAGGAACAAGATTTTAATGATCTCCAGGGCTCAATCCTGACCTTGGCCACAGATTCTAGATGTTCTTGTGATGTAAATACATCATGCTAAGTGTATTATAAATCAGTGATACTATGAATCCAACAGTAATTTGATATACTTGATTTTCCATATCCTAACTTTGCAACACAGTATACTACAGAGTACTGTTTTGTTTTTTTGTTGGTTTGTTTCTCCTCTGATCATGGGAACTGGGGCTCATTGCTACAGTCCTGGATGGCTGCATCTCATACTGTATGCCCTGGAAAAGGTTATTATCTGAAGTATGGGTTTTCACCAGTTTCTTGAAGTAAAAGCTGAAAGTGATGCTATCAGAAGTAAGGACGATGACACACACTAAGGACACGTGTGCCCTGATTCAAAAGAGAAATTTCAAACCGATGCATCACAGTTCTAAAGCCCGAGATGTACCTGGATTTGGGCAGCTCTCCATCATCTTTCCTCCATCGAACTGTAGGCACAGGGTCTCCTCGGGCCTCACATTTAAATTCTGCACTGTCATCCACAGTGACTGCCAAATTACTGGGTCTCTTCACAAACGACGGTCTCTCTAGAAGATGAATGAATTGAAAAACACTTAGGATGTTCAGTAAGGACAGATTTCCATTTATTCCGCACAGCTGCCCACTTCTGTAGGCCTTTCACGGTGTTTCGGGTTTATGCTAATCTCATATCTTTGGCTGTTTTATCTCAAGCTGCTTTGTGGAATCCTTCTCACCCCTCCTCTTTCCTGCAAATACTGGCTCACTGGTCTTTCTTTCTCCCATATACTTTGATTAAAGTTGATTTTTCTCCTTTTTATAAGCAGAATGATAATGATGCATATGTTGGACTAGAATTGGATGAAATTAGATAATACACTCACCTAAAACGGTCAGCTCTGCAACTTCACTTTCGCGTTCCCCTACCATGTTGGTACCAACACAGACGTACTTGCCAGCATCGCTCTTGCGGGTATAAGTGATCATGAGCTTTCCTCCTCGTATCTTCAAAAAAACCAAAACCATTGAAATGAATCTTACTAAAATGTTTTTAACTGATAACATAGTAGAGAACCTCATAAATAAAAATTACTTTATAACCAAATAAATCCAACCATAATTAGGCAAAACAGCTGTTGTGTACAATTTGCTATATTTATTAGCAGTAGCCCCAAACAAACTTAATTTCAAATACACAAGATAAAAGAAGAAAAACTTTATTTACATATATATCTGGCAAAGTCTCGCTACTCAAGCTAAATGTTAATTTCTATTTTAAATCAGCTAAAATCTTTCACATTTTATCTAGATATCAATAACAACAGAAGGCTTACAAATTTATGGAAACTACATAACTGACTACTGAATGAAAACGGGTTGAGGAAGAAAGAAAAGACTTTTTGACATTGAATGATAATGAATACCAACAGAGCAAAACTTATGGGACATGTGAAGGTTGTCCTAAGAGGCAAGTTCATAGCACTGAGTGCCTACATTTAAAGGGGGAGAGATCTCATAAAAATAACTTAACAGCATATTGGAGAGTTATAGAACAAAAAGAAGAAATCACACTCAGAAGGAATAGACGGAAAGAAATAATTAAACGTAGCTGAAATCAATAAAAGAGAAAGAAAAAAATCAATGAAAGAAAGAGTTGGTTCTTGGAAAAACTCAGTAAGATTGATAAACCCTTATTCAAATTAACAAAAAGGCAGCAAGAGAGAGAGAGACAGAGACAGACAGAGAATACCCAAATTAACAAAATCAGAAGATAAAAATGAGGACATAACAGAAGATACCAAGAAAATTCAGAGAATCATAAAGACATACTTTAACAATCTATACTTCACCAAATTGAAAAACTTAAAAGAAATGGATAATTGTCTATATTCATATCACTTATAAAAGTTAAATCAAACTCAGGTAAGCAGTTTAAACAGAATTATAACCCCTACTGAAATAGAAGCAGTTATTAATGTGCCCCCCCCAAACAACATGGCCAAAAATGTTTAATGCATATATGAAATAGGATGGTGAGGGATAGAATATGAGAGAGACGGCTAAAGTTAAGGGTCATCTTATGATTAGTAGAGAAATCTAATACATACTCTCCTAAATATATACATATATGAATCTTCCTAAAATATAAACATTTATGAAAGTGACATAAATGAAATTATCAAATAAGGGAGATTGATAGATAAAGCCCGAAATGGACATCTCTTGTCACTAAATGAAGCTTCCAGTACTTTGAATGGGTTGCAATTAAAAGTTGTTAGCCAAAGGATTCCCATGGGCATCCCCAACCCAGGCTGTTGCCAAGACTAGAGGTTGCTCTCCACAAGCCAGATTCAAGGCCCTATTCCTGAAGACCACACCTACCCAACGGTGGACATGGATAAGTTGAACTGGTGCCTACACAGAGCCTTCACACCTACATTCCAGTGTCTTTGGCACAGCAAGGTCCTCTGTAAGCTACCAGGAAGAAATGTAAACACAAATCCAGCTACAAAGCTGCCTATCATAATGTCCTGACTGCAACTTATGCTAGTCAATAATAGCACAAAGTTCACAGGAGTAACTGACATATATACAGATATATGCATAGTCACACAATTTCACAAAAGTAGGATCTTTTAACAAGTGCTCTGCAACCTGCACTTTTAACTAACTGAGATTGTGTTTTTCCATTTTAGTTGTTTAACAAACCATACACAAACAGATATTCAGTATCAATTTGGTTATAGGGCTTTACTACAAAATACTCTCAAATTATTCCCTTGTGGAAAAACATTTCAACATTTTCATGATTCCCTTTAAGAATCAGCTTCCAAATTACCACTCTTGCATTACGGCTCGAAAAAGAAAAAAGAAGAAAAGGGGGGGAAAGGAAAGGAAAAGAACAACAAACTACGAAATTCAATAATAGAACCAAATGAAAGGCAAACCCAACTTTAGTTCCTAATAATGTTTATAGTTCATAATGCTAAGTACTTTGTTTTCTGTATAGTGTGTATGCTTGTATGTGTACATATATGCAGCATGTTCTTTTATATATATATATTTATTTATTATGTATACAATGTTCTGTCTGTGTGTGTGACTGCAGGCCAGAAGAGGGCACCAGATCTCATTACAGATGGTTGTGAGCCACCATGTGGTTGCTGGGAATTGAACTCAGGACCTTTGGAAAAGCGGGCAATACTCTTAACCACTGAGCCATCTCTCCAGCCCCCAGCATGTTCTTTACTATCACCATGTTATGAAAACGATAAAGCAAATTTTATAATTTCTTTCCTTTTCAAGAAAGGGAACAGAGGTCCAGAAAAGCAAAATCCTTCCTCCCATCTGTTTCTACTCTACCAATCAAGGTATTTCTTAACTATACTTCTAAAAGCAGGGCATCTTGACTGATGAGGTAAAGGAGCCTCTACTTGCTCTTGAGGGCCTTAGAACCTGACAAAATGTCCAGGAAAAAGTAGCATTTTTGTGGGATAAAAGGAACTTGTCTACTAAGCAAATAGAAAAAGGCCTGAGATTTTTGGCAGAGTCTGTCTCTTTGACTTTGTGGGGGGCACTGCAGACAGCAAATATACAATTTTAACTCATTATCATAATTACTATTTAATAAATTTGTATTTAATAAACTTGAGTCCTTGAGAGTGAGAACCAGCAGGACATCATAAAATGACGATCCTCCTGAGAAGATATACTGCCCCCTTTATTGTGTGCTTCTGTTGAAATACTTGCACAAGCAAGGCGAAAAGCTGAGGGAGCAGATTCATTTCTCCAAAAAGGAGAACTAAAATGAAGGCTCTGAGGTGTACTCTGTATGTCGTGCTGTTGAGTCTGTCGCTGTGGACAACATATGGGGACATAAGGAAGCTCTTATCCCCAAGAGTCTAACTTGAACTGACCTTGCATACTTAGAAAAGAAGTTCATTTTAGAAGACATAACACAAACAATACTAGATTGATAACAGAAAAACAGAGGAAGCCAACAAATGCCTTCAGCATTCCTTTTGATCAGAAAGTCAATAAGTCAGTGTGCTTATCTACAACAAATAGAAGACCTTGAGTCTAACTTTAAAATGCAGATAATGTAGGAAAACGAGAGCCCAACGATGATAACATATAAGTAATTTCCAAACTCAGAGATTTATTGCTACAGCTTTCATACCATGTAGTGTTTATTTACTTTTACAATTTTTAAATACTTGGGAATGTAGCATCTTAAATCAACTTGAGTTTGTACACATGGGACATCAATTAACATTATGCATTACAGCCTGCTGTTATTCTATTTTGAAAGATTACATACAAATGGAGAAGGAGGGGAAATTAAGTAACAGAAATTATGGGGGAGATGCTGGGAACGTCTCAGCCATGGAATAATTCCAACTGTGAGAGAATGGGAGGGAACAGTCACTGAGGTGAAAGCTGGAAGAGCCGAGAGAATTTCTGCTATACGCCTTATGTACGTAAGTCCAACCACAGTAAGTTCGTTTTTCCTGGAACATAGTTTACAATTTAGTGAAACAGGAGACCTGCTTTTGTTGTGATATAGTGATGTCTCAGAACTGAGTATTAATAGACAAACCATTCCTATCTTATAAACATGTACTTTAAAGACATGGTTTTTTAAAAAAATAGCATTAAATTAAAGGTAAGTAAATTTAAGCCTTTCTAGGTTGCCATCACTTCCTTCCAAATGATGAATTTTAGTGGGGACAATCATCCTGCTGGCTCACAGGGGATTGCTGTAGTATCTGGAGACTGACTTGGTGGACAGAAGCAGTGGCAAGGAGCCACATCAGTGGTAACTGGAGAGGACAGGCCAAAGGCGTTGCTTATGCTCCTAGCTCCTAGAGTACTCAGTCATTCTCCACCTCAGAGAATTACTCATTCCAAAATGCTAATGTTGCTGAAATTAAGAAGCCTCGCCCTAATGTCCTAGCTGTGAGCAAAGGATAAATACCAGCTTAAAACAAGGAGAGGAAACAGGACACAAAATGAGGTGATAGCAGAACTATTTATTCCACTTGTAAAAATTCTGAGATTTCACAGATGGCTATAAAAACCTCTCCAATATATAACCATCCATCCCCAGCTACGTACTGTTATGACTGCATTAAAAACATAAATGTATCTTCTTGTTTGGTTTTTGAGATAGAGTCTCATTATGTAGCCCGGGCCTGGAATTCACTATACAGACCAGAATGGCCTGGTACTCAGAGAGATCTGCCTGCCTCTGCCTCCCAAGAGCACCTGGTCAACATGGTATTTTATACCGGCTGGAAAAAAAAGTCTAAAGTTCTCAAAATAGACTATGCATAGATGAAAACATCACTTGGAGTAAAGACAAAAAAAATGTTAACAAGGGGCCAGCAATGAAACAGAACAATGCAAGTGTGAAAAAAATGGTAGAACAATACAAACTTCCATTTTCACAAGTTAAGTTGATGTTGATATAACAGCAATGGCTATATTGAGATGGGAAAGTCACAATTCTATTCTCTTTGACCACACGAACGGAAACTACAGCATTTTCAATAGAAAGGGAGACGAATCTGTCCAGTACTGTCACCATGATCAAATCCCACACTACAAGTCCCTTCTATCATCAGTCTGCACTTTGTGTTGTCACATATTAAGACTCTAAGTGTATACTGAGTTCCTACATGGAACACTATGGTGTCCTTTCCAACATTTTCGAAAAATGACACTTCCTCTCTCTCTAAACAGAGAGGAAAAACATGTCCAACCCCCACAAAACACAATAAATGTGAACAGAGCACTATTTAAAACAAGCTCAGATATGCTTCTTGGCAGGTCTCTTCCTACAGCTGGATTTGACAGCCAAATTGTAAACCTATCAAAAACTAGTTTGTATAATGAACAGACACAATGTTAAACAGTGAGCTGCAGCCTAGAGACTTCAATTAACATAATCCTGGGGAGGGTGCCGCCGAATTTGCTAAGCTCGCAGACAATATGCTGGCATCCCGCCTCTGTCAAAAACCCAAGGCAGGGTCCAACTTCCTTGTTACCATGCACCTTAGCAGTCCACAGCAGCAACCACATTAGACATCCCCATTTCCATAAGCCCTAGACAGTGCTTTGGGGTGGGGGGCTCGGTTATGTACATACTCAATGAAATCAAAGCAAAAAGAGAGGTCCTGGAGGCCCGTTTCCTTTGCAGGAAGGAGACAGAAGGGGAAGAGAAAAGGTGTTAATTTTTTTTAAAATCTCAAATATCTTTAAACTTGATATTTTTCTTTGGAATAGCCTCCAACTTATAAAAAGTGGTGTTTGAGAGATATTAAGGTAAGGAAACCCTCCATGTGGTCGATACATATTGTATTAATACACTAGGAGCTTGCTCGAAGAGAAACTAGACATGATTGTTTTCCTTGGGGGAGGGATTGGCTCCAAGCACTTAATGATTTCTATGGAACAGGAGGCAATCTCTTTTTCTAACTCCTTTATCTTCGTGGAACTGTCTCTGTTGAGTGACAATATAGACTATGTCACATGTAGGAGCTGTTTTCTCTGCCAAAAGCAAAGACAATAGTTTTATGCCTTTATGGAAACACAATCACAGTAAGCATTTTTATTTCTAGCATAAAGGGGGAAGAAAAGCTAATAATCTCTGCATTCATAGGAACATGTTTCTAAGAGCGGAAGGAAGGGAGGGAAAAGAGGAGGGAGGGAGAAAATCAAGGAAGATATTTTGGTCTGTCTATTCTATGGGTAGACAGTTGAACCCGCAGTCAGTTTTTTTTCCAATCAGAAATAAAGATGAACTCAACATGAACTCCTCGCTACGCCTTCGTTTTCTACCCTAAAGCAAGTCAGATGATTTGCAGTGTCTGTTACATGGGATATCTTTTTTTTTTTTTTTTTTTTTTTAAAGACATCACCTCCTCAACATTCTCCATACACCTCTCAGTTAACCGCCTAAGCCAACTGGGGCTAATTAACTAGTTTGGCTACGCAAAAATCTTCTCTGCTTTTAATTACATTAACTTAATGTGACTTGAATTCAACAGACCAAAAACTGAAACCACTAATTATATTAAGGGCTTCAAAGTTGATTTCAAATTGCTAACCAGCAAACTGTCCTATAATTTATTCCAATTTCTTTAATAGATTTTTGAGTTCAAAAACCTGTGTCCTTTAGAAATACCATCTAAGAAACAGATTTGAACAAAGGAAGAAAATACTGCTATAGAATGCGAACACAGAAAGGTATTTCAAACAATATATATAAGATGCACAGAAATCCCCTGACATCATTGAGAATTTGTGCAGTGCTTCATTGTCACAGATTTTGAGAAGACCAAAAGCTTGGAAATACTCAATGAACGTCAAAGTCTTGCTAAGTGTGATCAGCACAGAAAGGAAAATTCTCTAATGTACCTGGGCTTAGAGGTGATTTTTTCCTTATAAAAAGTGTCTTTCTCATGGAATTATTTTTAGGTTATAATGAAAAGTAGTTGAGAAGTTTTGGATGTCAGTATCATTCTTCAATGATTCCCCACTAACTGCTTGAGTAGGATATCCCTACAGGATGAGCTGTCAATTCTGCTTAGATCCTTTAACCATAGACTTGGAACAAGTTGTTGTAAGCGACAGAGATACCCACCATGTCAGCTCTCATGACAATGAGATGCAGGTAACTGTTGAAGGAGCTGCGGGTTGCATCCCTGCCGCCCTGCTTCCAGCCGTCTGGCTAGCTTATGCTCCGAAATAACAACACACAAACTGTACTCTTTTAAACACTGCTTGGCCCATTATATCTAGCCTCTTCTCGGCTAACTCTCGCAACTGGACTAGCCCATTTCTAATAATGTGTGTAGCACCCCAAGGTGCGCTTACCGGGAAGAGCTTCATCGCGTCTGCCCCAGAGAGGAGAGCTATTGAGTCTGAGCTCACTTCCTCTTCCTCCCAGCATTCTGTTCTGTTTACTCCACCCACCTAAAGGCTGGCCTATCAAATGGGCCAAGGCAGTTTCTTTATTAGCCAATGACCTTCCTCCATCAGGTAACCAAGATGGCTGGCTATATTATTCACAGTCCTGAGACACCTCGGGGACATTTATAGGACATTTGTGTGTTTGATTTTGTTTTTCGAGGCAAAGTTTCTCTGTGAAATAGTCCTGGCTGTCCTGGAACTTGCTCTGTAGAACAAGCTGGTCTCGAACTCACAAGGACCCACCTGCTTCTGCTTTTCAAGTGCTGGTATCAAAGGCGTGTGCCCGACTTAATAAATATTTTTCAATGTATTTGTTGTTTTCTTTTGTGAGTATATGAGGCACATAGATACACATGGAGGACAGAGAAACCACATGAATGGTTGAAGATGTGTACTCATCTTGGAAGCAGTTGTTTTAGCTGTTTTAGCCTGTTGGGGCATGTTCCTGCTTTGCAGAAACAGACTCAAAAAACTACCCAAGACTTCTTTCAACAAAACCACATGAAGAAGAGTTATACCCACTGAAGCTCCTGTCCCTGCCCCCACCAAGCATCTCTTCTCTAAAAAAAGAACATCAAATCAATCACAGAAACAATGATAAAATATAAATTAAAAATACTTTAACATGGAATATAGAAAAGAGGAAAAAAGAATTATATCTTTCAGTGGGTGCATATAAGTAATTTTAAGTGTTAATGTTGGCCAGTTCAGAGAAAAGCATCCTTATCATCTAGCCCAAACTAGTGCATTTGTTAAAGACAATGATAGGAGCATTGGCTCTATCCAATCACAGTCTGGTAATCAAGCTAGTGAGTGACAGGGCAGCCTAGGCAACACATGTAGACCTTACCTGAAAACAATAATAAAAAATACAATAGTAATCTTAGGTCACTGCATACAAAAATAAAAAAGTAATGGTAGCATAATTCTACTGCACAAATGAGAAAGGACTGGATAAGTATTCCAAAATGTTTCATAGAAATAAAACAATTTGAATTAACTGAAGATAATTTAGGCAATTCTGCTTCCATAGAATATCAAAGAACATAAAAATAGTTCTTTTGTGGCCATTTTTCTTATTCAGATCCTGCCTTGAACTGTTCAAGAAAATCGGTTTAAATCAGGATGACAAAATCTCTTTAGTAATTATTATTTAATGTTATATATAGGCAACTTATACTTCTGAATATACACACTAATTACTACCTTTCTCTTTGAAGCTTAGATTTAAGAGTTATTATCAAAAAACTCATTTTTTCCTGATAATTCAAGAATTATCAATTGTCAGCTCAAAAGCATTGAAAGAACTACTGCCACAATTCCATCAATTTCTCTTGGATATAAGATACACTTCAAGAATTAATTTGTATGTAGTCTACTTATGTGGTCTAACAAACAAGACTTTCAATGCTATTTGTGCCGATGACGGAAGGATCTCAGGAAGATCTCAAATCTCAAGTGTTTAGATTACCAGCAACAAGAAACTAGAGCCGGCCACATCACAGTCCTTGAACTAGCAAAGTTAACTTACTTTCTAGTTTTCAGAAAACTATTGACATCAGATTCATGAAAAACAACAACAGCAACAAAAATTCTTTTCTGCGGCTATTTTCAATCTGGGACATAAGAGCCTGACACAGGAATCAGAGGAGGGGACTGAGGAGGCGGAAGAGAATGGGGGGGGGGGCGGGGAGATGAATTGTTTAAAATATTTCCCACTGAGGCTTTCTGACTAAGAGAAACTCCAGTTCTATGTGGCCGAGACAGGGATCGTTGATAAAACCGTGGCACACTCCTGACCAGACACAAAAGGGAACAGCTGTGCCCTGAGTAGTATCAAAGAAAGATAATGAATGAATACCAATATCAATCATATTTTATTTTACTGTAGGGTATTAAAAAAAATCAAACCAGCCAGATTTTAACTTCATCATAAAAAAGTATTCAACTTGATAGTGCAAACTATTCATCTTTATTTTACTAATTCATTGGCTTTGTCTCTTTCATTTTTCACAGCCTATTTAAAGTGTAAATAGTACTCCTGGGAACTGCACACACATACAAAATAAACTTTCATAACCAAAGGCCTGGCAACAGCGTATACATCGCGCAGAAAATATGAGAACAAACTGGAAGCAATCACATCATCTTTCTATATTTAATCTCCTGACATAAGAAGGATAGCGTTCCAAGGGTGGGGGTGGGGGGGAGAACATAACGTGTAAGTCTTCAGATTATTCTCTTCAGAGAAGAATTAGGGAAAGCGGGCAATTAAGATCTTTTCACTGGTGTCCTATATTTGCCCAAGCTACAGACATACAAGAGCACATGATCCAATTTCATTTGTTTGCTGGTACACTTTACAACGCCGTTTGAAAACCAACATGATTTCAGCCAGGAGTTTAAACACACTTGATCGTCGGAAAGAAGCAACAAGAGACTCATGCAGAAAAAGCAATTATCCCAGTGGGAGCACGTGGCTCTCCACACAGCTTGGGGGACTGCCAGCTGAGAACACAGGGCCAGGGAGAATTCTGTCTAGGACTGTGGCAGCTGCCATGCTAGGCGACTTCCGGCTCCTACTTAACTTCCCAGCTTCCTCCCGGCAGTTTAGAAATTGGTAACGGGCTACTTGGCGGCAGCAGAAGTGCACCTATGATAATTTGATGACAGACTTCAACTAGCCTAGCTAATTGCAGGCAAGGGGGAGGCACCCTGCGGAGACACCGTTAAGTAGAGGGGAGAGGATGATTTTCCTTGTGAGGGATAAATTATCTTCCGACATAGTGCAAGTATACCCCCAGAGAACCTATTCATGAAGCTTTATTTTAACAAGGGAAAAAAAGTAGAAACATGGTCTTCTTAATGCCTACCTAGTTTGCTTGCTTAAGTGGGGCCCAAAGACGAAATGAAGACTTGAATTTGGCATTTTCTCTTGCAAACCCATTTTCTTGGGCCACCGCACTATGGAATCCAGAGCAATCAAGGGAGAAAGTCCGCTCTAATTTACAATATTCCAAACTTCAGCCAGCAACTGCGGACTGCGGGCGAAATGGAAAGCACTTTGACCCAGCATAGGCTTTTAGCTGATTTCCAAGGTGTCTGATTCTCAAGCCACTTAGACTAGACCCCCAAAGTGAATCCTGCGAAACGTAAGCGATTTAAAGAGTGGTTTTTGTCATGAAGTAGTCTTTGCTAGTTGTCCCCTAAAAGCAAGGGAGCCGATAGGCTTTTACCTCTATGAAAATTCTAGGCAGATTATATGGTAGTGTTGGGCTTGGATATGAAAAATTAATTTAGCCCACAGCTATTAAACTTAATGTATTATTTCCTTCACAGGTCTCATGAAACAATGTCCTGCTGTTTTAAAGGGAAAAACAAAGTCTTATGGGCAATTTTCACTCTCCCACAAAACCAGGTTTGCTGTTTGTCACCTCAGCCAGCCATCTGGCTGTAATTCTGAATTTACATGTAGTCACCGCTAAGACAGCCTGGAATAAAAGTCTTCAGAGGAATTATGACTATGCTCTAGAAATAAAGATGACAAATGTTCATAGTATTTGAGAAGAGAAAAGCTCATTTTCAAACTCTTGGCTCTTTTGAGTTACAAGGACACCAGCTGAAAATACTTCCCCAACAGTCAATCCGTGTTTTTCTCTCTCTGCCTTCTTAGGGCTCCTTGTTCTCTACACTGCGAGGATTTCCTTCATCACCAAATACTTTGCTAAGATAATGCCTTTTCCAGAGACCCGGTGTCATTTGTAACATTACCCTGGAAATTTAAATTCACTTACATTCTGAACACAGAAACCCAGGGCAGAGACAATCACCGTGGAGTACAGCATGAATTCTTGGACATGGAAACACAGTGACCAGGTTTACTTTACAGAAAGAGATTTTTTTCATTTGTGAATATAAAAAAAGCACCAGGAGTATCTAATATTACTACCTCAGACTCTTTACAAGTGTAAACATGTTTGTTAAAGCTGCAGGTTGAGGTAAAGTCTCATCTATCGCTGGTGGCGTTTTTCATCTCAGAATATCAAAGAGGAACAAGAGAAACTTGCAAGTAAGCAGCTTAGTTAACTAATTCATTCATCAGAAGACTGAGCCCATTAGACTACAAGTATGAATTCAAAACTCAAACAGCCAATTTCTCCCTTCTTTTGTCCTGAACACGATACTATGCTAGAATGCATCTTCTTAATTTGACAGTTCTGTATGCCTCAATAATGGAGGCACACATCACTAGAAGACAAATCACTCCTATCTCTCAAGGTTATGTACATTAATACACACACACATCTAAATGCATATTCGTACGAAATGTGATCGTTTATTTGCCCACGTGGGGGCTGTAATCATTTTGGAACACAAAGATTGCAGGAGAGTTCAAAATCAGCCTTCAGCTTGAACAGTAGCCAAGTACAAGCACTGATGAACCCATGATTCCTAAGGAGTAAAAATAAGTGCTTCCCATGAACTTCTATTCTATAGTGATCTATGAAAACAAAACAAAAGACAAAATTACTTATTTAAAAAATATTTTAAAAAAATCATTCGGGTTTGCATCAAAGGCATATTCTTGCAATCATATGCAGTTCAGTTCTATGGCCAAGACAAAAACACACTGAAGAGAAATGCATTGCAAAGCATCAAGGGAGGCTAGATTGCTATAATGGATCTGATGATTGCACCTTATCTCAGCCCAGCCAGTCAATGGGTGCTACAATTGTTCTTGACCTGGGTCTAAATTATACTGTTCAAACTTGGAGTTGGAAATCAGAATTTTGTGAATCCTAGGTTGCTTCCAGAAAAAGAAAAAAAAAAAAGGTCACCAGGAGCTTTGGCATTGCCAAGTGGTTGTGTCAGGAGTCAGTGGGAAGAGGGAGAAGCAAACTACAATGAGAGGTAAATGTAATTTCACTATCATTTTGCTTGTCTCCCACACATGACACACAGTCTGTGATGACCAGGACTTCGTCCTAACTTCAGCATTTAAAAAACACAGCATGTATGTAGAAAACATATTACTTGCATTTTCCTCCCCACAAAAATCGGATGTATAGACTTCTAGTGAAGCCAACAGTCATCTCTTCAGATAATGCTTAGTATTCTAGAGCGTGGGTTTGTAACAGATTCTTCTACCGTGGAAGACAAATTCAAATCCTACTCACTTTCCCAAACAAATGCAAGTAAATTCTCTGATGTTTATCTAGGGATTTTAAATGAGTTAATCACCCCGCTCGCTGAAAGAAAAAATCACAAAAACATGAGATTTGAAAAAAAATCCACTGTCTTATGTGGAATATACGTTTTAATGGTTTTGTAGGCAAGTAAGTACATGAAATTTTCTTCATCAAGTCTGTAGCAAGTTTAATCAATATCGAAATTATTTCATATAGCAACCTGTGTGGTCCAATGTTCATCTGAATTACAGTGTCTTAACACCTGTGGTATAGCCCACTGCTGCATGCATTATCTTTAATTTCATAACCCACTTCACTATGAAGTAGATTATAAAATTACACATTCTATTATTTTTTGATAAAGCAACTAACATTCAGGAAATGTAAAAAATTAGCTTCACGTAGTTCCATCAGTGCCCCGGATCTCATTCTACACACAAACCAAGCAAAGTTTCCATAGTGGGCTTTCTTTTGGATAGAGATGATGAACTTATATTTTCTTGGCTTTCTATACAACAAGGAACAAATCTAGAGTCACATTCAAAGGTATGGATACAAAAGACTAGATGAACCAAGAAATGCGGTCTGAGGGCTTTGTCAGTAGGTTAGACTCAGTTCCTCCTTTCAGCAGGGGTCAGTTTTAAACCTGCCTGAGTGGGAAAGCCAGCTCAAAGGCCCTTAACCCATCTAGTTGTCATCAGGATAAATGTACATGCACAGCACATATGCCTGTGGATGGCTCTCTTGCTTCCAGCTAAGTGTGAGTTTATATTTACAGCACAGTCAGAGTTGGGCAGAATATTGCTACCCTGCTGCAGTGAGGATGGGCTAATCCCATATGATCTTTGCAAGCATGGTGCAGGGTCCGGTAGAGTGGTCGGATGTATCTGCCTGAGAGAAGAATGACACCAGGAAGGTGAAAAGGAACATAAGCAATAATGGATTCCTTTATCCACTCAAGGAGATGAGGTTCTATTATTTTCAACCAGTTCTATATAAATTGGGCTCAACTGCTCTTGAGAATTTTCCCATACAAGTGGATTTTAACCTGAGCCTGTGTCTAACACGGTCAGCCTTCTAAGCTTCATAAGCACCTAGAGTTCTTAGGATTTAAGAAGAGAAATCCTGTACCATCTGGTAGTAATTCTGTTAATGTACACCAGATTATTTTACAAGTGTATGATTTATCATATTATCAAATTCTTTGGTTTTAAGGAAATAGAAGCTGAAGAGGTCAGACATTACCATTCGCTATTGACTTTAAGCAAGTGGCCCTTTAAACAAAGAAAAAGCATAAATAGCATTCAGGGACCTCAGCCTAGGCATCAAAATCAAAATTATTCTTAAGAGAGAATCTTTCCATAAAAGTGGTGGTGTGGACATCATGGAGAAATAAAGTTAACTTTGGCCAAGCATAAGTAATGAAAAGGAAATCCCAGACCCTTTAAAAGGTTCAGATGAAAAGTAATTTAAACCTGAATGGCTTCAAATGTTTCTTTGATTTCTGCATTTGGGACCTCTTTTAAAAAGAAAGAAGGCCTTGTACAATCAGTGAACTTTGGAATGTTCTACTTTAAAAGGAAGGTTGCCATTCATTTTGTTTGAGGTAAACAGAAAGAAACAAAATGTCGCCTGGCCATCGTGCGCAATCACAGATAAGTGACAAGCAAAGCAAACGGCCTAAACACAAAGGCTTTACCCACCCCATGCTGATAGCAATGAACTCTTCCAATTCCAAGATAAGATTTATAGGCAACGCTTTCAAGTAAATACGAAGCTACAATTTTTTTTAAAGAGACATTTCACTGGAGATTAATAGAACATTGAAAATAAAATAAACGGGTCAGAACACCATCCTTGAACCCACAAAAGATTGTGTCTTTAATTTGGCAAGCGACTTCGACCTATAATTAAACAAAATGCTCCCAGACTCCGGCGGAATTCCACTAGTCCACGGCCATGTGGAGAGACTTCAGGGGGCTGATCGGGTATATGGATGTGCTGAGTGAGCCCTGGAAGAACTGAAGTGGCAGGCGCATGCACACAGTGGTCACAGAAAATGGGAGGGCAACTACATTTGTGCCTCTGCTTTCTGGGTTAGGACAGCAGGCTGACCACAAATTCCCCGCCACACGAACGCCCTCGGGCTACCTGGGTCCATTCTGCACAGCTGCCATATTGGGGTAGATGCAGCTCTCCTCCCTGATCACTTGAACTAGGAAGTCTCACTTTTGCAGGAAGACCAGAAGAATTTCTGGAAGCCTTTCTCCTTTGATCCACTCTGACAGGAGGATTAAGAATGCTAATTCGAGGCACATGGTGGCTAGATTAGGGCAGTTCAGTGAGGCAGGCCTCTGTGTTGTCTAACATTCTGGATACAACATTTGGGTGGACCTGGCTAAGACAGTAAAAACTGTCTTAGGGGAGACCAATTTGGAAAAACCAAATAACCAGAAGTGTAGAATGTTCTCAAGGGATTTAATAGAATATTAAAATCAAAACAGGATAAAATATCAGTGTGTCACCATATCCAAACTACATGGGATTATATAGGCTGAGCACATATGTGAGGTCATTTATGCACACGGAAGTCTAACCCATTACTCAGAGTGCCCCTGAGAACTACATAACATTACCTAAATTGCTAAAGATTACTTGTTAACCCAGAAATCCACTGTCTGGCAATCTGGGTCTGCCCTTTTACCTCCGCATCTGAACACAGTTGTGTGGTCTCTGTGGTGCTTGAGTAAGCTCATGTTGATCTGTAGGGATTTTCCAAGGAATGATAACTCGGTGTCTTAAATAATCAGGACAAAAATGGGCAGACAGACTATACAATATCAAGTCCACTGATAGTATACATCATATAAGATGTGACATTGATATAACTTATGAACTGATGGAACAGGATTTGCTACGGTTTCACAAATATCTGTTTATTTTTTAACCATCTAAATGTTTTATTCTATAAGTTGCTTTAATTTATCAAGTTAAACTCTGCCGCTCTCTCACCATTCACAAGTTCTCACTCTCTCCCACTGATCTTAAAGTCACAATGGCTGATGGCCTTGAACAGCCGATTTTCCTACCTCTACTTCCCAGCACTGGGATTTCAAGCATGAGCCACCATACCTTGCTCATTCGGTACCTGAGATCAAACCCATGGCCACCTACATGCTAAGGAAGCAATCTATCCTATAAGCTGCCTACCTCCCCAGCCCCTCACCACTCATTAGTACAAATTGAACAGGAACTGCAAATCAAGGAAATCTGCTATATAATAATTTACCATGAGTGTTATCATCCATCCTAAAGTCTTGCAACTCCCTCATTTTTATCCTCATTCATTCTATACCTTTTGCTTCTTCCTCTGTCTTCCTTTCCCTGTTCCCTCCCCTCCTCTTCCCTAGCTTCCCTTCTTCTTCCTTTGTCACCCTTCTCCTTCCCTCCCCTTAGCTTCCCATTTATCTTTCCTCTCCTCTCTGATCGCCTCCCCTCTCCTCACCACCTTCCTCTCCTCTTCTCACTATCAAGGAACTAATCTATAGCCATATGTGTGCCATGTAAGCACAATATCAGTGAATTATAGCCCCAGTCAAAGCAGACTGGGCACACTAGTATAATTTGATTCAAAAAGATCTTAGTAAGGGAGGCCGAAATGGCCTTATCCTACAGCCATACTGATGAATATCTTGCATATCACCATCGAACCTTCATCTGGCGATGGATGAAGATAGAGACAGAGACCCACGTTGGAGCACTGGACTGAGCTCCCAAGGCCCAAATGAGGAGCAGAAGGAGGGAGAACATGAGCAAGGAAGTCAGGACAGTGGTGGGGCTGGTCTAATGGGAGCTCACCAAGGCCAGCTCGATTGGAACTGAAAAAGCATGTGATCAAACCCGACTCTCTGAACGTGGCGGACAATGAGGGCTGACTGAGAAGCCAAGGACAATGACACTGGGTTTTGTTCCTACTGCATGTACTAGCTTTGAGGGAGCCTAGTCTGTTTAGATGTGCACCTTTCTGGACCTGGATGGAGTGGGGAGGACCTTGGACTTCCCACAGGGCAGGGAACCCTGACTGCTCTTTGGACTGGAGAGGGAGGAGGAGGGGAAAGGGAGGGAAATGGGAGGTGGGGAGGAGGCGGAAATTTTTAATAATAATAATAATAATAATAATAATAATTTTAAAAAATAAAGATCATAGTAAATAGGTAAGGAAAAATAGTATTATTTAGGTTAGTACAAAAAACTATTGTGGTTTTGAACTGTAAATTTTAAATCACTGCAACTAGGTTCAAACACATCTTTATTAATCAAATAGGAACCACTATAATCAATACATTTTTATAATGCAGAAATAATTAATCCCATAAAGCTGTCTGTCAATCAGAGTTAACCATTACTAGCTCCTACCAAAAGACAGGCACAGGAACACAGGCATTCACTCCAGATGCATCATATAGAAGGGACAAGTACATATGAATGAGAATTTCCAGCATACCTAAGGAGAATGCTTGATGCAGGAAACAAGACCTGAAAAAGAAATCTAATGTATACATTTCAGGTAGGATTTTATAGAAGGCTCCTCTGAAGAAACTGCATCAGAGATCTGAGAGCTCAGCAGCTATAGAACGTGCAGCACAAGCCTCATGACCAGGGTTCAAGTTACAACCCAAATGGAAGCACACGCAATGGTTCGATTCTCCAATCTTGGTATTTCCATGGTAAGATGGGCTGAGGCAGGAAGAGCTGCCAGAACTGTTGCTGGCCTATATGTGTGCAATGAAGAGTATTGTGAGTACCGCTCACACAAGGAGAAGGTGAGAAGCAAAACTGAAGTCTTCTAACTTCCACATGTACACTATGGCATGTGTGCCACTACATAAAACAAACAAACAAGCTGTGTGTGTGTGTCTGTGCACTAGACACGCAACAGAGAAACAAAAACTAAATTAAACACGTTAAAATGGAATGTGAAATTTCAGTTTAAAGCAAAGAAGAGACTACAGAGATCAGAACATACAATAGCAGAAGAAAAGAATTCATAAATCAATAAAAACTTAGTAATCAAAATTTTCAATAAGAACAGTGACCAAATTGTCATTAGACTATCTTACTACCATCTAACCTAAAATGGCTATTCTTGGTTGCCAACTTGACTGTATTTGGAATGCACTACAATCCAGAAATGGAGGGCACACTTGTGATCTGGATCTTAAGGCAAGAAGACAACATGCCTTTGATCTGGTGCTTGAGGCTTGACGACACAAGTCTTTAATGCAGACTGTGAGGCTGGAAGGCAACACCTTTAATCTGGTCCATGCTTTCATTGTGAGGCTATATAAGGACAATTGAAGAAGGAAGGGTTTGCTCTTTGCCTGCTTGCTCTCACTTTGTCAGGGCATCCAGAAGACCACCTGACACAGCCAGCCTTGGGGGACTGAGCAACTACTAGATTCTTGGGCTTTCCATTCACAACTAGCCACTGTTGGACTGCAGCCTGTAAGTCCTTCCAATAAATTCCCGTGTGTGTGTGTGTGTGTGTGTGTGTGTGTGTGTGTGTGTGAGAGAGAGAGAGAGAGAGAGAGAGAGAGAGAGAGAGAGAGAGAGAGAGAGAGAGAGAGAGAGAGAGAGAGAGAGAGAGNAGAGAGAGAGAGAGAGAGAGAGAGAGAGAGAGAGAGAGAGAAACAGACAGAGACAGAGACAGAGAGATTCATTCCAAAAATCTGTTACTCTTGGAAACCATGATAAAGGGAACCAAAACAGTTGAGGGTGCTGTTTATTGATGACCTGAGCATTGAAACCACAGACTGTAGCTTAAGAGAACATTTTGAAAAATGGGGCAAACTTATGGAATCTGTGGTAATGAGAGATCCCCAACAAAATAGTCCAGGGGCTTGGTTTGGTGAGCTATTCTTGTCTTGAAGAGTTTTGGATTAATTCCCTTGGCAAAAGAAATCTCAAAGCAGCCTAATATAGATTCTGTCCATGGTGAACTCTAATGGAGATTTATAATTAAAGAAAAGGAGTGAACTGAGTTGGGTAAATTTCAAAATGTAAATTTTGTGGAGAAAAAAAAAAGTACCAACAAGTGGATGGAGCTAAATCCTGTATTGAAGGAGATAAACAGATTAAGACAGGGAATAAAGGGAGTGGTGACCTCAAGGGCAAGATCCCACCCAGCTAAATTTCCAATTTGTGAAAAGGAACTAAAGAAAAGCTTCCAGCTGGGTGTAGTGGGGCACACCTTTAATCCCAGCACTGGGAAGGCAGAGGCTGGTGGATCTCTGAGTTTGAGGCTAGCATGGTCAACAGACCAAGTTTCGGACAGCCAAGCTTAGGCAGGGAAAGAGAGAAAGCTGGTGAAGAAGTAACAGAACCAGGGGTCATGTTCTAGCCCCAGCAAGTAACAGAACTTGGCAGTTTCGGGCATGTGGTTCTGGCTTTAGAATTAAGGACAGAAGAAAGGCATTATGGAATAAAGCCACTGAGGCTGGCATATATCAGGGGTGTCACTGAATGGCCTAGGAGAAGGAGCATTGAGTGAAATCATGAAGTTGAAGCCTGCCTGCCTTGCCTTGGAAAATCCCCGATGTTACAGATGTCAGAGTCATGGGACACCTGTCGAGAACAACTAACCAGGACTGGAACCAGCCCAAATGAAAGAAGTGCATTGTAGTCAACAAAGCTGAATGGAGCTGCAGATGTGGAGAGCATTGTGAAATCAGACATAGAGATGCGGAGTTTGGAGTCTGCCAAGCTGGTTTTTGATCTTGTTTTGGATATATATATATATTGCCATGCTCCCTTTCTTGCATTTTGGAATTGTAATATATCCTGTACCATTATATGTTGGAAGAAAGTGATCTGCTTGTGGATTTTCATTTTTTACAGGGGATTCACAGTTAAGAGATTGCCACACATCTTAGAAGAGACTTTGGACTTTGAAACAAGTTTAAGACATTTGAAATTGGATTGAATGCATACTTTTCATCATGATATGGCTATAGGTCTTTGAGAGCCGGGGACAGAATGCGGTAGTTTGAAAGAAAATGGCCCCCAAAGGGAGTGGCACTATAAGGAGATGTAGCCTTGTTGGAGGGTGTGTGTCGCTGTGGGGGCAAGCTTTGATGTCTCTTTTGTTCCAATTTCTTTCAGTGTGACAGACCGTTGACTTTCTATTGCCTGCAAGATGTAACGCTCTCAGCTTCAGCACCACATCTGTCTGCATGGGGCCAAGTTCCCTGTCATGATGATAATGGACTGAATAAGTGAGCCACCCCAATTAAGTGTTTTCCTTTATAAGACTAGCCGTGGTCATAGAGTCACTTCACAGCCATAAAAACCTTAACTAAGACATAGCCTCGTGTGTACTGGGATTGAGAATGTCTCAGTTTCTAGTAATCCTTTAGAAAGGTTAGAGCTTACAAGTGGATGAGAAACACTGGGCTTTCATTAGTTTTGTATTCATGTATGGTGGATCTATGTGTAATTATGCAGATTTGAAAGCTTGGGAAAGGCTCCGAACACTCCTTGGGAACATAAACCATAATTTCTCAACCCTGCTTCCTCTTCTGAATCACAGAATTTCTCAACTCCCCGAAGCATGCAGTCTGCCTAGGTGTTCCTGATGCATGGGAAAGAGGTTGATTCACTCTACACGGTGGCTGCCTTAGGCAGTTCAGATTTCTGTCCTGTGAAATTTACAGCTGATGACTGCATTTCAGAACACTGTTGGCCAAAAAACTTGCATCAGTTCCCTCTTCCTAGGATTCCTCTAAATCCTCCCTTATTTATCATGGTCACACTAGGTTCTTAAAATGAGTCTGTGGAGACGAATATTCTCATGGTGGTGAATGTGGTGCAGACACAAATATTGGGAAAGGACATGTAAGAGAAGGTATCTATTATATTCATTTAAAGTATGACTTTATTACATATTCATGAAATTAAAGTTGATACAGTTCAAAAATTTCCTCATTTTTTCCCATATAGATTTGATAAATATATCTAGAGTCCACACAGTTCTAACAAAGTATTCAAGAATATTCAGAATACTTGAGTGTGTATGTAAAGATTATAGCTATTGAGAGTGATGTGCTTTCTCACCGTGTACCCATGACACAGTGAACTAGTACAGATATTAGTAGACAAGTTATTGGACAGATTCAAGAAGAAAAAGAAATTTATACAGATTAAAAACCTTTCATAGGGTGATGAATCTAAGTGTCGAAACCTGACATTATAATTTGGTCTTACAATGCTCAAGCATGTATTATTGATACCGTGTTCCTATTATAAAATTTGAAAATTAAGCAATTAAATTAAACATAGATTTATTTTTAATTAATTTATATAATCCTAAAACAGATATTTTACCTATACCATGAGTCAAAATTTATTTTTCAAAAGAAATAAAGCACATAACGGAAAACGTCTATTTCTGGCTTTCCACCCCAACTTCCTTTGACCATTACGTAAGAACACTACAGATTTATTTTGCAGGAACACAAATTCAACTTCTCAGGGAAGTGGGGCTCTACATCATCTGTTGTGGCAAACACAATGATTTCCTCTAGAAGGGAAGTGGGAGAAGGGAAGCAGTGGACATTGAACAATGAAGGAAACTGTAGAACAGGGCAAAGTAACGACTGAAGGAAGGGAGGAGGAGCAGATGGCTCGGAAGGAGACATATGGGAATTGGAGGAGAGGAAGCAATTGGCAAGAAGTTGGCTGCGTGCCAAATCTGTGAAGGCTCTGGAGGACACAGGGGATTGGGATGCGATGTGAGCCAGCTGCATTTTACCCAAATATCACACCAACACGGGAAATCAAAGACATCCTCAAAGACATACAGGATGCAGAACAGGCCGGGGAAAAGTTATGACATGTCTCATCTCAGCAATTCTGCCTCTTTAGCATGGGGAAGGATGTGTTAAATGGGTGTTTGAATGTATAAATGTATTTCTTCATAGCTGTATTACTATGTTCACATCTTTATTTTGCTTGCGAAAGAAATAACACAGATAAGACCTATTTATATTCAGTTATTTTTCCTAATCTGGGATGTCACTCAATTCTAATTATGAATAAAATAATTCTCTTCAAATATCTTGGATTAGGGTGACCTAATATTCTTGATTTCTCAGATCTGATAGGTTTCCAAGGCTAGAGTTTGTATTGTTAAATACAAGGAGAGTCCTGGGAAAATGGTGATGGCTAGTCATCATACAAGAAGCAAAACATAAAGAAAAGTTACAAATATGCTCATGCTAAAACGAATGGATACAGTGGGATTCTTTTTGAGCATTTTTAAAAGATGGGTACTGTCATAGACTTGAGGAGTAAAGTCCTTGCGTCCATTCTCTTTTCTGAGATTATTCAGGAGATAATGGTGGCCAGGAGCAGATGCCCAGAAAGTCTCATCTCTCCCTGAATATCAATATACAATGGTCAATGGGGGAGGAAAAGCCATTTCTTCATGTGGAGTAGCCATTGATGAGGAGTCCAGTTTTCTAGAAAATAATTATTGCTCTAGATTTTGTTATTAACCCTAAAAAACAAGATGGGACACAGGAAAAAAAGAAGGGGGAGAGGAAGGAGAAAGAAAGTAGTACAGAAAGAGGAAGGAAGGAAGAAAAGCAGATAAACTAGAAGGAGGTGGGAAGAGGAAATTGATCAGTAAGTAGAAGTGGAGGAGGACAATGGAGTGAATATGATGAAAATATGCACTACACATGTATGAAATGTCACTTGGAACGCCTGATTATATAACCAATTTTACGCTAATAAAATGGTTTCTGTTTGGTCTAGTGCTAATGAAAATAATTAGCATAGAATTATTTGATTATTGTCTCAATTACTTTTCAATCCTGTAGAAAATAGAAAACAGAATATTTGTGATATGCTCTCTGGAGGATGGCCAGAAAGAAGAATAAAAAGTTCAATGCAAAAATTATAGGAGTCAGAGGGAATAGAGGACACCAGGAGAATACAGTCTATGAAATCAACAAAGCAGGGCTCACATGGGCTCACAGAGACTAAAGCAGCAAGCACAGGGCCTGCATTGTCTGAACCAGGTCCTCTGCATATATTTTATGACTGTTAGGCTGGTGTTGTTGTGGGACACCTAACAGTGGGAGCAGACATATCTCTGGCTCTTTTCACTGCTTTTGGGAACCTTTTCTGCCTATTGTGTTGTCTTATCTAGCCTTAGAATTAGGGCTTTTGCCTTGTTTTATTGTATCCTGTTTTGTCCAGTATGGTTGTTTTCAGAGGCCTGCACTTTTCTGAAGAGGAACCAAAGAAGAAGTGGATCTGGGGGAGAGGGGAGGTGCAGGAGAGGTGGGAGGAGTAAAAGGAGGGGGAAACTGTGGTCTGGTTGTATTTCATGAGAGAAGAATCTATTTTCAATAAAAAGAAAAAAATTATATTAGAGAAAAGTTTGACACAAAGCCCCAAACTGAGAATTTCAAATATGAAAGCAAATAGTCTTAATCTATTATTTAAAAAATATTACAATGATGGCTAACATAAAAAACACCAATGATAGCCTTTGCTGGAGAGGTTGTGGAGAAAGGGGTACACTCATCCATTGCTGGTGGGAATGCAAACTTGTGCAACCACTCTGGAAAGCAGTGTGGTGGATTCTCAGGAAATTCGGGATCAACCTACCCCTGGACCCAGCAATACCACTCTTGGAAATATACCCAAGAGAGGCCCGATCATACAACAAAAGTATATGCTCAACTATGTTCATAGCAGCAATGTTTGTAATAGCCAGAACCTGGAAACAACCTAGATGCCCTTCAATGGAAGAATGGATGAA
>NW_026067944.1:9377864-9395711 GCF_014885135.2 Alexandromys fortis
AAAAAGAAAAAGAGAGAGAGAGAGAGAGAGAGAGAGAGAGAAGAGAAGAGAAGAGAAGAGAAGAGAAGAGAAGAGAAGAGAAGAGAAGAGAAGAGAAGAGAAGAGAAGGAAGAGGCAGGTAAAGTCCTGCCTGCCCCTTCAGAAGGGCAGCAGAAAGGAGATAGGGAGTGGGCAGAGCTTGTCTGTAAATCACACTTGTTAATATGAGCACTGATCTCATCAGAAAAGGTTCTATGGGTTCCAGAGCCTTCAACATCACAATTGTAAATAAAAATAAATAACAAAAAATATTACAATGAATTAATCAGAATCGATCACAGAGGGCATTATGACAAATTAACTGAGGTTTGATTCCAGACAGAACTTCGGCTTTATCGGATGCTACTGTGTTAGTTTTTGCACATACTATCCACACCCATACAAAACAGCCAGATTGGAACATCAGTGTGTCTTCTCCTCAACACAGCTTCTAATTCAACATATAGTTTCTCATAATGCTCAATTCTCTCAGCAATATCTTCTGACATGTACAACAATGGTGATTTTAGAGCATGGACAGTCTAAATTTTGGGCTAAGCACTTAAAGCATATTCAAACAGTAAACAGTGATCAGTTAATTATCCTCTTCCACAGAGCATCTCCAATATATAAGGCATTTAATGTTAAAAACAGATAATCTTAGTTTATCAGAGTTATAATCTTTGGTTGAACTCAACTGTTCTTAACACATCTTTTGTGAAATGTTTAAGCTTTTCAAATGTTCTTAGTCTTAGTTACATTACAGATTTCATTTCTAGAGACAATATGTGCTAATTCTTGAATGTAGCTAGTCTAGTTTGAGAAAAAAAAAGCATCATATCTTGCAAAAAACAGCTGGGTGTGGCAACATGTAATTCCAGCAGCCAGGAGGTAGAGATAGGGACCTTGGTGGCTAGTCAGACCAGGTTCAGTGAGAGACCCCCTTACTCAAAAATGGTATGGAGTGATGGCAGAAGACACTTGACTTTTACATCTGGCCTCCACAACCATGTCCTCTTGCACATGAATACATACATGAACAAATCCATACAGATACAAACATAAAACTATAAAAAAATAAAGACATTCGTAAATAAAAGGCAGTTTTACCATATGCTAAAATATCAGATCATATGTCACGTAATCTATAAAGAGTTATTAATTAATAAAACATAAGTGCCAGATAATTGTTCCCTAACTCCACTCTCAGCCAATGTGGAATCGGCCACTGCTTCAGCAAAATTACTTAGTAGTTACTTGAATGTGTTGTTGTTGTTATCATTTAAAAAATTCACACAGGGTGATGAGAACACAGCAAGGATTCTAGAAGCTGGAAGATTAAGCTTTTAGCTCTCATCATCTTCTTATCTCCCCCTAGAAACTGAGTTAAGAGATATCTCCTCCTAACTGGAATGAAGAGGTTATGACAAACTAAGACCATGTAAACATGTATTATATAGCAAGTAGTCATTACACAATAGTTATTAAGATGTTGATGTTTCCACAATATCTATTTCTAAACTTATAGATGTGTTGAAATCTTTCAGAAGAAATGTGTTTTAAAATTCATTTTCACAGTATTGAACAGAGGACTGACTATAATTCTTTAGATGCTAGCTTTCAGTCAATAAGTATTGCCTCCATATATTTATAATTTACTACAATTTTTCCTGTTAATACCATTTATTAGCCTACAAAACTTATTATTTCTAGTCATCACTTATTAGATTTCTTTCATAAATACGTGCAGAAATATCATTTTTTTGCTGATGAATCAATATGAATTTCCTATCTCATCTTTATCACATCGTTATCTACCAATTTTCTCCAATTTGGATCGAAGGCCATTAAGGCACAGTATGTTTGAAAAAATGCAACACATTCCATCCTGGAGGGAAGTTCATTGCTCTTGGGAAGTAAAATATTCAAAGGTTTCAGGACGTTCCTGAAACTGACCAGACTCACCAGGTTCTTCCCTCTCCATGTATAGCAAGCAGTGAAAACTGCTGCTAAACATTCTCAGTCAAGAGAAGCTGCTTAGACATGGCTCAGATCAGTCAACCTGACCGGAAGAAGCTCAGACCAGCTAAGCTATCTGGAAAAGACAAATCTCCAACCTGTAGTTGCCTGTAGGCTGTTCACGAAGCTTCTGAGTTACAGCTTTTGGTGAGGCATGTGTATTTGAATCAGTTTTGTCCCTATGAATAATCTCTCACTCATACTTTTGTGAGGAACTCTAATTAAATTTGTTGGTTCACCACGTTGAACTCTAGACGGTATCCTTACTGGTCTTTCATCAATTCCCTTTCTGGGCCAAGTAGACATTAGTTCACTTCTTTCAAAAAACAGTGTCAAACAACACATGCCTTAATTTAAACCATATAGTTTGTTTTATAGTGGTCTAGTACATAAGTTCCAGAACCAACTACAGATATTACAATTTATAAATGCCCTTGTTGTATATGTGAGATCATCAAATATTAGCACATAACCCATTTTAAAGTCTGACATATGGTTAGTTAAGTCTATGTATGTGGGATTCACAGACATGGAGTGTTGGTTATACTTGAAACTATTTTCTTAAGTACTTTATAGGTTCTATATAGTACTTTAATGCTTTTTAAAAAATGTTCCTTTTAATAATCAAGTCAACAAGAAATTTTCATGAGAAATGATTTTTAATCTTTGTGCTTGCAATTCCCATTATGACCACTAGAATGTCATTTATTTCAACAGTAAGTTGGGAAAGTGATGCCCAGGACACTGTATAATTGTGTGGCACCCCCTACCCACTATAAACAATAAAGAAATAGGATTGAGTTAGGGAAAAGTTATCTTATAAAGAGAATACAAAAACTACCAAAGTAGGCAGACATGCAGTAAGTGGGAATCTTACAAAGAAGTCCATTACCTTTGATAGTGTTTAGCTGTCGCTGTCCTTTTTCCTTTCCTATCCACTAATCATACATTGGGATATCCAAAATTACATCAGAATTTTCTTGGGGCATTGAAGATCTACATGTTATCATTTATTGTAGTTAATTTTGTAAGTAAACAGCCTAATGAATTGTTGAATTATTTTATGATCTAGAACAGTATTTGTGATAAGTACTTTAACCTTAACTTTTCCTTACCTCAAAAGTAATCTAGTTGTTTTAATGAACACAAAATCACTGCTTTATTATTTGGAATTCATTTGTTTTTCTTTTTCCTTGTTGGCAGAATTGCAAAGTATCTTTAACTTAAATGTAATATTTACAAAAGGTAGTGAAATAAAAAATATATCACTTTTTACAAGGCTTATTTTAATATTGTTATACATTAAAATAGAGTTTTGAGGACTCTTGATTCATCAGTATGAGAAAACAGCATTTATTAATCATGATGGTTATGACTAACTCTCAAGGACATGAAGCAAGTCAATTTTATCCAGTTTATGGCAGTTAAACTACTTCTACAACTTTCACTTTTAAGAACTTGTATTTTATTTTTTTTACAAAAAGGAGTACTTGAGACAATCACAATGTAAGGCCTCTTTTATTCTAAGGGATACATGCCAAAAGAGTTTGAAAAGATCCTCCTGTCATGCAGGACAGTAAGAAAATGTAATTTATACACCCCTGGTTTATGAGCATCATGGATCTAAACTTTGGCTCGGAATCTAGGTCACTGTGAGAAGAAATGGCTAAAGAACATCCAAAATACAGGTGCAGCTACAATTCAATTACACACTTTCCCTTTGTGCAGGGTGTGTCTTTGTTCTCACAGCTGGAAGATGTGTACTTTAATGTTCAACAAAGGAACGCCACCACATTAAAGAACTCTAGGAATTCCTGCGACCTGAACTATAGCAATAACCATGCACTCTTCAATGGCCTTGCATAAGAATATTGACTACTTTCATCTCCCGCTTGTCAGTTCTCAACACAGTTGGCAAAGCGATTAATGAGAGAAATGAAAACAATCATCTGAATACAAAGTTTAGGAAAAGAAACCACACGAAATATCGGATAACCAGCATCTCCTGAGAAATGTCTTTTCAGATTTTGAAAAGAAGAGTCAGAAATACAGTCATGCATTCTACTTATAATCAATTTTTTGCTTTCATCATTCAATTTAATTTTGCCTATAGGAAGACAATAAAACAGAAATAAGTATGATCTAAATAAGAACAGAGATTTCGAAACCCAACTACTGATTTTTACCAACTCATTTCTCTACGTGTAAAAATATGATTCTTACTTCTAGTCTTCTAACAGTTCAATGGTCATAATTTAGACAAAATGCACAGATGGTCTTAGGAGTAGTAAAATTTCAGATGTTAATACTTCCTGGCATATGGAACACTACTGTGGATCAGCATTTTGGCAGCATTTAAGTGATTTTTAGAATTATTTATACATTAATATCTTGGCATCATTTCACAGCCATAGGTTATTACATCCTTAAATTGTCTGACGTCTGATCAGAAGTGTTTTTCACATTGATTCTAAACTGCTGAAGGGATTGAGTGGCTGGTGCTTTTGAATTAGAAGGCAGTATCCCCGTGGGCATCAAAAATAAATATGATTCTCTGATAAATTAAAGACCAGCAGAAATCATAAAATTGTTGAATACAGTATATGATGCAGGAGGAGTTTCCAAGATTTTGCTTTAAAAGAAAGCTAACTGACAACAGAAAGTTTAAACTGTGGATGGTTATAAAAAGGAACACACGTGTTGACACGGATAAGATAAAACCTTAAAGATTAACCGGCAAGTTTTATTTCTTTATCTACATCTATATCTATAACAAGATACAACCTATAAAGAGTTCTGTCTAGTCTGTGACCAGTTTGTGTATTTTAACAACCTACTCCTTCACACAGGCCTCCCCTGAAATGCCACTTGTCAGGTCATCTTTGACTGGCACCAAGTCCTTACATCTCGTGGCCAACTCTTCGACCTCAGGTGACTTGATCTGCCCGCTGCACTTGATTCCTCCCACACCCTTGGGCAGCCCATATGGTTTATTTTCTTCTTCACTTTAGGTTTCTGCTGATTTTGCATTTGCCTTTCTCCTTGAGAGCTAAGGCCCCCATCTCTTCCTTTCTGCCTAGATTCATCCCCTAAAAGATGTCAGTTTTTAACGCTGAAATCATAGGTAAACCCTTGTGACTCTCATATTGCATCAAAATAGACTACTTTACGTTAGGGAAACTTTAGGACTTCTTTTTAGCAACAATACAATCTATATCCATCCTCTATGCTCATAATATATCATCCTCCGTGCTCTGTGGTTCATAATTCAGTTCTTGGGTCATGAGCTGTGTTTCATGGACTAAGTTGGCCCATACAGAGGTTGCTTCTTGGTGGTAACGACAGTGTAGCTGAGGCTCACTGGTATTTAATAACGACTTGGTGTTTTCACTCCAAATACATGCCACTGAAGTTGTCACAGACATCTGCCTCAGAATCTGGACCAGTCTTCCCTCTGTTCAAAGGGAGGGGAGGACTGCACAGTAATGACTACTTGTATGCTTACCACAACTTAACTTATTCTCCAGCCTCAACCTCAAGTTGCAATTTCTGACTCATACACCCAACTGCCTATTTCATATATACTTAGATCTTTTATGAGAATTTGGAAATTACTATGTATAAACCTCTGCTCCTGACATATCCCTAATAGTCTACATTCAATGCACTATCGTTAATGGCATCCCCACATTCTGACTTTCTCAGGCCAACCCATAAAGTTATGCCTTGACTCTTCACACATTATGGGGCTATATCCAACATGTTTGAAACTTTTGGGTGTAGCACTTTACAATATATTCAGGATCTAATTATTTTTCACCACTTCAGCTCCTAATGGACTGGTTCAACCTACCCATTCATGTCTGGATTACTGTAAAAACTCCCAATTAGTCTACCCACTTTTGAGAAGGCTGCTATGGATAACTTTTCTGTATGCTGTGAATATATGTTGTTCTCATTGGCTGATAATAAAAGCCACTTTGGCCTATAGCAAGCAGAATATAGCTAGGAGGAAAAGCCAAACTGAATACAGGAAGAAAGAAGGGTAGAGTCAAGGAAGGTGAGAGCCAGGAGTCCTAGAAGTGAGATGTCAGTCAGATCCTGGAGAAGCAAGATGTATTAGAGCACAGGTAAAACAACAAGACACATATGTGGCAAAACATAGATTAATAGATATGAGTTATTTAAAGGTAAGAGCTAGGTAGTAATAAGCCTGAGTAATAGGCCAAATCATTTGTAAATAATATTAAGTCTCAGTGATTATTTAGAAGTGGCTGCAGGACAGGGTGAGACAGAAAAAGTTCCATTCACACTTTCTGATCTCATAGTGACAAATGTCTCCTAACATTACTTGGAGGAAAACATGAAATATTTGCAATATCTGTAAGAGCCCACATAATGAGGCCATTTTCTGTCTCTAGACATTATCTTCTGTGACTCTCCTTTGCTCGCTCTAGTCAACCCGCACAGATTCTTTGGTCCTTAGTGAAAATGTCATTTGTTTCCCAACTTAGGGTCCAGTATCAGATCAAAATGCACATTTCCTGAACATCTGTCCATTGTCCCACTAACCATTTAAGTGTGTCTGAATTATTTTTGTGTGTGTGTATGTGTCTGAATTATTAAGACATGAAAGTGTGAGGTATAGAGAGCATGCCCTAATGTGATCTGGAGTATGATATTAAGGTAAAATGTTTTTATGATGATGGTACACAGAACCCAAAATAATTGTTGTCGCTATGAGAAAAATATTTATTCTCATAGTCTGTTCCCCTGTGCTCTTGACTTCATTTCCCCAAGCAAACTTGTCACACAGAATTTTGTTTTGGAAAATTATTTTAACGTATGATACATTTGTTCATGCTGTGGAACATTTATTTTAAAGATGCAAAGATGTGTTACATTTTTTATGTTGTGTTTGTTTAACTATGTGAAGCTGTCTTATTTTACCTGTTTAAAACAAGTGATGGCCTAATAAAAACAAGAATGACCAATAGAAAGCAGGAGAAAGGATAGGAAGGGTTGGAAGGCAGGGAGAATAAATAGGAGGAGAAATATAGGAAGTGGAGGCAAGATAGAACAAAGAGAGGAGGACATAAGGGGCCAGATACCAAGCTACACAGCAAGCCACAGAGGAAGAGTGAAAGTAAGGTGTACACACGTCAGAGAAAGATAAACACCCAGATGCAAAAGGTAGACAGGATAATTTAAGTAAAACTGGCTAGAAATAATCTAAGCAAAGGCAGAGCATTTCTAAGTAAGAATTAAGCCTGTGTGTGTGATTTATTTGGGAGCTGGGTAGCTGTCCCACAAAGAATAAAAAGAGTAAAACAACCAACAACAGAATTTTCACTGTTCCTGATTTTTCAATGTCTCTTAAAATTAGACAAAGTATGATGTACTTCCAGTTTCTTGATTTAACAGAAAACTAGAGATATTGATTGATGTCAGATCAGTGCTGAAAAAACAAGCAAGCAAACAAACAAACCAAAAAAATCCCATTTTATTTCCTTGCCTAAACATGCATCCGGCTGGTTCCTCTCTAGCTCCCTCCCAGGTGAATTATCATGCTACTTGGTTAAATAATTGTTCAAGACTAGTGCAAGCATTTGTTAGATGCATGTGATGGGTATTATATCTTCTTTGATAAATTAGCAGAAGTCTTTGTGTTACATACATACTCTCCTGGGCCAATCCATTCACAGCAGAAGATTCAGCATACATGGAACAAAGCAAATAAAAAGAGGGCATACCCCACAATCATAGAATTGATGAGAGCATGCTTATTCACTGAACACCTTATAGGACAAAATACGTGAAAAAAAAGCCACGTGGAATCATGAATTCAAACTGATTATGTGTCACATAATCTTCCACTTAAATCAGGGATTTAAAATCTAATCTATAAGCATAGGATTTATTTTTCTAATGAAGCCAAGTCATCATTTACTTAGTAAGAGTGAGATTTTACTTTTTTAGAAGCAATACTAAAATACATAGAAGGAAAAGCAAATAAGAAAGGAGAGTGGGCAAAACAAACCTTGCAGTAAACAAGAGGATCTTGCAAATATGCCTTCTGTAAATGACTTTTGTAATAATGGTAAGTGTAGTATGTCGAAATGGTCTAAGTCTCAAGTCATCGTAATTAAGCCTACATAAAAGAGTGTGAACTCTTCCACTTTAGAATTGGAAGTACATTTCCTGCCTTTTATTAGCCTTTAAAATCATACAATTTCATCACTTATTTTCATGTCTATACAAGAAAAATTGAAATATAGTTCTTTTAAAAGAATACCAAAGTAGAGCTAATGCAAGGTTTTGTCGCTGAGAACTGATTTCTATATGCTCTTTTGCTTAATTTCCCACATTTCCTCCTTACCATCACTAAGTAAATAATGCTGCTTATTTTATAGTATGTTAATAGTACATTCCTGTCCAGAATGTACTATTTGGGTTACAGAAGCGTGCAGTTATCTGCCGGGTGTTCCCAGCCAGTGGACTCAGTACTCACCGTGATCCTTTCATCTTTATCATCCAGGGGTGAGCCATCCTTTTTCCAGGAGATGGTGGGTTCTGGATGGCCCCGAGGAGGCTGGCATTCCATTACTGCAGGCTCACCTACAGCCACCATGACATCTGAAGGGTTTTGTCTGAAGTCATCCCGTAGTACTGTAGGGACAAGATGAAATCATCACACTCAATGATGGAACATGCAGTCCTTATCTCCGAGCTGCAGCAAAAGTGACATTTATTAGAATATACTCCCACTAAGAGCTATCTCAATGCAGCTTGAAGAATTCGTATCTATTACAGGCATTTGCCGATTAGAAAAGGTACTTGTCCCTTAAGCATACTCAGAACGGATTATTTCATATTCTTCACAGGCCAGTAAGCAGGTGCACTCTGCTGCTTCTTGCCCTCACAGTTAGCATTTCATTTGAATTGCATGTCTTTTCTGCCCACTGCATACATTTCTCTCGTCCATACACTAATAACTATAAACGAATCCTTTAGTTACAAAAAAAACACCAGGACAATGGCTTCTGGCTATTACTATATCAATTACACACACACACACAAGCAAAAATATGAATAAGGACATTTAAAAGCCGACATTTAACTGATTTTTATAGGTATTTAAATTATTGTATATAACCATGTTATTAATGTAATTTAAATATAGTCACTGTAAAAATGTCACACGCATTTGACAATGACTGAAATCCGAGCATTTTTCTATTGTCAGAGGATAAGAAAGAGTTAGAACACATGTTATAATTAGCAATGTCATCAGAATTTATGTCCAAAGTTATTTTTGTTAGGCAGTATTTTATTAAGTCCATAAACTTATTTAGAATGAAGTATACTATTCATCTCCTATACTGTGAGTTCTAAATGTTAATGGAACAATCTATTCATGTCATCGCAACTGGACAGGAATGTACTATTAACATACTATAAAATAAGCAGCATTATTTACTTAGTGATGGTAAGGAGGAAATGTGGGAAATTAAGAAAATAATGTGCTCTAAAAACAGTTCATACAGGAAAACTGTCCTCAATAACTTGATGGTGTCAAGAGGTCATGAATTAAATCACAACTGTGTCCTTTGCTAGATAACCCTGAGCATACTATTTATATTCTGCATTTTAAAATACAAAGCAAGGAAGAAGACAAACGCATTAACACAATGTCTAATAAATCGTTAACTTGCCTATAGTTATTTTCCTTCATCCTGTGTAAAAGATACAAACCATCTTATAGTGGAATTGAAGGGAATACTTAAAATGCATGTTTGTAAGTGAAGTGCATACATCTGCAGTGAATAGTGTTTCTCTTTAAAAACAACTGATTGAATTTTAAAACTACAGTTGTGTATTGGAAGGAATATATTTTCATCCAAGTGGCCTTTAACAATGCTTTAATAGATGAAGCACTATGATACTAAAACCTAGCAGTCAAAGTAAAACCATCCCTAAATTTAGCTCTCCTAGCCTCAAACAAATTTACTGGCTCGCAGAAGTTTTTATTTTTTTCCTTTCCTTTCTTTCCCTTCCCTTCCTTTGTGGTAACCATGCTCATGAACTCAGGAAGCTATGATACCCGTGGAAAAGTGGTTTTCTCCTGCATCCTGAAACAACATTGGCGCAATGACCTTCCAGAGCAGGTCAGCCTGTGGAAATCCCTGCTTCCAGGAAGAGTCCGGCTTTCTATCTCTGGAAAGAACAGTGAAACGGAAAAGAAAAGAAAGTATGGCTGGACCAACTGTCCAACAATAACTTTTATACTACATGTTCTTTAATCATCACAAAGACACAGTGCGTCTTGTTGAGTTGAGATGTCTTCATTACCTCGTTAACAAAATAAACAGAGCGTGAAGGCTTTCATCAATTAGAAGCTATATTGTTATTAGGTGTTAAGAATGAATAACAAACAAAATGTAAAGTTTACAGAAAAAACAAATTAACTGGCCTTAACAGGCACACTCCCATGCTGGACTATGTTACGAATCACTGACAGCATCCCTGAAATGTATTAACAGCCCCGAAACACACAAAAGTAAAATATCTTTCAGATGAAAGCAACTTTGCTTTGCATTTCTTTCCAAGTGGTAGACTTAAAATAATCTTGGTCGTAGTTTATCTTATTTATAAATTAAGATCATAATCTCCAATAAGTCAACAAAGAGTAAAAAGTTAGGTTTACGTTCGTTCAAGCTATTGTTTCCATTTATCATACTATTCAGGCTTGTTTTTATAGTGCATACTAGAAAGCTAATAAAGTATAATCCAGGAAAGATTGCTGCTTAGATAATGCTCACGGAACCATTTTACAGCTGTAAATTGTAAAAATTCAGGTTGCATATGGCTGCAGGCAATGTTTCATAAATGCATGACTTTAAGACTTTTCCTTTGTCTATAAAAATAATATTTTTTACCTATATTTGTCTTGAAATTTTCCTTTTTAGGATAATATTATGTCATATTATTAAATGACATTTTTACTTAAATTGTCCAATTTTAAAAGCTTGTGTATAGCCAGGTGGTGGTGTTGCATTCCTTTAATCCTAGCACTCTAGAGGCTGAGGCAGGCAGATCTCTGTGAGTTCAAGGCCTATCTGGTCTACAGAGCAAAGTCCTGGCCAGTCAGGGCTGTTACACAGTGTCTCAAAAAAATCAAAACGCAAAGGAACAAAAAATCTGCGTGCATATGTAAGCGATTAAAAATTACTCTCTGTATTGTTCAGAACCTGACAAAGAGCACCCCAATTAACGTAGAAATTAACAAATTATGTGTTGGGGAGATGGCTCAATGGGTAAAGTTGCTCGCTGATAGGCTGATTACATGAGTTCAATCTCGAGAATCCAGGTGGTGAAGCAAAAGAAGCAACTCTCACAAGCCGTCCCCTGACTGCCACACAGGAACACACACACACACACATACACACACACACACAGAGTTGGATGGTTGGAATAGGAAAGAGCCCTTGTTGTTCTTGCAGAGGACGCAGGTTGAGTTTCCTGAACCCACATCCATCTGTAAATCTAGTTCTGGGGGGATCTAAAGCCTTCCTCAGCACTAATTATACAGTTGGTACATGGACGCACATGCAGGCAAAGCACCCACAGACATAATAAAAGGAATGTCACATTGAATCAAAGCATAAAATGAGAATCTACAAATCAGAACTTCTCAAGGGAGAGGAGTATGACACAAAAGCAATGAAAATGATAGCTTTTATTATAAACTTAGCAATGCTGGACACTTAGTAAGTGTCCAGTGCTCAGCATCTGCTCTTTTAATCACTTCCTCCTCAGCACAGACTAACCAGGGCCAAGCTTCAGTCAGATCTCCAGCCACAAAGGAAGCTTCCCCACCAAAATGCGTGTCTACCAGTCTTGTCTTAACACGATGTGCAGAGACAAACCCGTAAGTGTCGTAATGCAACTGATACTTCAGCCTCCTTCCAATGGAACAGAAGTTGGCGGAAAAATTTCCCTCCCGACAGTCATATGGCTATCCTCTTCACATTCTGTACTCTACTTTCGCAGATCGTCCCGTCTTTGGAAGGGACCTCTTCACATTTTGAGCAGCACACTGCGAGTCAGAATTCATTATCCAGAATACATATGATGTGTTACTTCTCATCAACGGTTCATTTCAACCACAACCCGGCTGAACAGGCTGTATAATAAGAAGGCTTTTAATTAAACATAGGCATTTTAATTAGAACTTGGTGTCTTGGGGAAGACAAAAGAAGATAGGACGCAGTCTCGGGACCTATTTTCCTGCACAAAAGGCAATATTATCAGTGAAACTTGGCAGCAAGTGGTAAAGTTCTGTTTATGAGGAGAGAAAAAAAAACAAAGTCCTTAAAAAGCAGAGGGTACTGGAGAAGAAAATATGTTAGAAAGTATGTACTTAATTACAAAAGTGTAGTTCCTAAGTATTACATGCCTAAGTAAAGTATACCACTCTAGCTCTTTTCTGAATTATTAAACAATGTTCAACTGGAGGTAGAGTATAAATGACTTATTTTTACAATACATACGCCATGACCCCTGTTTAAATGTCAACTCACAGGTTTGCGCTAAAAATTGTTATTCAATTTCAAAATTAACTCTTTGATATAAGACATCTGTACTAATTACAAATGTTGTGTCTATTAAATATGCTATAAAGCTTTTCTATTTTCCTAATACACGATAAAAATATATTGAAACAAGCTTGAGTTAGGGAGTTGGCTCAGTTAATAAGACACTTACTGTAAAAGCATTAGGACCTGAATTTGATCCCCAGTCTCCACATAAAATAGGGAGAGAAAAGTGAGAAGGAGAGGATGGGGAGAGCTTGGGGGAATGGGATGGTTGGGATAAAGTAAGGGTGGATATGGGAGCAGGGAAGTATATATCTTAATAGAGGGAGCCATTTTAGGGTTGGCAAGAGACTTGACTCTAGAGGGGTTCCCAGGTGTCCAGGGAGATGTCCCCAGCTAGTTCCTTGGGCAGCTGAGGAGAAGGAGCCTGAAACAGCCCTATCCTATAGCCATACTGATGAATATATTGCATATCACCATAGAACCTTCATCTGGCGATGGATGGAGATAGAGACAGAGACCCACATTGGAGCACTGGACTGAGATCCCAAGGTCCAAATGAGAAGCAGAAGGAGGGAGAACATGAGCAAGGAAGTCAGGACCCACCCACTGAGACAGTGGAGCTGATCTATTGGGAGCTCACCAAGACCAGCTGGACTGGGACTGAAAAAGCATGGGATAAAACCGGACTCTCTGAACATGGCGGACTATGAGGGCTGATGAGAAGCCAAGGACAATGGCACTGGGTTTTGACCCTACTGCATGTACTGGCTTTGTGGGAGCCTAGCCTGTTTGGATGCTCACCTTCCTAGATCTGGATGGAGAGGGGAGGACCTTGGACTTACCACAGGGCAGGGAACCCTGACTGCTCTTTGGACTGGAGAGGGAGGGAAAGAGGAGTGGGGGCAGGGGGAGGGAAATGGGAGGCAGGGAGGAAGTGGAAATTTCTTAATTTAAATAAATAAATAAATAAAATAAACCTAAAAAATGAAATATCAAAAGAAAACATAATTTATGTTTCACAGACATGATAAATTTGTACAAATTGCAGATTTAAGAATATTAAAGATTCAAGACTTTCTATAAAAAAAAAACCCTAGTGGTATAGATTCATAATCTCATCATTGGCTTCTAAAGAATAACACTAGGGATGCCCTTTGACCTTCAGAAGCACAGGCAGCCAACCATACACAGCCTCTCACAAGTGAAACAGACACACAAACACACACACACACACACAGCAAAAAGAAATCCTTGTCAGAAATAGCAATTGAATAGGATTGCTGCAGGATTATTTTGAGTCACCAGACATATTTTGGGAGCTGTACAGGAATGTACAGGAATATCTAAACAATTTGTCTTCTGAACTTTTAGTTAGGAAGTGATATTTATAGGACAAAGAGGCTTAAATATCCTAAAATACACAGAAATAAATTACCAGATTTTAGCTTTAAATAGTCAGTATGAACAAGCAGAGAGCAAATTAAGTATGGGAACTAAAGTGACAGAATGTAAAATAATATTACACCAAGTTTGTTCATTTTAAGCCACCACCTTGTAATGCCATTAACGAAACTATTATTTTCAAAGATCAGGTCTGTTCAGAACTTTGAATTCTTAGGGATAGTTTCTAAAACACTTTATTTTTTAACGTTGACACCGAATCAACCTGTGGGTATCCTACCATACTTATGTCATCGTCTACAAGTGCTTTTAATGCAAGTCACTTTAATTTTGACTGTAAAGTTATGCTTTAGTTAAGACTCTGGGGGGAAAAGCATGTGGGAAGAAGCACTAACTTCTTAGCTTCTGAGATTTTACAAACTTTTGAATCTCCATCTTAGGGAAGAAGTACACTTTTTAGTCATCTGGTGCTGGTAGATGCCACGTCTCAGTTAATCTTAGAAAACAGTTATGTGCAAACCACTGCAAATAGAAGGAGATGCTAATACCAGAATAAAAGCAATCCACGGTCCTCTGTTTCTTTATATAAAATATCCAGAAGGAGCAAGCTAAGTTAACACATATGCACGCCCCTGTGCTCTGGCTCTGTTGGGTTACAGCTTTGGGAGCACACTGTTCTTGACATCCTCCTTTTTTCCTGTCACGGTGCAGAAGGAAAAAAAAAATCCAAGACCTTTTACATACTAGGCAAGAGTCAACTTCCAGACTGGGCCTAATTTGGATCTATATTTCCATTTTGCAGAAGCACAGACAGCATTGGGATGCTTCCTGCTCTGCGGGTCAGGAGGCTCGCCAGCACTTATTACAATGGCACCAATTCATGGAGTCATACGAAAGGTAAGTTTGGCATACTAGGTTGGAGTGAACGTCTGTAACGCATTCCAGAGAAAAGTGGACATTCACAAGAGTCGACATTTAAAGAGCTAAAACCCAGTAGATTCAAAAGTCTGAGAAAACAATAAAAATACGTTTTATCGAAGGACGGAAACATCAAGGGGTTAACTCGTGTCCACTATATTAAAAATATCAGTAATCTACTAGATGTGTGCATATTAAAGACTTGTATATAAAGTATAAGTGAAATTAATTTACTGCTAAAAAATACTTCATTTATGGAGCAGAATTTTATTGGCCCGTGACGCATGCGAGTTAGAAAACGGAAGTCACAAATTACTGAATTACCAGTGATTCTTGCAGGACTTCATGACTGTGATAAGTATACGCACAATGACTCAGTTATTTCCACACAAAACACAGTTTTACACTCTATCTTGATAGGGTTATTATGAAAACTAATTATTTAATGTTTATACAGGACTTGCCATTTTTATGGGGCATTACATCTACAAAGAAGTATTGCTATTAGTCACTATGTAAGGAATTGCCAAATTTCTCAGCTGCCAGTACAAATGGGAAAGAGGACAAAGAATGCCATTGATGAGAGCCTCTAAGCACCAGAATAAAAGTCACACTCAGGAATACCCTGGCAGGGTTAAAATAACACAGACAAAATGAGGATATCTGAGCTATGGGACCCTGATTAGAACAAGACAGGCAGGCATTCTTTCTTTCATAAAATCAACTTTATATTTAGTATCCTGCCCTCAGAGAGTCCTTAAGCGAAAGAATATTCTTCTGTATTTACTGCCTGCCCATATCTGAAGGTCAACTCCATGAGAAGGAGGAATCTGTCGTCATCACATCCATATCACACTGCTCGGAACAGCGCAGAGGATACGGCATGCATTAGTCAGTGTTTACAGTGCACATTTTGTGCATTAGATATAAGCTATGAAATGGTGAAGCCATACTGCATTAGTCCTGTTCTCATGAGGCTTGAGATAAAGGAAGGTGGAAAGACACTATGTAAGTAAATGCTACACATATAGAAAGAGGGGGAAATATATTGCGGCAAATAGACAATTGTTATTGTACTTTATTATAAATAAATGTACATGCATATGTAAATATGTATGGATATACAATTAATAGGGTACATTGTTGTTCATTGTTATATATATTATTTAATATATTGCATATATGCTATTATTATGGCACATGTGGGAAGGAAAGGATAGGGAGCTGTGTAAAATACACTATGCGGGAGCTCTGAAGGAGGAAGCGGTGGCTGAAGGCTAAGGAATGAGGAAGAATTATCCTAACAAAGCATGCTGCAGGAAGAGGAAATAATCTGTGTGGAAAAGGAAATCTGGTACAGTAAAGGACTTGACAACTTGACAGAGACTCAGTCACGTTGATAGCAACATGACTTGAGTTTGACAGGGGAAGCAGGAGCAGTTGTGCAGGGTGCACAGCGCCCTACACAAGGAGCTAGTTTCTACTTCCTGCCCCAGCAGGACTCTCAAGACCCTATCAAAGATGTTTAGGGATGCCTCTATCATAATGGAATCCTCATTCTGGCTGCTCTGTGAACGAACAAGAGATGGAAATAAGAATGGAAGTGGACACGAACAATGAAAAGGCTGCTGTACTAACTAAGAGGAAAAAGGCAGTGGTGTGTGTTCTGATGTTACTATCAGGTTTGGAGCGAAGAGGGGAAAATTAGAGGCTCATCTGTTGGTAAAAATGGAATTGACTTTATGGGAATGAAAGGTGACAGAAATATATCAAAATCAATACCCACATTTCTTGTGTGTCAGAACATGCCTCTTTAATGTCCAGGGGATGCACAGATAATGCACAGGTAAATTCTTCATGGAGAAGAACAAGAATGCAAAATGTTTACTTTTAGATAAAGAAAACATAGGGATAATCTAAAATCAGTTAGGTGATTAAAATATTAGTTTCAAATTCTGCTCCTTACTATTTAAGTTTTACGGACTGTGTTAACGATACCCCAAATCTCAGTTGCTAAGTGACAATATACCTCAATCAAATTAAACTATATTGTGAATTTTGAATGACTGATTTTCATTTAAATTGAAGCAAATGATATATTTTATCTGACTTAAATACTTAAATCACACTTGAGCATCGCCATTAAAAAACAATTACAACATAACAGGAATATCATCTTACATCCATGGCCTGAATAAGAAGTGCTAACACGATTCAAGGGACTTTGCAAGTGGCCACAGTAAACTAGTAGGAAGGATTTTGACCACAGAGAGCTGATATGACTTAAAGGAGATAAGTTTTCTCTAGCTCCCATAGAGAAGTCTAGCATGTAGCCAGTGTGTAGTATAACAAATTTGAGATTTTTGTTAGTAACCACAAATTGAACATTTAGCATCGATCTTGACTGGCCTTCTGGGAAATGTCCAGAGTTGACAATGTCGGCTGACAAGAGACTTCTACTTCTGTGTCGGTTTGAAATATACTCAGCTGAGGAAGTACTGCCACTTGAAGATACTACATGAAGAAGTATTGTCCATATTAGCTCACACAGTTCCTTTGCGTAGTTCTATACAAGTGTATCTTATATACTCATAAAGACATGCAATCTAAGCATGACGTCCCTAGCTTCTATTCCCACCTGACATCACAAACAGGATACAAAGTCAAACAGTGAAGGGCTCAAGATTTTTCTACAAGTCACTAGATAGGCACAGCATTAGATCCCAGCAATAACTACTTCCATACTAATTGTTACAAGGGCTTATATATTTTACAAATTGCCCGTAAAAGACCAGCATGCTATCTAAACATAATATTTGATGGGAAATAAAGCCGTTGGAGAGAGAGAGAGAGAGAGAGAGAGAGAGAGAGAGAGAGAGAGAGAGAGAGA
>NW_026067944.1:9397712-9538489 GCF_014885135.2 Alexandromys fortis
AGAGAGAGAGAGAGAGAGAGAGAGAGAGAGAGAGAGAGAGAGAGAGAGAGAGAGAGAGAGAGAGACAGAGAGAGAGAGAGAGACAGAGAGAGAGAGAGAGCCCAATGCTAGAGTAAACTGGAGAACAACTGAAGAAGACACCCCACATGGATCTCTAACCTCCAAGTATACGTACATACCCACACTCATATGAACACACTCACTCACCCCACACCATGTGCCCCCACACCCTACAGAGTTCTGTGATCCTTTGAAACAATTCTACTGAACCACTGTGATTCACGATTTACCCTACCATTTAGCTATGTACTTTTGCCTGTTTATCTCTGGGTTTACCCCCAAATATTTAACCAACTGCAGAGTGGAAATATTTTTAAATTGCATTTGTACTAATCCGTGTGTGTATTCATGTTATTCAAACCACAGGGTATAAACAATTTTCATAGCATCACAGTAGGACAATAGGTGAAAGAAGTAAACTAGAGATAATTTAAAGCATACTGCGGGCATGTGTAAGTTATATGCAAACACTCCGCCATGTTGTACAGGCACTTGAGCATCGTTGGATGCTGGTGTGTGTGTGTGTGTGTGTGTGTGTGTGTGTGTTTGTGTGTGAAACCAAAATTTCTGGCAGACATTGAGAGCCAGCTGTAAGCCTATGTACAGTTTAAGCTGTAGACTTGCTCTTTACTTCCTCATCTTGATTTCCTGTTCTCTAGTCAACCATCGCTACTCCCTTGTACTAAATATATACAAGGAAAGGTTTCTTTGTAGTGTCTATTGATCCTGCTTGGTAGGTTTTCTGGAATACCAAAAAAAGGTGGAACTCGTCCTATGTTTGTTGTCTTGAAGCTTTGTTTACCTCTGAAAGAGAATCACAGAAATATCTAGAAGCTTTATGAGGCAAAAGAGGTAGAAACACAAAAGTCACAAATGGAAGGAGTAGTTTCATAGGAAAGGCATTGTCAGGAAGCTATATGAACAATATAAAGGAAAGTTAGAATCTAGAACATGTAAAACCACCACGAGGGCTCCCCTTTGATATCTATGGGGACCTGGACCCTAAAAAAGACTCTCCTTGTTGGGTGGTGGTGGCACATGCCTTTAATCCCAGCACTCTTACTCAGAGGCAGAGACAGAGGCAGGCAGATCTCTGAGTTGGAGGCCAGCCTGGTCTACAGAGTGAGTTCCAGGACAGCCAGGGCTACACTAAGAAACCTTGTCTAGGAAAGTAACCAAGAGAAAACAAACAAAACCAAGAACACTCTCCTCCCTCTCCTCTAGGGGAAAAGCTTTCCTAATAGCCCCTCCCCAATATCAAGGAAAGCACAACCTCAAAGCCTGGCTGGCTTTTGCAAATGAGCCATGTAAAGACTGATAAAAACCATTAGCAACTTGAGGTGCAGAAACAATACAAAGGAAGCTCCAAGTTTAGCTGCTCTGCAGCTCTTTGTGGATTAGCCTCTCCTTTAACAGACCCCAGTTGGGGTGGTAACATCTTTTGTAATTTTAACAACTGTAGATGGTTTTAGCTTTCAAATAGCACCTGTGACTTTCTTGACAACTAAAAAAATTCCTTTGGTTTTTTTCTAAGCATTGAAAGACAGTTCTGTTTTTATTGTATTGTTTGTAGCTAGTCAACAATGTTCATCATATAATTGTGACTATATTTTAAATATGTTAATACACATGTTCACATGAAATAAGTTCCCTCTCTACAACAGTAAACCTTGAATTAAACAATAAAAGCAAAAAAACAATCATTTTAGAGATCACTTTATGAACTGTTAGAACAAAAACTAGAGCAACTGGCTTTCGATTGTGTCCAATTTTCTTAGCTGCAATTGTTAATAATTACAAGAAAGCATGTTGGTAACACCATATTTAAGATATTTAATAAGGACACAATTTTCAAATTGTATAATTCAAGATCTTTGAAAAATGTGATATCAAAGTTAATGCATCTATCCTTCATAATATAAACTGAATTGTAGCAAACGTAACCAAATTAAAAAATCAGTATGACAAAAATCATGTTTAAGTTTAAAAATGACTATTTCTATTATTATAAATAATAAGACAATAAACTAGTTTCTAGTAAAGTAGTTATAAAACAATTTTCCTATGTCTAAAAAGGTTTTCTTTGCCCTTTAATAGATCTCTTAGGAAACTAATAACTGCCTTAACTTAAACGCCTGGTGGTAGAGGCCTGTAACCCCAGCAATAGGAGGCAGATCCAGGCAGAACTCTTAAGTTTGAGTCCAGCCAGAGCTTCAAAGAGAAACCATATCTCGAACAACCAAAATAATGAATGAATGAATGAATGAATATGTGATGACTTTTAGTAAAAAATGACAAATGATGATGAGTAGATAATCCTGCAGACTTACAGGCATCAAGGAGAAATTCTATGGTTTTAATGAAATATTATAAGTTTAAAAACAAAAAAGCATGGTTAAAACACAAAATGCCTTTTTACCTAAATGCCAAAAGCCAAGAAATAATAAAATTAAAACCACAATGTTGCTCCCACTTTCAATTGCATTTCGGTCTGCTACTTGTGCATTGATTGGTGCGCATTACTCGTAAAGGGAAGCTTACGTAAACATACAATGAGGAAGGATGTACATCCATGAACATAGCAAGGCCTCCACACAAAGAAGATCCCAGCATTTGTCAACTTGGGGTCCTTTTTTCCTTTTCCATTCACAGGACAAAGGGAAATAAGCTTACTTAAGTCATGTATATCTGTGCCGTAAAGTTCTCTTAAATTCCAAAAATTACACACACTAATGACCTACTTCCTATAAGAAAATTTCGTGATGCTAAATTTTAATAATGAGAATTTTAACGAAATTAAGACAGTTTTATGGTCTCTTTTGACCACATAAAGTCTGCAGGGTCTTCACTAAAATGTTGCAAATGACACCATTTCTCCATCTTCAGAGAAGCATCACATAACACCACGTTTAAGTGTCTTGAGCTTTACACTGTTAAAGTTTTGTTGATAGAATCCAAACAAAGGCCTATGCAAGCATCATGAATAATACACTGAAGACCACTACCAACATTTATACATGATCCTTGGATTACAGCGGGCATGTCACAAGAGCTAATAAATGTGGAGATCACAAGCTGAGCACCACCCAGCATCTGATAAAGGGAATTTTACTTCAAACTGTATAAATAATTGAAAGGCTCTATAACTATGACAGAGTGACCTAAGTAGTACTTGGAGAAGTGTATTGCTGTCACTAGCAGGAATAATGGGAGGCCACTGGAAAGAGCGGCAATTCAAGCATTCCCCCTGACCCCACAGGCTGCAGACATAGAGTATGAGCAGCAAACTAGCACTTAAGCAAAATTGGAGATGCAAGAAAACCTAAATTACTATCTAGCTCTCCTTCGGTTCCCTAATGGCTTGCAAATGAACTAGTGAACATATCTACACCAGTTGTAGAAAGCTCGGGCACTGACAGGCCTGAGTATTTTAACCCCTGAACAGTGCCCCCCGACTGAGTCAGGAGGGCATGTGTCACTTCAACATCTGCATCATTAAATTCCCATCCTAATCTGCCCGATTATATTCAATATTGAAGTATGCTTTGAAGTTATTGTGAATTTTAGCTAGCTATGTTTAATGTGCTTCAATCCAAGACTCCGCAATACATGTGCATAAGACTTAACACAAAATTTATCTTCTCCCTAACACAGAAACCTCACCATTTGGTATTATTAATTCACTGTTGATCTTAATCCAGTGCGCAGACATGCAGACTCTTATTATAAGGGAACATAAAACACCATCTCCATTTTTTATTCCTTTTATCATGAAACTATATTTGTTCGACAAGAACAATTCGGCTAACCCTCCCTCCACCTCACTTCACCTGCACCCATTGTGTTTTCTACCCTGTTCCTCACCTCCAACCCTAGCCTTAAAGCCAGTCAATCTGTATATAAGAAAATTTCAGTCGTGATGGAGAATGTGAGCCCTTTAGTTGAGCAAGGTTATTGTGACACAAAATCTTCTAGAGGAGAGTCTGAGAAAATGTGATGTCTTACAGGATGCTAATTCAGTTAGAAGAAAATGGAAGCTGCTTGTGGTATGATTTTTTTCCAAGTGATAACGATGCCTCTTTAAGCAATATATATATTTTTTTTTTTTTTTTTCAAGAGTGACAGCTTATCAGGGAAGGATGACTGAGCCACTCTAACAGTTGAAAGGTTCAAAAACAACTTGGTGGTATATGACTCATGTATATGCATGGGTGGGGAAACATACGTGTGTGTCCTGGCACAATTGTAGACATTAGAGATCAGTTTACAGCATTGGGGTCTATCATTCTATCCTGTGGGTTCTAGAGATTAAAATGTTGTTATCATGCTTGGCAGTGAGTACATTTATCCACTCAGCCATCTCTCTGCCATAACTTTTTCTTTTCAGGAAAAGATATATATTAGTTCAATTAACATAGAAGGACTTTTTAATACGTTCTAAAGTATAACAGTTTAGGGATGGGATAAAACATAAACAAATGAATATATAACTTGCGAATTTTTTAATATATTTATTATTGTGAATGTTTCAATAAAAAAGTGCTTAAATGTGTTTCATTCTTTTTAGTCTAAGCATTCATTTTACAGATGGAAAAACTAAGTTTTATAAATTAAAGCCATGGGTTAACTGAAATTGTTTAGAAGTTCACTGACCTCTAATTAGACTATCTTTGCTCTGTGACAGCTTGAACAGATTCCAAAGATAACTAAAAGCTTTAAAATTTAAAAGGATCTAACAAATCTTTGAGAAGCATTTAAAAGTATTTGCAAACAGCAGGAGGAAGGGGCCTCATGGAAAGATCCTGGCAGACAGGAGTAGATCAAGGTGGTTCACTGGGGAAGGATCCGCTGATCGTGTGCTTTCCCCATTAGATCAGCCTCAGAAAGTTCAGACTTAGAAGACAATTATATTAATACAGTGAGTGGTCGTACAATTGGATTCAGCAATCGCAGGAGGAAATTAGCTAAACCAGCCCCTAAGAGCTACCTCCATTTGCTGAGGCATCCGTTGGTTTATATTCCTGCTGAACATCTTTCCACCTTAGGAATTCCACTCGCGGGCTCATGAATTTAGGTTGAAGACAATGTCATCCTAATCTCTAGCTGTCACAGAGATATAAGGACTGTGATGATCAAATAATGGTTCATTCTGTCATCATGACAGTTTTAAAAATGACAGCCCTTGTAGAACTGACTACTTACTTAAAAAAGAAAAGCTGCAAAGTTAATTGGATGGTTATGTGACTTTTTCTTTTTTAAAGTAAAAGACGTACTTATGGGGAAGGTACAGCTGTAATGTTAACTTAAATTCAAGCACTTCAATGAATTAGTGTACATTTTATATTTTTTTTTTTCTGAGGCTGGTCTCGAACGTTCTCTGTAGCTGAGGTATGTATCATCACATCTGGTTTATGTAATGCTGGAGACTGGACCCAGGTTTTCATGCATGCTAGCAACAGGACTACATTTCTACTCATGTTTCATCTCTTTCAAATGTTTATTTTGAAACTATAAAGACTCGCAGCTTCCTATTGTAAGCTAGTTTCTGTAATCAATAGCTGGGGGTATGTGCTTGCAGGAAGTACAAGGCATTGAATTCATAGCATGGTAGTGTGTTCGCAGAAGGGACAAGGCATTGCGTTGAATCTCCAGCACTGATTACACACACACACACACACACACACACACACATATATCATATATATATATATATATATATATCTTAAGTTTAAAGAGAAGCCCTTTTATAATTTTCATAAGATCACAGATATTACTTCAAGGTTTACTTATATAGACCATGAGGTGACTTCGATGTGTACCCTAAGTCTTACAGAAACTTGACCATTACTTGGGACTTAATCAAATAGCTTAAAACTATATGTGGGTGAAACAGCAGACTAATGTCCAAAGGTTGGGTCCTATGTAACTCAAACTTCACAAGGAGATGAAGGTTATTTTAGTTTTTGTTTTAAATGCACATTAAAATTTATTAGTAAAAAAGTTTGATTTTTCGAAAACATTTCATTCCTCTAAATACAACAAAATCACTTTTCATCAAGAATTTATCTTCAAATTATGTCTGTCAAACAGAAAAAGATAATTCCTTATGATGTTTATAAAGGGAAAGAGTAAGGAAATTGTCTAACATAGAATAGGAAAATGTACTTTTAGATTATTGTACTAAGTACTAATAGCAACACAATAGCACACTAATAGGGCAGTCATTCAAAATGTGAGACGGATGTTTGAGGGAGCCTGGGAGCAGCTTATTTTATCACAGAGGGCAAAGCTTGAAGAGCAGATGGTACCCAGGATTTCTCAATGAGCCCAGCATCTGTGTGTACAAGTTGCATAAATGCCAATTAAAATGTGTCCGAGTAAATTTACATCCCTTGCTGATAGAAAGCAAGCCAATCTTGCTGGCTCAGGATCAAGGTTAAACTTAACCATCTGCTGAACTCACAGCAAGTTGCTCTCAGATTGTATAGAAATTCCCCGGGAAATAATAAAAACAGGACTCCTATTGATTTGTATTTATTTACATTCATAAGTCATTTCTAAAGCATTAGGCTAGAGCTCAAAGGGGGTAAAAAAAAGTTACTATTTGTATGACTTGGCCAAGTATATTTTGGGCCTAACAAATACCTCTTTGATTAAAGTGCCTGCTTGAATAAATTTCCCTAACCTCCTTGCAACTTCCTAGTTGAGGTAATTTTGTTTAAAATTTATCCTTTTAAAATGGTCTTGAACAAAAGAAAAAGGCATGCAACAGCAAGGCTGTCACTTCCACAGGAAGGAAGGGCTATGCACCTCAGATGGACAGGCGACCATGAAATCATTGGCAGCATTTTTTTTTCTTGAACTGCAATAAATGATGTTCACTAGGATTTCTCTTTCTAGATACTTTTTCACCATCCGTCTTCTAGTGCCAGTTCATTTGTGCCTACAGGAAAATCTGTTGGGTCAGTGTAGGCTTGGTTTTTAATTTCCGACTTCCTGTAAGTATTCTGAAGTCAAAATCTTATCTTGTGAGCAAAACACTATATTGCAAAGGAACATTATACAGACATAAATTTGGAATTCCAAAATCAATCTGGTAATTTGTGGGTGGTGGTGCCTTAGGCCTTTAATTCCAGCACTCAGGAGGCAGAGGCAGGCTCATTGGGCTCAAGATAAGCCTGGTCTACAGAGTGAGTTCCAGGGCTAGCTCCAAAAGCTACACAGAGAAACCCTGTCTCAAAAAAACAAGTAAACAAACAAAATACCCTGATAATTAATATTTAATAATTAGTGCTTATGTGTCTAGCATGTGTGTTTCAGAACCTAACGCTTGATATCAAAACTGTGTTGGGAATGAGGTTAACGACCCGACAGATATTCTCACCAGAGCCATATGAGCTGTAGTGGGAGGAAGGCAGAGAACTACTGAGCCTTGAAAACCAGGATGCTCTCAATGTTTTTGTTCATTATATCTGAGTAATATCATGTAGAGCGTACAGTGTACAATACACAAAAACACACACAACAGTCCTTTCTCAGAATAATTCTTACAAGATGTATTTGGTTAAAACTGTTACCTGAAAGTTTATGAGAAAAATTAACACTATGAATCATTTCACATTTTGACATTAAAAAAAAAAAAAACTTCTTCCAAGTACCATATGTTTTCAAGACAAACTGGTCAAAAGTTACCTCAAATATTAATAGCCTATAATTTTTGATTGATGGCTTTGGATAGAAAAAAAAGAGCATTATGAAAGGTGGGCTTCCTCTAGAATCAATGTGGTGTGCTACATAGTAGTTGTTTTCCCCCCTTAATTGTGTCTCCCTCCTTCTATTTACCCATAACAAACTGTCTTTGGCACAGAATATGTGCAAAGGACACTCTTCATTCATGTTTGCCAGTGTTAGTGCTGGAATACTTTGATATTGTATGGCCCTTCCTTTACTTACCTCCAGTCAACACCAATGTTCTGTTCTTGGCTGAATACCTTACACCAGATAGCACTTCCTCACAGAAGGAATGCAATACCAATTTCTCAATGTATAAGATAATCTCATTTAGATTTTCATGCTCTTCTGAGAGGTATGCTCATTTCTTGGTCATTTGCATCCATGAGAATTTTCCCTAGGAATAGCAGCCAGTGTACAAGAAACAAGGACAAGACAACACACAACCAACTCCCTAGTGTAGGTTTTGGCAGTTGTCCATTCCCTGGTTGGGCTCTAATGCTCTACGTGGCTGGAACTGTGACAACCTGAAATCATTAGTCAATTTAAGTATCCCCACTGCCTTCAATGTTTACATGCATTATGATTCTATCAGCAAGGCTCATATGGGAAATACCGTTAAGTGCTGTATTCTTTATTACAACAAAAATATTTGTTAAGACATTCTTTAATAAAAATTAAATTAGCCCTTTGGAAGCTTAGATGAAACTCACTTCCATAGGTTGGGCAGCACAAGACTTTGTAAAACAACCAAGAATGGATACTTCAAATTGTGTTTTTGTTCAACAAGCATTTTAGAACAATATTTATTACTGCAAATAACTGTTAAGGAGACATTATTCTCTGTAAATAAAAAAAAAAAAAACATCCAATGGCCTTCTATTTTCATTACTATGAAAGTCTTGAAAAGATATTGAGTATTTTCTATTTGATGCATATCTGTTAGGTACACATTAAGATGAGAAAGACTGGCAACCGAAAAACATTCACAGTATTTCATAAAATTTTAAATGTTACTTATAAAGAAATGGATTTGTTTCATTTCCCATGGAATTTTATTCTCAACAAATTACAAACTTCTGATAAAGAATGTCATATACTTTGAGGGAGCACATTATTTGTATATTCCTTGGGATAAATAGCTGGTAAATTTGTACCCATCACAAGACAAAGCTGATTAGCTGGTAAACCGTCCCCTGAAATTATGGCCAGCTTATCTCACAGAAGGTTCTCCACCAAATTACCCAGATGAACACAGGCCTGGGACAATTACACTCTAAGTAGGCTCACGTGAGCAATTCCTGGGGGTAAGGGTTGGGGAACTGAAGCTAAAGAAAAGCAGAGATGTCGATTTTCCGACGAGCAAACAAGATTGCAGAGGGTGACTTTCTGTTCCACGCTGAATTCTTCTCTACATGTATCATGTGTACTTAATAGAAATATCGGTGAAATGAAAGGAAGCGAGGCTGGGCCAACTCCCAGGCATGTATGGAAGGAAAGACTGCAGGCACACAGAGCAACAGCGCTTCCTTCCTTCAACAGCCAATAATTTAGTCACTCCTCTGTAGTGAGAGGCGGAGTCCCAGGAAAAGAAGCAAATGGCACATGGCTCCAAATAAGTGCAAAGACTTTTCTCTTCAGCTGGCCGAGAAGAAAAAAATTAGGAATGACCCCCACTTTCAAGCATTCAGGACTTTTCTCTCTAACAAGCCCGCCTTGTTACTTGTACTCTGGTACAGTTTCAGGCCCTTCATTTTACCTTTGTCTTTGGCCTAAAGTTCTGCTCTGTTGTTGAGAGCACAATTTTTATCTGGGAACTATTTCTGGCCTTCAATTAAAACTTTTCTTTTCCCTGGTTCCCTAAGCTTTTGACTTAAACAGTTCACGTGAATGTCTCACGCAGGCTCGGCCGATGCAGCTCCTTCAAGCAAGCTCAAGGCCACACAGGACGGAGAAAATAGAAAAAGAGCATTGCGCTGCAATTCTTTAAACTCCCCAGCTAGGTCCTTGCCTACCATGTTGAATTTAAAGAAGTCTCTCAGATTCTCAATCTTCTTATGGTGATTATAGCATCTTTTCCCTATATGCTTAACTTTTGTTTCCCTTCATTGATTCTTTCCCCTATTCAGCAATAGCATCCAAGAAACCCTGTCTCGAAAAACCAAAAAAAAAAAAAAAAAAAAAAAAAAAAAAATCTTTTGTGTGTAACAGAGCAAAGACTCAGTGAGTATTGTTTGATGAATGATGGCAGGAGTGAGCTTTGGATTCCTTGTCAGTTACTCCCTTGGGTGAAAAATTCTTTTAAAGGGTTTTCAAAAATAATTGGTCTTTGGTGAATTTTAATATGAGCTTATAAACATCAAGCAAAGCTGTGGTAATTAAAGTGTGGTGTGTGTGTGTGTGTGTGTGTATTCACATGTGCTCAGGAGGATGAGGACATGCGCATGTGTGTGCTTGTAGTGAGAGCAGAGGTCAAACACAGGTGTTCATCCACAGGAAACTGTACACTTTTTTTTTTTAAAAGACTACACTACAATTCACTAGCCTATAACTTGAATGCAAAGACTTGGCTAGGCTGGCTTGCCAGCAGCTCTAGGGATCTGTCCCTCTAGAGTTGCAATTGCAAGGAAATGCAACCAAACCTGGCCACTTTCTTGAGAGGTAAATGACTTACCTACAGAGCTATCCTCAGTCCAATCATCATGACTACTGCAATAAAATGTCTTCTAATGACACTGATATTTTTCTATGTATATTAATCTGCATCAGAGTATGGATTACAATGTGAATGGTACTGTTTTTAAGAGCAAAGACCACAGAGTTTCATCACCTGGGTGAAAACAGCAGTTCTCCCACTTACGTTGAACATGACTTTGGTCAACTGGATGCTCTGCTTTTGCTCTTTATATATATATTGAAGGGTTATAAATAGGAATTAACAATACAAACGATTATAGAATTGCTATAAAAGAATTAAAAGTGATTAAAAAAGCTGGAACAAGCACTTCCGGAGCCAGTATTAAATAATTGCTTGTTAGTCTTAACAAGTAACTATTATCAGAGTAATGGAGGTAGGTCATTGGTTAATTAATAAAGAAACTTCTTGGCCCTGATAGATTAGAACATAGGTGGGTGGTGTAAACAGAACAGAATGATGGGAGGAAGAGGAAGTGAGCTCAGACGCCATGCTCCCCTCCCTGGGGTAGACGCGATGAAGCTCCGACCCAGGATAGACGTAGGCTAGAATCTTTCGGTAAGCACACCTTGGGGTGCTACACCCAGTATTAGAAATGGGCTAGTCAAGGTGCGAGAGTTAGCTGAGAAGAGGCTAGATATAATGGGCCAAGCAGTGTTTAAATGAGTACAATTTGTATGTTGTTATTTCTGGTATAAAGCTAGCAGTGTGGGAGCTGGGCGGGACGAAAAGCAGGCCCGCAGCTCCTTCAACATCAGAGGCTATCACTTGGTGTGGGAGGTCATTCTGTCTATGTGTTACTTTTATTGCTTAATGAATAAAGAACTGCTTTGAGCCTATGGCAGGGAAGAACAGAACTAGGCAAGGAAAGCTAGGCTGTGTGCTGGGAGAAACAAAGGCGGAGTCAGGGAAATTCCATGAAGCCACTGCCAGAATCAGACATGCCAAAATTTTGCCAGTAAGCCACTGCCCCAAGGCGATACACAGATTAATAGAAGTGGGTTATATTAATATAAGAGTTATCCAATAAAAGGCTAAAGCTAATGGGCCAAGCAGTGATTTAGTTAATACAGTTTCTGTGTGATTATTTGGGGACTTAGCTAGCAGGGCAGCCAGGAAGAACAAGTGGCCCTCCCTCCAACAATCCATAGATTCATCATTATGAATCATCCATTGGCTGAATGAAACTGGACACAAGAGATGGTTGTTTTTTGTTTTCTAGTTTTTGATTTTGTCTTTTGGTGGTGGGGGGAGGGGAATAAAATCATTCCTTGCTCATGGTAAACTGAGGAAGAAATTCTTAACATGTGCTCACCCAACTAGAAGAGAGATAAATAGTGGAGCAGTCACCTTTCAGTTCTAACTAAACCTTCTTTGTCTCATCTTATCGTAATAGGCTACTCTAACTCCAGAAGGGCAGAATGGGAATTCCAGAGAAAGTAAACAGAAATGTGAATTTGAGGAGGATTTCAATCGAGACACAAAAGACCCTGAAAGAGAAATGAAGGCGTACTTGTTATCCAATTTTCCACAAAACACATATACATTAAATGTTCTCTGGGGCCTCACTGCTTTATCACTCCTGTACATGTTGAAATTAGGGTCATTTATGCCAACATTCTCTGCTCTTTACATTGTTTACATGGACAGCCACTGAGTAAAATCAAATCATATTTCAGTTGGAAGATCGCTAATTTGAAAGTTCATCATGAGAAATGCTTTATTCTCTAAAATTTGGGGTGCTGACATGACATTATGATGTGGGAGTGATTTCTTTCTAATCTGTTGCTTTCATTGGTTAATTAATAAAGAAACTGCCTAGGCCCATTTGATAGGCCAACCCTTAGGTGGGCGGAGTAAACAGAACAGAATGCTGGGAGACAGAAGCTGAGTCAGAGAGTCGCCATGATTCTCCCACTCCAGACAGCGGTAGGTTAAAATCTTTCCTGGTAAGCCAGCTCATGGTGCTACACAGAATATTAGAAATGGGTTAGATCAATATGTAAGAGCTAGCCAATAAGAGGCTGGAACTAATGGGCCAGGCAGTGTTTAAAAGAATACAGTTTCCATGTAATTATTTTGGGGTAAAGCAAGCCAGGTGGCGGACCGCAGCCCGCTGCTCCCACTACAACAACATTACAAGTGGAAATTTCCACACCTGACACAATATAGCTGGTTGCAGTTAAAATGCAGGCATGCAGTATAGCTTACTCATCCTACCCTATGAAAAATCCTTCTGCCTTCCAGGGGTCATTTTGACTGCCAATTTGACAGGATATAGTATTATCTAGAACACTGATCTCTGAATAAGCCTATGAAAAAGTACATGGAAGAGGTCAACCGATCTCTGTGTAGGTTGTCAATTGATCTCTGTGTAGGTGTAATTGATCTCTATGTAGGTGTATGAATGATCTGGGGTACTAAATGGAAAGGGGAAAGGAAGCAGCTACTGCTCTCGGTTTCCTAATCACACATAACAACGCTACCAGCTGCCTCATGTTTCTGCTGCCATAACTTCCACATAACGAAAGACTGTACTGTTCAGTTGTTCAGTGTAAACCAAAATACACACTTCCCCTCTTCAACTATTTTTCTCATGTCTTCTGCTATAGTAAAGATAAAAATATAAAAGAACCCCTCAGTAGGTTGTCATATATCATTTTGCACATGCTCAGATTCTCCATCCAAGCAAATACCAATAAATAGAATGGAGAGTACAGTCTGTGGGCACAGTGACCCACTCTTCACTGGTTTTGATTTTATTCTCATAGAATTTTCTCATAGCATCTCATTGTTTTTCGTATGGAATAAGGTACTCTTCGCTGTTGTCGTTTAGAATACTATAAATGTGTTCTGATGATTCTACTCCATTGCCTGCTAACTTTGATTACAATATTATATTGTATTCATACAAGTTATTTCTTTCTGTTAAGTAATTATGAACGAACATAAAATGGTGGCATGTTAGTAACACGTGCTACTAACAAAATACTGATGCCCAACAGAGAGCTCCCATGGGTGGCTGAGATAGCAACACTTTTAGTTTATAATATTTAATGCGCAAAAACTTGCTCATGCACAAAATCATTAAACTAATTAAATTATCTTCACTTTATATAATTCAATTTTAATACATAAATCAATCTTGTTTATACTTGAGTCTCATCCCTAAGGCACACACATGTGTGTGCGTGAACATACACACACATGAATGCACACACACACTTGAAATTTTTGGAATCACTGGGAGCATATGAAATCTTTTTTTAAAAAAAACTGAACCAGTAATAATAATGAAGATTGTTTTCCATGTGCTTCTAATATAACAAATTGCTTTTCTCTCCTGTTTTCTCTGTACTTGGTATAGAAGTCACTCTTCTAATCCTTTTAAGTGGTTCTTATCCTGGGCTGCACACAGAAATCCCCTGGGGACACAGAAAAATTTAGATGTCTGAGTCTTCTGAGAGAGATTTAGAAATAATTGTTCTGGGAGGTAGCCTGGTGATTCCAGTATACAGTCATAATTGAGAGCTACCGTTCTAATTAATAATATCTGAGGTCAGGGAGCAATATTTGAAAATTACAGGAAACAATCCATCAGTAAAAGACATGGGTATTTTATTGGTCTGAATTTTTTTTATAAATTTTAATTATTGTTTTATCTTATTACATGTGTATATGTGTTCTTATGTAAACATGTGTATAAGGATCTGAGTAAGGTAAATTGTTCATATTGATAGTGGTATTGTGTATGTGTGTGTATGTTCACATGCCGACATGTGCATGCCCAAGTTACCATGTTGTCTTTCCTTTTTCCCTGAGGATAAAACATTCTGTCTTGGAGGGAAACTTAGGAAAGGGGAAATGGTTGGTTGTTCAATGGGATGATGAAATAATGCAGGGCAGCTTTTTAAAACAGTAGGTAAACTAATCATTCAGGAAGTCCCTGAAACTGACAAGATTTATGGTCCTTTCCTCCTCAAGTGTATACAATCAGTAAGGATGGCTGATAGAAGATTCTCAGACAATTACAGCCACAGGAAGAAGCAGAGAACAACTAAGCGGCCAGAGGAAGGGCTCAATGAGCTGTCTAGAAGGAAGAAAGAAATTACTAAAAACTAGTTGAACTTACTGAAATAACTTAAAACGTGACTGTGCTGTCTACATAGCAAGACTGTTTTGTCACAAAGGATGAAAGATTGAGGAGGTAAGAGGTTTTGTATGATGTTTTTGGAGAGCCTGTCAAGAAAGGCATCAGCACAGCCATCCTGCAAGAAAACACCAAAAGACTGTAAGACTGTAAAGTTCATGAAGGCTATGTTGTAGTGAGGACCTCAAAATGTCAGAAATGCCACAGCCACAGGATATCCTCTAAAGAAAGATCAGTGCATGGCATGGAACTGGCCTAAGGGGTGGGGGGTGTGTGCTGTGGATGAAAGAGTTGGAGAGGGGCAGCTTATCAAGACCTTTGAAGGCCAAACCATTCCAGCATGCGTCCTAGATACCAGGCACAGCATTTTGGGATTTAATGATTCCTCTGCTGGGTTTCAGTCTTGTTTTTGTTCTGGTATTTTCTTGCTATATTTACATTTATTTCTTTGAGGGTTGTAATGTTTACTTGGTGCCATTGCTATATTGGAATTTTGGAAATAACTCAGAAGAAACTATGTACTTAATTAATCAGGGTAGAAAACTGTGAAAGAAGGTGGGATTTCTGAAGTTTTTTCTGAATGCATTTTGCATTGTGATTGGGTGACGAGCCTTGAGGGTGACATTTGGGAGGTTATGGCCCTATATCATGTGTCAAGTTGTCAAAGGAACTAGTTGTGGTAGTTAATATTGATCATCAACTTAACAAGATTTATAATCACCAGGAAAATAAAGCACCGGGCATAGCTTTTTAGACTAGGTTAAATGAGGTGGGAAGATCTATCATAAGTATTGGCCTTGGTCCTTACCATTTTTTATTATAATATTATTGCCTTATAATTTATCATTATCATTTTATAAATGTAAATATAAGTCTTGAAAACCCCAGTAATACAGTCAACATCCCATAGTTAAGAAGTTAAAGAGCTACACCCAACTTCAGACTGGTCACTCCTAGAGGAGTGATTCTCTTCCATTGTTCATTTGCTTTTAATTAACACATGAAATAGATTTTGTTAGGTCACCTACAGATGTCCTTTTCATTGGTCTTCCATCTCCATCCCTCTCCACTCAGCTGTGTCCCTCTTCCCCTCCTTGATTCTCCTAGCACTTGCATTTATTGTGAATTCTGCTACTCTCTTCACCCCCTTCCCCTTTCTCTCAATGCTTCTTTTCCTCTATGAACACCCCTTTTCTACTGTGGATCTTGAACTGCTGTCTCTATCAGAATCATCCAGATGGTTCTCATGAAAAGATGGTTCTGGAGACTGCTCTCTGATTGCTTTTCTTCACTTATTCTGGTAGAGGACCTGAGAATCTGACTCCTTAGAAGTCCCCAGGTAAGAACCACTGGCATAAAAAAATTAAATATACTGATTTCACAGCTTTATTTCAGGGAAGCATGAGAAATTGAATTAGTCAACATGTATGAATGAGTCACTGTCACAGGATCATTGGGATATGGTCACTCATGTTGTCACACTCTTCATGTGATTGACAAATTAGTACGCAGTGTCTCTCACAGTCAAATCAAAGTATGCCTGTTTAGTTAAAAACAGAAAATTTTCTTTCTTTCTTCCTTCCTTCCTTCCTTCCTTCCTTCCTTCCTTCCTTCCTTCCTTCCTTTCTTTCTGTTCTGATTCTGATTTTTGGAAGCAACTGATATTATTTGGTAAAGGGAATGCATCCACTCAAGGCACATTCTTACCATAACTTCTTCCCCTGGAAGATGGATAGAGTTTATTTTGTGTTTGTTTACTTTCATTGTCTTAAGGAAAACACACACATACGGAGACATGTAAGATGGCAAAGTATCAGCTATGTACAATTTCATAATAGACTCATATACACTAATCCTAGAAAATTTGAAAGAATTGGAATTAAAAGAAAATCACTCTGAGAGCTTGCAGCAATCTATGTTGCCAAGAAAACAGCATGCTGGCATCAAAGTCCATCGTTTTACATTGTATCCAATTGTTCTTCCTCATTTTTTGAGGCATTTAATACATTTAATGTAACATATTTCTTAAGAAGACAGAATTCTTACTGATTCAACTGGAAATAATTTCAAACTATTTCGTCATTGACCATATCTTAGTGGCGTTTCCTCATTTAGTTAAAAAGAAAATGATTGAATTCCCTAGACATTTGCTTTTATAGTTATAAGATATCAGGCTCTTTGCTTAAATGGACAACACTGGCATTGCCGTGACCAAATACTAAGTTTATAAGATGATAACCTAACTGAGAGATAAGAGGAAGATATGGGCAAAGCACTCTACAATTTCATAATTTCTAAATGTTCGACTGTGAGACCAACAAGACTGCACACTATAAAAAAGTTAATACTACCACAACTTACAGTATCGAGGCAGGTAAATGCCTCTGGAAAGAATTATGAATGGAGCCATTTCAATAATCCAGTGTAGGCTGGGCCTAACAGTAAGACATAAAGATCAGTATTGTCATCCAAAATAATAAACCCCTCTTGGTAAGTTTGAATAAAGTGCTGAAAACTATTTCTAATAAGTGTTGACTGATCTTGGCAAATCTGGAGCAATAGACCACACGTAACGAAAATCCAACAAGTCATCACCGGTTTTGTGTCTCGGGAGAAGAGGACTAATAAAAGTAAGATTATCAGTTTTAATGAGAAAATACGACAAAAAGTAAGGTCGGGTACTGATATTGATAATAGTGGTCACATTTCAAAAGCATTCATTTGAACCCGACTTCAGCTTTTTGGCTCAAATTGACGAATGAAATGAGAGTTCAAATATGGAGCAATCTTTTAATGAGTAAGAATGCGGACTTCGCCATAGTCTCTCAGCACCTTGGAATAAAGAAGTAATGGGTTCGCAGCAATGATTTGTGACTGACATTTAGAGCAGCAGGGATTATATTTCACATACCAATAAAAATAAACCACATCTTTAAAATAGAAATGATGGCTCTTACAGTGCTCTCAGAATTCCCTATCTTCTATTTTTACTGTATCCTTTGAAAAGTCATAAATGATAGGCCCTTTATTTCCCTCATTTCCTTGCGAGCTTTGCACACACTCTCCCTCCTTTTTTTTCTTAAGTAAAACCTCTTAACCTGAGGAAATGCTGGGGCTCCCCTCCCTTCCTCAGATTTCCAGTACAATAAAAGAATACTAATATTTTTTTTTTTTTTGAGCTCATTGAAACTTTCAGTCCAGTAGATAATGTACTCGAGAAAAAATCCCCCATTTTAAGGAAGTTGAACTCTTCATGCAGCAATGCTGCCAATCTCACCTCAGGCCCCACACTTGGGAATCCAGACCTGGCCAGTTCAACCCCATAAGCTCTTCTCATTCCATGCAAGATTCTACTTAATATTTTGGACTAGTTCGGGATCCACATGGAGTAAGTACTCTGACAAAATCCTACCTTTCTTAAAATGTTTATAACTCAATGTTTCATTGAATCCTGTCTACCACCATAAACCCTTACAAAAACTGGGAGGCCGTAGGGACACTAAGAGATGAACTTCTAAATCTCCCTGACAAAGCACAGACTATGTTTTCTAATTTCTTTTCTTCTTTTCTTTTATTTTCTTCTGTCTCTGTCTCTCTGACTCTGTCTCTCTCTCCCCCACCCTCCTGCTCCTTCCTCTGATGTTTAGAGAACAAAGCTTACCAAAACATTTAGGTATCAGACCCCATCCTACGTTTCTATTTATTTATTTATTTATTTATTTATTTATTTATTTATTTAAGATTTCTGCCTCCTCCCCACCACCGCCTCCCATTTCCCTCCCCCTCCTCCAATCAAGTCTCCCTCCCTCGTCAGCCCAAAGAGCAATCAGGGTTCCCTGCCCTGTGGACCACCCACCTCCATCCAGGTCTAGTAAGGTGATCATCCAAATTGCCTAGGCTCCCACAAAGCCAATATGTGCAGTAGGATCATTGTTCTTGAGTTCTCAGTAGTCCTCATTGTCTGCTATGTTTAGCAACTCTGGTTTTATCCCCTGCTTTCTCAGGCCCAGGCCAGCTGGCCTTGTTGAGTTCCCGCTGGAACATCCCCATTGTCTCAGTGTGTGGGTGCACCCCTCGTGGTCCTGAGTTCCTTGCTTGTGCCCTCTCTCCTTCTGCTCCTGATTTGGACCTTGGGATTTCAGACCGGTGCTCCAATGTGGGTCTCTGTCTCTGTCTCCTTTCATCGCCTGATGAAGGTTAATATCCAGGAGGATGCCTATATGTTTTTCTTTGGGTTCACCTTCTTATTTAGCTTCTCTAGGAGCACGAATTATAGGCTCAATGTCCTTTATTTATGGCTAGAGACCAAATACAAGTGAGTACATCCCATGTTCCTCTTTTTGGGTCTGGCTTACCTGACTCAGGATAGTGTTTTCTATTTTCGTCTATTTGTATGCAAAGTTCAAGAAGTCATTGTTTTTTTACTGCTGAGTAGTACTCTAATATTTATATATTCCATACTTTCTTCACCCATTCTTCCATTGAGGGGCATCTAGGTTGTTTCCAGGTCCTGGCTATTACAAACAATGCTGCTATGAACATAGTTGAGCATATACTTTTGTTGTATGATAGGGCATCTCTTGGGTATATTCCCAAGAGTGATATATAATTTTTTCCTAGCAGTTTCTCCTTTGTAGTTTGGAACTTGGGTTCATTGCCTTAAATATTTCTACCAGAAAAAGTTGCAGATCAAAACTACATGCTTGATTAGATTAGATTAAGTAAGAAGAACTATCCCACAAACCAGAATACTCAGTTGCAAAGAAGCTACAGGAACTCTCCAGAACAGGGGTCATAAGAACATGAGGGCCCATATTTCCTTAGCATTCCATTCTCCAATTTCAACTTTTGTGCTTCTTTTCTCTTGGTGGCAGAGAGATGACAGCTAGAATTTGGGGTCTTGTGTGTAGGAACAGTACCAGGAGATAGGCAAAGGAGGGAAAAGCCATCCTGATCTGATGAAGTAGCTTCCCTCATCTTTAGATGTGACAAGGAAGAAACCCTGTGATGGGGGATGGCTTAACAGAAGCAGGCATTCATTTACTTGATGCTACCTAGAGGATTCTCCATTCCTATCTGGGGCAAGAGAGAAAGATACAAAAGATCAAAACAAAGGTTCTGCCAGCATAACCGGAGGTAGTATGGCTGGGAAACACATCACCCCATGAGCCATTTCCTTACTTCCTTGTCTTCATTCAGTTCCTTCTTGCTACTTTTCTTCCTACTTTCCCTTATTATAAGTACGCCGTTGGATTAGAAGATTGGTTGAAACACAATATTAATGGTCTCTATGATGGTACCTTCTTTAGATAAGTATAGAATTCATATCAAAATGTTTAGTGAAAAAAAAAAAGTAGCATAGCACGACAGGAAGAGTGCATTGCTTCACAAAAAGAAAAGTACCAAAGTCTCACAGGAATGGTTTAAGCCTTTATACTGACATTTCTCTGTCTTTGAGACTGATGCCAATTTCAATGGCCAATTTGCAGACCTGGGCAGATATCCTGAGTCTAATAAAGTTCAAAATTTAAGACTTCAGTGACACGGCACATCTGGCTGCACAATCTAGCACTATACTATCTTTCTTTAAACATTCTGTAATTTTTATCAACTTCAAAATCCATGAAAATCTGCATTTTTAACCGTGTGCTACCTATATGTTTTAGAACATGTCTTTTGCCTCTTTATCTGCCCATTTGCTTTTCCTCCTCTAAACGGGCTTAATAGAAGACACCCTACCATTCTTGCAAACCTACGATGGAGATCAGAAATCCATACATCAAAGTGCTAGGTAGCCACGTTCTCCGCAATTATTCTAATCATCGATGTATGCTGTTCTCTTGTGGCCGCCACTTCCTAGCAAGAGGCTGCTGTTGCATCTGCTCCTGCCAGTTTGTCTCCCGGATATGACAAGAGTAAAGCTCTAAATGAGCTGAGCCATCCCTGATCGCTGCCCAGAATACCTATTCAGCTGCAGGTATTTGCCAGCTATCTGCTGTGATGTTACATCGCTTCAGGCTGTGCTACAGGCAACCCTCATAAGGCTTCATCTGCCTGCCATGTGCTCAGCTCTCCTCCAGCCCTGGGGAGTTGACTTTCATGTGAGCAGGGTTTCAACTTCTCAGGATCGCATGAATCCTGAGCCCTCGTTGCGGGAAACTATGCCCTACCATCTGGCGTGAAGTGTGCCACTAAGAGATGCTGATAGACTTTGTCTCGTAATTGAATGTGCCCCTGGTAGGTGTCATTTCCATAAACAAGACTGGGCAGCACAATAGCCTGGTAGATTTTCATTTTGGTCTGGAATGTTTTTCTTTGTTGTCATCATCCTGTCATTCTTGTAACTGTGATGAGTTTTAAAATATGATTTATTACCTTACCTGTTAATGTGCTTTTATTAGGGAGTCAGCTGCTGAAGTAGCAGAATTTGGTAACAAGCAATTTCACAAGGAATTATGCAGCCACATGGTTGAGAGCATCCAAGTGCTGCAGGAGTTGAACAGACTTAACAAGTAGAAAGGTATAAAGGGCAAGTCAGAGGAAAAAAACTGAGCAGGTGAAAGTTAGGAATATATATATACTTGTATCCATGTAACAATAATTAATGAAAAAAAAACAGGTCATGTGGATTTAAAAGAGCAAGGAAGAGTATGAGTTTGGAGGGAGGCAAGTGAAGGAATAAATGATGTAATTGTACTTTAATCTCAAAAATAAAAAAAAATGATTTAACAAAGAGAAAGGAATACTGTCGTAGCCATCACTGTAGCACTAAAGAGAACATCAATCAAAGTAGGGGCTCCACCCACAACAGACCCTCCTTTGCCCACCTTCCCTGGCCTCCACAGTTCATACTGCTCCACACAAATGAACACAAATGCCAACTGTGATCACTATGTCACATGGACAATCTGCTCTTCTGGTATCGCCCCATACTTAATCCTCATAACAAATTTATGGCCCCGACATTTTAAATAGATGTCTTAGATTTGGTAAGTTCTTTAATTTGTTAATCAACACGAGGAGCTCATGGAATTGCAATGCAAATGAGAGTCAATGAGTTAATCCGTTGTTTATAAATGGGCAATGCATAATTGGATGTAAGTGAAGAACTGAGGTTTTCTTTTTGTTTTCTAGAAAGTTCCTGATACACTCAATAATGTTGTCCTCATAATCTGAGTTTTGACGCTTGAAAATCCTGATACCTGTGATTTTGACATGTGTTTTTCACTGGGATTCTTTGATGATTCTTAGCCTTAAACGCTGGACTCTAAGCGCAGGTACAGAACTAAACAATGTTTGATCTTGCTTTCCTGGCAATATAAAGCCAGACAGGAGTCTACAGAAAGAGAGAGTTCCAGGACAGTCAGAACTACACAGAGAACCAGTGTTTCAAAAAATCACAAGGTACTCAGTCATCCATATGAATGTACCAAATGGTATTAAAATTCTTTTTCATAAGCATCAGAAATTCTCTGTGACCAAATTAAATTTTAAAAAATCACCAAAATATTCTTTTCTTCAAGGAAATATATATATATATATATATATATATATATATATATATATATACACACACACACACATATATATTGCAGAATCACTTTTTCACTGAACTGTGAGCTAAGTGTTCTGTATTGATTACATTTGTGACTTTAAATTGTAATACTTGCACAAATTTCTATGTGTAGCCCAAGTTCAGTACTCCACTGTTAACCCCAAAATTCCCAAAAACCCAACATATAAATGAGAGGTCCTGATGTGTTGGAGAAGAGCAGGGTTGGAGGAACAGAGCTATCGGATTTGAGCCCTGCTCTCTATCCTGAGCCAGCTCTATCTGGGAGAGGTCCCGTAACCTTCCTAACCTGCACTGTTCACACCCACATATACTACCAGGAACAGCTCTACTGTTCAGGCGAGGTGCAAGGCCCTTATTCCTAATTGCAGTAGACAACATGGCAGGGGCCGGGGGGTGGGGGGTGGGGCGGAGGGCTCTCCTGCTCTCCTGCCACCAGGGCTGACTCACCCACACCCCCAACAACAGGGTCTGCTCTAGTGTGCTGCTCAGGTGTTGTGGGACAATGGTTTTACCCTGTAAAGATTTGTTCCTTGTACTTGTTTAAGAAAATGCTGATTGACCAGTAGCCAGGCAGGAAGTATAGGCGGGGCGACCAGGCAGGGAAAAAAAAAAAAGAAAGAAAATGGAATAATAATCAGTATTTTTATTTTACTACATTATTATGAGAATCAAAACAATGAAAATGCATAATGAAATCGTTCTAAATATTATTAGTGTGCTTAATAAAGGTTTCTAACAACATTGTTGCCATAAAAATTTGAAAGTGATGTAGAACTGCGGCTTTGGAAAGTGCCCCTCGTCTTACTTGCAGGGGAAGACAGGCTGGGCTGCCCAGGAAAGGCAGACAAAGGGCAGGGTTACAGAAGACTCCCCCATCAAGGGCAGAGCAGGGCAGCAGCTCCGCTGCACCGGCATTCTTTACCAGTGAGGCCATCACTGGACTTCTAAGCACGGATAATTTCCAATGACTCATTCTAAATACTCTTCCCAAATTTTGTTTATAAACAGCCCATTACAGCACTGGTAATGAGATTTAAGAGAAGGCAACCTCTATTGAAAATTACTCAACTGAAGTTGTGCCGTGCGTTCAAAGGATTGATGCATTATTTATGTTTTCTTTGCAGAAAATAAACTTTGACTGCATAAAAACATAACATTTCCATCTAATGCTGCTACGGTTCGGAGTGTTTCTCGGAGCCCCAGATATGAATGGGCTAGTGACCGGCCTGTGGAGCCCTGGGAAGTTGAAGGAATTTGTAGGAGGTAAGACCCAGTGGAAGGATGTTGGCTGGGTCAATGGAGATGTGCACTGAAGGAGCCATAGGAATGACAGCTTCTTTTCCCTCCCCCTCCCCCACACTCCCTCCCTCTCTCTCTCTTCAGCCCTGTGTCAGTTAACTGGCCAAGACAGAGTAAACAGATGGTCTGCCGCCACTCCCACCATGATGTACTATAACTCTGCAGAGGCCCCAAGTAACAGGGCCAAGTGACTGTGCATTGAAACCTCTCCATTTATGAGCCAAAATAAATTTTCTTCCTTTTTGTTGTTTATACACTTAGGTAGTCAGTCACAGTGACATAAAACCGGCTAACGTAAATACTTACCCTAGATAATAATATTCTGATCTAACTGTATTCCCCAACTACAAAGGAGATCAATTACACAAGATAAATAATGAAATATGATAAAAGTCAGAGCTCTGACTCATTCCTTCAAGCATCCATTGAACTAACCCCATCTGTATACATGAAATTTCTCAACAGAATAAGAGGGCTTTTTCTTAACATAAACTCAAGGTCAGAAATTACAGGCCCATCCCATTACAGAAATATACTAATTTATGCATCCTTGCATATGACAGAGATCTTCAAAAATCTTTACAGTTTTTGGAAGAGGCTTGCCGTATATAGAAGAAACTAAGGCAGAAAATGTCCCCCAAAGGGAGTGACACCTTTAGGAGGTGTGTCTTTGTTGGAGTAGGTTTGGCAATGTTAGAGGAAGTGTGTCACTGTGGGAGTAGGCTTTGAGGTCTCCTTTGTTCAAGCTCACTCACTGTGACACTCAGACCACATCCTGCTGCCTACAAGTCAAGATGTAGGAATCTCAGTTCCATTTCCAGCACCATGTCTTCCAGCACACCACCATGTCACACCATGATGATAATGGACTAATCCTCTGAAAATGTAAACCAGATCAATTAAATGTTTTTCCTTTATAAGAGCTGCCATGGTCATGATGTCTATTCACAGCAATAGAAACTCTAACTAAGACAGACATAGACCACAAATATTCCACAAACAATTAGGCACAAGTCAGACAAATATCCTCAGCTTCAATAGCACCAGGAAAACAGAACTTCTATATTTTTTTTTAACCAGTCTCTACTTTGATTCTCCTAATTCTGTTGTATTATTTCTAGTTCTGTCTTCTCTACCCATCTGAGTCCACAATCCTTTGGTCTATCACAAAGCCCTGTCATGGTCAATTCTAATGTGGCTTTAACTGTGTCCGTTTGTCACCTTTATATCATATTATTTAAATTTTCTTTTCCCTAACCTTTCAGCTTTTTCAATTTTTCTCCTCTTTGTGAAACAAGAATATGGTGTCCAAATAAGTATTTGAAAATTTTCACTGACTTGGTTAATATTCCAATAGTTTGTAATTTTCTTCAGAACGGAGTCCAAAGCTTTTTATCATAGTTTAAAATTCATAATTAAATCCTTTTGACCCTGCCTTAGCTCTCATCTTTCCACTCCTTAAGCTGCTCCAAGAACCAAGGTTCTAGGTAGTTTAGTGACGCTGCAATTGCTCATTAGCATCTTCTTCATTGCTACCCCAGTTGTCAGTCCAACTGGACAAAAGCCACTCTCGGGGAAAGTTTAGGTTTCTGAAGCCTGTTCCCTATAGAAGACACTTCTCTGAAAATAGTCAGTGGAAAATTTCAGAACTAAAGGCTTCATAGCCTTTAAATCCTGTGTCATTCTGAATCCTGTGTGGGACACGAATATCTCTTTGCCCAGTGTTTCCACACTGTATACAGAACCTTCAGTTTTGTTGGTTTAGGCCATTTTAGGAATATTCTCACTGGTGTGCTGTCCCCATCTTCACGTTCTAGAACTTTTATTTTAATAATTTATAGCCCTTCATTACAACTGTACTGGTGCTAGCAATTTGGATGATTATGTGGCAGAGAAATTGTAAAGTCCTTCCTTTCAGTAAAAATATTAAAAAATAGCATTTTTTGAGAAACCATATTTACACTTAATTATAGAATATTAATCATTCTTATTATCAATTGCTGTTATTAATCCCTTACTTGAGTAATAAATTAAACTTCATCAAAGATGAAGAAAACCATGTATGCTTTGGCATCCTCTGTGGTTTCAGGATGAAATGAGGGGTCCTAGAACCTCCTTGAATACTCTAAATACAAATCAATAGAGATAAATTTCACACAGTTCAGATCCTATGGGATCAATTCAATACTTTCAGAATATTCCTATTTATTTTTAAACTCCATAGTGTTGTAAACATATGTACTGCATAAGAAGGTCCTGACTTCGAGTAGAAGCAGGGCTCTGGATCCCATAGTGGTACAACACGGTAGGGTTTTTTGTCTTGTTTTTTCCAGTGGGCTTCTTCTCTTGTTATTCTAGTGCACAGTGGAGTCTGAAGAGAACAGCTAACTAACAAGAAATAACAAGAGAGCTTTCACAGACTAGCACAGGGGTTACTGGAAGACTGTAACAGTTGAGTAACCTGTAAAATAACTAAATATTTGTCTATATACAAAAAATAGAACCATTCCCAATTTTCAGTCTTTCTGAGTGTCAACATTTTCCTATGGAAAAAATGGTAATAAATTAACACTAAAATTTTTTCAGCTTTTAACCAAATCATATTTAAAATGAAATTACAAAAGTCAACAAAGCAGAAAGTGGCTCTGCATGGTTGTATTATGAGGATTCTGGGCAGATGAGATGGTGCAGTGGGTAAAGGAACCTGCAGCCAAGCCTGGTGACCTAAGTCCTAACCTCAGAACCCATAAATGACTAGGAGTCTGACAAGCCCCATACTTTCCCTCTGATGTCCACAAAGGTTCCCTGACTCTGGTACTCCCATACATACACTCATTGGTTTTAAATATCTGTAAAAACGAATAATCTAATGAGAGTTTGAGTGTTCTTCAGGATATAAGGAAATAGAAGAGTAATGCAATGTGCTATCAAACACTTGGTTTTTAATTTTCCTTTTTTTCTAAAAAAAAAAGAAAAAGGGAAAAAAAGCTTTAAACACACTTGAAATAATTAAACCACTAAGAAATGAATCAAATTTTTCTCACATATGGGATTCAGGATAAAGAGGGAATCTTTTATTTAGAAAACATTCTCTAAAATTCAGGTGGGTGTAAAGACTGTGGTTTATTTTTTCCTTCCCGAAGTATGGCATATTGTGTATTATCACTTGGGGGAACTTTTTTTTTTTTTTTTTTTTCTTAAAATGACTTTCATTAGCAAATCATACTGTCGTTAGAACAGGTTCCCCATTCAGGTTACTCACGGGTGCTAAACATGATAATTTCACCAAGGTACCAAATAAACATGTTAGAGCAGATGCCCAAAATACATAAAATTACTAAGTGCCAGGCACAGATACTATCAAAAATTTTGATTGACTCAGACTTTGTTTGCTTTGCATTGACTTACCAAAGCCACAGGCTTAACAGTCCTGTTTATAAAAACAAAGTTAGGCAAGCTCGGTGCAGAGAACAAACAAATGTGAACTCATTTTTAACTTGTGGATGCATGCATGCACATACATCTTTTTATTATCAGCGTGCTCCCAAATTAAAATTGTTACCACATGCTAAGTAAACTTTTTCAGATGTTCAACAGAGAAGATCAAAAGAGATTTCATCATATATTTTTAGGTCTCCAACTGGGCAAACATATAGAAACACAGACATGTCAAAACATCAAGTCACCCAGAGGTAGAGCAATTTGGAAATTTTTAGTTCGCTGAAATGTCCGTGAAGAGTAGCTTAGTGGACTTTCATGCTTTCCTAAGGGGCATCTCACAGGTTAGACTATTCATGGGGATTGACTTAGCGCTTGTCTGGAGGGAAGACATTAATGGGTACCACAGAACATCAGTAAACAGGGAAGAGAGACTCCAGCTATCCTTCCACATAGATAATAATGAAACAACACGTGCTGGTGGCAAGGAATGCTGGGTAATGAGGATCCATCTGGGATGATTTATCTACTGAGTTCTGGGGTGATGATGTGATAGATTAGTGTCATGTCCTGAGGTTTAAAGACATTCTGAGAATTCTTTTTGCCAGCTACAAATCTCACAGCTTTCCTTCAACCCTACTTGTAGGAAAGGGAAATAAAAGATTTGTAGAATCTATTCTATTATGGGTAAAACCCAATTGAATCTATAATTTGTTCCAATGAAGTGTAATTTGGTTACCATTACCCTTTGCAAGCTTCTACCTTTCTCACCAGCACCCCCATACCTTCCTCACCAGCGCCCCATACCTTCCTCACCAGCGCCCCATACCTTCCTCACCAGCACCCCCATACCTTCCTCACCAGCACCACCACCACTCCTCATACTTAGTCTGCTTTGTTAAGCCAGGGCTGTTTCTCATAAAATTTGTCAGAAAGTACATAGGTGTATTGTCATCAAAAGGATTCTGGCTAGAATGAGTGAGCGCCTAACATTTTAGCTGTCTGACTAAAAGTTTGTTCAGCCAATTTTCAATTTTGAAATTTCCTCCTAATACTCCAAGGTTAAAATATAGGATCTACAGTTCATCTTTTTAATCATAAACCCTTACAGTATCAGATGTATTCAATATTCCAATATGAATGAAAACATTATGTAAAAAAATTGATCTCAGGCCTAGACACTTGGCTGAGCAGCCAAGAGTGCTTGCTGCACTTCCAGGGGACTGAGCTCCATTCCCAGTACTCCTGTCTCATGGCTAACATGCACCTATTAACTCCAGCTCCTTTCTCTGACCTTTGTGGTCATGGGCATTCACATGCACAAAACCACACACAGACACACATGCATACACACAGTTAAAGTTAAAAAAATCCTTAGAGAATGTTGGTATCAAAACCTAAAATTACAATGTTATTTTTCATTAGTTGTTTATAAATTTCTATTCTAACTCAGTCACTAACAAAACATATTTAAGCAAAATTTAAAAATATAGGTTATAAATATTCAAACAGGAAAATACTACAAAATGCTATATAGAACATGAATGTAAAAATAGTGAGTAGATATATCATAGGGAAATTTAAGAGTCATAAATATGCTGTGTTATCTACATATTACTCTTAATAAATCATTATTTTAATCATGTTTATTATTTTTCAAAAAATAAAATTGGTTTGGAAATGAAATGCTTTTAAGTAATTTAAGTACTAGAGTACTCTAGAAACATCTGGAGGTATGTCTGCAGATGTGAGGCACATGGCATGACAACAACAAGAAAGGGAAGTACTTCTCTGTTCATGATGATCCACTTTCCGGCTGCATGCCACTGCGTGAATTTTTAGAGTGGTCATATTTAACCACATTCAAAAGATATTTCCTCTCATACCTATCTGATCCCATCAAAAGGATGAAAACTGTTACATCCTTTCAATGGTAGTCACTCTTTCCAGTCCTTCACCATGAAGATCAGATGATCCAAGAGGCCGACCCGTGGAGGCAGGGAGAGCTGTCCTGGGAAGCAGAACAGCTTGACAGCCAGAATGCTACTAGAAGAATTCCAAAGACCACCCCAGCCGTCTAGTTAATTCTCTAAGAAAAGAAAGTTTTCCTGTGCTAGCTCAGTTCTACTGTCTCTTTACAAAGACTGACAGTTTGCGAAGAAAATGGCCACAGATGACACAGTGCACTGCCATCCCTGCTACTCCATAGAAGAGTGTAACAAAGAGCTCAAAACCCTTAGCTTCTTTTAAAGCACAAACTGGGCAGGAAGATCGTTAAATTGAGACGGAACACACTGCAAAGTTCCTAATCACTGGAAATGGGCAGAGGTCTCAAATCTCTCTTTCCTGTGTGATAGCAACAATATTTCAAATATGCAACAAAACATGTCTAAAGAGTTAGATAAACTCACTATTGAGCACAAAATAAAACAAAAATATTATGGTTTGAAGATGCCCTTGATTTTGTTTATTGAGCCCACAGTTATTTTAAGCTCAACGAAGAGAAGATTTAAATCTCACAGAAGACGTTCATGTCACAGATGCTAGGCAAAGCACTACGCGGTTCAACACAAGCAGCAGCATCGGCATCGGCAATTATTGCACTTCTTAAAGCTCTTCCCAACAGTGTCTTCCCCTTTTAAGTACAATATGTGAGATATAAAAATAATGGTGACTGTGTATAATACATAAGAATTAGTCTTTGTCATATTTTCTTATAATTATTTTAGCTCCTGGAAAACCAACTGTGTTCCTCTCTGGAGAAGACCGCCTTGCCTGATCCCAGTTTTCCTAAGTTCTCTACAATTCTTTGTGTAGGGCTGAGCCCTCATGGGTATATCCTATTCCCTTGGCCATGTGCATTCAGCTTTGTAGATACCATGAGGCATTATTTGTAGACTTCTGTCTATTTACTTTCAGTGTTTCTAGTATTAACTCTATCAGAAATCTAAACATTTAAATAAATGCAATATGAAAAAAAGCTCTGAAGTTCCCCCTTCCCTCAAACACACACGCAAAAATTATTTCACATTAAAATCAAGTTCAGCAAGTCTTGTTTCTCAAGCATTTCGGCCTAGGCTTCTTTCTTTCCCCCAAACATCTTTTGTGTATATAACATAATTAAGGAAACCACAACAGTTATTCCGCGTTTTGCCAGTGGGAATGTTTTAAAACTAAGTCTTCAAAGTCACTTCTCCCTCACACCCTCCCCGCTTTGGAAAAGAATCTTTATTATACCCGCTGCCCCTCACGGTCATGCCTACTCTGTACCCTTACACATACTGAAACAATGGTGCCGAGAACAGGCAAGAATGAACGAAACAAAGACAAGTTCTCAGGAAAAACATCAGCTTTTATGGGGAAATGATCTCAATAGCAAAAAGCTTAGTACCCATTCCTCCATCCAACCAAACTGGACAGAGAGTGAAAAAAGGAAGAAAAAGGAAAGGAAGTAAGGGGAGAGGAAACAGGAACCATTCAAGGATCTCTGCACAGACTCCTCTGGCCTGAGGCTGTACCTTTGTTAAGAGTTCCAACAGCTAGTGGTTTCATCTGCTGGCATTTCCTCCCTGCACTCGGCACCTTTTGGATTTGTAACACCACCCTCAAGGGCTCACTTTCGAACCTTCCTTTGGTCACTAGAGTTCCTTCTGTTTTGTCTTTTGCAGAGCATCTCAGGCATGTGATGTAATATACAACGGCATCGTGGTCCACATAAAACATCTTGGGTTGTTCAGAGAGCTCAGTTTTTGGTCTGGTATCTAGTACACTACATTTCTTTACTAATACCTAAAAAGCATATAACAGGAATGAGAGTTCTGATAGCTATGGCTGACATCTTGGCATCTCCGAGTGATGCTAGCTAGCAGTCTTCTAAGACTACAGCTGGACCACCAAGTCAGAGACAAACCTGGACCATATAGGGAGACCCAGTTTCATGCAACATCAGCCATAAAAGAACTCTGAAATACTAATGGAGACAAAGAAGAAATTGTACTCAATTTGATTATTCATTTTCTCTGTAAATGTGTATTTTATAGTTTACAGGAGTTTGTATAGAAACCATGTCATAGTCTCCACATCTGCAGTCCTTTGGTCCTATTTGTAACCTAACATAAAAAGGTATCTCTCCCCAATGAAAAAGCTATGGGCGATGACAAATAGCACAGGAAACTGGCTTTCTAAGCAAAAGGAATTTTCTTCCCATAGGGAAAATGAGGCTTTGTGTAGTTTTTGGTCCCTCCATCCTTGATTTGAAAAGATGTTGCCATGTTTCACTAAATATAAGATGCCTCTGCAAACATTACCCTGATTTCAGAGCCATTAAACATGAAGAAAAACAACTTTTTCCAAGTGCTCACAATCACAAAAGCTACAGAATTAAGCTACCAGGCAACTTTCTCACACTTTTTAGGACCAAAGGGAAAATGAAGTTTGTTGTATACAAACAAAAGCTTATAGGAACAGATGGCTGTGTCCTCTGAAGCTTAATTTAAACATTTAAATGCATGCATTCAGTATATGCATGTACATTTGCTCATATGTATGTGTTGATGTGTCTTTGTGTATGTGTGTATATGTACATAGAGCCAAATATCGGAGGGGGGGTGGCCAATACCAGAAACAAGAGGGGCAAAAGTATAGGACACTGATCTAGTTAGTACCACACTCAGTAAAATGAAAACGAACTAACACAGTCCCAACAATATAGGTAGCCAACGACTGGCAGAAATGTTAGCAACATTCATTTTTAAAGCTCACGTCTCGCGATAACACAACAGCAATGAATGTGGGTTTTTTTTTGATACTGAAACTAAATTTGTCCACTTTTCCTCATGTGGGTTGAGTTAAAAGTAAAATTAGCTAAACATCTAGGTGAAGTAGTTGTACAAAATCATTTAGTTCATAGCCTATTATAGGGTTTTCATCTCCATAAAAAAAAAAAAACAGAAGCTTTTCCTGGATCATAATTAGGTTTTAAAAAAATCAAAACTTAATGTTATTATGTCTATTTAAGTGCTACACTGAGCTACAGCCAGAATCACTGATATAATGATGAATATAGACTACAACAATTTGTAAATTAAATTGAAGTAATAACCGAAGAAGAGACACAAATGCCATCATTTCAATGGCTTAAAAACATGCCATTAAAAAAAAAACACAACAACAATAACAAAAAAAAAAAACCCTGATTTTAAAAATGGGTTTCATAACTCAGCACTCATGTTTCAAGCAACTGTCCCAGGTTGGAGTAAGATGCAGGGAAATTTGGACCTAAAAATGTAAGACATATGGTCTTGATTGCCTTTTGCAGCAACGTTAAGAGTTCAGCGTAAAGAAAAGCGTTCCAAACGCCAGCTTGCAAACTGGATTTTTATGTGAAACTCTAATAAAACAGCAGCAGATGTTTCTATGCTATTAATTTGTTTGGGACATTTTTGGCTGGTTCATTCCAAATCAACTGCCAGCCCTTGTCCAACAACTGCAGCTCTCATTTTTTTCTCCCTACAGTGGGGAGTAGGAAGGAAAGTTTTGCTCGGAAATAGCTATTGCACCAATTGGCCGTAGTCTGGAGAAAGCAAAAGGCTGCAGTTTTGAGCAATTTACCTGAATTTGCTCAAGAACTGGCTTAAAAAAAAAAGCCTCTTCACTATTGGCACTATTGGTAGGATAAAATCATTCCACCAAACAATGACTAAAGCCAAAAATGAAGAGTTATAAAGGTAGCGGGTAGACATCTACTGAGTAAAAAACAGAATTTCTTAAGAATAAAATCAATTGAATTTCTTAAAAGGACTAAGTACATAAGCCTTGACTTATTTGAGCTCTAAATGTTCTTATACTGGTTAAAAAAAAACCTGCCTTATTCTGGTTCTGATTTCCACATGAAAATAGCTACTACCGTGTAAACTTTACAGGACACCAGAGCCAATCCACTTCCATTCCTCCTATCCTACACTTCTTCTTGTGTCTTTTCCCACTTTCTACGTGTGTGTGTGGTATACATATGTGTGTATGTATATATATGGTCTTGCATGTGTGGAGATACACGTGTGTGCTTCTGTGTGCACATGTGTATGTTATATGAGGCCCTGATGCCAAGAATCATTCTCAGTAACTCTTCCACCGTGTTTACCAAGACGGGATGGCTCAGTTGAACCCAGAGTTTAGAGAAGCAATCAGGAGTCTTGTTAACCAGTTTGTTCTTGGGGCCCACTGTTTTTGACTTCCAGGATTGGAGTCAAAGTTGTGCTGCCATACCCACACAATGTTTAAGTGGATTTCTGACCTCAGGACCTCTTGCATGCACAAATAACACTTTAGTAACTAAATCGTTTTCCCCGACCCCTTTTAACCATCATTTCCTAAAGCATTTTTTTTAAGAATTTCTTTATTTTTAATTATGTGTATGTATGTGCGTTTATGTGTGGGCATATGCACATGAGTGGAGCTGTCCACAGAGGCAGTTACAGACAATTGAGCGGTGCTAGACACAGATGCTGGAAAACAAACCTGGATCCTTTTAAAAGCAGTATGTGCTATTAACCACTGGACCATCTCCCCAGACCTTTATAATTCATTATTGATGCTTCAAAGATCTGAAGGTCTCAACTTTTGTTATATATTGTTGATATTTGTTAAAACAACATCAATAAAAGAAAAGAAAAGAAAACAATATTTAAAAAGAAAAACACTTTAGCCTTGCCTGAAATCAGTCCTTTTCCTGCCCAGTCACCATCCAAAGAAGAAGGAAAAGCGAAAAGGAAAGGCTCCAGTTGATGCTTTCCAGCAAGGCCAGGTCTGTCCACTCCTTACCTTTTTCCCTAGGAAACTGGGCTTTTCACTTTCCATGGAATTTGCTCTGGCGGGTAACACTTGGGAACTCATTTCGAAAGATCATTCTCAGCCCATAGAGCTTTATAGTATTTTTTTTTCAAGATTATACAGAAATCCTTAATGAGATTTAAATGGTAGCCCCAAAGCCTATTACTCTATGAAATTACTCAGCCTTCTAGCTAAAGTGCCAAAATAATTTGGGTCTTAGTTTTGTTTCTCAAACAAATGTAATAAAGTATCATTAACAAATTCAACTAGAGCGGGTTCAAGTTCAAAACGTCTACACATTCTAGTGTAATTAGAGACAAGAAGTTTTAAAGCCCTAATGGAATTTTCTATAATTTTCTCTTTAATTGGAAACGGTTTACCACTTGGAAGTGTTCTATGATGTAAGAGCCAAGTAACAGCAAGGCACCTTATAGGACTCCTTTTCTATACGCATGGACTCCGATCCTTTGACGCTGAACTTGGGTCTTTCAGGCTGGTGGAAAGACCTAAATCTTTTAACACTTCTCCATCTGCCAGAAAGCTGAAATCCATGTTCATTTGAAAAGCACTTTTGTGATACAGCTTTAGCCCGTGTCACCTGTCCACACGTCTCTTAGCCTCACATGGCGTAGGGCCTTCTCCAGAATTTGCTATCTGTCTAGCCTCAGAGTAAATGCTAGAATACTCCCCAAAGTCTTAACTAATTAACTCCCATTTGTTCTCTTGGTCCCAAACTAGATCTTTTATTCACTGAAAAGTTTTTAACTCCCTTCTAACAACATCTATCTTGCCAAGCTATTTTTTTGTATGTTCAAGTAGAACTAAAGTCTATGGCTCTACACTGACTTTTCAAACTGCCCAAATTCCTTTCCAGGAGCAGATACTTTAATATTATTTTGACACACCCTAGCAATGTCCTGAATATAAAAAAATAATTAAAGTATAATTACTTGATTTCCCCTCTTATCCCTCCTCTCAAACCCCACAATGTCCTCTCCCTTCAAGAATCAAAGACCTCTTTGTCTTTGACTATTTTATACATGTTCACATGCATAAATATATGAACTCAACCTGAATTGTAAAGTTCACTGAACAGTGAGATTGTACTTGAACATGGATTAATATTGTCTCAAGAGCGGATTTGGTTATGTATAGACCATGAACTTAAACCAAGACTAAGCTTTTAAAACTTAAATTGTGTCAAAGTCATCCCCAAGCCCTTCTTAACTGCCTGCTCAAATCACATTTCTCTAGCTCGTTCTAGACTCAAAAGCACACTCCTATTTGACTATCTGAGGATAACGTATCCAAGAGTCTAACTGCATTGTTTATCTATCCTCCCGCCTTTCTCAAGTCATTTCATCTTACTCACTGAATTCCAATAAGCTTGGGGTCCATTCCTGAGTGTGTCATTCATCCTTCGCACAGTTGCAGGTTTCGAGGAAGTCCTCTGTCTGGGTGATGGATACTACAAGACTCTCTTTGCACCTTCAGATGGACCCTCAAATGTCATGTACTCAAAGGTCTTAGTGGAATTTCCTGACAGTTGAACTGACCTAGTGTCTCTTCTTACCCTCAGTTTTCATTATCTTTTTTTTTTTTTTTTTTTTTTTTTTTTTTTTTTTTTTTTTTTTTTCTTTGTTTTTTTTTTTTTTTTTTTTTTTTTTTTTTTTTTTTTTTTTTTGGTTTTTCGAGACAGGGTTTCTCTGTGGTTTTGGAGCCTGTCCTGGAACTAGCTCTTGTAGACCAGGCTGGTCTCGAACTCACAGAGATCCGCCTGCCTCTGCCTCCCGAGTGCTGAGATTAAAGGCATGTGCCACCACCGCCCGGCAGTTTTCATTATCTAACAAATACTTTACTTTTACCATTTACTACCTGGTCCCTCTAGCATACCATACTCCCCCAAAAAAGGATTTCATTCTGCTGTTTTGCTGTGTTTATCTGCCATCCTAGCACCTTGAGCAAGTCTGCTTTCAATGTAAAAATACCAAACTGAACAGTGTGTGATAAATACAATTTGGTTACATGTCTATTGATCAGCATGTCATATAGGCAGGCAGATCTCAGTGAGATCAAGACCAGCCTGCTCTACAGAATGAGTTCCAGGACAACACAAGCTACACAGAAAGACCCTGTCCTGAATAAATAGATAGATAGATAGATAGATAGATAGATAGATAGATAGATAGATAGATAGATAGACTAACAAACAGATAAGTTTTAAAATAGTTCCTAACCTGAACTATTTTTACGTGTATTAATAAATCTTTTAAAATCACAGGAATAAAACATCCAGAGATAAGCTAAGAAAAGTTCTAGAAATAAAAAGGTATATGCTAACATTTTGACAATATTATATAATCCGAACATCAGAAAAAGTAAACCACAACTTTTACTCATTGAAATATAGTGGCAGATCATTTTAATACCAAATATTTCTCTCCTAGAAGCACACACACACTCCACTTTTACATCAAAATGAATATAGAAGTCATTAAAGTTTAAAATATATATTATATCTTATCGGAAAGATTATGTTTTCAAAATGTTTGGATGAAAATTATTTCTTACAGCTATTGAGTTTTACTTAAAATATAGTTATTTACAAAGATACAAATGTATTGTATTTACCTGGCCAAAAATGAATATATATTGTCCCAAGATACAAATGTATTATGATTTACATGGCCAAAATGAATATATACCATTTCAAGACACAAATGTATTGTGATTTATGTGGCCAAAAATGAATATTTACTGTTATATTCTTCCAAGAAAAAAAATGTCATCTATCATATAAAAAGAAGTATATTTTATGTCTGACACATTTCTGACTTCCGTCTCAATATAATATAGTTGGTGGATCAAATATTTCACATCTGACAATGAGACTCAACGCCATTAACTACCACTGCATACTGCTTTCCTCTCTACATCATGGGCTAAGGTTAGTGATAGTCACCACGATCTCTCTGTATGTAATAATAGCCATCCTTGACTGAAAGTGCCCAACAGGAAGAACTTACTGCAGTCCCACCTCTAGGCAGAAATAACATGTAATTACACGGGAGTAATTCCTATTAGGGCTGGGTTCAGATTAGAGCTATTCATGAACTCATTCAAGTGAAGATTCCACTCCACGCACATCTTGGGCAAAGCAGCTGATATATCTGGCTTGCATATATGCCAGATTTCGTCTTGGTAAATTGCAAACATGAGTTCCTGAGGCTTATCTTTAAAAGGTGCAAGGTCTTTACGAGTAGCCATTGCATTCCTGACTGATCTTTTCGTTTTACTCTTTACCAGCTGTTCAAAAATGTACCTTTAATGACAGCTTTACCCTTGATTCTCAAGAGAGAACTTGTCTATTTTCTCTAATAATGACAAAGTGGTAATTACATATGCAATTCAAAACGTTTCTAGTTACCACATAAAAATGAAGAAACTTATTTTGATATGTTTTATTCAACTTGGTGTATAAATATTATTTCAATGTATAACATTAACAGTTTTAAAATACACTGAAATGACTTTCCACGCATGAATCCTCTGTGGTTAGTGACTTACCCTAATTGAAATTAAAATTACACAATACTAATAAGAAAAGAAAACTGAAGATAAAAAATAAGAAAAGTATAAACCAGCCAAATAGTGAACTTTTTTAAATTATTATGCAAAATCTGGGCAACTGAATTCATACAGTACACATAAAAATGTGAGCAGTCATGTTAAATTGTGGTTGATTTAAGGTTTTAAAACTTAAATATGGATTTAGTACCCTTTTTTGAAAAAAAAAAAAAGCCACAAACCAGTGGATAGTTACTAACGTATTAACATGCCATACTGAAAGTGGAATTGTTACAAGTAGTTCTTTGTGAGTAAGTAATTAGTGAAAACAGCTCTCGTCACAGCATTGTAGTTATCCAAAATATAAATCTGGGGAAAGTCACCCCCAGAAACTCCAGTGTCACAGGAACTACCACTCTCAGGCCTATGAATCCCTAAAGGACATGTCCAAAGTGTCTTCCCAAATGACATCCTCCAAGACCAAACTGGCCACTGGCACTAGGTGAAGGCCCTGTTCTTGAATTCATCCTTTCAGACTGGTCCACTTATTGAGAGGGATCTGTGTTACGGGCAGGGGGCTCCACTGCCGAGTTTCTGTGACTAATGACAGTGATCAAGGCTTTGGCAGGTCAGGTAGCAAAACAAACCACAGCTGCGGGCATCTACCTGGGAGTTTGTTGCCTAGAATCTGCTAGAACTGATGAAAATATGGCAGCTGGTACTAAGGGTGAATGAATTTCTCACTGTCACCCTTCTCAGTTTTGCTACAAGGCTATATGTGAGACTATGGTTGTTCACACAGAGACATGTTCCAGCAGCAAATCCCCCTTCATAAATATGAGTATCTGTACCAGGCTTTTGCTTTTAGGCCACCAACCAGCTCCCAAATGTTTACACAGAGACTTCTTCTTAGTTATAAATGCTCGACCTAACTTGGGTTTCTTTCTGGATAGCTCTTTGAAGTTAAATTGACTTGTTTCTTTTTATCTACCTTCTGCCTCAAGACTTTGTGCTTCTTTTTTGCTTTCTCTGCTTTTCCAGTTTGGCTGGTGGCTGCTCGGCTTCTTGCCCCCACCCCAAATCTCTTGTTCTCTTTTCCCCCTTCTTCTTTCACTCTTCCCTTTCCTAAACTTCTCCTCTTGTTTATTATCTCTGACTGACAGACCCATGGTGTATGAGGTCCTTCTGTATTTGTGTTGCTTTCTTGGTTATTAAAGAAACTGCCTTAGCCTAGTCAATAGGGCAGAACTCAGGTAGGCAGAGTAGACAGAACAGTATGCTGGGAAGAAGAGCAGAGTCAGGCTGACACCATGGTTCTCTTGCCTGAGATGGATGCTGGTTAGACTCATGCCGGTAAGCCACAGTCAAATGGAGAGCACATTAATGGAGATGGGTTAAAATAAGATGTGAGAGTTAGCTAATAAGAGGCTAGAGATAACGGACCAGGCAGTAATTTAATTAATACAGTTTATATGTGGTTATTTTGGGTGTAAGCTAGCTGAGTGGGGCAGATGGGACAACAAGCAGCCAGCTCGCTCCTGTTACAGACCCACCTATCCTTTATCTTCCTCACTACTGGGCATTCAGCTCCTTATTAGACCAATCAGGTGCCTTAGGCAGGCAAGATGAAACAAACACATCTTAACATAATTAAACACACATTTTTACATTGTTAAACAAACGCAACATAAACAAATGTAACAAATCTTTGCTAGCTAACATAATGTTCCTCATCAAGTATCTCCATTCTTATTGTATGTTCACCCTCATATCTAGACTCCAGATGTTGAATTTCATAATAGATTTAGTTAGCTTTTTCTTATTGGTTAATGCTTTTTGAATCATGTTAAGTGCTGAGTTGCTTTATTTCTATGTTATTTGCTAGAGGTTTTGTGTCATTTTGTTGTTGTTGTTTATTTTTACTTTTCAAGACCGAGTTTGCTGTCTAGCCCTGGCTGTCCTGGAACTACATCTGTAGACCCGGCTGGCCTGGAACTCAGAAATCTGCCCTCCTCTATCTCCCGAGTGCTGGGATGAAAGGCATGTGTCACCACCAGTAGCATGTTCTGTGTCCTTTCTTGGTATTTATGGGCTTAGATTCTGCCTTGCTCTATAGTGTATGGCCTAAGTGTTCACTTTTCTTTTTCTATTTCCCATATATAATAGCTATTTTCCTGGGAATTTTTCCTGATGAGGTTATATTTTCAAACAGCCTATAATAAGGGCCAGCTTTATCCTAAATCAACTTTCACAGATCTGTGAGAGTCCAAGACCCAAAATATGTCCATAATCCCAATCCAATATTAACTATTGTTATCATTTTATATAGAAAACTTTCAGAATTGATAAGGCAAGGAGTTCCAAGTACCTCTTATAGTTTGGTTAAAAGAAAAAAAAAAACATATGCCAATTTATTGAATCTTCTGCTCTCCTTTCTCTCACACAGTATTTTATTGGAATTGAAAGAAAAATAAAATCCTCATTTTCAATTAATAGGGGGAAAATGACTTCCAATTAGGAGCCTCCAGAGCTTTTGGCTGCCTAACGTCATGAGAGGTTTCAAACTTTTGATTCAGTCAGTAATTCCATCTCTATAAACTAGTCTTTATAATTGACCCAGCTTTATGGAGCAGAATTGAAAGACTATAATCTAAAGAAAACATAAAGTGCTCCAATTTGAAAGCCATGGGATTTTATATTCAGCCTACCCTCCACAGTTCTGGTAGGTTCTATCTATGCAGGCATTAGTTTGGTGTGTGCACTGTGTTTCTCATTAGAGGCAAATTCCTGCAACACAGAGAACAATTGGCTCCCTCCAGCAACTATCTTCGTACTTATATTTTGCACTCCTGCATTTAATGTTTTCTAATTTCTTGAGTATGTAGGAAATTCCCAGCAATAAAGTCATTTATTCCTACAAATAATCCTATGGAGAGCTTATTCACAGTCGTCTCTGTTTTATGAGTTTAAAAACTGAATGTAACAGAGGTTAAGTTGTTTTCCAGGACAAATAGTTACAAAACTGCAGGTTGAGCAGATGCTCCTTAGGGGCTGGGGGATGGTTCAGTGCTGGCCATAGAAACACAAGAACAGAATTTGGATCGACTGAATGTGTGTAAAAGCTGGACAGGCTGGCCCCCAACCCTGATCCTTGGAAGGCACATCCATGGTTCCGGAAGCAAGCCAGGTAGTTAGACAGTCATATTGGAAGCTCTGACGTCATGTGAGAGTTTCTGCTTCATTGAGTAATGTGGAAAGTAAACATAGAAGAAATCTCCCAATTCCATACTGCACGTGTATACACATGCATGCATACACACACACAAACATGAGCATCCACATATATGAGAACAATCATACAAACTCATGTACTCACTCATGTGCAAGTGCACACACACACACACACAGATATAAAAAAAAGATGTTTCCTAAAAGTATAAGATAAAAGAATGGTATCAAATCTCAGATTTTGGAAGGAGACCGATGTAGATACAGTATGAGTGACTAAGGTACACAGCATAAATTGAGTTCTCCTTTAGTTAAATCATTCATTATTGATAGGTCAAATCTACACTAGGATTTGAGCTTCCCATTCTGGAATGGTTCCATTCAGTTGTGGCTAGAGCCTTACGAAGTCTCTCTGCCAAGAACCTCAACGCATCAGGGAGTCTCACAAACTGATCTGTAACTCTATTAAAACTGCTACAAATAACCTCTGAACAGATCGACGCTTGCATCATTCAAACCAGAAGTTCGGTGGCAATATGCCATCACAGTTTCGCTCTCAGCTGGGGCCTAAAACGTGCTGTCGTAGCCTTCTGTTTGAAGAGGTAAGTGTTGCTTCCCCTCCCTCCCCATCAGACTCCTCCACATGTGCATACACAGCGACATGTAGAGATATCATCTAAACTGCTTTGTGATATTTATTAAATTCAAACACGACTCAGGACAGTGTAACTTAACCTGGCCCCCAAGGAAAACAATTCAAGCCAGTTAGTTACCACCTCTCCAACTTAAAAAAAAAAAAAAAAAAAAAAAAACACAAAATATATGAAGAAAATTAAACTTTTATATAAGCGTTTGCATATATGAATTAATACAGTATAAACTTCTAATTGCACAAAAGTAGAGAGCTGCTCTTATGTATATTCCATGGCACTGGTATTGGTCTGTCATTCACTTCTGTAGTCACTTTGACAATGTTGAACCTCTGTGAATCTGCCTACTTTTAAGGCTCCACATTTTCCTCTGAGTTGGTAGCCTTTCATATGCTACAGGTTTTAGGTATGAGTTTACAGACTTGTTAAAATTGCTTTCAAATTGTCAACAGATTGAAAATAAAAACACACACCACTCCTTCCTCCCCAGCTCCCATAACATCATATAATGAATGCTTGGATTTGGCCCAAAAAGGGCAAGGTTGCCGCATAATTTAATTTAATTCAATTCAATTCAATTCTACATAATTCAATTCTTTTCAACAAACTTTCACAGACATCTATGGCTGTTCCCATTCACCATGAACCTATGTCCCTTTCCCTTGGTATAGAAGCAATTCTTCAGGGGCAGTTTCGGCATCATCACCTTTGCAGAGAGTAGTTCAGACAGTAAAGGAAAACTCAAAAGCATGACTTCCTCATGAGCAAGCAGAGTTCACTGTGCACAATAGGTGGACACTTTTAAGGCTCCACATTTTCCTCTGAGTTGGTAGCCTTTCATATGCTACAGGTTTTAGGTATGAGTTTACAGACTTGTTAAAATTGCTTTCAAATAGTCCTTCAAGAGACTACATGAGACTCCCTTCAGAGTTTTGTATATGAGAAGAGAAGCTAAGGAAAGAGAACTACACATCCAACTGTCTGAGGCAACAACAACAACACACATACCACACACACGTGACTTGTTAAGGACTAGCTCGGGAAATGCTATTAGCATAGTCTACCCACATTCCCAACTTTATCAGTTTACCTACATTCCCAGCTTGATTCCGGGGTCATGAATCACGTAAAGGTGGAAGGAAGCCCAGCATGTGTACAGCATTCCCATACTATACTCAAAGAACATTCATGCTTCTCTTGCTAGAAAAAGATTCTCCGAGCCAGCCAAACACTTTGCAATACTATCTATATAGCACATTCCCATCAGGCAGTTTGGGAAGGGAAAGAAACAGTCCCCAAACACCTCAGAGACTAGACATTGTTTCCATTAGTCCATAATCAGGTGGATAAATTTTGTATAGACACTGACTAAACTGAAAAAAAAAACCTAGATTTTACGTGTTGCACAAGGATCATGTGCAGACTGCAGGATGCATAGGTTACAATACACATCACGACTTTCACTGCTCTTGAAGAGTCGGTATCTCGTGAGTCAAAAATCACCTGCCTCTATCATTCTGGTTCAGTTGAGGGACTACTCAAAAACAAAATGGGAAAGTTAATAAAGGGAGAGATTTCTGTTTATACTCTACCATGCAGACAAATATCTTCCAATGATTGAAAATTATTATTTACAAAATTGAGCGGAATACGTTTTGTTCATGTACAATGGTGCATTTGTTAGCAGTGACATATTTATCTGCCCTTTCCTAGTCCTAGGAAAAAATTATGTCAATTTTCCCTCAGACTGCCTTCCTATTCTGTCACACAAATTATTTCATGAAACATGAATCCAAATGTTCTGTTCTTTTTCAATATCCTTTCACCACAAATTCCAGAGTTCTGAACTCCATGGCTCTTCAGTAACAATCCAGTCCTTTTATTCAAAAAGCAAAAATGCCATACTGCTGTTTTTAATCAGGCTACTTTTGCCTCGTCTTCAATAGTGAAGATTTAGCCTTTTATGTCCCAGGGAAACATTTAAAATAATAACAATCATTTAAGATGGCTTTGTTCCCTCATATAATTTCAGGTCTTAGGATATTCATGTCTACACATCTCCATTTGTTTCTACAATGCTTTTGTTTCTTACATAGTGAGTTTCTAATCTGCTACTAGAAATACAGAAAATGTCATTTTGATGATGTGTCACTAAAGTTAATATTTACAACATATATGAAGTATCTAGATATGAGACAACTCACTTTCCCATTTAAAAAATATGTGTGTGTGTATCAATTCTAAAATCTAAAGAAAAATGAGAAAACGGGCTAATATATTCTGAAATATAACAAACGTGAGCTCCAATAGTTGAGGACACTGTGATGATCATCCACTAGAAATTGAGTGGCAGAAATACTGCTATTCCTTTACTTTATCATCCAAGCCATGCAACCTGCAAACGCACATTTTCAAGGCTGGTCTCTGAGGTTTAGCTTGTTCTCCTTTGCAGAAACAGCCAACAATATTCTCTACTATAATTTTTTTTCATGGCAAAAGGGATTAGGAGACAGTATCCCATGTAACCTAGGCTGAACAAACTCACTACATGTTGAGGATATCTTTGAACCTCTTCCTTCTTTCCCCACTCCTGTGTTAGTGTTACAATCATGCACTCCCAGGCCTGGTTATGTGATGTGGGGCACTGAACCTATGGCCTTCTGCTTACTGATAGTATTCTATCAGCTAAGGTACCTCCGCAGGCTTCTCTCATCATCTCTGAATTTGCAAGCGGTTCCTGACCTCTACCCGGCACATCTTTTCCTTCCACTACTCACTGGCTCTATACTATCATTTTTCACATTGCTATGGCAAAACACCCGATGAGACATTAGGAGGACTGGGGTTTATTTCCACTCAAGGTTTGTGTTGGTGCAGTCCATTATGGCAGAGTAGGCAGGACAGCCTGCAGTTCTGTGGGACCTGCTTGCTCACATTACAGGAAAGAAGACCAGGACAAAAACTGGAATCACACTTTAACCTACAAGACTCATGCCCAGAATATGATATCCACCTCCTCTAGCTAGCCCCCTTTGAAAACAAAATTTACACAGAGTTCCAGTACAGAGCTACCAGTTGGAGCCCAAGGGTCATCACATGAGCCAGCACAAGACATGTCACACTCAAACTATGATAATTGCCTACTCCGCATCCATCTTTGTTGCTGCTTCCCAAGATGCGTCACTTCCTTAGATATTATTTCACCGGGAACCCAATTGAAAGTAGACAACCTACAAATATTCTAGCTTAAACTATTCGTTTATCTCCCCATAAACTTTCTAACAGTATAAAGTGAGTGTAGCCATGCACACAGAAGATCAATACAGGTATCACAGGGCGATATGAGTAAGAAATAAGAAATGTGATGTGTCAAGCTCATGGGGGCCAGGTGACAACAGAGCTGCAAGAGCAGGAACTAGAGATTATTGTGTTTTCGTTGCGATTTCTATAATGGCATCTAGGCTATCGGAGGAACAATGGGGTTTATTGATTAAGGCAAATCAATAAAGATGCAACAATTTAACACTGGTCATCACTGGAAAAGAATAGACTGGTTTGTGAGGTGACATATCTATTAAAAATGATCTTGATCTTCCACCTTCTTAAAGTGATACTACTTCCTCATTAGACAGCTTTTCCTCAATAAAAAGCGAGTTATAAAGGATCCACTCTTGCTGATCTTCTCAGGACAGAAAGTTCATTGTAAGCTGGTTTTGAACAAAACATCCACCTCCCCCGGAATACTCAACTTAAACTCCATTTAAATCTTCGATTTTCACAAGACATGACTTCCCTCAAATATATACATAATTAGCTAGTTACAAATGGCAAACATCTTCTTACAATTCTATTTTGCACTTCAAAATACAATGATGGACATAAGAATGCATCCTGAGCAATGAGGTAATTTGATTTACAAAACACAAGGCATGTAATCAAACAAACCTAGAGTGGAGTCCTGATCTTACTGTGTGCAATATTGATAATTTTGGGTAAGTTATTTAGACTGTGAAAAATTATTTGTATCCACTGCAGATAAAGGTTCTCCTGATTGGGGTAAGGTTAAAAGTGCCTAAAGCCAAGAAGGCAATGTATTTCCATGCAGGTGCGGCAATAACTATAGTGATTATTGTTTCTATTGTTATTGCACAACATGTTTAAATTCCCTAATGGGTTGTCTTCTCGTTATCCCTATTGCTGCTTCTACTTCTTGATACTTGACGCTTCCATCACATCTTAGAGATGCGCCATTTTCCTTCACATTATTATTACTTTCACATAAATGCTGGACTCTGCTTTTCACCCTCTTATATTTGTTTTCTTTCTTAAAATAACCATTCCACCTCCCCAGGAATACTCAACTTAAACTCCATTTAAATCTTCCATTTTCACAAGACATGACTTCCCTCAAATATATACAGAATTAGCTAGTTACAAATGATTGTTTTAAAAATAGGCATACACTATAGAGGCTTCACAAATTGGTCTCATAGAGCTCCTATTCGGACTTATAGAGGAATTTCTGAAAGCTAAAAATGGCTATCCAAATATTATGAGCAAGAATATGCAAAGAAATCCTGACCCATCCAGTGTTAACAGAAAACGTGCCCTGAAGCATAACGGTCTCCAGCCAGATGATATTATTTCTCAAACAGTCCTTGATTTAGACTAGTGGGACTTTTATCAGAAAAGAAAGCATCCCGAAGCAAAACACATGAAGAGGGGTTAGAAATACTTTATCTCCCACAGAAGTCTGCTCGAAGAGAGCCAATTGGGTCTTTCATGAACCCAGTAGCATTTAGAAAAGCTGGAAGCATCCGTTTTCCAGAATGCAAAAAGAGAAGCAAAACCACATTTTGTACCATTGATTTTCCTGCTTCTTGAACCATACCATTAGGATGATCGAGAGTGGGTACATGGGCCCATAGGTGTCATTCTTCATATAAGATGTTTAGCAGAGACCCTACCTGACAAACTGAATTACCTCCATGTCTTCCCTGCTTCAAGTTCATGAGACTGTAGCTTTGTGTAAATCCAGTGTGGATGCCAAGTGCAAAAGCGATATTCTCACAGGGACAATCACTTCATATAAACGTGCTGACACTGTTCAGTCTCATTGAGACACTTGACTCTGCAGCATCCTCAGGACATGTATTAAACAAAAGGAAGGATGACTTCTGCTGACTTTGAAAGAGTGGAAGCATCCACCAAGACCACTTCCCAGTGGTTCATATTGGAAAAAGGCATCCAAATAATAACACCTACTAACTTATGCACCCAAACATCACCAAATCAGCAGAGCCTCCTCACAGCCCAGTTTAGAGTGTAGCTGCAGACCTGTCACATTTTCTCCTTCCTGGTAAGTCAGAAGTCAGCTGTAATTCATTAAGGAAGTTGTCTGAGCAAAATTAAATTTTCCAGAAACACATCATTTGACATAAAAGACCTCGGCTTCAGTAACAGCATCTAAAAGGACTAGCCAGGGTTTGCACATTAGTTCTTTCATCTCGTGTAATCCTATAGTAAGTGCACAACAATGCACAACATATTTTGTGGAATAATTAAGATGAAGCAGCACATTATTGCTAAAAAGAACTTTCTGTTGATTGAATCATAATAGAAACATCTTTCTCAAAAAAAAATTAACTTTGTATTGTGCTTCAGTTTGAAGTCATAAAATACCATGTATTTGAATTTTAAAATTGATAGTTAATGGGAAAAAGTAATAATTCTTTGTACATTTTAAGAACTCTGGGAGTCAGGCAGTGGTGGCATACGCCTTGGATCCCAGAACTGTGGAGGTAGAGGCAGGCGGATCTCTGCGAATTCAAGGCTAGTCAGATCTACAGAGTGAGTTCCAGGCTCGTCAAGGCTGCATATTGAAACACTATCTTGAAAGCAAAAACAAGCAAGCAAACAAACAAAAAACACCCTGGGAAGGTCTAAATTGTCTAGAGATCAACTAGAGAGGCATAAGTGTGCATTAGCATGCTACGCGTGACACGGATCATATCTACATACATCATTGACATCACTGTTGGCAACTGTGAAAGAGTTGAAATTGATCTCGGAGGTTGTTTTAAAACATATTCTTCAGAGACAAAACTATCCACTGATTGAATTCAAGAGTTGCTATAAAGGATGGAGAGAAAGAGTTATAAACTGAGGAGTCTTTAGTATCCAAATATCCTAACCCTTGTTTAGATATAGAAGTTCAACATAATTATCAATGTTTCAAAGCAATACACTTACCTCTTTTTTTGTTTGTTTGTCTTGTTTGGTTTGGTTTTTTGAGACAACGTTTCTCTATAGCTTTGGTACCTGTCCTGAAACTAGCTCTTGTAGACCAGGCTGGCCTAGAACTCAGAGAGATCTGCCTCCCTCTGCCTCCCGAGTGCTGTGATTAAAGGCCACCATCACCCAGCTTACACTCACCTATTATAAAGCCTGCATGTTCACACTGTGTATATGGACACACTGAAATGTCTCTTTGTAACATGAATCAGCTAAGGCAATTGTCTAGCATGGCACCTGCCATTTTAAATTCGGCAAAGTTCCTGTTCCCTGGGCAGCAATGTTTCTGTAGCTACGTTAAAAGAGGACTGTGAATCTATAATATGCATATGTACTTACATTTTATTTCAGTCATGTGAAAATAGAAGGGGAAAAGCAAAACTAAATCTTGACACTAGCTATGCATATGATTCTCAAGTATAATTCTAAATGGGAACTAGCATAGGGAGAAGCTCACATTAATTTCTCATGAGAGTTCCAATTTAAAACATATAAAAACATAAAACTGGGAGAAAAATACCAAATCCTGTGTTTCAACAGTAAGATGAAATAAGAACCTTGCTCCTGTTTTAGTTCTCATGGATGGTCTATATCGCTACATATGAATCTATTAAGATTTCTTTTCAAGTGGAGTGAAGGCTGTCTTTGGAGCCATCCATACCATATTGATTTGTATCATATGGGAAACGAAGTTAAAGGTAACAGATGTAGTGTGAGCACTAGAATAAGAAAAAACCCGGAGCCCCAATTTAGAGACAAAGCTCCGTTCAAACAATAGGAAGGTGTCTGGACCCTTCCTATAATAGTCATCTTACTATTGGCATCTACGGTATACTCACTCTAAGACTCCACCAGCAGACAGCAAACTATTCAGATGCTGAAGTCCCATTAAAACAACAGTGTGAATTTTGCCTGTGATGAACATACATCCTCCCATATATTCTAAGTGCTTTCAAGATTACTCATAATCCCTAGTACTGTCTAAATGCTACAGCAATGGTTACTGAATTGTTGGAGGAATGGTGATGAAAATGGGATGTCTGTACATTTTCCGTGAAAATGTAATTTTCTTACAAAACATTTTTCCCATTCATAGTTACCTGAATGTCATGATACGGAACTTGGAAATATGGAGGAATGGCGGCTCTACTTCACAAATTTTATTTCTTTTTCATTTCTTTCTGGTGCACACTAAAGTGGCGTCAGGGTTGGGGGAATGGTGTGTGTGTGTGTGTGTGTGTGTGTGTGTGTGTGTGTGTGTGTGTACAGAGTGAGACAGATGAAAAATTCCATTTAAGGAATTGGCTCATGTCATTAAGGTGGGATGGCACCACTCTAGTTTGCACAGTATGGTCTTGTGCACTAGCAAGTTGGAGATCCCAGAAGAACTAATATAAAATAATATCCAGAAGAAAATTTTCGCTTCTTAGAAAAATTCCAGCCATTTGAAATATTTGCCTTTTAACTTAAATATACTGATTTAAACACTCAATATAATTCAAAGGAAATACCTTCACAGCAGTAAGGACATTCACGTTTACTAAGTTTCTCCATTCAGTCCCATCCTCAAGTGCACACAGACTATCAACCGTAAGATGCAACTCAAAGTCTTACCATTTGAAGCAATCATCTACATGTCTAAGTTAAACCCAACTTCATAGCCAGCTCTGCTTGCTTTTGTACAAGCAATGAAGGTTCAGGATGGGAATCTGGAAGACAACTTAGCATATCCAAGTACTAAAATAATGCCTGACTACAACATTAATTTTGCTTACTTTTCACAATGTACAGTTCATGTCAGCACACTGGTCCTCCAGAAGGCAGTTCCATCTTGTCTGAAGAATGATAATTAAACAAGCTCCAGAGCATTTCCAATAGGGCAATGGTGGCGAGGAGAACAGACTGGGCTGTTGGGAACACATCAATTTGCTACTGCAGTCTTCATCTTAATGTGTGTGCTTCATGACTGCGGGAAGTGTTTCATGTCACTGCTTGGCAAGCTTTCTGCTATCAGACCCTGAAACAAAAGGTTCCACCATGGAAAGGAAAAAGAAAAATATTGACAATGTATGAACCTAAGAATGAGGAAAAAGATGGAATTCCACAGTGATGCTTTATGAATTTCCATACTTGTATATGGAATACATGGTGCAACTTTTGAGGAACTAAGACTATTTCTAATCTATGTTCCTCACTTTTCAGACAAGCAAAGGGGTTGCCTTTGATCTAACAAAGGTTATAGAGCTTGTTCAGCAGAGAACCATACTGGACACCACAGAGAGCTTTTGTCTTTCCTTCTCTCCTTATGGCAGTTGCCTTGTCAGTGAGAAACTTCTTGATCAAAGACTGCACTGAGCCAAAATTATAAATATTCTGTGGTATAAGTCAAGCCCTCTGACGGCTTCATACCTAGATAGTACACAGAGTGACCTTTTATATCTTTCCACAGTAAGCCTTTTATGATGAAAATAATGTGGAATGTGTCTCCAGGAGCCACTCAGCTGATCACAGAATAACAGTAAGCAAAGCTCAACCACATAAAAGCTCAGTGGTTTGCCACCACGGGAAGCAGAAGAGATTGCTCCCTGGATAGATGCTAAGATCCGAGTGTCTGAGCAGGGTCAAGTCTTGGGATGTTGTAGCTCCTTTCCATCAGAAGCAATATTCTATCCATTAGCCTATTTACAGATGTGTTATTATATTGTAGGATTCACTTTCTAAATGAAGCAGGCCCAATGTCTGAAACAGAGCTGGTCCCTCATAAGAAGGTGATAAAACCGAAAGGAACTGCTCTTTTTTTCACTTTACTTAAAAAAAAAAAAATTGCAATCCTGACAACGACTTTCAAAAAACAGATACACTTCTAATATTTCTGGATACCCAAGAATATTAGAGCTACACTTATTAAATTTCATTGATTTTTCCCCACCTCTATTCGTGGAATCATCCACAATATGAGAAGATATGTCAAAATTAGTTCTGTAGCTTTGAGCTTATTACTGTGTTTTGTGTGTGTGTGTGTGTGTGCGTGTGAATGTGTATGTGTGGTGTGTGTATGATTTGTACACATGTGTAAATGTGAATGTTCTGTGTAAGAGACAGGGCAGGCCTCCCTACAGGTCAATGCTGGGCATCTTTCTTAACCTCTTGCCACTCTATGTTTGGAGAAAGAATCACTTCACTCTGCATGTAGATGTAGCCTGTTTTTTTTTTTTGGCTAGGCTGGCTGGCCAGCAAGCTTCAGGAATCCTTCTGTCTCCCTGTGCCTGCACTGAGGTTAAAGATGCAGGGGGGCACATCTGACTTTTTATGTTGACCGAACTGAAGTCCTTGTACTTTCATGGCAATCAGTTTAGTTACTCAGGCACATTTTTAACCCTTCATCCCAATGTATGAGAACTGAAAGCATCTCCTTGCTACATAATCCGAGCTTTGCCGCATATTTATACAGTCCATCTCTCCCGGAGAACATGAGGCATGCATGTGGACATGTCATCAAGAGCGAATGACTTTTGTCTCTCATGGTTTTCCCTAGGGTGGTGCTTGCTAAAAGTGTGCCAGTTTCTACTCCTGAAAACTGTAGAGCTCCCTCTTGAGAGAAAGGTGTTGTTAGGTTAAGAGTCCCAACCTCCCTCTAAGAAGTGATATGTTTGAGAAATTGTCTGTGTCTCTGGACTTGCACATATGCACACACAGTAATGAGAAAAGATAATAATTCTTTCATAAATATACAAATTGATAGATGAATAAAAATATCCCCCAATAACATTGTGTCAGTTTTCCATTATCATAATCAATAACTGAGGTTTAACCAAAACCAAAACCATCATGGTTTGCATTGGATCACACTTGAGCGATTTCAGCTCATCACCAGCCTTGTTCTATGGCTCTGTGACAGGGGAGCAAATTCCAACAGGGTGTATGAAGTAGAACAAAGATGCCACTTTGGAGCCATGAACGACAGAAGAAAGAGGGGTGGGCTACCTATAATTGTCTTTGGCCCAGGACCCAGTGGCTAAAAGTCACCTGAAAGATCATGCCTCTTGTACATTTCCACCATCTTCCACTACTGCCCAGAGAAAGAGCCAAGCTGCCAGGAACATGGGCCTTGGGAGGCATTCAGGATCCAAAGGACAGCTTTGTTTCATGCTAAATTTGACTATAGACTGCAACATAAAGGCAGATGAAGGAAGTTTGTCTTAGTTGTACTCATCCTGAGTTTGGCTGTTGTGTTTGTAAAGTCTCCAGTGAAACCCATACCATAGATGTTCATTTCGGCAGCATGCAGAGAAGAGGGAGCGCCCTGCCTGCCCTACAATGCTGAGGGCATATTCACCACGTGACTTGCTATTTAAAATCATTCATTAAAAGTGAATGCTCTATGCAAAAGTGGGCAGTTAAAGGAGACAATAAACAAATGTTGGTAAAATACTGGGAAAACATACTGGGAGAATTTAGTTATAAGTCCCTGGGGATTAACATTACTACTGTTGTTTCTATCCGGGAGGTTGTTTTAATTTGTCCAGAAAAAAAATTACTCCCTCTCATTCATCTTTCTATTCATTTGAAATAGCTCGACGAAGATAATTCAATAGCTCAACGATGATAATTAAATGTTAGTTATATCTTAAATTTCAGGTCCTCCTTGTTAACTTTTCTCCACAGCCGTTTTCTTTTCTAAACTCAAAATATTTTCTTTGATCCATCCTTTGTTCATTTGGAATAACACAGATATTTATGCAGGTGCACACATATGCTCTATCCCTAAAGCAGACTGCAGCCAAAATTACTGAGCTCTGGAGACCTGTGTACTCAGCAGAGGGCTAACCATGACCTACTTGTCATTTGCATCCTGTTGCTAAATAGCACTGCCTGCAGACAGACAGCTCCTTCACTCGTTGCTTCTTTCATGCCCTCATTCAACACATTTTTATTAAGTGGCACCGCATCCGAACATTGTGGTAACAGCAAGATACAAGACTCCACACTGGGTAGCAGTTCAGTAACTGGAGCACTCTGCTTTCCTACTCTTGAAGCAGAGAGCAGAAACATGTCAGTCATTTAGAAGTATAGGAGATGGAGCGGGGGAAGACCTGCTAGGAGGTATATCTTAAGGGCAATGGCTAAAGAAGGAACACTAGTTCTGTTTGTTTCTGCACGGCTACAATCCCAGCAGCTGGGAAGCTGAGGCAGGAACGTTGTAAGATGGGAACACACTGGGCTAGTGAGTTCTAGGGCAGCCTCGGCTCTACAGCAAGACTATAATCAAAGGTCCTAGTGCCTCAGGCTTCGAATCCCAGCTACTTGGGAACTGTAGGCAAGTAGATCTCAAGTTGAAGTCTCTTACATAATAAGCTACAGTCTAGCCTGAAAAACTTAGGTAGATCCTGTCTCAAAATAAAAAAAAAAATGAAAAGAAAAACCCTAAAATAACATAACTTCAAACATTTCAAAACAAGCCAAAAAGATAGAAGGAATAACTCGAAGGAGTGAGGGATGGCTTTATAAGCAGAAGGGGAACCAACGGGAGTAGGCAACAAAACATAGAGAAGAACGTGACAACATGTTGTTTCTATTTCATCACTGAATTCATCTCCAACATTCACAGTCCGATCCATCTGCATTTATTCACCATGTTGGTGCTTAAGTCTTCTGATGACCAAAGCATGGGTAGCTAGAGAGAAGCTAATTTCTTGGAAACATATAAAAAGATATCTAAAGGTAAGGACTACACAATCTGCTCCCAGCTCCCTCTTTTGAGCTGAAAAGACTATCTAAGAACCATCTAACCGAGCTGACCCAGTAGAACTGACATCCTTTTCAAACTGAACTCATGAAATTCTAAGTTGTGACCTCTAAAAGACAGCTTTTTTTATAGTAAAGAATATATCTGTAATTTTATTAGTATTTTTATTGTGAAGTATTAGTCCTGGATAATTTTTCCTTCATTTTACCTAAGTTTGAAAATAAATCTTGGGGGGCTGGAGAAATGGCTCAGCGGTTAAGAGCACTGACTGCTCTTCCAGAGGACCCAGGTTCAATTTCCAGCACCCACATGGCAGCTCACAACTGTCTGAAAATCCAGTTCCAGGGGATCTCACACCTTCACACCAATGCACATAAAATAAAGATACATAAATCATAAAAAATTTAAAAAAAGAAAATAAATCTTGTTCTTAAAATGTAATATTTTGTCTCCATAACAGTATGCAAAATAGTAAAACTTTTTAAAAACAATACAAGGGTTTTACCAATGGGATTTTCCACTTCTTTTCTAAAGGCAGTTGGTGCCATGAGATGAATCAAAGCTTATTCTCTTTCTCTCTCTCTCTTCCTCCTTCCCTCCCCCTCATATATATATATATATATATATATATATATATATATATATATATATATATATGTATATATAACATATGTATATATATATGATGCTTATGTCATCTAGAGTTTCTATTTTTCATACAACAGAAGGCCCCATTAGAAGCACCCCCTCCGAAGCCCTACGTGTGTTCATGAACTGAATTTTTCTTCCTCTGTGATGATACCATCACAAATATTGAATTTAATAAGATTCTCCAAATGTTGCCTTCATCTGCTTTCTAGATGGAACAAAGGGCAATCAATACAGAAGGGAATTATCCCCAGAAAACAGCAAGATGAACACTGTCTATATAAGTAGGCAGAGACACCATTTATAACTGTGCAGACAGGTCATTGGAAGATGACATTTTTAAGATAGTCATTTGGTGTCATGGGTTTATAAGCAGCATTATTAATGCCTCAAAATCAAAGGAATAAAGATGTTCTGTGACACAGTGGCCTGTTTTTTTTTATATTACAATATTGTCTGATATGTTTCCTATAGGGAGTACTTATGACTGCATTCCAAAAGAGTAATTTCTAGAAAAAGACATACTGCTGGGAAATGGTACACCCTACAGTTCTAGGCAGACAATATGTCTAAGAAACTATGTGAACCTACAAATTATAAATTTGCACACTTAATCAACTGAGAAATGCGTGTTTCATTGTATCTCTAACTGTTAGATTAATCTTCTACACCTCAATGGATACAGCCAAATTAAACATATTTAAAGCCATAGTTACATATTCAAGGTTTAACTAAAATTATTCCTAACATACAAAAGTGAAAGTCTAATTAGACAGACTCCTGGAGATGACATTTTTATACTGTGTCTTAAGACTTTGAAGTCTTTAAAAGAAAATTTTAAGTTATGTTACTTCTTTCAGTGTGGAATAGAGTAGTTACAACTGGGTTTTGCCAAATTTATTATAGAGAAATTAGTGATGTGGAATTCTAGTAAGATTAAAACATAAAATACTGAAGTTGAATAATGTTTCCTAATCCAATTATTCTTAAACCTCAGTGAACATTTAGTAGCACAGATCTGTAAAGCAGTACTCAGAAATGCCTTTATAAACTGGGAAGACTTGAAAATTTCAGCAATCACAAATTCCTTTACAAATCACCAAAAACCACTCATATCCTATAGTTTTAATTGAAAGGCTACCCTGTAGCACTTCACTGACTGGGATAAGAACATAGGTCAAAAACAAAGTTAAATCATTTCTTGTTGATGGGAAATCTCTAAATGTTTGTCTTGGGGATAAGCTGGACATGGTTAAAAAAGGAAAGCACCGTATTCCTATAAGACTAACTTCTTCTTCCAGAAAACACAGAATGGTATTAGGATAACAATTGTAGATCACAGTGCTCTGTTCTAACAACTGTTGCAATGCTTTCTCATTTGCAAACAAGGAGAAAGTACATAAACATAAGCTGTAACTTACAAAATAATACACACACACACACAGTCACTACAGCAGCTATAAAGGTTTCTGCTGGCCTGTTAAAGAGCAATAAGATATCTGTCACACCATAAGACCTAAACTTAAACATATTATAATTGGACAGTTAAAGCACTTACATTTATAAAATGGAAATAGGTATAAAGAAGAAATGCTAATTACAGGTAGTTTAACAATAAAGGTTCATGGAATAGAAAAGTAAAATGATAATGACAGGTATACCAAAGTCATCCCTAATGTAAAAACATTTGTCGGGCGGTGGTGGTGCACGCCTTTAATCCCAGCACTTGGGAGACAGAGGCAGGCAGATCTCTAGGAGTTCGAGGCCAGCCTGGTCTACAAGAGCTAGCTCCGGGACAGGTACCAAAGCTACAGAGAAACCCTGTCTCAAAAACAAAACAAAACAAAAAAAATTAACCACAATTATGTTTTGTGCTATATTTACAAAGTTTGCTCTAAGAAACCCCAAATAAAATACAGAAGCTTAGTTAAAAAAAAAAATATGGGCAATTTTATTAAACTGACAGGTTAACAGACGGTTGAATATTCCTAAACTGAGAATCCGCCGCTTCCTATTTCAACAGAATCTGCCTAAATAGTTTGATATAACAAAAACAAAAATGGAAATTTTGTTGACTATATGACCTGGTTGACCCAGATCATATTAGTGAAAGAACAACATTAGTGAAAGAAAGAAAAGTCACAGTTCAATCTCACTTAAGTAGTTGTCTTTTATCAAATAGAATATGCAAAAATAAGGCAGAATTACTGAATGCTAAAAGTAATCAAATCTTTTCCTCTTGTGCTATTATGAATATGCTCTCCAATGCAATCAGATAAGAAAAAAATATAAGAAGTGTACAAAATGGAAATAAATAAAAAGACTCAACTTTTGTATCTTTCTTTTTTAATTTATTTATTTCTTTATTAATTAATTAAAGATTTCTGTGTCTTCCCCACCGCCGCCTCCCCTTTCCCTCCCCCTCCCCCAAACTTTTGTGATAGGCATAAAAATTTATTGTTATCCTTTTTATGACAATCTGAAGTGGCTGAAACTCTGTAGCAGTATGTGATAAAGGATTCAAATGAAATAAACTGAGAAAATGTTATGGCAACAATGGGTTGGTGTTACAGGCAAAGTAATAAAGCTATATCATGGAGTCAAGAGCATGACTAACATTCTTCAAAACATAGCTTATTAAAACTAAACAGGAAGGAAATCATCCTCATAAACTGTCAGTGAAGAAACTTAACCATTTAATGTTGTCAAAAAACAAAGCATGCTAAAATACAATCAACAATAGATGTGGAGAACCATTTAAGGAAAGACAGATATGCTCAACAGCTAAAGATCAACATCAAATAATACCAGATGAATACATGAAAAAAACCATCATATAATGAAATAATTTATATTATAAATATGACATGTAGCCCTATACTTTAGCTGAGTATTAATATGCTAATTGTGTAATGTATTTAATTTTGAATAAAGTTTTATCTTTAAAACTTACATGAAAATTTTTTGTAATTCTAGAGTTTTGGGGTGCTAAAGACAGTCGTATATGTAAAGATAGTCCTATGACCTCAATGCAGCAAATATATTATCATCGAAGATTTAATCTAGATCTTTTTAAAGTTTAATTTATGTTGACAAAAACTCACAAGTTCATCCTATCATACCCCCTTTCAGTACTTTAAGAAAAAAATGGAAATCATGAAAATAATGACAGCAAAAACGTCAGACTTGCCCATCAGAATTAAAGGTCAGAAGTATATATGCATTTAGAGATCAATACATGACCAGCAATCTCGTCTCTTGTCTAGGCCTCTTCTTAGTGGCTTATTATTTGATTCTGCTACTTACAAAGCTTCTCACTATTTTCCAATCTGGTACTTCGACATCAATCTTCATTCAAAGAGATAACCCAAAGCAGAAGGCTCAGGCTCCCTGGTAGCCACATTCCTAGAATTCTTAGGATTGAAAACAGATTTTTAAATGTCAGTTACTATGGGATAGTGCAGTGTCTCTGTTTGTTGTGGTTTAAAACTGTTTCTAACAATGATAGAGTTTGATTAACCAATTATTAAAATCATTCATTTGGACAGCCTGAGACCCTATGCAGCTGTTCCCTTACTCATAGTCATGAGTCTATGACCCAAATTTATCATAAAGTGTTAATTCTGTAGATGATCTCAAAGAATAAAATGCTGAGTCACTGCATTCCCTTACAGCCCACCCTTCCACACACAAGTGTGGTAGCTAGAATTCTGACCTTCCTATCTATGTGTTAATATGTTACTATATTTCATATATACTCATGTATATATTTTTTATTAGTGGTCACCCTACTAGAGGAACTTTTCCACATATTAATGAAGCACTACAACTGATGAAAAAGTATGTGTTATCAGAAATAAAGGCAGTGATGTTTATGGAAAAAAAAATCCTACATGCTAAAACATAACCCTTCATTAAAAACGAGTTCAAGTTCATCATTTAAAAGTTAAATCCTAAGTAATTCACATCAAATAGTCATTAACTCTAAATCATAGATTTTATATGCATAGGACAACTCTTTCTGTGGACTTCACTTGGCTGTCCTCTGAATTATCTTAGATCCCAAGCAGGGATGAGGAAAGTACACACTCTGGCCTTCTCTGCTGCCTCTCAGTCCTGTGCAGTGGCTCAGAATAAATGACCCCCATGAATCACCTGTTTACATTTCTAGAGATAACAGGGAACAAACGATAGCAAAGTGTATTAGCGAAATGATGAATATGCTACCAGAAGCCACATGAGACATCACAGTGGTACCAAAGAGAAATGCAGAGCTATGTCTTACCTGTCAAAAGTTATTTCCAAAATAAATGGACTCAGATAGCATGGCCAATGCCTTCATTTTGGCTGTCATCATGATCAAAGGCAAATCACTCTATGATGGATTCAGCTGTTTCAATCACAATGAGGTCAAAATAAATGGATTGGATGTTCAGCTGTCCTGATCATCGAAAGGATATGATCTCAGGAGTTTTTAAAAAATTATGTTATATGGTGACCTAGATGATGTCTAAAAGTGACCAAGACTGTAAGTACATTTTTATGAAACAGCCAATAGATTATATCCAGCCTCGCAACTATATTATTCTCTGTTATCTGTACCTGGATTTCACAATTTGAATACCACTAAAGATATAAAAATCATCAATGTAATATGTCACCATTTCTTAGATGGCTATACATTACCACAATTTTTAATCTTTGTTTTTTTTTGTTTGTTTGTTTGTTTTGTTTGTTTGTTTGTTTTTGGTTTTTTGGTTATTTGGTTGTTTCGAGACAGGGCTACTCTGTAGCTTTGGAGCCTGTCCTGGAACTAGTTATTGTAGATCAGATCTTATATCAGGCTGACCTTGAACTCAAAGTGATCTGTCTGCCTTTGTCTCCCAAGTGCTGGGATTAAAGGCAAGCACCACTACCACCTGGCGACAGTGCCACATTTTAAAAATGAGAAATCCATGGCATGAGGTCACATTTGGTGAAGGTTATTCTACTGTGAAACCTCAGTCTCCTCATAGTAATGTGACCAGAAAGTTTACTTGAAAGAAACGCTAAACCTCAAGTTGATACAGAAGCCTAATGTGATTATGTTGATGTCATCAAAATAAGCCACATTATTCAAAGAGCGGAAGTACCAAAAGTGAATTACATACTGTAGTTAGTATATACAATACCAATAAGGCAATGCTATTAATTAATAAAATAATATGTGCCAATAACACATAATCAACTTCAAATTTACAGCTTAATCATAGATAAATGCAAATATGTGAAACAAAACTCTCTATAACCCGTGACTTGCCAAAGGAGGAAGAAAAACATGGATAGATGTAAGGGAAAGCTGGTATTCACTTAACTTCCCAGCAGGCCTTGAAATTAAATCATTTCTTACTACTGAACCCTTTCAACTGAAAGGAGGTGCAGTCAAGTGTAGGGGCTGGGTCCTTGGGCATACATAAGCCCAGTCCTACTAAATGAGACCAAGTGCAAGGTCTCTATGGTGAGCCTGCCATGCTTAATCAGCAAAGTAATTACCGTGGCCAGCATTATTGACAGCTGACTTGATGCAATTACCTGATTTTGACCATAAATGGAGTGGAAATAATGAGAAAACTAATGTATGACCTTGGCATAGGAAAAAGCCTTTCTAAAATGTCTCAAAAGCCAGAGCAATGAATGTTCAAAAAAATCAATGTATTTAATCACTTACATTTTAATTTTCTGACTGACAAAATAATAAAAGTTAAAGAAAAATGGTATAAACAAGATGGAATGAAAAATGTCAAAATTAAAAGATTTATAATCTTTATAGCATATTAGAGAAAACATCCAATTTCCTAATATACAGAGAACTCAAACAAATCAATAAGCAAAAGAATTTGCATGGAAGCATGGAAGAATATTACTATGTTGTTTATACACGTACATGGCAATGCCAAATGATACTTAACAGCATAAAATGATCTTCACATCATTACAATAAGGGAAATTTAAATGAAAACTGCACTGAAATTTCCATGCGCAAAAGTTCAACATTGGAAGGTTTTATAGTAGTGAAGTTTTCAGAAAAATTATCTTCCATTGCTGATGAGACAAAAATTCCCATAACAACTGAAAAAGAAAGCCTGGTAACACCCAACACCAAGTTACAGGTTCACATATGCATATATATGCATTTTAAAATTATTGATTTGGAAGGAGGTGCTTGCCGTAGTCACATATGCAAGTCAAAGCATAACTTACAGGAGTCAGTTCTGCTCCTGGGGAATCAAACTCAAATCCCATAATTTGTGTTAGCTTCAAGCACCCTTACCAGGTCTCTGGCCTAGTGCATATAATATTTAACCCATTGTTTAACTCTAAGAATTTATCCTACTCATAATTTAGCAAAGTAATAAAAAATTAATTACCCTCAATATTAGTATTTGGCTTATTAAAGGGCAATGGGGACCAGTGTGATGGCTGAACTGGTAAATGCCACTAAACCTAACAGCCTGAACGAGATATCTGAACACCACATGGTGGAAGGCAAGGGAGAAACAACTCTCAGGTTAGCCTCTGATCTCGTTACTTGAGTGGTGGTGCAAGCCCACGAACGCAGACATGCATGCGCACACATACACAAAGACACACACAGAGAGATGGAATAAATAAATATGGTTTTAAAGGAACAGGAAATCATATAAATAGTCACAAAGAGGGAACAGAGCAAAGTGGGTTCTAGTGAGTTGAGAGCTCTTCAACTTCACACTAAGGAGTAAGTAATAAGAATGACTCTACTATGTATAACAAACACATCCATATGCATAACATATTGCCAACACTGAACAATGAGTAAGTAGTCATGCCATGTGCTTAAAATTATCTCAGGGAGGCTTTCAAGATCTGGTAATTAAAGGCTTTCCAGAAAAAAAAAAAAAACTACAGATATGTAGACTTTTAACTGTGGAATGTTTATGAAGTTATGAATAAGGAACTATAAGAATGTTTTTATTCCACTGATTTTTTCAGACTCAAAATCAACTCACTTTAATCCAGTACTGGTAATGTGGGAAATAAATTCGTGACCACTCCTTTTTAGATGCATGTTCAAATTACTCTACTTCTCCTTCCTGCCCTTCACTCAGAAACAAAACCATTTTAAAATTCACTGTCAGCCAGGGAGCTACTATGAATTAAAATCCAAATTTCATCAGCTGTACCAAGAACGCTCACGCTAACTCAGGTTGACAATGAAACTATACGTCGACCTTCTCCGAGGCCCTTTCTCTTAATAGCATTTATGTTTTGGATGAAGAGCTTTGCTGACCTTTCACAGTCAGAATTTTTCCCCCCTTTTTGATACCTCCTTTTTCTGGCTTACCAAACTGTTTAATGTATTCCCACAGAAGTCCATGGCCTTTTGAAGTTTAAAGGACCTATTAGAAAAGAAGTTTGAGATACACCATAATTTTACAGGAACAAATAAAAGGTCAAAGGACCTGAGCTCAGAGATGACAAGACGGTTCACTGGTAAATCAATACAAGGCTTTGTGTTGACCGTGGCAAAGGATTTACGAGCAAAGGGCAAATCATTTAGAGAGTTCAGGGAAACCTCTGCTTGTACAAGAGAGCCCTCCTACGCTTTTCTACCACCTGAAACCCCCCTGGTTCCTTATTCTATATATAACAGAAACTAGCTGAAAGTTAGATTCTAAATAGCCAATACTTTAAAGGAAGGTTTTTTTTTTAAATGTATTTTTGATTAAGTTAAGAAAGCATACATCCCATGGAATAGTATGGAAGCTAGGATGGCCTCACGGTTTAATAATTAATGCATTCAGCTTCCACTTTGGTATGTGTAACACCTTGAAATTCCTCCAAAGCAGACACTGGAAAATGGAGGGTGTAGGGTTAAGTGAACCACCAAATAAGCTTGTGTTTAAGTTCAGAGGATCAATCTGATTGGAGAAGAGCTGTCTACAGTGAAGTTAATTTGTCAAGAAAACAGACCACTGTGATAAAATGGAGGTTAAAAAACGGAGATTAAAGGAAAGAGGGGGGAAAAAGGGAAATCAGGATTTGGCTGGAATCCCAGATACGCTACAAAAGATTGATTTCAAAGTAAGTTTTTCGAACACATGGACACTTCTACTGTTAAGGCAGCCAGTAACCACATGTAGCTGTTAGAAGTGGAGTGTGCTAAACATTTATAGTTCACGCAGATTTGGAAGACAGTAGAAAAGTCGGGATAACTAATAACTCACATCTTAATTATCAATAACCTCGGTTTTGACTGTGACTTAAAGCACATATATTTTTAACTTATTTTAAATAGCCTATTATTACAATTGATTTTATGTTTTTTCATTTTTACTCTAAATGTAGCTACTCTAAAACAAAATGCACATGTAGCTCAAGTATATGACATCCTACTACGTTTATATTTTATGTTCATACTGTTTTCACAGGTTCATTCTTCTTCATGTGATTTGTGCATACGGGTATTTACACACACACACACACACACACACACACACACACACACACAATACTTTCCAGACACATTAAAAACATAAAAGGCTATTGCAAATACTACACAAACAAGCACTACCTTTGAATGACAAGGGTTGAATAGCCGGTCAGTAGAAGCTCAACGTGATATTTGTAATGTCTGGGGAGCCCCAGAGGGGAAAGTGATCGCATGTCTACCTGTTCTAATCCCCTGCTAGAGCAGGCAGTAGCTGCAGTAAGCTGCCTTTCCAGATAAGGGATACAAGTGATTACAAAGAAAAGCTTAGAAATCCATGCAGTCAATCATGAAGAAACAATGTGTTTGGCATTCTTGAGGCGAGTGAATTACATTTTCCATATTTAGCAGCAAGCCGTCCTTTGCTGATCTGTGAAGATACCTCCTGCAGACTGAAATACTGGGGTTTGTCTTACTTTCCCAACTGTCAACAGCCACTGTCACCAATCCCAAAGGTTTACTTTTTCTCTAGCCATGCTCCAGCATGGGTATGAGGGTTCTTCCAACCACAAATAGCTAGGGAGCGGGTAAGAGAGATATAAATGTAAAATCTAATTTGTAATCTCTTTTGTAATTACACACAGAACTGAACCATGGAGTCTCCCTTTCCTTACGTCACCACAGGCCAGCTTCCAGGGGCGATTCCTCAAGAACGCAAGGCAGGCACAAGAAGTTAAAGTGTTTCCCTTGTGCAGGCAGGGTGTTGCTGTAAAAACCAAACTTGACTAAAATGATCTTTATTTTTTTGCAAACTGCCAGAGCCTTTTACTTCACCAACAATTTGATATAAACAAGTGATATTAAAATGCATGCCAATTTGAGCCTTCCCACATTGCAACTATAGCTAAGTTCAAGTTCACTCTAAGACTTCACCCTGTGATCACTCTTAAGACATCACCACTTAAGACAACAGTATCATCCCTTTGATGATGACATCTTTCTACATGACTCAAAATATGGGAAAATGATTTATCAAACTAGAGAAAAAGTACTCTGTGAATAGAATTTTTTAAAGTGTAATCTTCGATTCATGGATTCCACAACTATGAGATCATTTTCAGGATCACAACTTCAGTGTTCCTTTCCTTTGTTCAATCGGCCTAGAGACACAGGCCTCCACTATGTTCATAATGTAGTTAAATATCATACGCTGGCTGCCGACATTATGCTGTTATTACCTTAAAATGGAAACATTCATTTAAAGTATATAAGTGGCGTACTTTTAAAGAACCTTTCTGTGGTTTTCCAAAAGCATTCCAAAGAGGTTACTTACGTTGCTTTGAAACTGGTTTGAGTTATGGGAAGGCCATAGCCTCAGACCAGCAGCTGAGACAGCAAAGGAGATGAAAGTTTTCAGCTTTGAGATCCAAGGGGAAACACAGCTGCCACAGCTGGCCCGCTCAGATCTCAACACTTAGTACAGTGATGGAGAAGGTGATAATGCCGCGTCTGGTCGAAAAAGCGCATTAATAAAAACAATCTTTAAATAGAGCAGGGAAATCAATTAATCAAATCTAGGCCCTGGGCTGTAACATGAAAACATTAAACTACAGCAATAATAAAAAGCAAGGGAAGGGGAAATCCGCTTAGATACTTAAAGACATTCCACTCCTGGGACATTCACTATCTGACTCAAAGAATTCATTCACAAGATGCAGATTAGCTGTAAGAAACCAAGTTTAACTTGGATGGGTACTTCCACATTATGATAGAGAACAGGAATTTGCCAAAGCCATATTTTCATATAATAGGAGCCAGAAGCTTCTCTGGCTGAGTCTTTCTCTTTCTCCTTTAAAATATCTATATTATTTTGAAGAATGTGTTTGTATGTGTCATGTGTGTGTCATGTGTGTGTGTGCACTGCACATTGGCTGTACGCATGTGCATGGAGATACTCATGGAGACCAGAACCGTTGAATTCACTTGGTGCTGAATTATTGGTGTTTGTGAGCCATATGATATAGGTGCTGGAAACTGAGCGGTGGGCCTCTGAAAGAGAGGCATGTGTTCTTAACCAACGAGCCATTTCTCCGGATAAGTTTTGTTTCTTTTTAATAGTTACAATTCAGAGCACAGGCATAAAACTGGCTGATCTTAATTGTGTCAACATGGGCAGTATCTGAAGTTCAACATGCCGACAGCCGCCCAAGAAGAGAGAACATGCATGCTTTCAGGAAATTGCGGGAAACAAAGACACAATATGTAGATAGAAAAAGTTTCTTCAAAGTAATTATAAATCTAAGAAAAATATGTCTTCAAAGTTCGAGACCAGCCTGGTCTACAAGAGCTAGTTCCAGGACAGACTCCAAAACCACAGAGAAACCCTGTCTCAAAAAACCAAAAAAAAAAAAAAAGTCTTCAAGTGATTGTAGTGGCTTTTCATTTGTATTTTAATAAATAAAACTTGCCTGAGGATCAGAAAAGTAAAATAGCCATAATGGTCAGCCATACAGAGCAGGCAGCAATGACACACTTATAATCCCAGTAGGCACACTAGTTTGCCATAGAAACCAGATGGTAGTGGTGCATATATTTAATCCCAGAACGAGAGAGGAATATAGGATGGTAGGAAAGAGTTCTCAGACACAGTCTCATTCTGAGATTCCTGGAGGCAGGACTGCCATTTTCAGACTGAGGTCAAGGTAAGAGCCAGTGGCTGGCTGTTTTGCTTTTCTGACCTTAAGGTTGAACCCCAATTTCTCTCTCTGAGTTTTTTATTAATTGTTCAATAGTGATAATGTCTCCTTCTAATGAATTCAAAATTCTAAAATGTCCTTATCTTATTGGCTGGAATGACTAAGTCAGACAGGAAAGAGAATTCACAACCATTATTGCACATATTTTAAAGATCAGAGCCCTGACTTGCTAACAACACGTAACTTCTTCAAGGACCTAACATCGCTTAAAGGAAGAAATGCACCAAGCCCACTCATGGACTGGAAACTCTACAGCACTCATTTTAAATGAATTCTGCTTTCAAATGTGTGGAAAGTTAGCATAATGAGGTAACAATACATCCAGAATTCTTTTTGTTCATTTATATAGCAAGTGGTCATTTATAAAATGTGAAATCCTACAATAAATTATTAATATTACTGGGTAATGGATCATCCTTCTAACATTTTTTTTTATTTTTTTATCATCAAAAAAAATATAAGACCAACCTATATGACATGAGTGTGAAGAACACACAGTTACTTTTACCTGACATCCCTCCCAAAAATAAAACCTGTAATGCCATAGGAGAAAAAGAAATTATTCTGTATTGATGAAGCCAGCAACCCAAGAAATGTATTTCCTCCGAATGGCCTATTGTCTATTTTACGGGAAAAGAGATTTCTGAATTTTGCATCTTCACCCCCCCCCTCAATACCAATAGGACATTTAACAGTGTCATGTGACTTCAATGAAAAATACTTCCATTCAGGCATTCATTAACTAAAGGTGTCTTGGCTCCTGAGGGAAAAGTGGCTAACATCAGAGTCCCCTTCTCATGCCACACAGAAGCATAATAAATCAAGGCAAAGGCTTAGAGAACACGAGTTACTGTGTTATATAAGAGATCAAAGAATGCTGGTCACGGTGGCTTTTAGACAGTCAGATTGTCCAAAAGGCAGTGAGGGAAGAAGTATGCATGTGGGGATAAAAATGGCCAAACACGCAGGATATGGCAAAGCTGGAGAGATGTGGTCCTTAGTGGATAAATAAAGTAACAGAGGATTGGAGGTCTAAAGAGAAAAGGGTAGAAACCATGTCAAGTTTGTAATCCTGGTAGAGACATGGACTCTAGCACAAAGCAAGAATAAAAACCTCAGAGAAATCAAGGCACACTGCACCAGACTGGCATTTAAGAAAGATCATTCCAGGCACCTGATTGGAGGGTGGTGTGGAGACTGAGCAACAATGGACATCTGCCAGTCACTGACTTGGGAGGTGATGCCAGTAAGTTACATATGGAAAGATGATGGTGGCTTTCTCTGCCATGGTAACGGTAGGAAAACAGTTTGAGAGTGCAGATACATCACGGAGAGCTCAGATGGCAGGGTTTGCTGATGGACTAGAAAAGAGAGGCAAGGCCGAATTCATACCTCTGAAGTTCAGCAATTATGTGATGGAATTTCTGTCTTAATGAGTGGGAGGGGACTTTGAGTCCAACAATCCTTAGACAGATGCTTTGGACAAAGGAAATTGAAATGTTTTTTTGGATAATCCAGAGGACATGTTGGGTATACAATTCAATGAGGAATGATTTAAAATTACAGAGGTTTAAGGGATCTAAGCAAAAGCACTTCACTTATTGGCAGTAACACACAGAAAATTCTCCTATAAACACATGTTCCTCAGAGAGCATTGGCAGGGACCACAGTTGCTTGAATCCCAGTTTATCTCTCGTTTCCTTGTATCGTGCTATAACTACCTGTGGAGAAATGGTCTAAAGTTATTTCAAGAGCTTCGCATTCTCCATCTGACCAGTAGAAGGTGATAATTTTACATATCTCCTGGGGGAAAATGTATGAAGCACAATGGCTTTTTTGTTGGTGGCTTAGACTCTAATGACAACATCATCTCAGATACAGAGTTAGAAATGCATACCTCTAGGCTCTGTTTTCTGCGATCCTAATTGTAAGTTATGTAAAGGTAGCATGTCATCTCCATTTCTAGTTCTATCCCCATTTTTCTAACAGGAAGCAAATACTCAAGATGAAGGCACTAAATGGATTTGAGAGGAGATTGGACATATTCCTCTGCAATCAACCCTTACTGTCAACTGTGATGTCCCACTGTTTTACAAAAGGATGAAGATAGGACAGAGCCCTTCTTACTCTTATCTCCAACTCTTGCTCTCTCCTATGAAGTATACAATTTTTCTCAGAGAGGAGTCATATGTATGAGAGTACAGAAATCTCCCAAGAACATGTAAAAGAGCTGAAACATCTTACTGCCTACTGAAGCCACCACTTTCACACTGTATCCAAAGATGTATGCTCCAGTATTTATGGTGATACCACTGACAAGGCTACTGCACTGCCGAGCATGTACAAATACAACACATGCAAATTTTGTAGAGAACGTGCCTTCTAATGAAGATGAATGGCTCTAATACAGTGCAATCGTTTGCTTTGCTATTCTTTTTGTTACTTCTGAGTGTGCTGTCTGTCTTTACTAAAAGAGTAGTGTTATACTGTGTGCCATGTGATGCTGCCAAACTCCTCTGCCTCAAATTTAGCAGGTCTCTGGATTGCATCAGCGGCTCCAATGAGTGACCTACCCCATCTTAGCAGTCTAAGCAAACGCCATGAGGTTCACACAAGGCTGAACCTACTTGATGCATTTCTCAGTATATGTCCCCATACAAAACTGCTTGTATTAAATTTCCCTTAGGTACAGTTTTGGATACAAAGCTACATGTTTAAATATGGATTAATATTTATCAGATACCTTTTTAGAAAAAGCAACGTCAATCTCTTAAACATTATTAGAAAATTTTAGAATTAATTAAGAGTCAGATAAGTTAAATAGGAATGAAATGAGGAAGACACGTTCACAATAGTTATGATGAAAGCTAATAAAATAACAGCTGTGGCATCTCCTTTCGATTCAGAGTGACGGAAAGCAAGCATAAAATATTGGGAAGATCCATAATACAGAATGAAACAAAGACTTCACAGTTTTCAGAGGACAAGATTTCCCTTTGAACAAGAAGTCTGCTGCAAATGAGAACAAGCCAAAGTGAGAGAACCACAAGGTGAGAGGCGCAGGTGGTGAAGACGCAGCCCAAAGCATTCCAGCAGGAAGGCTGTGTTATGTCCAGAAAATGTTATCTGTCTCTCTCCCGCTGCAAGTATTTTTATGAATTGAATTTTGTGTGACCTATCGGTCTATAAATTCTTACTAGAAGAGAACATACCACAAAAGATTCCAGAAGATAATCGAAGTGAGAAAACATTTGCCTTCAAGTAATTTGGTCCTGGCCTGGGAAATGCCTCACTGAGGGATTCCATTAAATAATCATAAGCATATAAAGCTTCATTTATGGAATACACATCATATAGCACATGTAGGAATAGCATCAGGAAAATGTAATTGCTGACTGCTTTACAAAAAAAAAAGACTAAGTATGCTGGCTCTTGCTGTGGCATTCAGAAATGTCTGAGACTTCGATCATCCTCATTTTCTCCCTCGTGGAGTACCCTTGGAGAAGAATTGCTTTAGTCCATAAAAGAGGATATACCAGTATTTCTGGCATACCTCCCCACTAGAAATTGTTCCCTTTCTTTTACTATATAACTATTTATAAGGTATGGCTACTAATTCTCACAGATAATTGTCAGAGTTCATTAACAACAGGTACTGAAAGGAGAATATGTACATCAGTTTTAGAACTTGTATATCAGAATTATAATCAATACTACATGTAAAATATTATTTTAAGATATATTTGTTTATGCTGTGGAATATTTGTTTAATGATGCAAGGATATTTTGCATTTTTTATGCTTCATTTGTTTAACTCTGTGAAGCTGTTTCATTTTGCCTGTCCAAAACACATGATTGGTCTAATAAAGAGCTGAACTGCCAATAGCAAGACAGGAGAAATGATAGGCAGAGCTGGCAGGAAGAGAGAATAAATAGGAGGAGAAACCTAAGGAAAAGGAGCAAGATAGAACAAGAAGAGGCAGGGGCTAGCCACATAGCTACACAGCAAGCCATGGAGAAAGAAGTAAATAAAAGTCCAGAGGCAAAAGTTAGAAGGGATAACTTAAGATAAGAAAAGCTGGCTAGAAACATGCCAACCTAAGCCGGACATTTATAAGAAAGAACAAGACTCCATGTGTGATTTATTTCGGAGCTGGGTAGCAGAGCCCCCAAAGAACAAAGAGTAAAGAGTAAAAAGTAAACAACAACACATGCTTGATTAATTCTCAATAATACAAGAAAAGTTAAAATGTGAATAGTAAGATATAAGATATAAGAATAGTAATAATAAGATTATGTAAAAAGAAAACAATAACAAAAGATAAATGCTGTCAAGGTACTGTGGCCTTTGATGTCAAGATTTTAGTTAAGTTTCTTAATTTATTCAAAAGTATTTATTTACCATAAGCCAACACACTGTTTTGCTTCAAGAAATACAAAACTGTTGGTTATTTTTCTGAGCATGACATTTCGCAAATGTTAACAAAAAATTCATGGTATGATTTTGAAAAATGGTTTGAATAATCATCCCTGTGCATACTATAAATTTAAACAACTTATGAAATGTCTTATTTAGTGTTTCTATTGCTATGTACAGACACCATGACCACAGCAACCCTTACAAAGAAAACCATTTAATTAGAGCTAGCTTATACTTCAGAAGTTTCATCCCTTATCATCATGGTGGGTGGCATACAAGCAAACATGGTACTAGAGAAGAAGCTGAGAATTCTACATCTTGATCCTCAAGCAGCAGAAATGAACTGAGAGACATTTCTTCCCAAAATGCCACACCTACTCCAACAAGGCCACACCTCCTAATAGTGCCATTCCCTATGAGCCTATTGGGACCAATTACATTCAAACTATTACATGAAATAATGGGCTAGCTATTTCCAGAAATTTCAATCATGCTTTAATTTAGAATCAGTTCCTTAGAAATGAAACATAACATAACATTTAGCATGTGTTCATTTTTAATGGTTTCTAACAATCTCTAAAACTATTTAAGGATCTCATTTAGGATTATGGGGTATTCATAATTGAGCCAAGAAATTTAACACATGCTAAGGAGATGTACAAAGCTGATTTCTGGGAAATAGTACTCTGAAATATATTTCAGTCCAATTAAGTGAGAATCTTTATCATTACAACAAATTTTTCACTTCTACATGGTGTTGTAAATTCTACTTCCTGTAGTGTAACAGCTTTTATTAAATTTCTTCAAATAAAAACTAGTAATTCAGATAAGAGTAAAAAGTCTAGCATGAAAACTATAAAAAGAATGGCATTAAAATCTAATTACTTTTTGCATTAGAAATATTACTGGCACATATGTGGTTCTTTGTCCTTATTTTTATGCTCTACTTTTTGAGAAAGAAGAAAGGTTCTCACAATGATACAAAGGAGGTAAGCAGGGATCAAATCATAACAGACTCTGGGGAATGTGCGAAAAATCTGGGTTTTTAATATGACGAAAATCTGGAACCTTGGAGAGATTTTGAGGAAGTGAATGATGAAAAGTGCATCTACATATCAAGTGTATTTTTTCTTTAAGGGTAGTGTGGCAAACATTTTCAAACAGATGAATAATACTTAGGAAATGACAAAGTATAGTTGCAGAGTATTAACAGATCAACAGTTCTATGAATATATCCTCTTCCTTCTGGCCAGTAAATGGGAATGGGATGGATAATAGGGTAGGGAGGTTGCTGTCAAGGCATCTTTTAAGTGTCATTAAAATTTAAGTCAGTAGGCTGATTGGCAAAAATTACCCTCAATGATGTGACTCAGACTCAAGACTACATCATCTCATCACAGAGTCTCCCAACTATGAGTGAGTCCTTCAGATCCTGAACTTGCTTATTGCCACAATTACATAATTTTATTGGCTAATATCAGAACATAAATCTCATGCTTCCTCTCTATACAATGTGCATACAAAGAGAGAAACATGGAGCAATAAAGAAATGGAGACAGATTTCTTATTCCCTGTGTTTCAATAGCTGATAAACATGTTTTGTGTGTGTGTGTGTGTGTGTGTGTGTGTGTGTGTCTGTGTGTTTCTGCAAAGTAAGGTGGTTCACTCAGCATAGTGTCATTATGGATGGGTGTCACTTTGCATTCATTCATGTCTATATTCTATTATTTGGTAAAAGATTTACACTAATGATGTCTCCGTATGTGTCCATGGAGACCTCATTGTATGAGTGCAGTTGAATGAGGGCATTAGGCTTCCTCAAGCTGGAGTTATACCGTGAAATGGGTGCTGGGAAATAACTCAGATCCTCTGCAAAATCATCAAGCAGTTTTAACTATGGAACCATCTCTCCTGTTCTTCCTATTCTATGAGTTTTGAAGATAATTATTAGTTTTATTTTTGTAACAGAAATAAGCAAGAAATTGTCTTAAACTAAAAACAAGAATTGGAAATTTTACATTCCAACTCTCAAATCTGTGAATTTTTCCTTTCATAATGGTAGTATACATGTTAAAAATTGTATACAATTTTAACACAAGTTTGTCTGATAACAAATGCAATAATGTTATATATTCATATATTTCAACTTACTTTTATGCTTTTTGTAAAAATAATAATAAACTTAAGAAAACAAAACAAGGGAACAGGCTATTTCCTAAGGAAGAGAAATCAGCTTTTAATCGGAAAGAGTATAACTATATAAACGGAATAGTTTAACCAGAAAGGATATGAGCTGTTCAGAAAAGAAAGCAGCAAAATAAATGGACACAAAACCCTCGTTTGATTGGCCATAACCAACCAACACTGACATTGAAGAAGATACCAAAGTACAAAACTGTGACATACGTGGTCTTAGAGGTACAGGAACTGTCTGTTTTGAAAATGTTAATACTGGGTTTAATACACAGGATACTGGGTAGCTACTGAATCACACTTCGATCACATACTCTCATTTCACACTCAACCAGTACCATACCAAAAGAAACACACCATGGTAAAACCACCAGAGAATGAAGTAAGATTTTGTGCCTGAAGAATATTAAGTGTCTGAGTGAACATTCTAGCATGAACATTAATAAGTTGATTTGAGCTTAACTGATGTGGTTCAACACTGAGAAACTTCTCGGAGGGCTCCCTATTCTGTTTGGAAGCCAGGAAAACCAGGCAAGACCTCAAAAGTGAAAAATCCAGCAAATGAAATGTGCAGAGCTATCCAGGGGTAAATGTTTGATGTGAACAAAGAGGGAGGAATGCCTCTGGATTGACAGGCCAGGGGAGGTTTTTTTTTTTATTGATAGTTTTTATCATACTTAAATCAGATTGTTCTCTCACACTGGGTCAGGCGTCCCAATACAAATGTGTCACTAACCATTCTTCATCTTGAACATCTTTGCTCAGATACATTGTAATTATTGGGTTTATACCTTTACCTTTAGAAATTAACTCACAGATATTAATTCTGAAAAATTAATTTAAGAACATATTGGGTAGAATAGGCAATTTTGAAAAATACTAACTACCAAAATGTTTTTGTATTAACTTCCAAACACTGACTACACACACACAACCACACACACAACCTATGTGCATGCGGGCACACACACACACACAAACCTGAGAGTGTAATCAGTTCACTCACTCAAACATGAAATGATGAAACACAAAAGAGGTTTTTCCTCTTCCTTTTGAAATACTACAGGAAACAAAAGGAGGAAATATCACCCGGATCCGAAATGACTTTCACATGTTGTTGTTGTTATACTAAAAGATGCACGTTTCAAAGTTAAAGTACAGCTAATTCCACGGGAAATTTCAGAAATGCGACACTACCAGGACTTTTCTTCTTGGAAAGCTTCAAGGGTAACAAATTACATTCAGAAAAGTAAGATCAATTTCCTAAGTAATCTACATAATGGTTGCAATTCATCTACAATTTCAAACATAAGAAAATGGTTTTGAACAGGAAATCTGGGTTGCTATGTCTAGGGCTCATTATAAATTGCTCAAATGAAATGAAAAATATGAACCAAACCCAAGAAGAACATTCAACCTACAGTAAATACAAAACACTTGCGATATATATATGTATATATATATATTCTATAAGCACGGGAGAAAAGACCTAAAACAAGCACATAAACAAAGGGAATAAACATGTCAGCAGGATAATATTGATGCTATCAAAAGCTAAATAACTTTCCTTGCCTATTACTAGGATGCCATCTTATGAGATAAAATACAGCACCATAAATTTAAAGGTCACTGAATTTTTCAAAGTAACACAAACATTGTAAAGATGCAATTAATTCTCCCAATGGATAGTGCTCAGTCAATAATTGCAAGAGTCCTGGCTATGCCAGGGACTCTATCTCCTTCATGTGCCCTGATCTTTGGGTACAATGCAACTTAGTCAAATTACCCAAGCTCCTCTCTAATCTATTCTAAGTTGAGTGAACACCGTAATTATTATATTGCATAACAAACATGAAACTCTTCATTTTATCAAAATAATGCTTTCATGTTGAATACTAAATGTAATTTATAAATATCAGGAATTTGAAAATTATCATCTTTGCTGTTCTCATGTGATATAGCCAATGTGAGCCCATAATTTATCTTTTAAAATCCCTTCTCCAAATTATGCTTCTTGTTTTTGTTTTTAAAACTAATACCTACATCATTAAACAAAGGGTAATTGCATTTAACAAGTAAGGTTCTTTTGTTTTGTTTTGTTTTTTCGAGATAGGGCTTTTCTGTGTAGTCTTGACTGTCCTGGAAGGAGTTCTGCAGACCAGACTGGCCTTGAACCCACAGTGATTGATCCGCCTGCCTCTGACTCCCTTGACTGTTGGGATTGAAGGCATGTGCCACCACCACCCAAACAAGTGGGTTTTTAAACAATAGGATTCTTTATAACATTCGATTTCTTGAATCAATTAAACTTGAATCATAAGGTTTTATAAGTTAATTAATGACATGCATTGTTTATTCTGTTATTTTATGGTTGAATGATGTTATGTGTGATTGATTGTTGAGATTTTGTTGTTGTTCTTTGGTTGTTTGTTTGTTTGAGATAAAGCTTGTTCTAAAACTTATCTTGTAATACAAAATGCCTTGAAATCAGGGCAAGGCTTCTTCTTCAGCATCTTCTAATAACAGGAAATAGCCACACTTTTTAGCTTATTTATCCTCTTGAAAGCTAGTTCTCAGCCAGGCAGTGGTGGCACATGCCTTTAATCCCAGCACTCAGGAGGCAGAGGCAGGCAGATCTCTCTGAGCTCAAGGCTGGTCTGGTCTACAAGAGCTAGTTCCAGAACAGGCTCCAAAATTAAAGAGAAACTTGTCTTGAAAAAAAAAAAAAAGCTGTTTCTCAAAGTCTCAAAGAGGCAGTAAAATCATTAGACAACACATTTGTGAAAACAAACACTTTCCGATAATGCTAAGATTGTGTCCATGTGAAGTTTAGAGACTCATAGGCAAGTTTCAGTTTTAGTTTTAAGTCTAATAATACGGGTGCATATTCATTGTTGGAGAAAGTGTCTATTTATGTAGCAGACTGTCCTTGAACACAATGTATGGTCCAGGGTGGACTCAAACTCAAGGCAGTCCTCCTGCCTCAGCTTCTTGAGTGCCACCATACCATATAAGAATGAATAACTATTACAGAAAATGAATTGACATGTTTACTTTGTCTTATTTTAATTTATTGGTCTGGGTGTTGGAATGACTTGCCATATTGTGAGTATAAGTATGAAAGAGAGTGAGCAGAAACATGCGAGGGTCAGTTTTCTCCCCCCATCATCTGCTTTCCAAAAATCAAACTCAAATCACCAGGTTTGGCAGCAAATACTTTTACCCCATGAACCATCCTGCCCACCCAATTGGTCCATTCAAAGAAATCTTCAAGAATGTGGCAGATTGTGGATTAGAAAAGAAAGCAATAGCACGGGTGCTAATATTGCCACTGCATCAGGGAAATAAGCGAGGGGCAACTGACCATGACAATGATCAACTTGAAGGTTAATGAGCTTTGAAACGAAGGGAACTAAGACATTCTCTGCTTACATTTTTGATATTCCATGAGTTAAAGTACAGAGGATTACTACATGAAGTGCCTACCTATGTTCTTAGCTACTATATAATTATTGTGGTTGAAAACTTGTTCACTTTACTAGACCTGGAAGGAGGTGGGAGGTCCTTGGACTCCCCACAGGGCAGGGAACCCTGACTGCTCTTCGGACTGATGAGAGAGGGGGAGTTGATTGGGGGGGGGGGGGGGAACTGGGAGGCGGTGGTGGGGAAGAGACAGAAATCTTTAATAAATAAATAATTAAAAAAAAGAAAACTTGTTCTTGGCTCAGAAGAGGGACAGATCCACCCCATCCCAGGAAAGTGAGAGAGAGGAATCCAAATAACACTCAGAATAGGAATATATGTATAAATGAGTATAAAGAGGAAAGAGTTCCATGTACATCATTTCTCTAGGCACAGACCAACATGACTGGACCCAGCACTGAGCAGTCAGTCCAGCTGATTTGCTCTCCCTACAGCTTATATGGCTTGCATGCCAAGATCAGTCTCAGCTCAACTTGAGATATACTATTAGTATTTTACAATTTCAATGTAACCTCAACTTAATATGAAATGTACTCTGAGTTTTTAAGAGGAGTGGGGGATTGCGGGCTTCCTCTTCATTATTTTTCATGAAATGACTTGAACCTTTAATCTGTCTGAGTCTCATATGCATGTTGATGACATTCTCGCAGAGACCTCTGACCTCCAGACCATTAACTTCCTCCTTCCGTCTTGCTTTTGGATAGTCCATGAGCCTATGTACTAGAGACATGCTTCCAAACTTCAAGCACTTTATCTTCACACCCTGAATCTCTATTCTTCTTCATAATTCACTTTTCCTGAAAACTGGCATCACAGCCCTTCGTTTCCTGGGTAGAAAGTTTTGAATCTGGATGCCATATTCCTCCAACTCCTCTTTCAAGAATCATGCTGGAAGCATTCCATAACATCATCGCGGCCCTCCATTTCCACCACCCGATTCCCAGCCTCTGATTGCCTCACTTCTCTGTACAACAGCCTTTCAGCCCATCCTGACTTTCATACCCACTCCACATTGTCTCCAGGCTTAATGTTTCTAAACGCAATTTTAACGCTTTACTTCCTGAACTCGAAAAGCATCTGGGAGTCCTATTAAAAAGTTCTCACTTTGAATGTGCAAAATCCTGGTGTTGTTACCCACTGCCATGAACCTGGGGCCAATACTACATCTTGAGACCAGCGGAGCTCTTCACTCTCCTGCCATGTCAGGCCAAAGACTATCTTTCCATTACTCATTCTTCAGAATGGCTCTTTCAAAAGCTGTCTTTCCAAGGGATTTTTCTTTGATCTTTTTTCCCTGTGCATTAGAAATGTCTCCACTCTCCTTTGTGGCCCAGATACCTTGTGTTGCATGTCTTGAGCCCCTTATACCTAGCAAAGATATTAATATATTTATCAAGTTCAGTAAGTCTTCTAGACATCATAAGCTAGGGTACATCATAGAAAGGCTGCCTATATTGTAGGAACATACATAGCTTATTCTTCAAATATTTAGAACTCAACAACACGAGTACAGCAGATAGACTAGTCCTCAACTATATCCATCTATACTTTACAAAGCCTGTAGAATAGAACAAAAGAAACCTGGGCATGTTACCAAGTTAAACATAAGGGGACGACCCCAGATTATCCACGTGGGCCCTATCTAGTCACAGAAGACATACACATCTTTAACCGAACTAACATTACATAATAAGAAAACAAAAGTGGTTCATAAATATTGTCGTCAATTTCCTTCTTGGTCAAAACATTCTTGAGCCGCGTGACTTGATACAAACCTCTCAGCAAGTATCAAGGGGGCCTTCTTGTTTAGAGGCTATGTCTCTTCAGAATTTGCAGTGTCTCATATACTTGCCACAACTCCAATACCCCATGCCCATTCCCATTCCCTCTATTTCAGCCAGCTCAGGAACACTGGCTTAGAAATACCAAGGACTGACTCTGCACTCTAGACAATATCTAGTGAAACTAAATCTAATATTGCCCTAGAAGGTTGGTTTTAAAATGAATGGCTGCCAGGCCTAGGCAAGGCTGCTATAAATACAAACAACCACAGTGATGGAAAAATGTACTTTACTCAGTTCTTTCTCTCAGTTAGGCAATGTGCCACATAGACTACCTCAATTCTTTCAAGCAGCCTTGGAAATTGTTTATAGTTCCCTACTAGTCAAATGAAGAAACTGGGTGAAAACATGTTAATTAATTTATCTGGTATTAAACATTTTCTAAGTAACCGAGGCAAGACCACCAGCAATCTATTGCTCAGTTATTAGCAACATCTGTTCTTTCTAAAATTGATTGAGCATGTAGCATCCTCTGCAACATGAGCGTATTTGACATGGACTTACCCTGCCACCTTTGGACTTTTAGGACTAAATACAAAAAACAACAGTCAATCAGGAATTAGGACAATTGCGTATGAGCAAACAATGCGGATACAGACATCAAAGCTTTGGTGAGGCAGCCAGGGAGGACCTTTGAGAGTGACTCTCAGGGACAGCAAAGCATCATTCAATGTTAGATCATTTTGATGGCAGGGAACAGACATGGAGCTGGGGGAGATGATCTTCCCACCACTGGGCCAACAGTTCCTCCCAGTAACTGCAGGATAGAAGCTAAGAATTAGACTTGTTTTATAGCTTCTCCATTTCAGGGGATTCTTTGAATCTGAAATTTCATATGCGTGGTTTCATTCCTCAGTATTTCTTGAGTTAAATTTCAGCTGTTTTCTGTTACCAGTTAGGGGAAATATGCCAAAACGATCCCCACCAAATGCACTCACTGGTGCACTGAAGGCAGTTTCTACTCCAACTACCAGGAGTTTCAAGAGTGAGAGATGGAAGGGCCTCCCCACTGTCAAGATCACTTTGGGCACAGGCTAGGTAGACAAATGTCTCATCTGGGAGAGTGGGAAGAATTCATGGCATACCAGTTTAGCTGAGGATAGCATAACTTTTTATGTTTTTCAGTTAAAATTTATTGTTCTGCAACCCGTTTCCTGTAGTGATAACTGCACGAGGCCCTTCACACAGGCTGCCTGTGGCAGTCTGCACTACCTTGAAGTTCACAAGCCCACTGGCTACCTCTTTTTAATCGGGCTAGAAATTCAATCAGCTTTATTTCCTTCTTATCAGGAAAGATATATAAATTATCTTATTAATTAGTTTCTTTTATGGAATAGATGCAGATCACAGTTTCTAGTACAAGAAACTGAGGAAACGTATAATTTTTTCACAAAATAGCACATAATGTTTAAAAATTGAGCTGGGCATAGTGATAATGCGAGGAATCTCAGTAACTGGGAATGTGAAGCAAGAGGATCACAAGGGAGTTTGGAGAGTAGACTGGGCTACATAGGGAGCCGCTGTGTCTTGAAAATAAAGATCAAGAAAAGACTGATTCATTTCTTAATTATCGAACTTAGGAAAAATTGACCCTTAAGTTTATTCTCAAAATTAGGTCAAGTAAAAAGATGTATTTGGAATTAAATGTAACAATTCTAATATTTGAAAACATTACTGAAGGGTTTTATGATTTTTAACATTAAAAATACATTTATAGAGAGGAAAATGGGGCTTTAATGATGTTTTCGAGTTTAACCTTGAGTGAATAACAACAACAAAACACCCAACAACTACAGAGAAGATATTTTCCAAAAACTACAACAAAGGCATTTTACCTGCATGGAAGGGACAAAAGGAAAAGACATGAAGAAACAAACAGGCAACTACTACACAGTGGTCTTTAATTTTATGATCTTTGTGCCTATGAAAAGATGCGAAAGGGTGGCTAGTTTCGGCTTCTTCAGGCAAACTGCTACGAGTGAAGGGAGACACATGACTATTTGTTCACATTAACGCAAAGACGCTTCAACTTCTCACTCTGCAAAATTTCCTTTCCACGGAAGAATACTGTAAATTTCCTTTTCATGGAAGAATATTGTCTGAGCAGCACTGGCCATGCTCAATTGCTGCAGCTTTGCCTTGTGAGAAACTGCTCATATCAGGCTGTATATCATCAGCACACTTCTCTTATTAATTAGAACTGGTTGAATGAAGAATTATTCCCTTTGGGGTGTAGTAAAACAGCAAAAAAATAAAGGAAAGACATTATGCAAACAATGTCCATTGAATAACACTGAATAAATGGCGGCTTTAATAGTCATAGCACCACTAGACCGGGGAAAACAGCGCACCCTTTTGATTTTTAAGCATATCACACTGGGAAAGAATACCTATAGCTCTATTTTTAGCCCGAGAACACAACATAGATAGCCAAGTTCTTAAATGAAGCATCTATTTCCTTCACATATACATGCTCTTCTGAATTATACTCTCATATTGCAAAGTCAGTGTAGTTACACTCGGCTGCCTCAAGAGGACGAGACTTATTGACTGGCAAGTCAACAATGTCAAATTAAAATACATTTAGATTTACATGAAAATGTTGGCCACAGTTCTCAAACACAGGCTATATATAAAACCTCCTAATATCCATAATAATATGTACATATAAATATGTACGTATGTCCACAGAGGGCTTCAGTCAAATTCAACTGAAGCAAGAATTAACATCTTGGAAAAGTCTGCCTTATATTCAACTAAACCCTCAACATTGCATTTTTAAAAGCAATCATATTTATTTTCCTTGTATTCATTTATAGAAATATTACTTTATATCCACTTATCATTTCTATTTATATTAACTTTGGAAACAAACAAGGGAGTAGGAAAAAAAAAGTCTTATAAGATTGTTAAAGTTAAAGTTAAGTTAAAGAATACCTTACCTGAAAGCAATAACTAACATAAAATAATGATTCTATGATCATTAATGATAAATTTGCATATATGGCAAAAATAAAAAAAAATATGGAAGGCACAATTCCATGGACCATAAGTGTCCAGGAAGATACGTATTGTTTAGCAAAAAGCTGGGAAAGTGAACTTGTCACGTGCTACAATAATGAAATAAACCATGTTCCTGCTTACTAAATTTAGGGACTATAGAACCCTCCTTTCACCCCCCCCCCATAACTCACCATTTTATGAAAATACAGATGTGTCTTAAAGAAACAGATAATTAGTACCCAAAATGGTTTTTTTTACAAAAATGCTTTATTGTGGCATGAATTCATTCAACAACCCAAGTGATTAAAATAAAGTGTGGTTAAAAGCTGAGACCTAGGTAAGATTTGGTAAGCACTCATGCGTGTTGCATGGCTTTAAAATGAAGATGTATAGTGATGGTTTACCTCTAGGGAAAACAGTGCCAGGAGTGGGGTAATGGGGAAGAAAAAGAAATGCATGCAATTTATAACCTGAGAGCCCAGACGATCTCTGCTGGTGTCACACTGGGACACCTCAGGTAGTCGCAATTGAAGTGAGAGATGGGAACGGAAGTAGACCCTTTTCTCTGCTGTTGCCACCAAGCAAGAATGTGAGGAGAATACAAAGCCGAGAATATCCACAAGCTTTGCCATTCTTATTGGAAGATTAGGTCTGCCATTAATTTTAACCAATCAGGTGCATAATTCCCATTGAAGTTTCTGTTTATCCCATAGAAAAAGTCAGTACCTCGTTAAGGAAATCCCTTTGCTCTTACTGGACTATGTGAAGGGATGAGTCCTTTACCACAAACCCAAGCATGCAGTCCCATGCCTGTGCACTGCTTGCTTCAGCTTATTGTTCCTCCATGAAGCTACCTAGAGAGGAGCTGGAAAATTGCCTTCTTCATTTATATCACCTTACAAGGATTTGGAGCCCAGTGATTAGACCTCTCTTCGCTCCCATGGGATCGCAGCAAAACGCCAGCAGTCTAAGGATACAGGAAATTGAAGTTTTGTCACCTGCAGAGGGCTAAAAAGAAGTATTTGAATTTTTTTCCTCCCATGTTAAGAAAAGATCTCTTGTGTCTGAAAGAAAATTACCTTCCCTTCAGGAAGACACATCTGGAAATATTCTTAAGCATAGTCTAGCAGAATGACTGAGAAAGCTGATACCAATGTTTTGTGATTTATTGCAAGAATGCAGCTCAGCCTCTAAAGGATGTTTTCTTTCACTCAGCTATTTCTGAGGAGTTGGGATGCAAGTGATAGTCAGAAACACAAATTCTCTTCACGGAAGGGCACTGGCCCCAGATAGTAACACACCGCATCAAAACGGAGTTGAAGCCAAATAGCTAGTGTGCTCTGCAGACTCCTAGAAATGCCTCCAAGCTTGGCTTTTAAAGCCAAAATCAGCTACACATTTTTTTCAAATACCCACAATAGAACCCTTATCATGTTATTCATCACAACCTCAAACAGAAGAGTTTTCTGCCATATCCTACGATCTCATGCTGTGCAGGCAGAAAATGCTACTACCACAGAACAACCCAATTTGCCTCCGAAATGAGACTAATAGCAGAACCCCAGTCTATTCTTCTCTTGAAGGCTTGTTAGAGTCTCCATGGGGAAGGAAGTTCCCCTGCTGATAGAGTTGTAGTGTATCAAAGATGGATCATGAGTACAAAGAAAGATTATTTTGTCCAATGAGACATTTCTTAGTCCTTTACTCAGGCGACAGCAGTGGCAGCTAATTACCCAATTACCACCGATATAAAGTATGTGGAGACAACCAAGGCCATGACGACGGGGATTCAAGGAGCTATCATGACTTGGTAACTATATGTCCCTATATCTGTAAGAAGTAGCGGAACACAGCAGAAAGAAAAGGCAGTAAATATTACAACATGTCTGGTTATCAATTCCAAGGTTTTGCATAGCTATTGTGAACATAAATATGGAGACTCGATGACAAAAATCAAAGCAAAACAAGGTCTTAGATGAAACTAAAGAACACAAATATATAAATAACTCCAAACAGTTGGCGGTATAATCCACTGTAATAACTAGATATATGGAGGAGTCACTCCACTGTGCTCTTTAAAATCACAATGTCTTTTCTTTCATTAACAGAATCATTTCCTACCTACACAGCACCATTACAATCCTTTTAACAAAACGCTCTAGCATTTCAAAAAAAAAAAAAACCTTATAACTTTAATCTACAATTTAAGACACTCATTCAAAGGTAACAACAAAACTAACAGCTATGCCGTGGTAAGATCCTCACAGTAAAATTTCAAGATAGGATAGGTATAGGAAAATTGAGCCGTATGTAACACTGAAGCAGGAACGGAATTATGCACTCAAGCACAAGATGAAACGAGGGAAATGCACTCGGCGCATCGCAGCTGTCTTCCATTACATATAATTACCCATGCTCAGTCTGAGCCATGGAACAAAGCTCACGAAGAACAATGGGTACTTCCTCCAACTCTTCAGTCTCTTATTTTCTAAAAAGTGGAGGTAGAATTGGAACAACCTGTGTCTGTCTTGAGAACCCCCTGATATTTTGCAAGCTTGCAAAAGTGGTGTGAAATATATTAATCAAGGATGCCTTTTTCTCTCCAGTAGCGCAGTATGAGGCCTTTCTCTCTTAAAGCAGAAGAAATAATGAAAACTCCAAAGCAGATTCCAGGGATAATCAACACCAAATACACATCGTAGTCTTGAGTTTCCTTCTAAGAAACGTTCTGAGGCAACACACGACTCAATGAAATTAAAGTTTAACTACTGATTTCACTAAGTGATAAAGCCTCCTCAACGTTACAATCTCAATATTTATAGTTAAAAATCAAATTCATCTGCTTTGCTAATTGCTCAGCCTAACCTAGTATTTAATTTAAATTGCTTGAATCTCCCTATAAACAAAAGTTTTTTTATTATAATAAAGGTCTCAAATGTTTATATTTGCATTATGGGCACAATAACAATGATTAAACAACAAAACTGTTGTTCATGTCTACTAAAGACTCAAGAGACAGTTTACCAATTAAGGGAGTACCAAGCTCAGTACCCAACACCCACATCTGAAAGCTCGCAACTGCCTTTGACTTCAGCTTCAAGCCGTTTGATCCCTGCCTGGACTTGTGGGGCCTTTGGTTTCCTGGAGTACCTATGTTCAGAAGTGCATACTCACTTAAAGACACACAGGAAATAATACACATAATTTAAATAAATAAAATTTTCTTTTAAAAAGATGTACTTCATGGGGTACAGAAGAGAATCTACTACAGTCACTTTCCTACACCAGTAGAATTTCCAGCTGTATTCTAAATACTTCTGCTGATACCCACTTCTTTCTCATGCCTCATCAAAGAAACTTTTTTTTGCAGCAGACGGATACTGTGCCAGAAAGCCACAACACGTCAAAATGCAGGGACTAATTGGCCAGAGGGGTGTCCAATCCTAACTGGTTTCTCTGCAACACTAACTCTACAGCTAAGCTTAGGAAACACCATAGAAGGGGAGCGAGGGAGAGTATAGGAGCCAGAAGACCAAGAGTTGGTTTCAAGATAGTGTCTTCTATACATGAGAGGACAGCTGCACCCAGGATTTGGTAACAGTGCGGCTGCCTAAAGAAGGCCAGCATTTGACAACACTAGCTGACATGGATGGGGAAATCTCACAAGGCCCAACCCCTAGATGAAGAGCTAGGGCAATTCATAGTTGCTGCATGTGGGCGGATCGTGGAGAGAACTAAAAGAGAGAGGCTGAGAGAAAAGAGAGGGGAGGGAGGGAGAAAGAGAAAGAGAGGGAGGAGAGATGGGGGGGGGGATAGAGAATTAATCAGTCTTGCCAGAGGTGCACACACTCTGATAGGTTATCCTATGTGGTCAGCCCAAAACACACCTGTATATGAGCATCGTGTGATTTCACTAACGTTTGATTTTTCTTTGCATTTGCAAGGTTACTTAATTTACCGTGTGTGTGTGTGTGTGTGTGTGTGTGTGTGTGTGCGTGTGTGTGAAGTGTGTGAGAGGGAGAGACTTTTTCTAACCTCAATTTCAAGAAATAAATTCCTACATTGGCACTTATCAGTGAGTTCTATATTTTCACATTGTTTTTACATGTGTAACAGAGAAAGCGAAATCTGGGGATGTACTGTTCTTTCATAGAGTTGAGTACCACGGAAGAAATTCTGTGTGTGATGACTTTCATGGCAAGGAAGAATTGACAGCCATTTTCATGTTTTCACAACTGACTACTTAAATAGCCAACTGGGATATGGGCCTTAAGAATTTCTGCATCCAGCCACCTAAAGTAAGATAAACCCATCTGCCACTGAAACATCGTGTTCCTGAAGCTCGGGTATATTAAAAATCAGAGCAAGAAAGAAAGAAAGCCATCTCCATTTGGTTTAAATTCATGACCATCAATTTTGGACAGGAGAGGTTTTCTGTGTCACTTGCTAGGCTATGGACAATAAGAGAGTCAAGGAGAGTTTACGTCTCTCTGGACCACACTTTATTGCAATCCTTTCTTTTATGCTCTGAGCCACATTCCCTACAATCTCCCTGATTTCTGAGATTTGTGATTACACGTGCCCCAGCCTGGGAAGTTTTCTGACTTTTAATACATCCACGTTTCCATGACTCCTTCTTCTGTGCACACCCTCTGCTTCTTCTCAGCCCATCCCCCACCTGACATTCTAGTAAGAAGACCCAGTCCTGGGGGAACAGAGACAACCTTCCCTGAACCAGCTGTGTGCTTAGATAAGGAAGTGATTCCCAAGGAAGTTGAGTTTGGGGACGGCATGATGTCTAATTTGACGAATCTCGTCTGGTCTTTCCAACCCGGCTCCCCTTTCAACTTCCTCTGTTGCAATCCAAGTCTATCCTGGAATCCTAGAAGGCTGCGAAGGGACAAAAGAACTATCTTTTATTATTATAAGGTTTATGACCTTCCCTCTGATGTTTGATATTTGGGAAGGTTAAGTTTCATTTTGTAACAAGGACCTGCCTTCATGACCCAGAGGTTATATTAAGAAAGCAGAATGAGGGACAAAACCTACTTGGCTTCAAATGAAGCCTTCAGGGGTGGACACGGGGGAGGACTGGCTGTTCAAACACAGGCGAGTTTCCATGTTGTAACACTGACATTATCAGTAAACTCCATGGACAAATCAAGGCATTTGTCCTTCCAAAGTCTTAATTAATTCAAAAGCTGGAGTGTAAGAGGCTCAGAAATTTCCATGACACTGGGAATTCCAAAACACTGCTTTTCACTTCCTAATCTAAAGTTGACAAATATTTAAAATCTGTGGTGAAGAAGGCTTGAAACAAACACGTCTTTGCAGGATTTACCTCTTCTAATTGAAGATTTGACTCAAAATTGTAAAATAAAAGCACTGAAATTCTGCTTCCATTTTTACGTCAGAAAATGAGTGACTGAAAATCAGGGAAAGGCCTATACCAAGCAGGTAACTGACTCTGTGATTTCCTCTGTCTTCCTTTATGAGGTAAATATTAAAAACACTAACATCCTGTTATATTTACGTGAATTCATTTCCCCTGCCCGAAATAGTCTGAAAGGAAATACTGAAAACTTATCTCGCCTCTATATATTAAACTGCTAAATTTAAGGCCCCAGATCAGTCAGTCTGTCTTGTCTTCCTCCCAGGCCCCACCCCCAACTCTCCAAGGGAACTCAGGTAGCTTTGTGAAAGAGAGGGATTTATTGTGCCACTGCACTTAGACCTCCCTCTGGAGATATCCCATTTTATCCTATCTTTTACTTCGAAAAGAAAATAGATGAGCCGGCTAAACTGCTAGATCTTACTTCTGGACTCTCCACAGATTTCAGCCCATGAACTGAAATCCTAGCTGAAACAACATCAAAGGCACGGATTCCCGTCTTCAGGCCCAGGGATGGTCTAGGAGAGTATTTTACTACTTGCGACATGCAGGGGGCCAAAGAAACCTCTTCTAACACATGAATAAATTAAAAGCTAAAAAGATATTCCTAATGCTGAAGACAGGTAATGGACATAATACGAAATTAAGAAAAAACAGTGAATTCAAAAATTTTTATTATTATGTATATTTCTGAGATTAGTCAGGTAAACATTGATAAAGGCTTTCCAGGGTTGAAAGATTAAAAAAAAAAATAATGAATGAATGCATGCCTTTTCCAGGTTATTTTGTTTTCAGTTCATTCTTCTGGGCTAATACTTGTGTTGAATGGATGTCTCTTCAGCTGTGTTACTGAGCACACGAATCAACACTGTGCCTAATGCAGGTGATTTATACTGTCTGAGATACGAGCTACTAATCAAGCCACGCTCGTCTAACTCACAACCCTTTTGCCTCAAGGTCTAAGGATCAAAATTTTACATGTACATCGCAACTGGCCCAGCAGTGATGATTTTATTTCAGTTATACAATAAAAAAATTCCTTGAAATGAAATAACTTGTCAAAAATACAAGTCTAAGGCATCAGGCCAAACTCAGTGTGTCCTTGCAAGTTATACAGAATTCACCACAAACTCCTTTGGGAATTTAGAGGAAAGACCCAGATATATGAGTGCAAATACTGATAACAGATGGGTACAGACTAGGCCTGTGGGTATGGGGAAATCTTTGAAAATCCTTAGCCACGTATTTTTGGTTTAACATGAATTCACTATATTTGAGTTTATTTTTACTTTATAATAATTATATGCCTAAATTTAAAACATTTACATAGAAAATTATGAACTAAAACATTTATAAGAAAATAAGCTAAATTAACAGAGGAATTAGTTTTATTGTTAATATCAAAGGTTACAGTTTAAAATTTTCAGTAAAATCAAACATAAAAATTAGTAGCTGTCAAATTAATTCTGTCCTGACCTAAGAGTGTTAGTTAGTGGTAAAAACTTTATTAGCATGCATGAAGATATGGGACTGATTCCCCTGACAGAAAAATTACTTTTTAATTTTTGTCATTGCTATTGAGCAATAGATTGAGGCATTTTTACTCCTACAGGTAACGTTACACTCAGCAGCCTATCCTGCTGACATTTCTGTTAGATATAATAAAATATGCAATATACAAACTCTGCCCACATCTTCTCTACCACTTTCACAATAAGCAATATAACTTATTAACAGATTAGAAATCTAGAATATTATTATGAAATAGAGATCAAAGAGTCTGGGGTGTGTGGACTAGCCCTGAAGGACTGGCTCAATGAGCGCATCAAAAGGACCATAGTCAATCACAGGGACATGGGGCAATGACTGAACTAGGAAACAAATAGGTTTTCTTTTTTAACTTTGAAAACCAAAGTAAGTAGAGTCACTAAGATACCCACAATAACCTTGGCAGCAATTTCATCATTATCTTGAAGGGAATGATTTTGAAAACACTTGGTTTCAAAAAGGGGATGGGAGAGAGAGAATCAGCATAGACTGACAGAAGATAATTCCTACCACCTTCCAGAAGCCCAGGGATTCTAGATGAGGACAATGGAGGAGGACTCAAATAACAGTTTAGAAGGTAAAATAAAGGGTAGTAAGCTTGGAAGACAAAACAAATGAAGAGATTCACAGTAAGGAAATAACGGTGAAAGTATTGAGACTGTTACCTTCAAATGATACTTGTAGGCAAGGTGAACCCAAAGAAAAACATATAGTTATTATCCCTGCTATGGGAAATAGACAAGATTGCTGGGCAAAAATTGGGATCTTGGGGGTGGGGTGGGATGGGGGGTAAGGGGAGACAGGGAGAGAAAAGTGAGAAGGGGAGGATGGGGGGAACTTGGGGAAACGGGATGATTGGGGATAAAACAAGATTGGATAGAGGAGCAGGGAATCACATAACTTAACTAAGGGAACCACCTTACGGTTGGTAAGAGACATGAACCTAGAGTGGCTTCCAGGTGCCCAGGGCAATGTCCCCAGTTAGTTCCTTGGGCAGCTGAGGATAGGGAACCTGAAATGACCCTATCCTATAGCCATACTGATGAATATCTTGCATATCACCATAGAACCTTCATCTGGTGATGGATGGAGATAAAGACAGAGACCCACACTGGAGTATTGGACTAAGCTCCCAAAGTCCCAATAAGGAGCAGAAGGAGGGAGAACATGAGCATGGAAGTCAGGACCACGAGAGGTGCACCCATCCACCGAGACAGTGGGGCTGATCTATTGGGAGCTCACCAAGGCCAGCTGGACTGTGACTGAAAAAGCATGGGATAAAACCGGACACTCTGAACATGGCGGACAATGAGGGCTGATGAGAAGCCAAGGACAATGGCATGGGGTTTTGATCCTACTTCATGTTCTGGCTTTGTGGGAGCCTAGCCAGTTTGGATGTTCACCTTCCTAGACCTGGATGGAGGGGGAGGACCCTGGACTTTCCACAGGGCAGGGAACCCTGACTGCTCTTTGGACTGGAGAGGGAGGGGGAGAGGAGTGAGGGGAGAGGGAGAGGGGCGGGAGGAGGGGGAGGGAAATGGGAGGCTGGGAGGAAGCAGGAATTTTTTTTTTCAATAAAAAAGAAGATTTTATATAAAAAAAAGTAATCGTTTAGGTTACTTGGTTTTACTGATTTGTCCTTTATGAAACTAGAATAGAGAAAGAAATCTAACTTCAGGCATTCAGAAGTGCTTATGGAAGTATTTGCAAATCAACCAGCAGTCCAAGAGAAGACTACAGAAAGGGGTATGGTACCAATTGAAAAAACATCAGAATTCTCGCCAAGGATCCTGGCAGTCTCCAGGCATCAGAGCTTTCAGACAGTTTGGTTTGGGAAAGACAAAACGTTACAGGGAGAATCAGGAAAATGCGTCCCACATGGAGATTAAAAGACGAATTAAAGTGGAAAAAGATCAAGCCCCTACCTGTCAAGTGTTAGGCACTAACAACTCAGAAGGAGAAGCAGAGCTATGGAGAAACAGGCCACATCCAATCTCTTCAGCTCCCACTTGACTCCTCACTGGTGACAAAGTTTGTTCCTCATCATCAATCTCCATTTTCCAAATGAACGATATACCAGTGTATTAAATACAAACCAGAGCACAAGCAAGACTTAGCAATGTTATATTCAGCATTGGCACACACCCAATTTATACAATAATAATGGTGAAATGACCACTGTATATTGGCCATGAAGAAAAAAAGTTACTCAAAGTGAAGTAATCAATAAATGTAATTTCAGTGAGTGAGAGATATTATATTTAAAAAGCTCAAAATTAGTTCCATATATTGAAAAAAGTCATCAAATAAACTGACAATGATATATATTTTTACTAAAAATTAGTAAATATTTTAATAATGAAAAGGTCTTGGGTGGAACGGGAGATGGCTCAGCAAGCAAAGCTACCACACCTAGCTATGAACACAGATAAGTCGCTGAAACCCACTTGGTGGAAGAAGAGAAGTGACTCCTGCAAGTTTTCCTCCACACATTCAAGCATGTGTACACACATATACATGCACACACAAGATATAAATATATGATTGTCTAGGGCTAAGGAGACGGGCCACTTAACAAATTACTTTCATGCAGCCCTCAGTTCTATTCACAACACCCACTTAAAAATCCCAGAACGGTTTTTAACCCAAACGTGACCTTGCAGTTTCTCTACAGACAGTCTAGCCAACGGGTGAATTTGGGGTTCAGTTAGCGATCCTGTTGCCCCTACACTGCTCTCCTCCAAAAGTCAACATCCTTTTGACTCCATGTGTATACCCAGAAGACAAGAACACACAGTCTCAAAGTTTCAGTTTAGTTCAAAATAATAAAGAAATATAAAATATAAAATAGAAACAAACATAGACTAGTCCACCACATCAAAGACAACTCCATTTTAGAAATTAAAGCTAACGAAACTTCATCTCCTTAGCCGTAATTACCTCTTAGTTCATGGTGATGAATTTAACTGATTACATATTAAAGAGCTTACTGTGATTAGTAGGATTATTATACTGTCTACTAACAAGCTCAGATACAAACATATTAATAGGCAAGGAAATAAAAGAATGAAAATACAGGTCACGCGATTATTGGAATAAGATACACATTGCATTCCATGTGGAAAATACTAGAAGGACATAAAAGTACATGAAAATTCACATTTCAACCAAAAAGAAATCAAGTTCCTCACTAGTACAAATGTCATAAACTTCAGTCAAGGAGACTGGGAAAGAGTGCAGAGAAAATGCTGAAGTATAAGCCCCAAGTGGAAATATTACAAAACTCTGCAGAGTTACCTGTCACACTCATTGGCTCAAGCCAAACACAGACCAGATGGCTCCATACTAGCTTTGAAATGTACTACCTTTTTCTAGTTAGCCTTTAAAGAGCTTTATTGATATGACATAAAAAAGAAATCATTGGAACCCACTTACCAAACTTATAAAGTTCATTTGATGGAACTGGTATTAGCACTAACCCCTGTACACACAATAAAACATGAACTCCATTAAGGGAATATTTTATCAGTGTGTGAGCCAAGGGTCCCCAGCAGTGTTGTGGTGGTTCGAATAGGTCCAGCCCGCATGCACTCATGTGTTTCAATACTTAGCCTATAGGAAGTGACACTATTAGAAGGTATGGCCTTGTTGGAGTAGGTGTGTCACTTTGGAGGTGGGCTTTGAGGTCTCAAATCTGCTAAAGCCATGCCAGTGTGACAGTTCACTTCCTGTTGCCTTCAGATCAAGATGCAGAACTCTCCGCTGCCTCTCCAGCACCAAGTCTATCTGTGTGCCGCATTGTGTTCTGCCATGACAATAATGGACTCAACCTCTTAACTGTAAGAGATCCACCCCAATTAAATATTTTCCTTTTTATAAGAGTTGCTATGGTAATGGTGTCTCTTCACAGCAATAGAAACTCAAACCAAGTGTCAAGCCTACAAGAGTCACTGAATGCAAAGGGCAAAAATGAATGAATCCGTAGGTGAGAATGATATATATATATAAAATCTATGATCAGACTGGCAACTTTAATGCTACCCTTCAGAACTAGGGTACACTTACACTCTTTACATTTTACATTTTAATAAATATAACCTTCAAAAAAAAGTAATTCTTGTAGAGATTTAAGACCTCCCACAACACACCTTCTGAGAACCAAAAATAGTAGCATACAGTTAAAACTTCCATGCAAAAGAAAATGTTAAAGATAATAACAGCAACAACAAAATCATTGACCACTGCTGCTCTTTAAAAGAAGAATGAAATACCAGCAGGAAGAAAACATCCCCTGACTGTATTGATACATACTTGTCTGTTTTTTTTTTTAATTTTTGTTTCATGTGCATTTGTGTTTTGCCTGCATGTATGTCTGTATGAGGGTGTGGGATCCCCTAGATCTAGGGGTACTTATAGCTCAGCAGTTAAGAGCACTGACTGCTCTTCCAGACGACCCGGGTTCCATTCCCAACATCCACATGGCAGATCACAACTGTTTGATACACAGTTGTAATTTAGTAGGAATATAGTAGGAACAGGCAGGAGGGTCACTGCTGTTTTAATGCTTTATTAATAACTTAAGAAAAATCACTCTAGCATATCATAGTAAAGCAGTTACAGGGTCAGCGAGAAGGCTCAGTGCATAAAGGCACTTGCCACCAAACCTGATAACCTATTTGATCCCTAGAACCCACGTCGTGATGGGAAAAAACAGACTCCTGCAAGTTGATCTACCTCCACAAGCTTATTATGGAATATTTGAACCTACACACAGAGAAGGATTCATTCAAAACAAACAATGAAAGGTAATAGCAAGAAAAATTATCAAACTAACTCATTAAATCTTTTAAGTAGAATATGCACCTTCACATACTTTCACCGGGACCCATAATTCCAAATGCTATCAGTCAACCCATGTCTACTCTACAAAACTGAAAACTGTCTATGAGTACGAGGTCAAAGTACTCTTTTCCCTTTTACAGTTAACTGTAAAATAGTCTTGAAAAGTGTCATTGATAAGTCTGATTCGCATGCTGCAAAATAAAGGTGGAAACCACATGTATGAAAATATAAGTACTATATTCACTTGCCTGAATAGTTCTTATTTTTCCCAATTTCATTCCATACTAAAACTATTTCAAGAGGACCTTATCTACATGAAGGCAGTGTATGTATGTCCTGGCTTCTGATTTCTGACACACTATTGAGTCAGCAAAGACAACCTTCTTATTTACACCTCCTGACTCCACCTCGCCAGGGTTCACAGACGATTGCGAACATTTCTTGCGAACATTTCTGCTGGAGAACCATTGTTGGTTCTCAGTTTTAAATGTTTTTGCTTTAAGAATGTTTTTTCTTACCAAACACCAAGGAGCAGACCATATGCTGACACTGAGTAATCCAGTTTAGTCACACTCTAAACAATTTACACCCAAACACATCTTCCAGATTAACGTCAGTCTCCGAGACCCACTGTCTACGTGACACGGACCTTGGGAAACACTCAGAAGATGAGAAAAGCATCATTTTTAAACGATTGCATAATGGGAACCTGGACTTTAATTACTTTTGAAACAACTAGTTACAACAAAATGGACCTGTTACTTCTTCAGTTTTAAAAAAAGGGGTAACAGCATCCTATTTAAGCTAAGTAGAATAATACACTTTTTAATTTTAACCTATTACCTCACCTTTTTATTTTCACACACCATAAATAATGCAAAGGAAGATTCATCATTAGGTTCACACAAAATTAAGTAGACCACAATGGATATTACCTTTCACTGTTCAACTGCTAAAAACAAAATTAAAAGAGAATATTGCAATTGCCAAATGCAAATAATTTAAAGCTTGCAATTGAGCACCATGGCAAATATTAGCATTTCAGCTTGGAGCATAGTAGGTCAGTCTATCTGTCAGAAGAACTGAGAAGCTATTCATTGTCCAGTCCCTACTTAGTTTTTTTTTTATCTCACAAAGTTGGAGATTAAGCAACATGCACTACAGATTGCTTCTTTAGACTAAATTCTACTTCATAAAAAAATGGTATAGAACCTAAATAATTTGATGTAGATATTCCAAAAATCTTATGAGGAAAATTATCACTTCCCGCTAAGACATCTTCCCAAATATAATGGCATGTGCTTGATTTATGTCGTTACAGTGAGATGGATGCAAGCTTGGATATCTGCATGTGGATGAGGGCTACAAGCAGGCTGGGCAAAACACATCATCTATTTATACTAAGTTTCAAATATCTTTCCCCACCCAGGGTTTGACCTATATTGGAGATTAGGAAAACATAAGGGAAACTCAAATAGCATTTTTTCTTATAAAAATTCATGAACATCATTACCACATATTTTCATTCACTTAAAAAAAAGATGATCTAAATACCATCTGTGCATAACAGTCTAATTAGAGGATTAGAACCACAGATGCTGTGTTTGCTCACATGTTTGAGCACATGCCCCTTTGACCACTCCATTAAAAATTAATTAATAAATAAAACAAAAATGTACAATGTATAGGTAGTCCAAAACAGCTCTCTCTACTCAGCACTGACAGCTACAGAGAACCACCCCCACAGGCCTGAGCTGTCTGCAAGCTTGTTGGAAAATGGTATGTACTCCTTGCCTTGTGTGTCTGCCCTAGCACAAGCCTCGGGGACAGTCCTGGCATTTCATGAATCAGATGTTAATAAGTTTAAACAGCAGTTTACAGAACACTGTCACTTACAGCCTGTGCCATGCTAGAGGGAATAATTTTTTCTTTAATTTGGACTTGGTATCCAGAACATAAAGAGCCAATGAGAAAACAAGAAAATTCGGAAAGCACAGAAGGGAGTTGTGGCCATTCCACCAGAGTGACAGAAAAGTCCCACAACACCTGGTATGACATATAAAATAGAACCTTTGATATCTTCTCATTAGATACATTCAGTTACAGAAGTTCTACTGAACTATGGAAGTTCAACTGATAACTGAGTCAATATAGAAGTCAAAACAGAGCACAGGACTGGCTGCTTTTGTTGTCTGGTAAACTTTTCACACTAAAATAGCTTTAAGCTCTAAACATTTTGTACATTCTAAGAATATCAGTTCATCCAGCCATACAAATGAGATCAGGAGGTTCATACCTCATAGCTTCTTAAAGTATCATCAATTAAATTCACCTAGAAAATAAATATAGTCCTACTCTGCTGTATTTCATGACTAGAAAGGAGTATCCTTAAAATACTTTTACTCCTGGAAAGCCAAGTGAGGTGTACACAAACACGCATGCACACAAGCACACACACACACACACACACACACACACACACTTCCTGGGAAAAAAGGCATTTTGCTGCCCTCCATATGAGCCAAGATAAAAATCTATGTAAAATAAAAGATCTCAGGGGGCTGGAGGTGTAGCTCAATCAGTAGTGTTGTTCCTTAGCATGTATAAATTTCTAGATCAAATTTTTGTTGTGTGAGGGGGCTGCTCATTGGCTCCAAGCCTCCCAGCTAGCTTAGACCCGAAATAATCACACAGAAACTGTATTATTTAAATCACTGATTGGCCCATTCGCTCTAGCTTTTTATTGGCTAACTCATACATATTAAACTAACCCATCTCTATTAATCTGTGTATCGCCATGTGGCAGTGGCTTACTGGGTAAAGTTCCTAGCATCTGTCTCAGTCAGAGGATCCATGGCTTCTCCATGAATCTGCCCTTCTTTCTTCCAGCATTCAGTTTAGTTTTTCCCCACCTACTTAAGTTCTGCCCTGCTATAGGTCCAAAGCAGTTTCTTTATTCATTAACCAATAAAAGCAACACATAGACAGAAGGACCTCCTACATCAAATCTTCAGCACTGAAAAAGCTGAGTACAATAACCATACCTTTAATCTCACCACTCAGGAGGTTGGAAGCATGAGGATCAGTAGTTCGAGCCAGACTGGGCTATGGAGAGTGGATGGAATCCTGAGTGAATGTGTATTGTAGTCATGAGCCAGACCATGTCAAGGACCCAATGCCTAAGACCCATGGAAATGGCAAAGCTTCCCCCAGTTGGCATTTCCAAAGAAATGTCAAAGCCTTCTTGATACAAGCATGAGTGCGGAGGAACAACTGACCTGTAGCTATGACCAATGGAATGCCAGTGTCAACCAGAGCTTCCTTCTCATGGATGTTCACAGCCTGAACTTCTCCCATACAGAGACCTCCTATGGAGTCTCCCTATACCCCCATTCTTGTGTTGTACGCAGTAAGACCCCAGTGTTTCTGGGTTGCATAGTAGGTGCCCTCCATCAGAGTCAGCACACCACACCTACTCCCAGCTTTTCTGTAGGTGTGTCTGCCTTTCTTTGCCCTAGTGTTGGCTCAGTTGGGTTTCCAGAAATAAGCCATGGAGAACTTGACAATGGGCTACATAGACCATGACTCTAAAGAAATCATACAAGTCATCCCATCCCCACAGATCTGCTAAAGAAGGAAAGGTCAATCAGTTAAACTTCCTAAAGTGTTGCCAACATCCAAGAAGAAGGATGCTTTACATCGAAAGCAAATGCTGGAAGGAAGACAGTCCGTTAATTAGCACCACTGCTCCCGCTGAGCTCACATGCCATGACACCTGGCTCTCTCCCTGCTTTGTTGCTCTTGTCCCGACCATGGCACTCCATACCAAGAGGAACTGGCCTGCTGATGAGTAGCTATTTATGTCACAGTTTCATAAGACAAAACCATGTCCAGCTGGAAATAACTTCAGGCATGTTCGGCCCAAACCAGCAATATAACTAGGTCTCTTCAAGTCAAATTAGGTCTATGCAGAGTCTCCACATTCTGGTCCAAGGAGCAAAAAAAGCCTTTATTTAAATACAGCTTAGAAACTGTGGAATTATATGCTCTTCTTCCAATGGTCAGGCTCTGCTGGCTATTGACTGCTGCACTCCCCCCACCCCTGGATGGTGGGGCCATTCCTTATGAATATTGGCGGCTGCAACAATTTCATATTGTCAACAGATGCGGAAAGGCTGCTTATTCAGCTCAGCAGTGGCTGCCAGTGGAGGCTCATTGCTTCAGGCTGTGGCAAATTAATCCCAGAAGAGATGAGTTTTATTTGTTTCTCTAATAGTGGAAAAAGTATTGATGAGAGGATTCTGAGTGATGGATGAAGGACAAAAGATGGCTGGAACATTTGCTGGCTCCGTTGCTCATCCTCAGGTGGGTGGGAGAGGATGCATGGAGCATCCCTCTCAGTGCGTTCAGCTCATAGACCCGTTTTTCTCCATGCAGAGCTCTCTCTTCATTTCCTTGGTAAGGTCTAGCTTCGTAGACAGACAGAAGTACTTACATCTAGCACTAAAGCATTTGAAGGAAACAATAAAAAGGCCACTAAAGTGACAAAGGAAAACAAGGAAAAGCATTTTTCTTTTATTGACTAATTCAGAGGTTCAGCATCCTATAGGAGTAAGTCATTTGGTTCACTGCATTTTACCATAATGAGCTAATTTCCTAACTGGAGTCACTATTTTCTACACTCTCCCTTGATAGGCTACTGAAAAGGCATCCTCATCAAGAACAAAACCTGGCAGGTTTTTATGTATGATCATGCAAGGCCCATGGCCCAAAACAGCAAGAGCACAGTAAAATGAGGCAGGGATGGAAAGAAAAATGTTTTCCAGTTGTTTAAGTAGAAATTCCATTTAAATTGTTTTATGGTCATCCAATAAGAGAAGTTACTCAACATTTTAATAAGAGTTACCAATGTAATATTATACTTTTAATGGGTACTGAACAAATGGAAATAAAATAAACACACAAATAGCGGCCATGAATTTTAACCCTTCTACTGTTCTTACATGAATACGGGACATGTGGATTCCAGGGAAAATTCAAATTGATGTTTATGTGCATTTGAACCTGATTTGCTCATCTCTTTAAAAATAATACAAGGTGAAAGAGGGGATTTTTAAAAGCCATTCATTGTGGCTTTTGCATGTAATCACATCCTGAGAGTAAAGCAAGAATACCACGACAAGTTGAGACCACCCCCAGGTACCGAGTGAGCTACAGTCCAGCCTGAGCTATGGAATCAGATACTGTCTCAAACCAAAAGAGTGGATATTAGATAGCTTTTCCGATCTTTGATTTTAGGGTTCTATACTCTTGATGACAATTCCAAAGAACCTTGTTACTTTTTAAAATATCAATGCAAGGCAACTTTCGGAGATGCTCGTGCAACAAAGACAAACCACCTGAGACCAGGTAGGAAATTAATTAGTATGTGGTTTCTTGATTGAAAAGGTGAAAAGAGGGAAGAAAAAAGCAACGCAAAATACGGTCCCTGATAAACTAGACGGTAGTGAAGGCTGACCAGAATCATAGACGTTTAACCAGGATCATCTTTTTTTCAGAGGCCACATGACCACCCAGCAACTGCAAAGCCCATTGTGTACTGTCTTGCCTTCTGTTTCGCTCTCTTCTTCCAGCTCAGCACCCCCTCCCCCCTTACTTCAAAACACAACAAGCTGTTTTGCGCTGACATTTCGAGCATACGGCCATCCCGACGAATGTTCTGCCAAATGCCTCTTCTCGGTGGAGGCTTTCTGTCACCTCACAGGGAATGTACATATTCTCTTTCCACATTTCCCTGTCCCCACCACCCAACAGCTCCTCATTTTCCATCTTTCTTCTCCCGCTCTCCTTTAAGTATTCCTATTCTACTCATGCATTCGATTCTTGTGTGTTTTCAGCAGACACTTTATTTTTTTAAAAAAGAAAATCCTTGTTCTCTTTATCCTATAGAATGTCACTTCCATTGTTCCGACGTCTTCTCTCACCTGTTCCTCTCCATGGTTGACCACTAAAACGAAACACGTGCTAAACTACAACAGACTTTCTTCCAGACAATGGGGCTCAAGGTTTTGATTTTTTACTTTCTGTTAGTTAAAGCAAGAAAATCACGTAGGTGGTCCAATGGAATTTAGATATCCATAAAATGTACTGATATTTCTGCATGCCTTCTAGGTGCCCATTACAGCAAAAATCCCTCTGCTGACTACACCTGCTTGTCCTCAGGCAGGGGATATTAAAATGACTACAATTCTATACTGGTCTAATGTGTTAATAACTGAGCATAGAGTTCCTTTTAAGTATATTTTAGTTTACTTGAGACACACCACCACATAAACATTTTTTCCTATCTGCTTTATTTTTTAGATTTATTCAATACCTGATTTATATATGTATATGTACATATATATTTTAATTTAATTAGGGAAAGATTTCAAAATACAAATAAAAACATTTGTTTTTGAATGAAAAGTCTGAAACCCAGAGAATGAAATAATTGGTTCAGAGTTTCATCCATATTTCTGCATCTGAAAAAAGATCATGTAGACTATGAGAAAACATGAACAAAATAACACATGATACGATCATATTTCTATAGAGGCAAAAAAGTCATGAAAACTCATGTTATTAATATACAGAGTAAGACAACAAAATTGGAAGAGTTAAAAGGCAGACTCTAGTGATGGAGAGTTCCTACCCTATTCATTGCTTTACACAGTGGGTTCATGAAATGATTAACTTCATCTAGCTACACTCCTTTAACTTGGACAATTTTGAGCAAGCACATTCTAAAGTAGAAGACAGAAGAATAGAACAACAAAGAGATTCTACATATATATGCTAGAGTCAGACTGTGAATTTATCATAGACTAACACAAGACACCTTTGCTGGGTCTCCTTCCATCCTTTAATAGTGTAGAGTAAGCACGAAGGGGGTATGTGCGACTCACCTGGGTGCATATAAGCTGGATAAAATTGGCTCAAACCTCTTTCTAATTCCAAGAATGCTCAAACCACTTCTGTTTTGCTGCTTGATGTGTTATTTCTGTTGTTGTTGTTGTTGTTGTTGTTGAAACTGGGTTTCTACGTAGCACATATGGCTTGGAATTTGCTTATTTTCCAACTTCAGTATCCCAGCTGTTGAGATTACAGCCTTCAACCACCACTCCCAGCTCTCTTGATATTTTAAGCCAAATCGTGGAATGCTGGTTCTGCAGTAGTGGCTACCGATTTGAATTGCAGCATCAAACCAAAACCTCAGCTCATTCCAAACTTTTGTAAAAGCTGTGGTTTCAGTGTTCTTATCTCTTATTTCAGTACTCTTCCTTCCTATCTCTCTAGTGGGAGTGATTAGGAAGAGATTATGTTGCACAAATGCATTTCAGTTCTTAGTAAGGGTCACACATTACATGTCTCAAAAACTTTGCCTCTAACTCAAAGAAACCTGAGACCTCAAGAATTTTTCCTGATACCAATTGGACCTTTTTTAAAAAAAAAAAATTTATTTATTTATTTATTTATTTATTTATTTATTTATTATGTATACAATATTCTGTTTGTGTGCATGCCTGCAGGCCAGAAGAGGGCACCAGACCCCATTACAGATGGCTGTGAGCCACCATGTGGTTTCTGGGAATTGAACTCAGGACCTTTGGAAGAGCAGGCAATGCTCTTAACCGCTGAGCCATCTCTCCAGCCCCAATAGGACCTTTTAAGAATGTAGTTTTGACCAATTAAGCACATTTGTTGTTATTGTTGTTACAAATTCAGAATAACTTTAAATGTTTTAGTTTATGATACCTTTCTCATAATGAAAACAGTTTTCAACAAATTCAGTAATTGAAAACAAAGATCCCCAGAAAAAAAATCTCGATTTGACTAAATATCATATCACTTTCCTGGATATTGAGATGTGAAGAATGTACTCCTATTTAGCCAGTACTCAGGAAATTTGAATGTATAGTTATGCAGGTTTTCAGGATCTACTTGGTCAGCGTGGAATCAGATTTCAGCTTTGGTGGAAGCCATGACAGAGCTACAGATGTTGCCGTTTGTGGGAACACATCAAACAGCTAATGATAATACCCCAAACAAGTCTAACTTCAAATACACCTTTATGTCACTCAGGACACACAAATACATCATTTTTTTTTACATTTCATCTGACTTAAATGCAATGAACCATTTCAACCTTAAATATGAACATAGTCAGCAAACAAACACACTACAGAAGCCCTTTCTCTGCCTTGAAACAGTAGTTCTTTACATTTCATAAAGCCCCCTGGCTTCCTTTCTTGTCCTAACTTCAAAGACGTGAAGAAGCTTAGATCAATTTTGCAGGGGTGTGCTACATGATGAGAAACAAGCCCCAGCTCTGTCTATGGTCTTGGTGAACCCAGCATACCCCAAACACTAGAAACTGTACAATTTTTAGAAAAATTCCCATGTAATAGCTAGCTATTACATTAAGAGTGATTAAAAACCCATGAGCCATCTGAAGGAACGGCAGCCCAACCTGTATACCTCGTGTGTCATACTAGATGTAAGGTGGATGAAAACAAAGGGTGCTCTAAAGGGAACACTGCTCTCTAGTCTCCTATAGACAAGATGATGCCTTCCATACACACACAGACTCACTGTCTCAAAGGCAAAACTGGAGCCCTTGCATACAGTTAACAGAGAATGGGTTTGTAAAAGAGATTCTCACCTTGGTGGATGCTGCAGCTTCAAGGTGAAGCTATTCCAAAGCACAGCAATGAAGCCAATTGAAAGATAGACTCTCTAGACACATTTGCTAAGACAGTCATTTACTTCCTTCCTGTCACAGTTAATTTACATGAAGAACTGTGTTTTTTTTTCAAAATGTGCCTGCTTGATTAAATTTTGTAAGTTTCCAAAAGAATAAAGGATGAGCCAAGATGGCACATTTTTTTTCACATATGCCAGAGAACCCTATTAGAGGAATGCTTGGGGCTACAGGCAGCCCTTCTTTCCAAATTCAATTACATCCCCAAGTTCACTGTATACAGATTTCTAAAATTAAAGTAAACACACCAACTTGAGTGTCTCAAGAGAGCCATGACCAGAAGGAAACACACAAACGCATGAAGGCACATGTACACAAAGCGCTTTTCCTTTAAGGCAAACATAGTCTTGCCGAGAGTGATGCATACAGGATGTTTCTTCCTATCTGGGCAGAAATGTTAGAAGTCAGCAATTTGGCGGGAGCGGAGACTGGCATGTTGCGTGCCAGTTGGGCAGCCTGACAATATGGGGTTTTGATTCCTGCCTGGGAACTGTGTGTTCATAACAGCATGTGCCTCGTTTGGATAGAAGGAACGCAGAAAATAACTCCAAGGGGAAAGCAGAAGAAAGGCAGCCAGTTAAAAAGGAAAAAAAAGGATAAAAGAAGAAATACACAGAGCTAAAAAAATTGACAGTATACTATAGAATCGGAAAGAAAACAGATTGGAAGGATAAGAGTAACAAAAGCCAAGCTGTTGGAGAGATGACAATCTTCTTCCTCCTCTTCCTTCTGTCTCCCCATCCTTCACTGCTCTAAATGTGTATGAAATGTCACACAGGGAGGCCCTAAGGAATTGGCCTAAAGGGAACCCTAAAGCCATTGCAACCTTCCAGCCCTTTAGCTCCACGTTCCCTCCAAGCACTCCTCACCGCCAAGGACACCATCTATTTGCCTTATTTATGGAATAGGTATCTTCTCCCATGGGTATACTAGATACACATGAACATGAATGTTCTTTGCTTTGTTCACTAAGCTGTATATCCAGGGCTGAGAATGTTTTTGGCTAAGCTAAGTGTTTGATAACTATTTAGAAAATAAGGAATTCTGCTATGTACTGAAAATCTATGTGCCTCCAAAACTTATAGGCCAACACGCTAACACTAAAGGTGATGCTATTTGGAAAAAGTAGCCTTGGGGAGGGAAGTAGTATTACATTAGGCTATGAGGATGGAATTGACACTTTTGTAAGAAAGGAAGATCTGCTGTGTCTCCATCCTCTGTCTGTCTGTCTGTCTGTCTCTCTCTCTCTCTCTCTCTCTCTCTCTCTCTCTTTCTCTTTTTCTCTATCTCTCCTCCCTATTTACCACCTTTTCTCCCTCTTTTCTCTCGCTCCCTCCCCTCCCACTCTGCACTTCCTTCCACGTGATTCAAAAGGGAGATATTAAGACTTAACCAACTCTCTGACCTTGAACTCCTATCAGAACAACACAGTGTTCAAGTCCCCCAGTCAATAGCAATCCAAACTAGAGAAGGGAAATTCCCATGGTAAAAGCAAACATAGAAGCTGGAGACTTTGTTTTCTAGTGGGACATACTGTGAATTTCTTTCTTTCTTTCTTTGTTTTTTTTTTCTTTTTTTTTTTTTTGAGTTGATCTTATCAGAATGATTTCTTATAATTTTAACATATTTTATGTGTTTTTATATATAATTTTAGCAGTGAAGTTGTTTTTATGCAGCCTAAGCAAGCAGCTTAATTTCTCTCTTTTTCTTTTCTTTTTATATGGAGTAACATTTTTAACCTGAGAAACGAAACCTCCAGAGATAAGCTAAAAGGAGGGAGCAAGGCAGCATCAGGTTTAGAAAGTAACAAAGAACAACATGAGACATGTGGTTTCATTTCGAGTTTCAGTAATAGCCAAGTAGGTCAGCTGCAGATAAGTTATCCACACATGACTGATATATTCTGAGTAAAATCTAAACTCCACTCTTTGACATTGTTGGGAGAAGATGAACTGGGAGAGAGACGATGAGGCTGCAAACTCAAGTGAATGGCCCTGTACTGGAGTGACGTGCAGTATTTCATCTTTGTACCGTTGTTACCTGCACGACATGGAGAGAAGGTGAGCAAGAGCTTCATCAAGAACTCTGGATAGTGTTCCTAGTGAAATACATAAAAACTATAAAGTGACATTTCCATAATTGCTACAAAGGAGGAAAATACACCAAATGTGTCACATTGGAGGTGCTCAAAATCTCCCAACACTGATCTTCTAGATGGGGTTGCATAGTGGTAGTATACCCATGGGAGGTAGAGGAAGGTGGATCGCTGAGTTCAAAGCCCATCTGATCTAAAGAGTGAGTTCCAGGACAGCTAGAGCTACACAGAAAAACCCTGTCTCAAAAAACTAACCAACCAACCAACTAAACAAACAAACAAACAAAAACCTGATTAGATAGGAATATTATAAAGAAGTCTATTAATATGTCCCAGTATACCTATGGTTTTGAAATTAGCACACCATGATTGAAACAGTGGATGAAAATAAAATGACTTAAAAGTGGACGAAACTGAACTGACCTCTAGAAATTATATAAACTGAAGAAGAGAGAAAAACAATGAAGTAAAATGAGTAGACTTTCATGAATATTACAATTCATGAATATGAGACAATAATGAAGAACCTAAATGTGTGTGCAAACAGAATGTCAAAAGATATGGATGAAAATTAACAAAACTCTATGACATAATGTCAACTTTTTTCCCAAAAATAGAAAAAGACTTTTAGCCCCAAGAAATGTAATGAACAATAATATGATAAACAGAAAACTAAATCTAAGCTTGTGAACCAAAGAGCTAAAAATCAAAATTAGAGAGACGCCTGGCATAAAGCCAGAGTAAACGGAATGTATAACTTTACCTAAGTATGTTTGAAAATTTACAAATTTATATATTTATAGTATCAAAACACACAAACAAAAACAAACAAGCAAAAAAAAAAAAGAAAAGTGCAAACTTCCCATGGAACTCTATACCCAGCAAATGAATGCATACTTTAAAGACTGTAGATAAACAAAAGCTGACCTGATTGCCAAGCACCGCACTAAATTCTGAAGAGCCTCTTTAAGCTGAAGAAAAATAACACCAAATAGAAACCACACAATACACATAAGAAGAATGAGAACCATTTCAATTTTAAAGCCATAAATATACTGCATGGTATTTTGATCTCATATCTTTTTAAAAACTATTTTAAGAAAGAAAAATATAACATTATAGCATGGAGGTTATCATTTATGTCATTATAAATTACGAAGCACAATCATCTAAAGGCTGATGTCCCTGTAATCCATCAGAACAGACATGTCACAGAAGAAATACGAATGACCAATAGCCAAGTGTAATTTTCAGGTTCAACATGAAGAGACAGCAGAACAACAGAAACTCAGTCTTTTCGAGAATGACCCTGTGTTGGCTGGGATGCAAGCGGGCTTTGTGCTGCTAGATCAGAACCTTACAGACTGGGCGATTCCTAATGAACAGAGATGTATTGGTTTGGGTTCTGGAGGGTAAGAAGTCTAGGTCAAGGGCCTTCTCGCTGCATCGACCTGTGACAGAGGTGGAAGGGCAAGAGCGGATGGAGAAGGGAGTAAAAGAGACAGAGGAGAAAGGAGGGAGGCCGCAGGAGAGGGGAGAGAGATTTGATGAGCTCTCTCCAAAAGCTTCCTATGAAGGCAACCAGCTCCAGGATGAAAGGGAAGCCCTTCCCGCATAAACACCGCACAAAGGTCTTCAGTTGGGACTATCAGAATTAATAGAGAGTAAATTTCTCCATGAGTTTTAGAGGGGACAAAGATTCAAATTCTAAATAACACGAACACCACAGACGGGCATGCGACGGCACTCTTATGCCACCAGTAGAAGTATAAAACTGCAATTACTTTGGGGAATTATTTGGCCAAAATGTATAAAGTTAAACATACATTTAAAATACAATCCACCCATTCTACTCCAAACTGTTTATTTGAAAAAATGAAAACATATGTCTATAAAAATACTTGTAAAATGTTTCTAGCAGCATATTCATAATAGAGCCACCTGGAAAGAAGCCAAGAATCCATTAATAGAAGAATGGATAAACCAAGTCTGATACATGCATACAAGGGAATTCCACTTGGCAGAGAAAAAGACTGAACTGCTGATGGGCAGGCACATGGAGGAACTCCACAAGTGTGTTTAGTGATGGAGGCCACACTAAAACTATACACTGAATAACTCTATTCATATGGGGCAAAGGAACAGAAAACACTAATTTATTATGGTTCAGGCACGTGTGTGTGTGTGTGTGTGTGTGTGTGTGTGTGTGTATACAATGGATTTCTGGTATTAGGGATGGATTTGGAAGATCAGTTTATACAGATTCCATATCTTGATGGAATTACAGTTCTACAGGGGCGCATATTTCATTGATTGGATAAAAGTTCAAACATACACATTCCCTTGTCTATATACTTTAATCTCAACAAAAATAGTTATCCAACAGTTTGATATTCATTGCAAAATTAACTTTCAAAACATGAAACTCCTCAAACCCTAATTAGTGTGAACTATCAACTACTTGGAAATACCAAATTAATTACAATAAATTTGGTATCCCAAATTAAACATGCATAACAATCAACACCAAAGCAATTAAATTATTTCTTCATAGTTAGCTTTTATGTTCCCAAAAGTCACATTAGAAAAATTCATCTCTGATCATAAAGTCTGTATTTATAAATCAAGGAGGACAACACAACTATTCAGCAGTTTTCTGTAATTTAAAAGAATTCTTTTTCATTATTGTAAAAAGTATTATATAAAATATATAATAGACTATATTGGGAAATTGATTCATGACAAAGCAATTCTCATTACTTTTGAAAGTACACAACTTTGTTCAACTGTCAGTGTGTTTGTTTTTCATTCTCACTAAATATTTACAGAAGTTACTATAAGGAATGTTTGTAGGTAGTTTTTATAATTTGTGCTGGAGTAGTCAGTTCTTTTTGCTTTTATTTTTGCTTTGCTTTACGTTTCAAGACAGGGATTCTCTGAGTGGCATTGGCTATCCTGGAACTCACTCTGCAGCTCCTTAGAACTGACTCCAGCATGCTGGGCAGTGGGTGACACACTCCTTTAATCCCAGGACTCAGGAGGCAGGGGCAAGTGGACCTCTGTGAGTTTGAGGCCTGCTTGCTTTACAGATGAAGGGAATGGGGGAGGCATAAAATTTACACTTACGTGACAAAATAAAAAGAGCATTAACTAACACGAATCATTCGTGTTAGGATACGATGGAGATAATGATCTTAAGTCTGAACTTAAATGAAATAATAAGTCTCTAGTCTTTCCAATATTTGAAAATAATAGAAATGTTGAATTGTTCAGAGACTGTTCAGGATCGATACATACTGCATTTTGTACTAGGAATTATACTATGATAACAGAGTTGAATTATATTTAGATTCCTGAATCATATACAATAAACCTTAAATTATCTCTGAGCCACAAAGCTGATAAATGTACATAAAGAAACAACTTTGTTTTTCTTTAAAACATATGAATAAAGGACTTCCACCAGTAAGGTGGATACTAGAAATCTGTACGAGGAAGTTGATTATTAGAATCATGGTAACTTCAGCAAATATTTGATGTAAGACATAAATGCAACACCAAGTTACATTTAACATCTAAAGTAAGTTTATTCTGCTTTTTTTCATTCCATGGAGTACAGATACTCCAACTAAAGTCTTGTGAAGCAGAAATGTCAAAGCGTAAACCATTAAAACAACAGACAGATCTATAATATCAAATAAATAAAAAGTACCATGCCTGGCTAAAACGCCTTACGATATGGCACTCACAAAAAATTCAAGAACATACAACATCTCAGGAAAACTTACCAGGAGAAAATGGCTGGGTCCTTGATTAGATATATTTGGATTTTCCTAACAACTTTAAGCACATAGTGTGCTATGTGGGCATTATGGTTTACTTGACCCACAGCCAGGCACAGAGCACCAAGAAAGGGAGCAGTAATCAATAAAGCCCACTGACAAGATGAAAAGAAAAGAATGAAAGATATTAAAAAAATCATCTGAAAAGGTTTAAAAAAAATCCTAAATGATTCCTTTACAGAATAACAGCCCTAACCAAATGTGATACAAACTAGAGCTGGGTTACTCAGTGGCTTGGCTATGTAGATGTGTTAAGGTGTGGCTGACATAGAATAATGATTAGAGAACAAATTCTGAAAGAATGATTCGTCTACTCTACAAAGACTGGACCTCACATTAACCGTAAGGCTAACTTGGGTAAGGAATACAATCTTGTTAGCCTAAGAGAAAGTGGAGACTACATGCTGCACCAGGATGTGTGGTCTAACAGCGGGAATCCATGAAAATCCACACAAAGTTTCCAAAGAAGTGAGTAGACACAGTAAACACTCAAAACATTGACCATCGCCATTGTCATCATTCAGAGTCAGAATGCAAGACAAAAGGGTTTCATTAACTCAGCTGAGTTGAAGAGACAAAAGACTTGGTGAATACATGAGTAATGCATGTGTTCTTCTCGTGGTTTTAAAAAAACTCAATTCTCTTAATTTTCATATTGTAATAAATTATCTCGATCTGTCAAGACATTCCTAGCCCTTCATCTTTCATTTCCCTCTTTTTCATTTACTTGAAATCAAGTACCAAGTTATAGGGTTTCCACAGCACACCATCCCTTGCCTACCTACTCTTCATTGTCACCAAGTAAGCACACTGTCTCTTCTTTACCCTCTCCTCTGTCTCAGGAGCTCATGAAAAGGAAAGTGCACTCAGGTAGCAGGTTTGTCAAACAATACAAAGAAGGTTCCCTCCACCCACTCCATCCCTGCAATGTCTTCTCACTCAGGTAAGCAAAGTTTCTTAAGACATGTGTTCTTGACATCTTATGCTAATATCCTGAATAAATTTGTCACAGAACCGCTGCTAGGTATCACATACAAAGTGTTTATGAATATTAACCCCTTGCCTTGAGCATTAACACTAACCAAGTTATTCCTTGGATAAAAGAACTAACTCACTGATCTCAACGAGTTAATATTTTTAATTTTAAAACAATGATTCTGTTTTATACTTTGGGAATGAATCTTTCACTTATAAAGAAAAAAAATCTCACTTTCCTTAATGAATAGAAGCAACCTCTTCTCTTCAGTGCAAAACCAAAATTGACTTCTCGAAAGGCATTATGAATGGTAGATTTTCCCCTGGGATCTGAACAGAAAGGACATTTTGAATGCAGAGAAGCAGAGGAGTGAATTAGTATACAAAAGAGCACAGGAGGCTCCCATTCCTTTCTTTAGAATCTGCCAGTGCTGACCTTTGATGCCTTTGCTTTCCTTCACCTTCCTATTCATAAAATGGGAATAAAGCATTGTAAAACTTCTGGTAGGATATAGGAAGAAAAAGAGGTAAAATTTTGACCAAAAAAAAAGTCTCTTTTCAACACATAATTGAATCTCAGTTTCTTCGCTATAAAATTAGGAGTTTCTTTTATTGTAAACTATAATAATCAATTTAAAATAAAATTGGTTCTACATTTGGAGAGGAAAAATATTAAATGAGAACTTACATTAATACTTCCTCCAGCCAACACACCCTTCAGCTAGATAGCACAGTGACTATAGAGCTAAAAGATTTTTTAAATTATTGAAATTTTCTAGAAAAATTATGAATATTCAACCTAATCAAAATATTATATAACATTCCCATACGCATATAAGATGTCATTAATCTATCATGCGTACAATTTATATTTTTATGTAACAATTACAAATCAACATAACTTAAAAGATGTGGTAAATGCAAAATGTCAAAGTTACATAAAATAAATAAAAGTAGCTGTTATCCTTCATTTTATCATCATTTATCAACTACTAAATTTTTCAACCCCAAGAAGTGATTTACACTTTTAAGTAAAGATGTGATTTATATTATACAATTCAATAATACTGAATACCCTGACCTTCATTACATAATAATATGTGAAAATGTACTTTTCATTTCTCTTTATATTTTAGTTTTTATAAATAGTGTGAAAGAAGAAGTGCTACCAAAGGGAGTAGACTTCCAAAAAAAAAAACTCTACAAAAAAAAATGGTAACATCTAAGGGGAAAAAAAGAGGTGCCTCCATGTAACTTTCTTATTACAAATACCTGTCAAATGCAAAACTACCACCAACTGGACTAAAAAAAGAGGGATATAATACAGCAGAAACACTTATACACTGAAGTCCACCAAATCCTCCCCAAATAAGAAGCCTTGCTGTGTTGCCTATTGTCGCTGCCATATGGGCCTGCAGGACTCCCCAAAGACAAGAATGGAGTCTTTCAAAAGCACTGATTACATCCCTGTTTTAGGCCTACCTCAGACAGACCAAGGATTCGCTTAATCAATTAGCCGAGGTTCCTGCTCACCCAAGAAAGAGAGCATTCTACCCAGAGAGGCTGGGGGCATGGACAAAGCTATCTATTGCAGTGGAGGGGCCTCCCTTGTGCACTGCACACTGGCCATTGTTCTATTCTGGAAGAGTCACATTCATCACTGTTGAGAGCCTGCATGTCTGTAATACATTGTTGGCTGTTCATCGGTGATTTATTACAGAGCACAACACAGATTTGACATGAAACAAGTTGCTAGTTTGGAAGCTGCTGATGAAGGCGGAAAGGGAAGCACGGTTGGGAGCTCTGAAGGGCGCTAGTGCAGAATCAGTTCAGCAACTTTCATCATTGCTTACATTGGTGCTCGCGGTTAAGCCACAGACATCCGTGCTGCCCTGGAAGACCAACTGCACTGCTATTAGCAGGGAAATTAGAAAGCAAATGATGAGGATCAATAATTCTCTCAAAAGAAAGGGAAAGGAAGATGGCAGGGTTATAATCAATTTTAAGTCTTCATTGTTTTTCAAAACACTTTAAGGTTCTTGCTTACAGGATCTATTTTAAAATTTCTTACTTGGGAGAAAATCGTTTCATCCAATGAATTACTAGGTGACATTATTATAAATTTGCCTATAAAATGAAAAATAAATGTATTGTTGTTATATTATTTGAATATCCACTGTGTAACAGATACCCAGAGACATCAGTGCATGGGTTTAAAGTAAACATTTATCTCACGAAAATACTTAGTCACTGCCATGAGACATTTGATCAAGAAAGCTTCGGTTGGACAGAACATAGGTGTTGTGTTGCGGTAGCTGTTATAATTCTGAACGTGATTTCTTTGAAGCAAACGTCATTTATAGAAAAATTAACTGCATCTGGATACAACAATTGATGTGACCCATTGGGCAACCAGAGTGAGTTCTACAGGAACTGGGATGTCATTTTTTAGTCACACTTTTAGAAGCAGTAGTCAAAATCTCAGCGATGGGAGAGTGGGCATTTACTTAATCTGGTTAAATAAAAACAATTATCCATCACCAGTCTTGTATCTTCAACCATTGAAGACGTCAAACCTTCAGAGATCCAGGACTATGAGAAACAGCTGCTTTTGGCCAGTTATGTCCCGAGCTGTCAAGACTCGTAATACTCAAGCAGTCCCTTCTCCCATTATAAAATCAAAAATGGTTCAAAAAGGTATGCTGTTCATGTCATGATTTTAAGATGATATTTAAAACAAGAATATGCCCAAGAAGGATCATATTCTTCATCTTAGTTTCCATAACTGTAAAGCATTTTTTGGATTAATTTATCATGTATACAGATTCTATAAGCATGTATGCTTGAAAACAGCACTAGATTTTAATATAGACGGTTGTGAGGCACCACGTGGTTGCTGAGAATTGAACTCAGGACCTCTGGAAGAGCAGGCAGCTCTCTTAACCCTTGAGCCATCGCTCCAGCTGGACAAGACAGGTGTTAGAAGTGCCTAATCAACATTACCCTCTGTTAGAAATATAAATTCTAGAGAATAAGGTGTTGGGGCTGTTAAAGATGCCTTCTTGGTTAATTTGTTACATGTTCTTCCCCTTGTTGAACAAAAGAAAACTGTTGGGACGAGGGCACGAGCGAGAAGAAACAGGAAGGGCATTAAGGTACAGGTAAGATGTTATCTTTAGTGCTGACGGCGAAGATGACGGCACACAGAAACACAGAAAAGCACCTTTAGTTTAGCATCCCAGGTAAGTAGAGCACTAAGGGTTGGAAGTGGCAACACAGCTTGTCATTAGCTCCTACCCACAAGGTATGTGTGCGTATACGTGAATCCACACTCCCCCACACTCCTTATTGCTTGCCACCCACTCAGAGTCTGTTGTTCAATCAGCGTTATCAAGGTGATCAGCAGCCCGCCTTCCCCGCCATACACCCTGTCTAGACCAGCAATTCTAAAACTTGGCTGGGCAGCAGAATCACCTGGGACCACTTACACTTTTCAAAGTCCAGGCCACGCCTCGGCGCAACTAATTCCTAGACTCACCGCGTCAGTATTTTCAGAAGCTACCTCCCTACCAGGTGGTGCCAGCGCACAGACAGTCTGGGATCCATAAGCACAGCCAAGGCAATCTAGCCAGGCAACATGTTCAGAAGTCAAGACTTAAGAAGCTGCTAGCGTTCCTGTCTGTCGCAAAGTATTGGCAGTTGTTATGTACTTGATATGTTCGTCAGCTGAGACTGTAGAACTTGAAAAACATGAAATTTACTTAGCATCTTAATTGAGCAAGACAGATTTGAAAAAGAATTTGTATGTTACGCTTGTGGACTTTTGAAGGCATTGGGGATTTTTAAGAAAACATTTTTAATGGACTATCCTGTATTTTTAGAATATTGTTCAGATGTATATATTTTGAATAAAATTCAAAACCTTAACATTCCATTCATTTTCAAGAAAATATCTCACAATTTCACACACCTAATAAGAAAATATTAGAGCAAGAGTTAAAAATCAAATGGTGTGTCACTAATGGGTCATCAGTTAGGAATGAACTGAAAGATAAACAAGCTACCAAGTTTTGACTTGGATTCATCAAACTTGTATTAATATTAATTAGCAATGCATAGTAAAAATACATTTATGGTACTTTAAATTTAATAAACAAAGGTACAAAAGGCTGTTTTATTTCACAACTCATTTCCAAACATCAACACAGTGCACTAAAAGTGATTTTTCTACTTTTTCTATGTTTTGTCTCTTTCCATTTATATTATAAACCAAAGGAAAATAATCAAAAGATAAACTAGCCAATGGAAGACTAGAACATCTAGAAATTCCGATTATCACCTGCACTCCATTCTACGTGTTAGATACAAGATCTTTTCATCAAATTCTGGGATGAAGAAGTCTCTATGCAATAGTATTATGTATCTCTGTGTTTAGGGACACATGTGTGGATGTCAAGATTGTCATCCTAAGGCACCTTCCCAGTTTCATTTGAGACAAGATATCTTACCTGCCTAGAATACTGCACATAAGCCAGGCTAGTTGGCCCATGACTTCCAGGGATCTGCCTGTCTCTGCCTCCCAACTTGCCACGCCTGGTATTGCAGGTCATCATACCTAGTTGGTTTTTATGTGAACTCTAAGGATTTGAACTCAGGTCCTTTCTCTAGCAAGGCAAGTACTTTCCTAACTGAGCCATTTCCCCAGCCCTGAAGTAGTTCTGTTTATCTTTATTTATCACAGTTTAAATTTTTTGAAAAATAATGAAATTAAAGGCAGAGAGACAAATTATATCAGTGACTATGTATTTTTTGAAGGTGGATAACAAAATTTTCTAGACCTTGAGGCCATTCTAATGGTGGGAATCTTTCACTGCAAAAAAACAATGCCACAATCATGTGACTGGGCCCTTTGAAGAACAGACTGTTGTTAAACAGTAGTAATAGCTGAAATACTAATAAGCAGCTAATTCTTTGCAATTCAATAGCCAGTAGCAATGCCTGAAAATATATAGCAGGGAAATATACCTCAGGGATGGAAATACTCTTAGCAGGCATCAAGCCTTAGGCTCCATCACCAAGACCAAAAGTTAAAAAAAAAAAAAGATCTTATATCTAAAATGCGCTTTCAGATAATACATAAATGTCAATGAAAGCATAGATTTTTGGCTATCTAATTGTCCCCTTAAAATATCATCTAAAAGTAGAATGGAATGAAAGCAAATTTAAGAATGTGTCACTGTGATGGGTTAGCAGCTAACATTTAGACAGTGAGGTAAGCACAGATGAAAACCATAAGCTTTATTATGAAATGGCTTTCAAGCATCACCACAGATATGTTAGGGTGCCTTGTCTCTGCGCATGATGTGAACCCCTGCAGCTGATTTCTACAAACAGGGCGGGAAAGGCTTGGGGGCTTAGGGGGTGTGGCTATTCCCCCTGGGAATGATTATTAAGACATATGATTTGTGCTTCCAAGAAAAATACTTAAACCTGAAAACATGGTCACTGGAGAGTCAACAAGACAACAAAAATAGCCATTATTCTGATACAGAATCAAAATCAACAGATTAACAAGTTGCATAATTAATATTTAATTTGACTTAGCAGAGAGCTTCTTAATGTACTTGGTATTATAATAGAAAATAATAAACATTTTAACTATCAAATAGAAAGATAAATACATAGATAGACAGATAATATATTGATTAGTTGAATCATGGACTATAACAATATTTTGAATATTTCAGAAGGCCTAAGAATGTAAAATCTTGAAGTTTTTATGTAATAAATAAGATTAAAACATATTTTAATGAAAATTAACATTGTCCAATTCACTAAATGTTTCTATCAATTCATACAGTGACATTTTAAAGTTAAATGTTGTTAAGCCCTTGTAAATAAATTCTACATTTAGCTACCAAAACACTAGTTTCTAGTAAAATATATATCCCATTTCATTAATGTTTTTCTACATAATTCCTCTGCAAAATGACAATGGGCGACTCCTTCTGCGTATATATTCAATAAAGAGTTCTGAATGCTAAATTGTTATCAAAATAATTTTTAAGAGTAACTTTAAAAGAAAAATATTATTTAGGTTAATTACAAAATACTCTTACCATTTTTTGATTTAAAAAAGTGCAAGAATTTTTTTCCTACAAAGTAAATATTATATTCTAGAACAGAATGAAAAACAAATAACTTTGTAAGACTAATTTCATAAAGGGTATGAGCCGTAGCAATCCAAAAGGGGAAATGAATGTAGCTCTATTCTCCATCTCTGCCTCCTTCTCATTACCCATCCATCCCGATATTAACAGCCTCACTACTGAGACAGAAATTGCTTGCTCGCTTAGTGTAAGGATCTTCTTTAGATAAGTGGCAATTTGCATCTGCATGAGCAATGTATGGCAGTGGCTCATCTGGCCCAGTGCAGTATGCAATTTGACACACAATGTCATGCTGACCCGAAGTAAGGAGGCTATACTGCTCGCATAAGACGGATAACGGGGAGGGGAAATACCACAGTCAGTTCTCACAGCCCACAATTTCATTACGCTTTGACAATCATGAGTATGGCAGACATCACACCTGCAAATGTTAGAAAGTTAATTAACCAATAAAACATCACCACGGCCTATCATTCAGCCAACAGAATGTAATGTGATGTTCATCAGATGAGAGATTGCAGGATTTATGCAAGTCTTCAATATTTACCAAAATGAAAGACTTAATAATGGATGTGGGTATGTCTTAAGGAAGTGTCACTTAAAATTATACACACACACACACACACACACACACACACATATATATATATCAAGTAAAATATTAAAACTTACTACTAATTATAGTTTCTGATATCCAGCAGGGGGTTTGAAATAAAGCCATTTATTTTAAAATGCTCTTTTAAATTGTCAGAAAGCTTTTAAAATTATTTTTGACTAAAGTCAAGAGGGAAATTTGACTACAATGGGAATCATATGTCATTCCCCAACAGGAGAGATTTACATCTGAGACAAGCGGGGCCTGACAGGCATCAATTGGCTCCTGTCTTTAGATATTTAGAAGATGCATTAGTCCTCTGTTCTTGACAGAACACGGTGTTCCAGAGGTAGATTAGACCCCATAAAATGTCCACACTAATCACTTTGGTGATTGCCCATCTCTCCATTATAGTGGCCACTTTTTCCATTGTTTTCTTTCTGCCTTCTAGTACCAAGGGGAAAGGGAAATGGTTGGAGAAATGAATATGTCTTTCATGGTTCTTTCTAGAAAAGGCATTTAATCTTCCTATAAAATTCTTTCCAAGAAAATCATCCATTTCCTCATGGTGGACTCAAGGCCCATCTTATATTCTATGATCCTTTATGACTGCCAGGACACTCAGGTCGTCACTAAAGACAATGACCTATGACACTTAGCATTTTGCTATCGTTTATGCTTTCCATAGCTATGGCAGGAGTAAAATATTTCTTAGTTTCTATGGAATAATTATTAGGTGTATTGTAAGAAAACCAAAATAAGTGAAATAAAACATAGTCTTATATTTTCGACACATCACGAAGGCGTTAAATTATAAATTTAATCTGCAAGCAATTGACAAATTAATTAAGATTTGTTTTTTCCCCAAAGGAATTTCTAACCCACCTTACTCACTTAATATAGAAAAAGCTGTTTTTACACTTCTAGACATTAGGTAACAGAGGTTGTTTAAAATTTAAACTGACTTATTTTTCATCATCCTCTGTTGTTTTTTTGTTGTGTGGTCACACACACAACACATATATACTGTCAAAGATATGAGACCCTTTAGTAGTTTCCCGATCACTTATTGGAAATTTATACATGCTGATACCATTAATTAAACTGCACTTATAATCTGTTTGACGAACCTCTATGTACAGTGGCACTGATCCATAGTAAATATTCACGACACCCAGAGCATCAAAAGGCTGATTGCCCTGAGTCCAAATTTCAATGCTTCTCTTTGGCAATTAACAATAACCCTTGAAAAGTTAGGGAAGAAAAAAAAATGCTACGAAGTGTCAATATTTCATTCTCTGTTCAAATTAAATTCATGTCCATTAAACTGGAACTGGATAACTCCCAAAGTAGCTCAGAACATGTATACTTAGCAAATGTTGTGCCCCACCAAAGAACAACCACAGTTATCAAAATAACTCAAACCCTACCAGGTTGTATGTGTCCACAGCCACAGGAATACACAGATCTATGCAATTACACATAACCTGTTTGCCTCAATTAGAATTACACAAAATAAGGGAACAAAGGGAATGACAGAAGAATTCCATCTTCCTATGCGTGGTTAATTTTACTTATTCAACAATTCCTTCTCCAATTATTAAACCGATAAAATGAACTCACCTACCTTATACCTTAAATCTGCTTTCAAAGAAACAAAATCCATTTTTTTCAGCTGGTATATCACATATCATGGTGCAAAGAATAAAGCCACATTTATTTGTCCATATATAGATGAGCATATCTTTAATGCAGTCACATTCACATGTAGAAATATAACTGAGCATGCTCTATGGGAAATGTGCTTTAATATTAACAGCAGTTTGGGGGCGAGTTTTATTCATAATTTCACATAGAAAGCACATCTCACTACTGTCAATACATAAGCAGCAAATGGTGGAGGCAGAACTATGCGTATCCAGCGTGGGTCTATGCGTATCCAGCGTGGGTCTATGCGTATCCAGCGTGGGTCTATGCGTATCCAGCGTGGGTCTATGCGTATCCAGCGTGGGTCTATGCGTATCCAGCGTGGGTCTATGCGTATCCAATGTGGGTCTATGTGTATCTAGTGGGGGTCTATGTGTACCCAGCGTGGGTCTACGTGTATCCAAATGACTTCAAGGCATGTACTTCAGCACTGTAATGTGTGGGTTCTGTTACCAACTACAAAGCTGACAAGTCTAAAGCTAGGTATAAAGGTGAAACCATTTCACTACAGAGTTCAACACAATTCTGATAAAGATCTGCATGCAGAAGCAGTGTGTGTGTGTGTGTGTGTGTGTGGGGAGAGAGAGAGGGAGAGAGAGAGAGAGAGAGAGAGAGAGAGAGAGAGAGAGAGAGAGAGAGAGAGAGAGAGAGGAGACACAGAGACAGAGGAAGAGGGAGAACCAATGAGAATATACTTGTACCAGAATTTTAAGACCCTCTTTGCTGTGGCTTTTTTTCTGCCATTCATTAGGAGAAAACCAGCTGTGCAACATCCTTCATAAACTAGCTCCTAATTCACATGGCATCGCTTATCCCAAAGTCTTCTCCACCATCTTCCTAAGAAAGCATATGTCACAGCTGCATTTCAAGCAGGCTCACGGAGCGCCTCATCTGTGAGCCATCTCAGTGGACAACTAACATTTTGAAGTGCACACAAAATGTGAGCACGAGTGTCTTCCTGTTAATTAAAACCATCCTGACAGCCACTGGCGTGGCCTTTACGACGCGGCCCCTCTCTGTTTGCGCAGTTGAGTCAACACATCTGCACCTGTAGACGGGCTCAGGACAAATCAAATGTGAAAACTGAAGAGCTTCATGAAAAACGGGTTTGGATTCCTTTTCCTAAGGTAAGCAATGCATATGTGTACTTCCAGTCCAGTCTTTGGAACATCACTCGTCAAACAAAGGAACGTTAGACTTTCTGAAAGCTTAAGGCAGCTGTTCTCCAGGGTTAACTGTTAAGGACCCTTGGCACCCTAAAAAGTTATTCAGGTTCCCAAAGTGATTTCATTTATGGCAACTGGATCTATTAGCCAGTGCTACTAGACACAGAATCCAAGAAAAATTAAAATATTTACTCATTTATTCTAAAATAAATCTAACATCATGGCATACTAACAAACTATTTCTTGTGAAATAGCTGCTTCTCAGAGCAAATACATTTAGTGTAAAAAGTGGCATTGGATTACAATTTCTGCAGATTTTTTATTTTATGGCTGGATGAAGTTGGGTTCTACTATCCATTTGCATTCCTACTGTTACCTTTGCTGTAATGCAAGGATATTAACCTTCAAAAAGACACCTGGTTGAGAAAGGAGCAAGAATTTTTAACGTCCTTTCCAATACTTTGAATATTCTCCTTTCATAACACACTAACACTCAATGCAGGCATTAAAATTTAGGGATAGTATAGAACCTAAAATAACATCAGTGATTTCACCTACCTACCTATCTGTCTGTCTGTCTGTCTGCTGTCTATCTACCTATCATGTATCCATCATTCATCTATCATCTATCTACTAATCATCTATCAATCAATCTATCGATTATCTATCGACCTATCATCTATCTATCCATCTATCATCTATCTACCTATCATTTACCCATCACCTATCTATCATCTATCTATCTATCTATCTATCTATCTATCTATCATCTATCTATCTATCTATCTATCTATCTATCTATCTATCTATCTGTTTGTCTATCATCTATCTACTAATCATCTATCAATCAATCTATCTATTATCTATCGACCTACCATCTATCTATCTATCATCTATCTATCTGTTTGTCTATCATCTATCTATCTGTGATCTTTTGTGTTTCAGTCCAGTGCTCCCTCCTCTTTTTGTGATTGTACTAAAAGTATCCCTCTACACCTCGTTTGGAAAATTATCTCTGTAAAACACTGTTCTCTGAAAAGAACATCCAGGAATCAGCTGAACAGAGTACAAGGGAAGTCGTGAAAAGTACACAGTCCTCCAGAAAGATTCCAGATCCTGTCTCATTCTTATCAGCATCCAACGAAAGCGGCAAGGAGCACATCACTGAGATGCAACCCTGCAAACTTTACTTGGAGGCCAAGTTGGACTGGAGGCTCCATTTGTTCTCTTAGCCTAGTGCCCTTTGACAGGAACAAATGACATGACTGTATGGGGTAGTCCTGGATACAATGACAATACATATGTATTAGGAAGGAGCAGTAACATTCCACACTTGGGAGCCATTACCAATATAATTCATGTAGTTGTCCAACTTTTATTCAATACTCCATGTCTGGACTATATTCATGACAAGCTGACAATTAAAAATCCATGTCAATAGACAAATAAGACCAGGCCCCCAAAGAGTATTTTGTTTTATTTCATAGCTCAGAGCTTATTAGAAGAAAGGGAAGGGAAACTCTTAAAGGAATCTATTTTAAGACCTAATATTTAAGAGTGATTTACTATTATTTTATCTTCTCATTTCGAATAACATTTTGAGAGCTTCCACACTCCACCTGTCCCTCATAACTTCTCACAGGTACACCACCTAGTCCCTCCCTACCTGACTTTAGGTCCTCATTTCTTTAAATATATCAAGTCCTGAAATAAATTTTTTTTAAAGAAAAACTACATAAAATTAAAAATAGAGGCAAAAAATCAAGCATTTGGATTTTGTTTATAACAGAATGTCGCTTCATGTTCTAAAAAGAAAGTATCTTTTAATAGAAGTACAAGAGATGTCCAAACAGCAAAGTGTACAAAAACCCGAAATAGTTAAAATTTTATAAGCATGCACTTGCCCAAAATATGACAGTCTCTAATGTTAACTGCTATGTATTCAGTGAAAATCACAACGATGAAGATATTATAAGTGAATTCATGTTGAAGTAAATTTAGTTCCGATTACATTGATTCTCTACAATTAGTCGCCCCCCCCCCCCCGGCAGTCATTGCCACATTCAGACGGTCTCCTCAACTTATTTACTTGTACTCACTTACGAGACAAATCCGATTTCCACTAACGTAACCTACCATCAAGAAAACTAGCTATTTCCTTGTCGCTGGTGAACAGACAGCACAGACCCCAAATTAAGGAACTGCTGAACCTCAGGGATTTTTCAAAATTATGTGGGAAATACGTAATTTCATAGAGCATAGAGTGTGTCAGCGGTGACTCACGTGTGCTGGGAAGTCGCCAATGTCTCTTGGGGAAATCTGAAGTGAACATATTAGAAGCTGGCTAGAAGTAGAAAAAGAATCACTGCATGTGGCTACTAATTGTGGCTCTTTTTCTATAGCCACTATCTGACCTAACCAGACTCATTGGGTACACACTGTGGGCATGATGGAGAATGGACTGTAATCCCAGAACGTGGGAGGCTAAGGTAGGAGGAAAATGAGACTGAGGACACACTGGACTATAGAGCAGAGGACGGGGGGAAGTTGTGGAGTCACACGTTGTGTGCCTACCACCCTGGTAGACTACAGACACCACGGTAACTCTTCTACAATTAGTTAACCTTCACATGTGATTAGTCCAACATGCAAGGGACGCAGAAGGCTCATGACTGTCACAGTAAAAAGGTCAGGCTTGTCCTACTGTTGTCAAGCACACGTGGCTGAAAGGAGCAGTAGACCACACTGCACCCTAAAACGATTCTCATAGACTTTGTGAGTGGACTTTACATCATCCGTGCTGTAAGTTTGAAATATAGTTCATACTTTCAAGCCAGTTTTTAAAGCCTATGTGGATAAATACATGGTGTATCAGAAAGAAGCTGAACGGGAAAATGTGGTTCATGGTTCTTTAATATGGGTGGATTACGGAGCTTAGTATCTCGGGACCACAGAAAAGAGTTTCACAGGAGGATCTCTATTCATCTAGTGTTCACTATCGCCCCGTGAGATCCAGTTTCTAGTTTGGTTCACAGTCAGTTTAGATGTACAAAACTCTTTTTTTCTCTCAACAAGACAATGTTATTTCCCATCCGTGGTAGAACTATTCGGAGTATCGGAACCATAATGTCTTACATAGAAACATTTTCAAGCTCACAGAATAGATGAAACCATAATTTTCATGTTGCTTAGAAAGATGTAAGCACATGGTTCAATAATGAATTCACAGTCACTGATTTTTCTCCTCTTAAGAATCTTGCTGGAGAGTGGTGAACACAAAGACTATTCCTCTGGTGGTAAACGAGAGACTAGATAGATAGATAGATGATAGATAGATAGATAGATAGATAGATAGATAGATAGATAGATAGACAGACAGACATAGATATCCCTAGATCTTAATATACAAGTATAACCACAGGAAGTTTCTTAAGAATAGTGTACACTCTTCTCTAACCGCATGCTCAGTAAGTGTTCTTATTACAATTTGATTCCGGAAGCTAAATAATTTATTTGTGGTTGTGGATATTCTGCTATATCAATAAGTTAAATAAATAAACCATTAAGTCAATACACCAATACGTTGCTAGTCTCATTCCTTTTCTCACTGAAATAACACTACATGATTAATGTTGAAAACAATAATACATCAAAAACAACAAATCTCAATTGAAAGACATTCAGAAAAACACTTTGTATTGAAAGTCGACCAAGTATTTAGTTTGATAAAGTGGCTATTCTTTATCATGCATTATAAAACCAGAAGTGCATAAAAACAAATTTCAATAGATAGCAATGCCTACTGCTAACTAAAGATGCTTGTCAGAAATTTTTTCTAATAAACTATTAAAACCAATGATGTCACAGTATAAGAATAAAACTATTGATGCTGAAATTCTATATATTTTAGTTAAAGTCAGACTTCATCAGTGAGATTTCAGAGAGACCATGTATACTGAGTGTCAAAATACCTCTAATTTTCAATATTAAGAATGCATAGTTTTATTTTAAATGATAGTTTCAAACAAATGAAGTACAGTGAATTTATATGTCAAAATGAGACCTCCAGTAAATAAAGCAACTCTCTCTCTCTCTCTCTCTCTCTCTCTCTCTCTCTCTCTCTCTCTCTGTGTGTGTGTGTGTGTGTGTGTGTTTGACACTCCTGCATTGTCTATAATATAGAATCCTTGTTAACACTCCTGCATGGTCTACAATACAGAATTCTTGTTAAATATAAATTTAAAGAAGCTTTATATACTTATCTTTTTCACACATGCTATATGAAAATGCAAAGGCATTTTGTGTTCTTTCAGCTTCTTCATTTAACTTTTTATTCTCCCATAAAAGCTACTTCCTATCTACCCACTCACCTAATGCCTGGCGGCTTAGGGGAAGCCTAAGGAAGCATGAAAATCATTTACTTTGTTCAATACTACTAAGAACAAACACTGGTCTGACTCTTCAAGCGATCAACAATAATATGAAATATCGTAACTTGGATGGAATTGGAAAAAAACAAATATCAGGAATGAAAATATTATAATTGAAGATAAATGGGAGAATACACAAAATGACAAGCAAACCAAATGTTCTTTATTATAAATGCCACCCCCAAAACAACTGACAAGCTTCTTTGCAAATCTTTGCTCACGTGCTATGGAAACAATACAGCCTTTACTCTGGGTACAAATTTTCCCCATTTTGGCAAAGACTGCTGTTTTACGTGGTATTATATAACTAAACTATGCATAAGCAAAGTTAAATAGTGTTGTGGCAGAGCTGGGTTTCCCAGCATGCAATCTCCCAACCGGCTGAATCAGCTCTAGCTGGGAGTCACCAGGAATGTGAATTGGCTCCATTTCAGACCAGCTCATTCAAAAGCCTTGGAGATGGAAAGCAGGTATCCAGGTGACAAACCCAGCAGGAGCGCTGGATACACACCTAAGGTTGAAAATTACAGTTGAACAATTTAAGAAAACATGCACTGAGGGTAATCACACTCCAAGAGAGGTAGATAAAAGACTTCATTCAGTTTGTCACAAAACATCAGGCCAACTATTCCAACTATGCTTACATCAAAGAAATGGTTTACAACATGGTAAGAGAGGCAATGAGGAGGAAACAAAAACATAAGGGTGGAGACATATCTCCACCTCTCTGTGGGAAGGTCCAAACCCTACGTATAGACAGCAACTGTTGAAATCATCTCAGCAGTTCTGAAATTTACTTTCTTTTTATTTGTTCATTTTTTGACTGAATTGATATATGAGGGCCTGAGTCACGAAACTAAAAGTGAGACGGAGTGATTAATTGCAAACCTCATCACCCCTTGGTAAACCCTGCTCTACTACCCCTTTTCTCCTGTCCATTCACAGGTTCCTTATGATCGGCCCGAGGAAGACAGGAGCTGCATTAGAAAGCAATGTGGGCTGTGAGATGCTTGGACAGTGGAGATGGTAATCATGCCCAGTGTGCTGCTAGAACCTGCTGATCGCCAGCTCACTCCCGTGAGCAAGGGTGTCATGCACCAGTAACCTGACCTTTAACCTGAGCTTGCCTTTAGGGACTTCGGAGATGGACTAAATCAACGAATATGGTCGTCGCAACTGGAGATCCTGTCAAAATTTGTACAGTTCACCCAGGGAGTAATTGGAATCTGAAATGAACTGTGAACTGTCTGAAACTATCTTCAATACACTGTAATACAGTTTATTTCTTCTTTGTATTCAGATGTAAGGATGCAAGAACATCAAACACCTCATCAGATCGAAAGAGATTCTGCTATTTTGATTTCAGTATTTGTCTAATGAGTGCTTCTTAATGGGGGGAAATATCATCAAAAATAAAATAAAATAGAAACTTAAAGGTGAATTTAAAAAAATCTTGATGATATAAATTAATAACTTGCCACAGAAACATAATTTTGGAGAATATGGAACACAGAGATAAGACTTCAATGGGAAATATTTCATAGAAGAGCCTAATCTTTGTGTTATCATTAAAAACAATTAAATCAAAGCAAGGATTTTTAATTCATATAACTTGAATCTACATATGGGTGTGTGTATATGTTTTTATTCTCCCATTATGCCTCTGCCAGAAGGTGCTTTTTGTACTAGACAGAAAAACACAACGGTTCTTCACATCAATGTATGCTTTAAATTATACTAATAAGCACCAACATATCAGCTGTGAGGTGAGGCTCCATTGCAAAAGACTGCTTCAGTTTACAGAAAATACCAGCTGTCTCCACTCTGTGAAGACGGATTACCACCTGCCCTGTTATCTTCCACACACAATACAAGGCACGTTGGCCATTTTACCCAGGATAACTGTCTCCATATGTTCTTTAATTTGAGGCTGCATTCAGCCTACCATTAAATATTCGAAGAGGATCACTGTAAATATGAGATTTGCATTGGAGGGGTGGTGCTCAAACAGAGTCTAAGTCCCCATTTCATTCAGTCTCCTTCCTTGTCCTCAAAACATTGGGCGAGCTAGACTTACGACAGTATCGCCAAGTTTAGCTAAATGTCTGTGTGACTGTCCAAATATAAAACTGGTTTCATTTCTTGAGTAGGGGGAACTTAGGTAATAGATCAGCCGGGAAAGTGCTTATCCAACAGGCCTGAGAAGCTGGGTTCAGGTTCCCAGAATTTCAAGCTCAATGAATTCTAAAATATTAGTTTTCAAAATTATCACATACATAATTTTCAGTAAAATGAAATGAATCATCAGATGCCAAAAGCGATGAATGTTATCTGCAGTTTAAAGGACAAAAATTTGGAATGGTTTATGAGCCAAAGAAATGGTTAGTATAGGCTTCTGGTTCTTTTACATCCAATTTTCTCTAAACCACTTTGTAAAATGTGCATTACTGTATGCAGAGAAGAATGAATAGATTATAAAAGACAGGTCTCCCATGATAGCTGAAAAGTGACTCTTATTTGAAAAATAAAATATACATTTAAAATGCTATGCCATTTACTAAAAATATTTGAAAAACTAATGCTGAGTTCATATAAGTGTGTATTTTTACAATAGAGTAACACAGAAAATAATATGTATCATGTTCAATGCATTTGTGTCTTTGGCTAGCCTAATAACCAATAGTACACGAAACACATAATTAAATAATGCATTTGAAGAGTGGAGCTGATAGCTGAAATTGGTAGCTCAATTGATAAAGTCTTACCAAACAAGCATCAGGACCTGAGTTCAGATTCCTAGAATCCAGCTAACAGAAGGAAAAGAGTGATGAACTCCTGTTCCCAGAGCTGGGGAAGCGTCTGTGGGAGAATCCCCAGGCCTAGCTGGCCAGTGAGTGTATCCCAGCTGGCATGCTCCAAATTCAGTGCTAGACATGGTCCTACAATCAACCGAAGAGTGATGAAGAAATTGGACTTTGACATCTGGCCTCTAGTCCTAGTCATAAGTATAGCATACACATGCAAGAACACACAATACAAAAAGTGATTGATTAATCATTGAAATTCTGACAGTTTACACATCTTAAATAAAACTCAAAGCCAGAGCTAGGAATGTGACTCAGTAGTAGATGGTCTCTCTCTTCCTCTTTCCCCACAAAAAAAAATCTGAAACATACTGTCTTAGATTAGCTAAAATGATAAAAATAAATTAATACATGATCTCTTCATTGTAAGTAATCATAAATTCTTGTCTACTTAGAGAAAAATGATACATTGGTACTAAGGATGTATTTTGTTGGACTCATATATTCTAGTCCATCATACTTAACCATCCTAGTTCTTTACAGCTTGTGTAATATTAGAGTGCCTGATGAAACTTAGAAATAAAAGGAATAGGGAGGAGGGAGCAGAGATTAAAAGAACACAGGACAAAAGCTTCTTGATTTACAAAACTTTTCTTAAAGGGAAGCAGAAAGGCATTGTGAGGGTAGAAACAGAGCCCTTTGATAAGTGCAGAAGAGAAGTGCCTGTGTAGAGGGTCAGATTACCTGAGGCTAAAGAGCAAGAAAACTTAACTGCCCCAGGCCTCAATTTCTGTGGCAAGAACAATTCATTCATTGAACACTAAAATTCCATATTCAAAGTATGGGAACGTGGTATAACTTTCATCTTATCTGAACGCAAGCCAGTACCAATTCAAAACAGACAAATAGCAACATGAAAATGAAATATCCATATGGCTATTTTCTAAAATATATAGTCTTTCTTTATTCCTCTTACTCCTTTTACAAATCATTAAATATTTAAAGATAATAAGCCAGGAATATATATGTATGTGGCAATTTCAAAAATAACTGCATATTACATTTTAAATCTACTTTCAAAACTGCAAAAGGTACTAACTGAATCACACCAAACACTTGGACAACCAGAAGCTGTATAGTGAACATAAACACCCTACACATCCAACATTCTTTCTGGCTTCCAATTGCCCCAGGTTTAAGTATTCTTCTGACACTATTCCAAATTGCAATATATGGCTGGAAGAATCAATAATGTCTTTATGTGGCATAGAATGGCTGGGTTTTCCACATTAGCCTTAAGAACAGCAGCAATGGCTTACCATTACTGCAATTAGTGTTACATATCTAAACGTAGTTTTAAAAAACATGGTAAGATTCCACAACCAACCCATGTGCAAGGAGAACGCCCGTGTTCAAGTATGTGGTAGAGAAAACACTACAATGTTATCATCAACGCCATCTTAAGCATCTGCTCCAGATGCAACTATTCTCTTTTCAACAACAGCCCAGAGAATGTGCAAATGTATGTACGGTTTCCACGTACCACACCACGACAGGATATTTGACTAACACAAACAAACAAAAGAAATGCAAACAAAAAAAATAGTTGAAAGCACAGGTTTTGGAAAATGCAGGTCCCATGAGATCATCATCTCATGGTGAAGAAATAAAAAGACCATCGTTTGTTTGGCAAGGTCAAAATTATGCTCTGAACCTTGGGCTTCTGGGAGCAGACTCTGAAATTATTAAATTGTCTGTGGCTTAAAGTTAAGGCTGCAAATAACAACATACACCTGGATTTTCTAAATGATATTGAAGGTGCAGAAAATACAGCAAAATATAGCAAGACAAAAAAGAAAAACTAGAGCCACGTGTTTCTCATTTAATTTCAACCTATTTTCACCAAAGTTCAAACATGTTCATGTTCTATTTTTATTTAAATTTAACCTCATAATCCTTGTAGCTATTACCAACTGAATCCACAATGAAATACATAGATCAAATTATCACTGGGTTCTCCTGTGGTGTAACATATGTCCGATTTTCCATGCACTGGCTGCTTATTTTTCTCCTGCTATAGTATTTATATTATGACAATTTTTAAAATTTCATTGACACTTACTGGAATAGAAGTCATCATTAGAATTTGTCTATGTTATATACTGTAATTTACATATTGGAAAAATAATGTGGAAAATGAAGGACATTGAAATCATTCTTTTTCTAAATTAATCTCTTATAAATGTAAAAAACTGGAACTAAATAACAAGCAGTATTACTTATCTGACCTCATCATATATATCTCTCATCTCAAAATATAGTATAGTATGAAGAGATAATTAATAATATCCAATAAAAACGCAAAAAAAACCTATAACAAATTATTACAGCCTATCTAGTTAAATTCTGTGATCTTAGGCTCTCATCAAAAATGGGTTTTTGATCTTACTGCACCTATTGGTTTTGTGGGAGCCTAGGCAGTTTGGATGCTCACCTTACTAGACCTGGATGGAGGTGGGTGGTCCTTGGACTTCCCACAGGGCAGGGAACCCTGATTGCTCTTTGGGCTGAAGAGGGACAGGGACTTGATTGGGGGAGGGGGAGGGAAAGGGGAGGCGGTGGTGGGGAAGAGACAGAAATTTTTAATAAATAAATAAATAAATAAAATGTCAAAAAAAAAATGGTGGAAACAACCGTACAAGGCTATCTGTGGACTTCCCACAAATAATTTTATTATATATTCACCAGGAGGAAAGGGTGGGCCTTAGCAAGAAAGAATCCAATAATAGAGATAATAGAAACCTAAACTTTCATCCTTAGTCTTTTTGCTGAACATTTATCCCCATTTAATAATTCTTAGCATTTGAATTTTCAACATAATCTCCCAGTCATGACAAAGACAGGCAAATTTCAGAATAACTTCTAGAACGTCCAGTGTTAGGAAGTCCAAAGTCATCCTGAATTTTTACGTAGGCCTTGGCATGCATTCAGATAAAGTCTCAGCAACATCATTCCACCGAGAGACACATAGTCCCCTTGCCTTTGACAGATTGAGCTGAGATTCATCTGGACTAACTACAACTCTAATTCAAAAACTCTACACAACTGCAGCGAGATGGCTCAGTGGTTTAGAGCCTCCATGCTCTTGCAGAAGTCATAAAAAGATATCAGACTATCAGATAAACTCACTGATCAGAGATGAGTCATTCTGGTTGCTGGTTTTTTTTTTTTTGTTTGTTTTGTTTTTTTTTTTTGGAAGTTGATGGATAAAATATTGACTCAACAGAGTAAAGCTAAAAGTGAGTTAAGTAAAATCAATGTGTATGGCTCTAAGAGGAAGCTGAACATGGCACAGGAGCAACTTCATCAATGCAAGTAAAGGGAGTGTGGACATAGAGAAAGCCAACTGATGCTTACTACTGCTTGCGTCTTTACCTGGTGGATGGTCATGATGATCCTAGTCTTTGAAGGATTATCTATTTCAAAACAGGGTCCCTACTATTGACTTCCCTTGATACAATCTCCTCAGATCTGTACTTGTAAAAGACCATATCAGACAAAAGAGTTTTTAGCCAAACCACTCTGCCCTATCATCACTGAACACGTCCAAGAAGGCAAGTTCATAAAACTTCAAGTCACAGACTGGCTTAAAGGAACAAGGGAAGAAACATGAGTTATACACTATCAATTTACCTCCAACTTCTTGGTGCGTCTCAGATTTTATGAGGGAGGTGTCTGCTTTGAGTACAATAAGCCTATGGTAAGGTGGCTTGTCTGCAGTGCACAGCTACAGAGGCCACAGCTTCCACTAAAATGCATAATGTACAGGTCTGGAAACAATTACTGCAGCAGCACAGAAATATAAGAGTCTCATGTATGAGAAGGAAGTGCACATAAGACAACGCTAGCATTCCACTGCTTATGTCTGTGATCCAGTGTGGATCAGAAAACCACATAGGAGAACATAAAAGTTAAATATTGACATGTATATTGAAAACCCTCCTGACTGTTATACCGCCAGTTATATTTTTCCAGTGGTAATAAATAAAATCATGCCTTGGTATAATTTTTGCAAAGGTAACTACTGTGTTGGGTACAAAATAAATTTGTCTTGAGTTTTATGTTGGTGAGTGAGACTTCGCCAAGGCTAAGGCAAATCAGTAATAATGACCAACACAGTAACACAAGAATGGGACAGAACAAATGTACAATACCTACACCATGACTAAAGTAAAGACAGTTAACCAATTCACCAACTCATTGAGACCATTATGTACATTATAACGGAAAACCTGCACCTGGCACAAGTCTGGTCAAAGTTTTGGTTTCTTATGACAATTGCCATGAACTTTCACCTCAAATTCTTCTGCAACTTTAGAAAATTTAAAACTGGGCTCTATAAAATGGCTTGACTAAGAACTCATTACATGTAGCCAGATATAGAAGTTATAAATTGATTTGAGGTAGCTTTAATATTCGAAGCTCTTCTCCCAAGGTGTCTGCTTTCAAATTCCATAGTGATTTTCCACTTACAGAAACACAACTTCTAAAATCTATGTATTCTCACCAAGGTGCTTAAAAAGCTTCCAAACATCCAAGAATGTACTTAAGCAGTTTAATTAGCCCCTTATGTCAGATAAATGAGCAGGTTTTTCTTTTTGTAAACACCAAGTGAAATACAGGCCATTCTGAAAGGAGAAATCCCCTGTAGTCCCATAAACAACCCAAATGGAATACCTCTGAAATAACATGATTTAGTCTCGAAATAAGACTACCTTAAAAAAAATCACTGTCTAGAAAAGCAACAAACATTTTTTTTTAATTAGCTTTTAAGTTACGGAAAACAAATAGATATATTTGCATATAAGGTATAAAATAGACTACTGAAACAAAGATGCTTTTCAGTAGGGAACAGAATTGAGCATAAATATAAGTTGTAAAAAGAATGAATGAGAAGCACGTGGATGAGAAGAAAAGAGTTCTTCTAGGCATCTAGAAAAATCACACTGAAAAGATTCACAGCTTTTACAGATTAAAGGCATGTATGTAAGGCCAGTCGCCAAAGAAATCAAAGAGACTAGATTATAATTTGGATTTAAGCTAAAGTTACTTAAAACTACAAAGTTTGTAAGACAAACAAAACAAACAGGAAAAAGAGGGGAAAAGAAACAGATCGTTAAACCTTTCATAACAATAGATGTTCTCAGTCATCACCAAAAATAGCTTGGACTATTTTGGTTTGTTAGACCTTTGAGGAACAGACTTCATACTGCCAAAAGTAAGCAAAGTTACCCCCCACTCACCAGTTTTCCCTGGAAAAAGCACTCCAGTCCCAACCAGGTGGATAACACATTGAAAAAAATCGATTAAATAACAGAATTTTTTCACACACAAAAGTATCATCTTAAAGGGAAAAAAAATCATTGAATAGCCTAGTTTGAAATGAAAAGCCTCCTCCCCCCCCACAGCAGCCAGAGCTAATCAAATTAACCCATCCTGCCATTCCCATTGTTTTTCCTTTCTACTTATTTTAGTAAAGCTACTTCCTGATTATCAGGTATTAAGATTACACAGCTTTGAAGAAAGAAGAAGAAAGGAGAAGAGGAAGAGGAAGAGGAAGAGGAAGAGGAAGAGGAAGAAGAAGAAGAAGAAGAAGAAGAAGAAGAAGAAGAAGAAGAAGAAGAAGAAGAAGAAGAAGAAGAAGAAGAAGAAGAAGAAGAAGAAGCAGCAAGAGTTCTAAGGGAATCAATGATTATCTTTTAAAAATAACTGTGTCTCTTATCTCTATAATGCCCATTTCTGACCAAACTTCCAAATTACATTCTAAGAGGTGTCTAATTATGCAATTACTAAGCAAGGTAACAATTAGTCTAATGTTCATAATAAAATGAAGTTGTATAGGTTCAGAAGCATTATCAGGTTCTCACAGAAGTTCTCACAAACTCAATTCAATTCAAAGAATTAAACTCATAGCACATTCATTCACCACCGTATTTGAGAATTCTTTCACGAAAGGTAGGGTTGAAAGCGGTTAAGATTGCTGTTCCGAAGGAATTGACATAAGTTCCAAAGAGGGAACTCAGCAATAGACAGGCATGTATTGTATATGATCACATACCTATTTGTGTGTACCTATATATTTGTTGTAAGTCGTTTATTGATAAAATACCAGGAGACTAACTCTGGTCTCTCTCTGCCCCAGGACTAGAGCATCTTCCACAGAATATGAATTTACCACTGGGCAGAGGCTTGTGCTGAATCAAAGAATGTGTTTTGAATGCTGTGTGCACTGCTGTCCTAAAGCAGCCCTGACCTTCGCAGGAAATCAAGGGACTGTGTGGGTGTGTAACTGGGAAGCAGGTGTGGAACAATGCTGCTTTTAGAGGCCGTTACTGCCCTTCCATACTAGTCTCTAGCTCCCCAACACAAGGTTCCTAAGAAATGCAGCCCAGTCTGTAGCCCCCCAGTGTCTTTGCCACCTGGGCATCTGTGCAACTTCAGTATCAATCACAAACTGATTAGCAACCTCAGTATCAACCACAAACTGACTCCCAACCTCAGCATCAATCACAAACTGATTTCCAACTTCCTCTGATAGACAGAGGCAATCCTCAAAAGCAGGGACAGAACTTTCTTTGAGGAGTCAATGCCAGCTCATTCTAGATGCCTAAGATTGTCATTAACAGCTATTCTATGTTACACAGCATGTGAATTAACATAAGAGATAACTGAACTCACAACAAAAGCCCAGTACCTAAACTTAGTTCTGTTAGTGAATGATCCCAAAAGGAAACAGAAATTAGACATATTGTAACACTATTTTTGTGCATATAATTTAGGTTTGGATACATTTTAAATAGGTATTCATCAATAGAGGCACACATAAAATTTTATGCTCTAGAGAAATGGTACCTTAGAATTTTAAAAATTATTTTAAAAACATCAAATTTTAGGACATAGCATCGAACATGGTGACAAAGTAACATCTAAACAGGGCTATAAAATAATCTGAATTAAATATTAATCAGATGTACAATTATAGCTAATCAATTTCATGCTCTGCCATTTTAAAGAATGCCATTTTAAAGTAAACTGAAGTATAAATTATTTATAAGAAAAATAATCCATAATAACATGGAGCTAATTATCTCAGTAATTGCAGTGTTTTGGGGCAAGGTTAGGGGGATGTGGATTCCTTATTCACATTTTCTGCAACCAAAATTTCATGAATAAATCATATGCTCCAACCCAATTTTCCAATACCTAAAGAATGTTTGCCTCTAACGTTGTCAAGAAATTCCAAAAAATTACTAAGAACTAAAAGTGATTCTGTACAAGGTACATAAAATATTACCTTGGGGGCGGTGTGCACACATGCGCATACGTGTGTGTGCACACGTGTCTGTGTGTGTGCATGTGTGCATGTCTTTGGGCCTCAGTTAAATACCTGTACAATCAGAAGTACCTCAGCCAGATTAACTTGCTTTCCTACCTACCTCCATCAAGTATGCTCAGTGTCCTACCTTAGACAATGGCTATGATGTCACACAACAGCGTCAGTCAGTGGAGCAGGCATCAGTACCAAAGACTACCCCTCTACTTCAGGAAAAGAAGAAAGAATGTGCTAAAAATCAATGAATAGTTTCATTTCTAAATGCTCAGCGTATGTGTAAATATGACAAAGACAGCTTCGATATTTATATTAAATTGTCTTAGTGATATTTAAAGTTTTAATTTTACTCTATTAGCTAAAACTCAAATGGAATAAAAAAAAGTATTAGAACAATTATTGAGAAACTGTCATACTACAGATTTAAACTATGAACATTAATGAATGTTTCCTTGCTTAGTTTAGTTAATGATTTAGGAAAGCATGATGCTTCATTATTTAGTCAGTACACACCATTGTATTTCCTTTCTAATACTCATAGAGTATGTTGTCAGTATAAATGTAAAACAATTTCATTCTATTTAAGGTAACATTGAATTTTATAACCTGAAGTAAGTATGGGATTATTGTATTAAATAATGCTGAATAGACTCTCATTAAGTTATTGTTATGTTATGGATTAAATAGGAAATGTTCCCCATTGGCACACCTCCTAACGCTGCTGGCATTGTTGTGGAGGGTTGTAGAAATTTTAACAGAAGAGAAAGTAGGTAGCTGTGGGGAGTCTTTTACCCCTAGACGATTCCTGTCCCATTTTGGGTGATATAATGTGAGTTGCCTTCCCTACTAGGATGGACTGAATCTTCAGAAACTATGAGCCAAATAAGTAATTTCTGCCTTGTTACTGTCAACAATTTTGTTCATAAAGACAAGATGGGACTGTGTCCAGATAAGTTCCTATTAAGTTGATAATCCCACAAATTGGAAATGTGTTTAACTTGTCCGACATATATAACAAGATAAGCTTAGCAACATACTACTAGGACATGATCGCTAGAGTAGGGAAGCTTGCATTGAACCATCAGAAGCTACATATTGCATGTACTCTGCAGGTCCATGGAAAGGCTTAGACCAGGTGCAATGGCATACACTGGAATCCCCAGTACTTCAGAAGCCAAAGCTTAAGGGTTACAGGTTTGAGGCAGCATAGCAAGACACTCACAAAACAAAAAAACACAAAGAAAACATCTAGCAGAGCTGTAGAGCCACAAAGAGGACCTCTTATTACAGTTGACCATAAAAAACTAATTCTAAAGAAGAAAATGAGAGGCATAGGCAGAGCACACACACAACACACACACACACACACAAATAGCCTACAAAAAACAGAGTAATGTTTGTACAATTTCTCCTTTCTTTGAGAAACAAATATGTAAATTTTACATGAGCCCCTTTCAAAATAAAGTACACACTGCCTTTCTTTTTTGGTTACAAGGGATGATTTCATAGAATCTTTACTGATGGAGATTCAGGAACAATGAAGCCATTGTGACCACACTAAGGTCTACCAGGTACACATAAATTAAACAGGAATTATGAACAAGTAAAGACTTAACCACAATAAAGGTTACATACTGTGAGAAAGAACTACAGGGCTCTGCCAGGAAGGTTAACTTGGACATGTGTTGGGGGCAGAAATGGAGATTTACAGAAAAGGAATCCTGGAGGAAGTCATGGCTCAGCTCCGAAGCAATAAAGAGTTTCTTCCAGATCAAAGGGACAGGAGTGAGATCTAAGCCACCATGCCAAGATTACTCAGATCCTTTCAAATCGTGTTAAAGAATTTAAACTTTAAAAGAATTGAGGACCTCTGCATGAACAATCCAGAAGCACAGATGAGTTTTCATCTATAAAAGATCGTTGTAGACATCTCAATGAGATGCTAACTATGAAAGCAGCAAAGACAATGAAGTTGGCTGGAAAGTTCCTCAAGCTACTTCAGGAAAACTCAACCAATAATCTGCTCATGAATACACAGAGGGGGATGGAAAATGAAGGTAGAAATCAAGGTCACCTTTCTAGTTTGCAGGGCTGGCTGTCTGGCAATTTATATCCAAAGTATAAGTGCTGTAGAAGAGAGTTAGTGAAGAGGAAAATGATCATCAGGACAGGTGACTGGGATACGACACCAGTCCCTCCAAATTCAGGTGAGAACAGACATCAAGGGGATGGATGGAAGAACAGGATAGAAAGTCAAGACAAACTGAATCCATGAACCCAAGGAGGTGGGTCTGGTTATTCCAGGTAATTCACAGAGCAAAAGACAGATGTCCTGTAGTAAATCCTCAAGAAACTTGGTCATTTTATCTCTAGATCACAAAATCAGTCAGCAAGGCATGAGACCCACTGTACTTTCTCTGTGTGATCCATCTCCAAAACCAACTTTAAACTTAACCGCTTAACTGCTTATCCTGGCCTATATGCAAGAAGAAGCACCCTTGATAAAGTCATGAAATTATGATAAAGAGATGATTTCACAAATGGGATCAAATGCTCACAAGAAGCAAATTATGCCAATTATAATATACAAAGTGAGAAAACAGAAGTCAAGGTTCTACGGTCCTCATGGCATCAGCCATACCAATATAACAGCATCCTTGAATTGTCCATACTGGGATCTTGAATGAGACCCAGATATGGTCTTGAAAATGCTTAAAGAGATGGAGAGATACTGCCATTGTCAATGTTCCTGCCACACCGCATGAGGACCTAAGTTGGGTCACTGTTGTCTACATACATAATGAGACATGTTGGTCCACTTTTAAACCTAGTACTAAGCATTTTTTTAATATTTATTTATTTATTTAGTATACAATATTCTGTCTGTGTGCATGTCTGCAGGCCAGAAGAGGGTACCAGACCTCTTTACAGATGATTGTGAGCCACCATGTGGTTGCCGGGAATTGAATTCAGGACCTTTGGAAGAGCAGGCAATGCTCTTAACCACTGAGCCATCTCTCCTCATTATTTATGCTCAGCCCTGATTGTTAATGCTCTCCTTCAATGTTGCTCTGGAGCCAGCAACCTTCTTTGCATATGGGTTTTCGGTTTCTATCACAATTGCTGCAATCTGCCACTGATGTGGAAGTAGTCACTCTGTGTGTAATATAACTAAGGACACTATATTTCACTGAAACTTTATTTTCAAGTCAAGTGGGGAGTAATAAAGGGCCAATCTTGCATCCTTAAAAAAAAAAAAAAAACCTAGTACTAGGGAGATGGATGCAGGTAAATCTATGTAATATGTTACCCACTATCCTAGTTAAATCTGTGAGCTCCGCTGCCTGTAAGAAATCCTATCTCAAAAATAGATAAAAATGAAAACAACTAGAATGGAGAGCTCCTGAAGAGCACCAGAGAAGGCTGACTCTGGCTTCCACAAGCACATACAGATGCAGAGCTGGCAACCACACCCATACATAGACCACACACACACACACACACACACACACACACACACACACATACACTGCTGATGGACCAGAAGCAAACTTTCCAGAAGTCTGGAAACAGACCATTCTCAAGACAACAGAATCATGAAAAGCTACCAGAAACACCAAACTGCATTTTACAAGGACTCGCCCCCTCGCTCTGTTGCCCAGAGTGTTCTCTGAGAAGACAAGAGCTGACAGATTGTTTTGGAAATCACAGTTACTTAAATCCTCTACGTGTATTTGGTACCTGTGATGGTTAATCTGCACTGTCAACTTGATGGAATTTGAATCACCTATCAGACACACCCGAGTGTGCCTTTTGAGGTTTGCTGTGAGACAATGATCTATACCCTGTCACTTGTATTTTAAATAAATGCTTATTGGCCAGTAGCCAGGCAGGAAGTAGAGGCGGGGTGACCAAGCAGGAGGTAAAGACAGGGCAATGAGAATTCTGGGAAGAGGAAAGTTTCAGTCTGCAGTCATCACCCAAACAGAGAGGAAGCCAGACACAGAGCAAGCAAGATGTGACTGGCTCATCAAAAAAGGAACTAAGCCACGTGGCTAACACAGACAAGAATTATGGGCATTATAATATATGTTGTAAGAGTTAATATGCCTTAGCTGCTAGGCCAATCAGAGCATAATTAACGTAGACCCCTGTGTGTTTATTTGGGACTGAATGACTGCAGGACCAGGTGGGACAGGAAACCCCAGTCAACAGAGGTTGGTTCCAAAATAGCTTAAACTGAGGTGGGAAGACCTGTTCAGAGTGCAGCTAGCACCGTTGTGGAGCTGGGGTCTCAGGCTGAATGTGAAGGGATGAGGGAAGATGTCCAATGAGTACCAGCAGGCTCCATTCTCTGCTGTCTGCTCCATAATGGGTGAGTAGTACTAGCTACAGGTCCATCTGGCCACAGTGTATACTATGCTCATAAACAGTGAGATGAAGCAATTCCTTTCTCCATAAGTTCTTTCCGTCACAAGAGGAAAACCAACAAATACAGTTTTATTCATCAACATTTGGCTCTAACCTCCTCCCCAAAAGAAGCTATTATTAAAAGTTTGTTTATAGAAACATTTTCCAATGTATCAAACAGACCAAGAAATAATTTATTTTGAGATGGAACAGAGAAAATACTGAAATGCTAACCATGCCAGTAACAAAGGAGTTGTAGAACCAAAATTCCATTTGTCATATGAGGTATATTATATACAGATAAGTAGGCATATGTATCTCCTTATAAATATCTGTCCAACTTTTAAATCTTGCTGTGTATGAGAAGATGACTGACCCTGGTGAAATTAAATTAGAGATCATTTCACAGGCAACCATATATGGCATTAGGATTTCTGAACTTGCTTTCCTCAAATGAGAAGAGACATTTGGTAGCATTGAAATTTCAGAAATCTACTTAGTAATAATAGACACCTGGCATGAGAAACAGCAGGGAGTATAATGGCTTCTACCAAAATATCTAACAGGCACAATGCAAAACCCTTTATATACAATCTACTTATGTAATGCTTCTATGCTATTCTGTGTCTACCAATATGATAAGGAACCTGAGGCACTCTACTTAAAGAATAAATGCCTTATTTTGGCTCTTCATTCCAGGGATTTTATTATCTCTCTTTTATCCTGGTTCTCTGGGCCTGTAGCAGTACAGTACATTAAGGTAAGAACCCAAAGAAAAGGAAGCTGCACACCTCATAGCAGCCAGAAACAAACAACAAAAAAAAAAGAAAAGAAAAGAAAACAAGGGTTGTCATCCAACTATGCTGTGGGACAATGGCTTGTACCCTGTCAATTATATTTTAATAAAACGCTGATTGGCCAGTAGCAAGACAGGAAGTAGAGGCAGGACAATCAGGCAGGAAGTGGAGGCAGGGAAACAAGAACGGGAGAATTCTGGGAAGAGAAAAGCTTGGTCTGCAGTCGTGTGACCCAGTCACAGAAGAAGCAAGATGTGACTGCCTCACCTAGTAAGGTACTGAGCCACATGGCTAACATAGGCAAGAATAATGGGCTAATATAAGTTATAAAAGTTAATAAAAAGTCCGAGCTACTAGGTCAATCAGTTTATAACTAATGTAGACCTCTGTATGATTTCTTTGGGATGTAACAAAACTCAATCAACACAACTATACCAGTGGTTCTCAACCTGTGAGTGGCAACCCCCATGAGGGGTCCAATGACAGTTTCACAGAAGTCACATATCAAATATTCTGCATATCAGATATTTTTTTATTTATAACAGTGGCAAAATTAGAGTTAGGAAGTAGCAATGAACTAATTTTTTGTTGTTGTTTTTGGAGGCAGGTTTTATGGTTGGAAGCCACCACAACATGAGGAACTGTAGTAAAGGGTCACAGCACTAGGAAGGTTGAGAAGCACTGCACTATACCTTTCAAACTCTCACACGTTGATCTAACATCTTTCCCCTAGACCCTACATTCTTGAGGCTCCATCTCTTAGTAACAGTTTGCCCGGCCTGGAGTAGAAGCTTCCAACAGACATGGCTGGGGGAGAAAGCCCAGATCTAATCCGCAGCAGCTCCTAGCACCTCTATAGGGTAATGAAAATGGGCACTGTGTATGGAGAAGTTCAGTAACTTCTGCACATCTGCAGAACTAGGCCAAGTTAGCATTCATTTGGTTCCTGAAAACAAAACTTGTTTTAGCATAATGTCAAGATGCATTTCATCACCTCTGAAGAGTTTCCATAACATCTTCTACAAAGAAGCACTAATAGAGAGGGTTATTAAATAATACAAGGGGCTGGAAAGAGGGCACAAAAGTTAAAACTCCAGACCAGTCTTCCACAGCACCCAGGTTCAGCTCCTAATGCCCGCATGGTAGCTCATGACTATCTGAAACTCAAGTTCCAGGGAGTCTGACATCTTTTTCTGGGCCCCAGGAGTACCAGATACCCACGAGATATACAAAAATACATCCAGGCAAAACACCCATACAAATAAAACAAAAACTAATTTTAGAAAAAACAGTCTTCTTAAGGAATGCATTGTTAGTCCTTAAGACTAAGAAATCTTGCAGAACCACAGAGCATGGTCCAGAGAAAATCTATTCATGGGAAACTGTGAAGAACCTTCAGTGGTAATTACAGCTTATAAAAGAAGAAAAGGAACAAGAATTGTTTTTATTGTCTACTAATGTAATAGACTTAACTCAGAATCTAAGGTTCTTTGGAGGCTTTAGACAAAAGAAGTAAGAAAGAGGGAGAAAAAGAAATGCCTGCAGGTTCTCAAACCACAGGCTCTGGAGCTATTCCACTGCCACCTCTGTGCTTTAACTGCTGCTGTTTTCTTCCTCCTGCTCTTTCTGCAGGCAGACTTCAAAGGACAACAGAGGAACTCAGATATTCCAAGAAACGCCTTAGCCAAGGCCTAAGCTACAACCTGCACGACCCTTCCATTTGAAAACCAAGAAACCACTTGGGAAAACAACAGCAAGATTAATTTGGTATAATCAAAATATACTCAAGGTACTTTTACTTCAAATGTGGTTTTCTGGTGGCTACATAGAGTAAAAATTTTACAAACAGTGTCTTAATAGGACCTCGTTTAGATATATTATAACATTAACCAGTAAAGATAAACAGGTGTGGAACAAGGAGACCTTGAGGCAGAATTCACATCCTGTCTGGGTAAGGAACTGTCTTTTCCTATTTGCTTTTTAACTCACTGACTTTTCTTTTTCTCCAAGGTTCACTAGATAAGATTTAAAGTGTCCTCATTCAGGAATACTAAATATCTCCATCATAAACCTTTATTTCTCTTGACAAGTGTAAAATGTCATATGCCCTATTAAAGCTTCAATTTCAAGCTAGGTTAAACACGGCACAGCTCAAAATGTGACAAAGGCTACTATATCTCCTTTAGAGACTCAGGGGCTGGATTAGAAGCTGCTTTATTTTACTTAACAACTTAAACATCAGAACCACTTTATTTAAAATTAGGGCCTACGTAATGACAATCTTCAAACACATGAGCTGTCATATTTTTTTAAAAAAAAGCTTCTCTCCGTTGTCAGAATGAAAATGAATGGACAATTTAGCAATAGCAAATGATTTAAGCAAATTAAGTAATAACTTCTTCTTAACAGAGTGCATAAAAGTAATATTAATGTTGGCGACTGGAGATTCTTTTCTTCTGTGCCTCTGTGTGCCACAACAAATAATCTTTAGCCAAGTTAAACTAAAAGTCAGCGGTAGAGACTAACTGGCTACCAGAAGACCCTAGTATGTTTCCATTCCTATTAATAAAACCTACTTTTACTACAGTTTTGACTTAACTAAATGCAAAGTAAACAAGAGAACCTAGTATTTCACTTTTAGGTATGTTAAGGCAATACCAGCTGTCATGAACTTACTAAAAAAAAACACCTGAAGCTTTCCACATAACTCTTTCCTTGCTTAACATTAATAAGAAAGGATGGAATCGCTCACTCCCTGGTTAACATCCCACAAGTTGTAATCATCTCATATTGATTTATAACATTGCTTGGCCTTAATTATCTAAGAAAACATCTTTCTCTACTCTTTGGAGTCTAATGCCCATTTTATTTGTCCATTTCTACTTGCTCCTTTTTCAGCTCCCTCAACTTCCTTCTTCTGCTGTAGTCTGCTCTTTCTGCCTTTCTTCCTGCATCCCTTTTCTTCCTGCATCCCCTTTCTTTCACCATCCTCATTCTTCCTGCATCGTCCTTTCTGTATCCTCACCTTGTAACTCCAACCACCTTTCTCTCCATCTCCCTTGAACTTTCCATGGGTTGCTCTCCATCCCCTAAATTTAAGCCTCTATGGTCCCTTCCCCACTCTACCCAACCGCACTCAACTTACCCCTTCCAATTCTCACTACTTTAGAAGATCAGCTAATTCACCTGTTGTCCATCTTCTCTCAAAAGTCTACCACACTGAATGGCAGGAGAACACTCTGGTCAGGACACATTTATCCCCGTACCATTCTTCTTTACATTCTTGAAAACTGTATGCATTTTTAAAAACTGTTCCACATTGTGCTTACTTCCCCATGGGGCATTTCTGACTCTAGGGAAGGATGAGAACTCTGAACTTCAGTGAGCAATTCCACTAAATTTCAGCTACATTTTCTAATTAAAACAAACAAACAAAACTGTGCTGACCTAGATGATTCCAATGCACATCAGAGAGGCTCCATCCTGAACTTGTATATGATTCAAACTGCAATAATGGTAAAATACGGGCCTGGGACTGTCACACTTGGAATGAGCTCAACATGTGGAAATCTTAATGCTGGTCCATGACCCATATTGTAGTGCAGGCTTCAAGCACTTCCTTCAGTTTGCAGGCCTTTTCCTGCCTGAATCTGTTCGCCTTCGCTGCCGTGCAGACTCACTTTCTCCATCATCTATGTTTCTAATAGTTTCCAGATATACTGCCCAGTGTCTGCATCTTCTAGATTTTGATTTATATAT
>NW_026067944.1:9538704-9588836 GCF_014885135.2 Alexandromys fortis
TTTTTTTTATTTTTTTATTTTTTTTTTGGTTTTTCGAGACAGGGTTTCTCTGTGGTTTTGGAACCTGTCCTGGAACTAGCTCTTGTAAGTTTATGTACTGAGTCAGCTAAATTTCTTGACCGTCATATGCAAAAAAGACATTTAAACGTTCCAGAACTTTGAATAAGAAAAAAATTTTCCAGGAACACACTACCTTGCATATACATTTTAAAAGAATTTTATTGAGAGGGTACAGTTAATTCAGAGTCAGGTGTTTCGATAGCTTTGTGAGGCACTGGACTGAATCCCAGAAACATAATAATTACGATTCTTTCATTTATACTTAATATTTACACGTCTTTTAGACACACTATACTAATTGGATACCAGCATGTAAAGCACTTCCACCAACTAAAAAAAAAATAAAATTTCCCTTTTGTTGGGAGCTTGCTTACTCTTTAAGTTATTTGGAAATACAGCCCAAGTCATTATGTTCGATTGGTACCCTGTTTGCTATACAAAGAGTTAAATTTCCCTTTCTCGATTTTTATAGCGATGTATGAATGAGAATGGCCTCATTCAGCAGATGTATATGAATGTTTGGTCTCTAATTGGTAGAACTATTATGGCAAGGATTAGGAGGTGTGGCCATGGTGGAGTAGGCAAGGCCCAGACAAAAGGGTGGACTTGGGGGTTCAGAAGTCTATCCGGGGCTCAGTCTCTCACCTTTTGCCTTCAACATGAAAACCATGATGTAAATCCTCAGCGACTGCCCCAGCACCATGCCTGCTTGTCTGCTACCATGCTCCCTGTCATAATGGTCATGGTTAACCCTCTGAAACTGCAAGTCAGCCGCCAAATAAATGCTGTATTTTATATGCTGCCTTGGTCATGGTGTCTCTTAAAGCAACTGAAAAGCAACTAAGAGAGGCTCCCCTTACTTTCTTTCCATTCTCCTTTTCTCTCTATCCCACCATCTAGCAACCACTGTTGCATCCCATTCTTCCAGGAGATTAACTTTCTAGCTTTAACAAGTGAGTGAGGCCATGTAGTGCTTACGTTTATGTGTCTGTTTTATTTTCTTGAACATTATGAACTAGAACTCTATCTAATTGTATGCAAAGGGCGGAATTTCATTCTTCCTTTTGGCTGAACATTAAACACATATTCTCTCTTGTCTTGTCCTTTAATCCACTGATGGACACTGTCATCTGGGTCTTCAATGTCTTCCGTTGACTACTTACCAGCTTGTAGGAGGAGTAGGCAGAACCCTGAAGATAGGCAGCCCAGCGAAAGAAAGTTATTGAGGTCTGATGCCCCAAAGATGATCTCGACCCTTTCTTTTCTTTTTGCTTTACATCTGAGATTAGGTGAGCAACTGCTTATTCAAAGTTCCCTGCCTGCTACATTCTGCTTCACCAGAGGTCTAAACTGAGAGAACAAAAGAAACTCATGACACTATGGACGTGTCCAATAAATCTTCCCATTGTTAAATGTAATCAACTCCAAATGCTCATAAGCACGGTACTTCAGTTCAGTTGTATATAGTGAACATTCTGACCAGCAATCATATCATAAGGCGCCTGTGTCATAGGTCCTCTGCTAGCAATGCAGTGGTTGAGATCATGCCAGGCTTGAAATTTACAAAAAATACTGGCTGAGAAGTAAGTGAAAAGTGTAGATCGTTCATGGAAGTGGTGCAATGATTTTTCACCACTTCTACTTTATATGAAATGAAACATTTCTAAGTTACATGGTAGATTGACTCACTCTCTATGGGCTGGGGATGACAACCATACTAGGTACTGAGGTTATAAGGATCAATCTCTATTCTGAGGCAGTGTGCTGAGCAAGTATTCTGGGTACAACGGGAGCTTTCAGTGCCAGGGGCTGAACATAAGACAAGTAGAGGGCTGGATGCAGGCACATTGAGTTGCTGACTAATGTGGAAAAAGGCAAAATGTGGTATTTCAGAGAAGGAAACTGCAATATTCTAGGACTGTGATAGGCATATTAACCACCAGGAACCACCTACCTATCAAGCTATTTTCTAAACTGCCAGTGATACTTGTATAATCATGGACTGTATCATGCTTTACACTCTCCAATAACTACATTTTTTACAAATGTTCAGCCTCTATCTGACCCTTCAAAATGCAAACTAACCCCTTCCTTTTCTGCTTATCTCCTATCAACAACTTCAAACCATCAACATTTCTGCCTGATTGCAATCATACTAACTGATCTTTTCTAATCCTGTTCTAATTCACTCTGTCCACAAGGTACTCTCAGGTACCATGGAAGTGATGTTTTCAACTGCAAATCAGAACAAGTCATCTCCACCACTATCTAAAGTCTGGGCACTATAGTGGAACCCACACGGCAAGAGAGCACTAGTCCTACCAAGTTGTCCTCTGATCATCAAGTGCTCACATGTACACACGAAATGAATAAATAAAAAAAGCACAAAGTATAGAACTGTTCTGCAATGAACGTACATTACCTCTAATTAAGAAAAACATAAAATAGAATTTTAGAAGTTATTTTTTCTTTACTTTTTGCCTTAAGATTATTTTTAGCCATCTTCTTTCATCTGTCATTGCCAGTTGAGACAACCTCTAATATGCCTTGAATCAAAGATAATTCTGGAAGTTCATTTCTGGACATATGAAATGGACAGAATGGTAAAGTTTTAGAAGTCAAAAATCCAGCTCTGTATTTGCGCCTAGCACCTGTTGCTTACGAGTCGTTGTCAGGCAGACAACAACATGACGATGAATAGGAGTCAAAATGCTGTCCTTTCCCACGGAATACCCATTAGCACACATACTCTGCTGATATTCATCATCTCTATCGTCTGAGATGCCACCTTTCTACCTCATAATGAATTAAAACACAAAGCTCAAAAACAGAAAGAATTCATGTGAGTTCTGTTAAAAAACTCTCCAAGATCAACATGGGAGGACCTGAGGTTCTGTTTTCATCCATCTGCTGTGTGATAGTCAACAAATCTCTCCAGATTCTGTCCTGATGATACACAGAGGCCTCTCTATCATCAAAATTTTTATGAGTGGCTTATTTTATAGCTGGGCATAATGGTGCATGCCGTTAAACCCAGCAATTGGGAGGCAAAGGCAGGTGGATCTCTGAGTTTGAAGCCAGCCTGGTCCACACAGTGAGTTCTAATACAGCCAGAGCTACATAATGAGACTCTGCCTCAAAATAAATAAATAAAAATAAAAGTGCCATATTTTTCCCATTCCGTCTCATCAGAACCATTTGAACTCCTAGAACAAACACTTCCATCTTCCATGGACTATATTTTACAAACATACTACCCTATTAGTCAATATACTTGTCTATTTCACACATAAGGTTAACTTACTTAGTCTTGTCTTCTTCTTCTGTTTAAGTGAAGACAATGAGACTGTTACAAGTCAAATTATTCTAAGAAGCATTATTTACTAATACAACAAAAGATCACACGTATTAAAGGGAGTGGGAAAGGTTTCTTTAACCTCAAAGTCAACGTTTCTTTCATCTCAAAGTCATGTTTTTTGAAATGTAGTTAATAAAATCTAAAAAGACTATTTTTGATTGATTACTATAATGATGACTTTCCGTAAGATAGAGTACTCCGCTGGTTTTGCTGCTAAGATAGTGAGCAGATGCCTGCCTAGTCCTGAGGGAATGTCTCTTCCTCGGTAGAAAACAGCTTAAATAGGAAGCAAACAACCATATGCTGGCTGTTGGCTGCTTCACAGATGACATCGGGAGCAGTATTCTACAGCGGGAACCACAAAGGGCAAGGTTCAAATTAATTTCCCTTAAAAATCAATGTAATTATCCAAGATCGAAATAATTGGTAAATTTTACGTGTATCACAGAATCGTGCTATTAATTGCCAGGCACAAAATAAATTTAGAAAGTGCTAACGTTGAGTAGAGGAGAACACATGAAGAAAACAGTCTCCTAAAATACACCTTAAACTCAATGATAGTATAATCATCGCAAACCGGAAAACGTGGCTGGCAAGAGAACCATTCTTCGACAGCTGGTGCTCAAACTGACTCAGATACACAGGAGTTTTCATAAATCTTTTTAAAAAACAGCATATTCTGTATTTACATGAACTAATTTAGATATATAATTCATATTTTATTTCTGTTATTCAAAAAATTATAATTAAAAATAATTTAAGAAAATATATTCAGTACTAAAGATTCTTTTCTTTTGCAAAACCCAAGATTCCAAACTTCTTGGTATAAATACTAAAAATAAGTACTGCTAAGCATTTCTTGTTTCAATTTTCAGATTGTATAACTGTATACAGTAAGTAAAATTGCATTAAAACTGAGTTTCTCTACAGGGCAAGGTTATATACATAAATGATATATGTGTGTACATATATATACATACTTTCACATATATAAAATTTCATACATCTACTTATCACTGTAATGCAGATGAAAATGAAACAAGAAATTCCTAAAGATAACCAACCAGTCCATGCAGTTCTCGAACAAAAATATTAATATGCAATAAACAAGAATATTATGATTTCTATATAGAAATAAAGGCTTACGGAGCATTCTATATCTTTTCAAGTTTAAGGGATTGACAAGGATTAGGAACCACGAACTCTACTTGTTGTTACAGCTGTAAAACTTGGTTCAAACACAAGCAAAACACAGATAAAATGTTTTCCAAAGCATTACAACAACTGCTCCTAGAGACCAGCACTGCCTCAAGACGCTTCTGTTAAAGCGGTTACTGACCAGCATCGCTGTGAAATTAGAAGCACTCTCTGACTTCCTGTCTGAGCCTTGTGGAGTGCAAGAATAGTTCTTACTCTACTCATGGCACCTAAACTAAGGAAACATGTAGAAAAACAAAGAGCCGTGGTACACTCCAGGAAAAAATAAAAACCACACTCTAACAATACTCCCAGGCTTGTTTGTAGTGAATCTGGCTGACATCTGTGCTCACCATCAACAAAGTCGATCAACTATGTAACATGCAAAAGGGCTGATTTGGGTTTTAGAACAAACGCCTCCAGAAAATGAGGCCAGGACAATATGAATTGTCAAAATAAATGAGTGAAATGGTATGAACTAAATTATTACATGCTGACTTGCAGAATGCTAAAGGAGATATTTTTATGAATTGATAGTTTCTAAACTTTCCAAACACACAAAAGCCCTTCTGAGGGCAGGGTGCTAAAAGCAAACATAGTATCCACTAAACAAGTGTTTCTCCTGACCGCTGTAATGAAACTAGCAGGAGAACTACTGGACCCGGATGTATAAACTTCTTCGGGATTTCAAAACATTTTATCTTTAATTAGGACACATATATCAAATTGTCATTGATACCATTCTAAATTTGAGAAGTATAAAATGTTTATTATTTCTCTGTTTATAAATATAGAAATTATTCTAAGCATTATAACGTATTCAAATCCTTATATAATAATTGGTACATTTATAATATTCACTTTTATATGGTGCACAGTGAGGAAGACGGTGCTAAAATTTGTAAATTAAGTATCATGAGCTCTGAATTTGGTTTGAATTCCCACGAACATATTTACTCTCAGAGGATGGAATGTCCAGTTTACACAGAAAGCTGAACTGGAAACTAAAAGTATCTTTAAATACCTACACAGAAATTGCCTAAAGACAATTACACGCAGGGTATCCTGACAACTGAGGGTAACGTAGGGGGTATTTTGAAGAGGAAACTAGAGAAGGGACAGGTTGATCTAATCAAGTCTATTCTAAATACTGAAAATGACAAAAATGGACCAGAGTGGGAATCATAGAGAAACTAAAAATGCTCTGTGCTATTTCTGTTGGCACAAACATCATAGCCTTTGGTTTTATTTCTTGCATCCAGGGTTTGTGTTTGTTTTTCTGTTTTGGGTTCTCTCTGTCTCCCTCTCTTTCTCTCTCTCTCTGTTCTATGCTGGTTTTATCATAATTAGGAACCTACCTATACCTTCTCTACCAGGTATAATCACCTTAATATTTTCCTCAAGGAGGAAAAATTATCCAACAAGAAAAATATAATGAAAATTACAAAAGTACAAAGATAACGTTTGTCAAAACATGTACCCTGTTTTATAAACAGGAACACAGTTCACGGTTTTTCTTATATTCCATTTAAAAATGGCTTAAAACATAAACGTAGAATCACTTTCTGCTGTGAGCATGGCACCCATTCATCTTATAAGTCCGAGACCTTCTCTTTTGAGGCCTTGACTTTGAGGCAGGTCAATAAGAAAAAGGGCAGTAAGTGTATTGTCTATCAATTTAAACAAGAAACGTAATCTCAAGTTTCAGAAAAACAATTTAGAGTGTGACATAGGTGTGATGGCCCAGGCCTGTAAACGCAGCACTGAGGCAGGAAGCGTCGAAGTTCAAGGCCAGCTTGCTCCACATGGCAAAACCACGTCTCAGACAAAACAAATAATAACAACAAAATCGTAACATGAATGGCTAGTTTTGACATAGTCTAAAGTGGTTATTTTTATTCAATTTACATATTCTTTTTGATATCAGATATCTTGAGCAGTCTATCTCAGTGTAAATACCACAAACCTTGGTGGAGGGAGGGTTTAAAACCATTTACTATCTTTGGAGTTGATTCTATATTAATATGATTAATTTCTAAATTTATCTTTAAATATAATTAGTTATATATGTTTTATGTGTTCATGTTCTAGTTGAGTGGTGAAGACTATTAAAAGTTATATAACTAAAACTTAGGACATAAGTCATGTTAAAATATAGGTAAGGGTGGGAAACCCTAAGCATATTTTAATAGATGCATATATATACTTCAACTCAATTAATATGAATCTTATTAATCTTTACAATTCCTACGTAAAAAATTACAGATTTCTGATATATACACATAACAGGATCCTTTCAAGGGCGGGAAACCTTTTAGCTACCTACTGGATGAGGATGGAATTTAAGAGAGGTCAGGTTCGTATCCAAATACAAGGCACACCTGTAGCACAGATATAGCCATCTAATCATTCCTCAGCAACTCCCTCTCGCGATCATTGCAAAAGTGCTGCGTGTGACACGTGTAGAAATAGACAGAGCCATCAGGCCAGCATGCACCTGCTCCTCCTCAGGCTCTGCTGCCCTCACACGGTAGGAAGCTTCTGGATACAATTCCTGGATGGCATACTGCTTTACTTCCCGACAAATCTTACACAGTCAACATTGTTAGAAGAAACCACGGAGGGCAATAAAGCAAACTCAGTGGAAACATTCTACAGAAAAACAGCGGCTGGGCACTGTTGGAATACCCAAAAAGGATGAGAAGTGAGGAACACTGACACACAAGAGCTTGTATTTATACAAAGCTAGACTACCGTCATGCAAAGGGTGTAATGCATGCACAATTTCTTAGTGCCCCGTCAAGACACATGATCCCATGTAATTTACCCGGGAAAAGCATTTTACTTACTAGCTACCTCCAGCGATGCGTTGTGGCTCACAGCCTCTCCCAGGTAATTCCTTGCTACACAGATGTAGACCCCTTCGTCAGGCCTGCTTTTCCGTCCATGTACTATACGTAAGAAAAATAAAGATCCACTTGGCAGCAACATTCGGTGCGAGCGAGGATCATCTTTGTCCGTCTCCACTCTTTCCCCGCCTTTGTACCATTCGATCGTCGGGGTGGGGCGGCCTTCGGCTTTACAGTTCAAAGTGGCAGGTTCTCCTTTTGAGACAATTAGATCTGAAGGGTGTTCAACAATGCGAGGTGGGAAATCTTCCTGACGAAGACGGGAGCCTGCGGAAGAAGGAAACAAACGTTTCATATTTCACCTGAGCATGAAAGGCCTAATTTCAGAAGAACAGACTTTAATGGTTTTTAAACATTGTCCCGAATGGTCATGCTACCCCTTAACCTTGATTCTAAACACTCAGGTTCTCAACCACAGCGCCCATATCCGAATGCATTTGACAGTGCACTTGGAAAAGATCTCTTGCTAAATTCTACCAGTATAGATGCTGCCTGCTGGTCCTTGAGAGCCCACAGCACAGCCCTTTAATACCTCAAATGGGATGGCTAGTTTTAATTGCCAACTTTATGCCACCAAGAATCACCCAAGCAGGGAGTGTCAATGACGAAGTGTAGATTGAGGTGGCCTCTGGGCATATCCATGGGGAGGGGGTTATCTTGAATACGTTAATTGACGCTCTGCCCATGAACTGGTTCATGGCACCAGTTCGTGGTCCACAGATTTCAGATTATATAAAAACAGGAAAACTGAGTGGACCCAAGCATGTATGCAGCAATCCATGGCTTCCTGTTCTCGACTACGGATGGACCATGACTACCTGCGACAAGTGCGGCCATGTTTTCTTCCCTCCTTGATGGACTGTAACCTGGACTTGTGAGGCAAATAAGCCCTTTCTCCCTTCAGGCTCTTTGTCAGTCTCCCTATCACAGGAACAGGACAAAAAAGGAAACTGTTTCTTGTCTTCGCAGAAGAATAAATCTGCAAGAGGTTTGTGAATATTACAGGCAATGGTATGGACTCCTAGAATCCCTCTTTTAACCAGCACAAAGTAACAATTAGCAAAATGTCCTTTAATAAAAAGTATCCCCTTTACATACTTCATATGTGGTCTGAATGTAACTGGCCCCCATAAACTCAGAGGAAGTGGGACATTAGGAAGTGGGACTTTATTGGAGTAGGTACAGCCTCATTGGAGGAAGTGTGCCGCTGTGGGGATGGGCTTTGAGGACTCCTATATGCTCAAGCCACATTGAATGTCTTGACCACTTCCTGTTGCCATGGGTCATGATGTAAGGACTCTCGGCTCCTGTCCCAGCACCACATCTGCCTGCGCCATGTTGCACCATGTTGCACCATGACAATAACAGACTGAACCTCTAAACTGTAAGTCAGTCCCAATTAAATGGTTTTCTTTTCTAAGAGTTGCCATGGTCAGTGGTCATGGTGTCTCTACACAGCAATAGAAAGCCGAACTAAGACAGTATGACTGTACTATTTTTTGCAATACATCTAAACATCAGAAACAGGGATCATGTCTGTCGTTGTGTAAATGAGAATGAAGGCTCTGGAATCTGAACACTTGGTCCCTGGCTGGTGGAGCTCTTGGAGGGGTTTCTGTGGCACCGCCTTGGTAGAGGAAATATGTCACTGGGGGAAAGGTTTAGAGATTATATGCCCTTGGCCACTTTTCATTTGCTCTGTTTCATGCTTGCAGATTAGAGATGTGATCTCTCAGATGCATGCCTCCATGCATGCAGATTAAAGATGCGATTTCTCAGATGCATGCCTCCATGCATGCAGATTAAAGATGCGATTTCTCAGATGCATGCCTCCATGCTTGCATATAAAGATGTGATCTCTTAGATGCATGCCTCCATGCTTGCATATAAAGATGTCATATCTCAGATGCATGCCTCCATGCTTGCAGATTAAAGATGTGATCTCTCAGATGCATGCCTCCATGTTTGCAGTTTGCTGATGCTCCTCTACCATGGTAGACTCCAAATAACCACAAGTCTAAATAAACTCTCCCTTCTATGAATTGGCCTGGTCATAGCACTCTATCAAATGACAGAAAAATAACTTAAAATACCTTTATGTTTTTAAATAGTCTCAACTGTTTGTTTATTTATTTATTTTTGCTGGGACTATAGCAAATATAAAATGTCTTAAACCTTGGTCAAATTCACTAACTCTAGCTTTCAAACCTGGCTCTCATTGAGTATGCATGCCTCAATGAAAACAGCAAGGTAGAAATGTCTGTTCCATATCTCCAAATGCCATCCCCAACTTGACACCACTAATATCCTGGGTCAAACAACTGTCCCTTCTACTGAGACTTAGGAAAGTCCCTTTAGTATCCATTTAGACAGAGTCAGAAGGCTTTGGACTCATTTGTTCTTAAGTTCTTAAGTAGACCCACAAGCATGACCTTTTCTTTCCCCAGCCCAGATCTCCACACAGCCTGCTCTCGCCTTCCTGTGCCTTCTGTCAGCTCCACAGCCACACTGCGTTTCCTTCTGCCCAGCAAATGCCTGCCACAGGCATGGGGCTCCAAATAAGCTGCCGTCCTCGAGGCCCAGGCTTCGTTCAATTCTCTCCTCTCCTGAACTTTTCCTACCAAATTCAGTTCACTCGTTTAAACCTCAACAGCACTAAGCTTCACAGAGCTGTCACTCAATCTATTTATCTAACACTTCCTACAGTTTTCTCTTCCCCACAAGTCTGTGGGATCTGCGGGGCTTCCTCTTGCTCACAGTCGTCTGCTAATGATGGCTGAACATACTCCAGTGTTCTGGAAACGTGAGTGGAATCACTGAGAGAATAAATACATGTCAGGAAAGAAAGATCTAACTATGATGAGGGAGCTAAAAAAAAAAAAAAATCACAGACGCTAGGTCTGCGTGTGGGGTTGCACGCCTGTACCCAACACTTGGGAGGTGGAAGCAGGAGAGTCAAGAGTTCAAGGTCATCCTTGACTACATCATTAGTTTGAGGCGGGCTGGAGTATAGTAAACTGCATTGCAAAGATGGCAGAGAGGTTAAGAGCACTTCCAGAGGACCAAAGTTCAATTCTCAGCAACCACATGGTGGCTCACAACCACCTGTAATGAGATCTGGTGCCCTCTTCTGACCTGCAGGCATACATGCAGATAGAATACTATATACATAATAAATAAATAAGTCTTTAAAAACAAACAAACAAACAGAAAGAAGCATGCATTGTAGAAAAAGCATAAGGCTTTCCTCTTTAAACTAACCAGTGTGCACTATATTCAATCACAAGAGACTATATGGCATACAAGCTTATTCATATCTGCATCTCATTTGGAGCTACTATAATTAATAGTTTGTCTTAGGAAAACAACTATGAAAGGAGAAGTTAATGATCTCAGTGAGTAAGAGTTTCATAACCAGGGGCTGCAGAGATGGCTCTGTTGATAGAATGTTTGCAGTGTAACATGAAGAACCGCATTGGGATTCACAGCACACTGTAAAAACCAGGCACGGTAGCACTCATTCAGTATAGGGTATAGGACAGCCATCAGATAGAAGGGGAGAGGACCTCATTGACCAGCTAGTCTATCTGAAGTGTTAAAACTCCAGGTTAAGTTAAAGACACTGTGTGAAACGTAAGCTGGAAGACTGATATGGGAAAGCACACTTCTGCCCTTCACACATGCAGGCATGGGGACTCATGTTTGCACGGACACAGAGGTAATGGGATGGGGTTGACAGAGACAGAGATGGATGGGGAGAGAACGCTACACTATACAGAGACATAGTATTGGTTTAGAACGTGGTACACAGTATGCTTTGCATTCTTTGAGTCATGGCAGACTTGAAAAGGAGGAGAAATAAACCAGAAAGATGGGAAAGAATAACTTAGAAATGCTTCTGTCCTCACAAAGAAAATGAAATTTTCTTCACTAAAAAAAAATGAAATTCAGGTTGGCTTTTAGGTAACCCATAATTAACAACGTCATGAACCTCCATGTATCATTAGCCTTTAGGAGAGACATCATTAGGAAAGACAGATACTGGTGATAACCAACTAATGAGGTGGCACACACTCACAGAAATTTTACATTACGAAAGTCCATTTGAGCCAGGAAACAAGGCTGCAAATGTTGCTATACTAACGCAAAACAAGGGCACCGAAGACAGCCCCGTGCAGTGAGAAGGATCTGGAGCAACAGCTCTTGAGAAAACCCCTAAGAATGAGTCACAAAGGGAATCGAAAGTCCATTTGAGCTGGGAAACAAGGCTGCAAATGTTGCTTTACTAACGCAAAGCAAGGGCACTGAGGACAACCCCATGCAGTGAGAAGGATCTGGACCAACAGCTCTTGAGAAGACCCCTAAGAATGAGCCACAAAGGGAAGCAAGGCAGGGAATCCACCCCGGGCACAGCTACTAGACCTCACAGCATACTGAAGGGATCTGCTGCCAGCATAGCTGATAAGGTGTATTGTCAGAAACTGGGAAGCATAAACCTGGAAAAAAGAAGGATGAAAAAATGATGAAAAGTGAAAAAAGGAAAAGAAATAAGATGATAGTATAGGCTTTGACTACCAAGTGAGTGTTCTGCAGGTTAGATGAGTGTGTGAGTGAGTGTGTGAGTGAGAGAGAGAGAGAGAGAGAGAGAGAGAGAGAGAGAGAGAGAGAGAGAGAGAGAGAGAGTTCACACTTGGAAGTCAGAAGCAAATGCTGGGTATCCTATTCCAGTACACAGTATTCCCTGAGACCAGGTCTCTCACTGAAGTGCAGTTCATAGATTGGCCAAACTGGCTTGCCAGTGAGCTCCTGGGATCCTGCTATCACTGCCCACAGTAATGGGGCTACTGATGCACTCTTCTGCACCAGGCTGCTCAGGCTGAGCATGCAAACTCAGCTCTCCGGGCTCCCAGGGGACCCACTCTAACCAGTGAACCATCTCCTCAGCTGGAAAGTCATTTGAGGTTTTTCAAGTCAGGCTATTATTTGGCTTTAAAGTGTTTACTCTTGATAGAATACAGTCAACATAAGCAGACTAAGGTAGGGAGATTAGCTGCCAGATGCTTGCACCTTCAAATTAAGAGTCACTGAACCTGTACTTAGACACCGACAGAAGGGCAACAGGGAAACGGGAGATAATGATAAGTTAATCAGCAGAGCATCCTCACTGGCAATGTGGAGGATGGTGAAGAAGAAAGCTCACGAGGGATACAGAATAGAGAGATACTACTCTATCACTGGTGGCTAACGTATAGTTTCAGTGAGCATAGAGACAAAAGACTTTTGTGAGAGAGAAAAAAAAGGTGGGGTATCATTCTAGAAAACCCAGAGAGAAATGTTGAGTTAACAGCTCTGTCTCCACGTTTGGCCTAAGAAACACAATCTCAGCTAGAGCCATTAGCCGGAAAGGAGCTGGGGCAAAAATCCTGGGAAAGAAGAAAACCGTATGGGGGGAAGGTGTAGAGGAAGTCACGGCCAATTGCAGAACCTGGAGACGGCCCAGGCTCCACTACAGTACACTGTGGCTGAGGAGAATCTCCATCTGAACCTCAGTTCCCCAGAGCTGGACCACAGCCAGCAGGACGCTGGGGAATAGAAAACCCAGACCCAAGTTTTCAGCACCGTGTTTGTACAGCAGCATTCAGTAAAAGCTCCAGCAATAAAAATGCTTTCTAGATTATTAATGACTGATTTTTAAAATTCTCTATGGACCACACTTTCCCCACATTGTTAATAACATTTCTCATATTAAAGGGAAAAAAGCTGAAGTTCTCAGAGTCTAGTCTTACTAATGCACGTTCTGATCTGCCAGAAAATGCATGTAATATGCACTGTTTCCCAGGCTTATTTACGTACTGAAGCCTTTTCTTCTTCCTCTCTCTCTCTCTCTCTCTCTCTCTCTCTCTCTCTCTCTCTCTCTCTCTCTCGGGTTATACTGAGTTTTGTGTCTGATGAATATATTTGAATAGAAAACATACACCATTAAATATATAGTAATCTTGAAGAGAAAAAACAAAATGATCAAAAAAGTAGTCCTTCGACTGCAACAGAACCAGGACTTGGGAAATCACAACCAGAACAAGGAAGTGTTTCAATTCTTCACAACGTTCGACCCTCAGAGCAGGGACTTTGCAACATGTGACTCATAGACCTAATGAGTTTGCTGCAATAAAAAAACCCATAAACACCGCTCATCATCTTCATTGAAACTGCAATAAATGATTTTTGTGGTTAAATGTAAGCAGGAAGGAAGGGGACTGGAGAGCAATCTACCATCACTTCTCTACCATCTCTACTGGTATGGAAGTGGGTGTCATAAAGCATGGGGTCAACAAGCTGTCCTGAAATCTCATCTGTCATTCAGCTGCGAGGCGGCAGTGCTGGGTCTTGGTCCTTGGCAAATCCAAAACTCTTGTTGTTTGCAAACAGTCTATGCATTCTACTGGGGCTAACCGGTTAAAATCACTACATAAATATGGGTTGTCCCTTTGGCTTTAGGTCCTGCAAGTGTTCATTTTGATGTCTTACTTCTAAAATGATGATGACGAAAATATCAAGAAGCTGACAAGTCTGGTGACCTCTGTTTTTTCTTTCTCTATTAAAAAAAAGGAGCATTTACCTGTAAACCAAATGAACTCATGAAGAATTCATAATCAAAGTTTTCCTTGTATAAGTATGAATTCAAATTGCTAGGCATCCTTACATTATCAGTTTTCAGACTGCTGAGATCTTCAATTTGCAAACAACAATGTGTATAATTAAAGCCGTTTTTATAGCTGAGTGTGGTGGTATGCCTGCAGATCCAGCATTCAGAGGGCAAAGAAAGGATCAGTTATTCCAGAAGAGCCTGGCCCACACTGTGCCATCCCTGTGTAAGAAAATATTACTGAGCTGGGGAGAGGGCCCCATAGGTAGGTACTTCCTACAAAAGCATGAGGGCCTGAGCTCAAATCATCAGGACCAAATGGAAGCTGGGCACAGAAGTATACATTTGTAACATGGGGAGGGGCCTTTTTAGAAGCTCACTTGTATGCAGAAATGCACAATACAGAGGAGCAAGAAAGATGCTGTCTCATAGTGAGAGACAATTATCAACACCAAGTGTATCCTCTGACCTCCGCATGTGTGTCAACGTACGGGTAAACCCTACCCACTGTAGAAATGCTCTACAGTCAGAAAACGGTCGCAAGTCACCTACCAACCGCCCCTATGGTTGTGCTAATTTGTGCACGGTTTATATAAAAAGATAGAAGGTTTATAGAATAATTGGCAAAACCCACGCCTTGTATTGTAATGATGTAGTTACAAAGAAAAGAAAGGAAAAGAAAAAGGAGCTGAAGTCATAACAATGTAACAAGACACTGAGGTGATACTACTCCCTAAAAGAACCAGGGTGACACTACTGTCCTTTAACAAAAACTTGGGATGTTACTGTCCACTGCTCTTAAGAAGAATACTGGTGGCTCCCTGGGGATGTAACACCATTAACTTCAGCAAGATCAGCACCACAGAAAGGGCCAGGGCAGAATTCCTTCAACAACAGCCCAGTTGGAAGATAAAATATAAACAAGAGTGACCGAAATACCTAAATATTTACACAACCACAGCTGGAAAGAGGCATTCACGTAAGTGCTAAGTATTTCAGGGAAATTCATCAAAGTCACATGAGATTTATGATGAAGAATCCAAACTAGCTGGATGCGAACTCTCCAACCACCTACTGAGACATTACTTACAGATACACAAACAATCAGAGACACTGGTCCTATTGATATTCTATTCAGGCTTGTGTATAATTTTATTGTTTCTCTTTTCTCTCTAGCATAAAATCAGTATTTCTCATAAGCCTTTATGTTCTCAATTCCATTTCTCTGTACACTGAAGAAAAACCACGGTTTTATACAGAAATTCCTACTTGTATCCAAATTTCTCTTTAATAATTTTGATAGGTAATATCAAGAAGCTTGTAGTAATTAAATTCTTCTGCTGAATCATATCAAAGAACAAATATGCTTATAAAGTTGCTAATATCACAAAAATTCATTAAGTCATTGAGAAACCTGCAATAAATACGAATAAAAAATTTGGTGACATCTGTTCAAGACTGGGTTAGAAATGTATGTAATTGCCTTGACAACATACTTATATTTGAAAGTAAATTGTATTTTTAAAGAAACCTCACCATTTAACTTTATTTATTTATTTATTTGGCTTAAGTTTCACTGCATTTTAAGGAAGATTATCTCTAATTACAAACACACACCCCGTCATCACAAATCCAATAATTTTCCTGTCAGAAGTTCTTCCTACCAGGAGATGTTTGTAGAAACCAAGAAAACACCACCTACCCCATTGCTCACTAAGTACAGGATATAGAAGAAGAGACAGAGTCTGAAGCTAGACTTGGCCACTTAGCAAGATCTTATCTCATAAAACACCCAAATAAATAAGCCAATTAACTGCCGACTATCCTCTAAGGAGTCATGCACATTTCCAAAGCACACTCAGTGCTATGGAAATAAATACGAAAACCAAAGTCGCCATGCAATGAAGAATAAGCACCCTCAGCTGAAAATACACACAGTGAAGAAATAAAAGGGATGCAATGCATTAAAGAAACTAAATGATGGGCAGGTCAATGTGTTGTCCTCAGTTCCTCCACTTCCCTTTGTTATGAACTTTGAAAAGGTCACTTAGAAAGAGAGGAAAAGAGCCATCTATAATAATCCCAAGAATTAGCTCAGTGCACTGGTAGACCTACTGTCTACAATGATCAACAAAACAGTGCCAAAATGAAATGCCAGGAGAGAATTTCTACTGTTTGGGTAGCATATCTTTATCATCAAAATCAAATGGTTATGTCCCTAGAGACGGGGAAAAGGTTGACAATATTGTAGGTTAAATTTTAGGGATAATTTTGAGCCCCCCAACTCTGCACCAATTTTAAGAATGCAAACCCTGAAGAGATGCCAAGTTTGCTCACTATACGGACAACCTCAGCTGCGACTTCACCCTGGCCGTGGGTTCAGAGACTAGAGGTTGGGAGTTCATTCTAACTTCATTCTTTTCCATGTTTCCTTTAGCAAAATGTCTAGTAAAGGTACCAATAGTACGTTTCTCTTCTGAACAATGCTAAGTGACATGGTGTACATATCTTAAAGACCCAAACTTGCTTGTTGTTTTATCCATCAATCTCTCCATCATTTGCTTACATAAGGACTAGTAAAGAAAATCATTGGTTTCAGTCTGAAGTGTACAAAGAGAGACAGAAAATATTTGCAAGGATGACATTAAAGCCAGAGGCAGTGGTCATGATTCCAGAGGTCAGGTAGTGGAGGGAAAGACATTTTGAATTTGAGGCTAGACATGACCACATAGTGAGACCTATTCTCATAAGACACCAAAATAGATGTATTAAATAATGTGAGCTAGTGAACGTAGGAAAAAATAGTAGAAAATTGGAATTAGAATAGAATAGCTTCACGTAAAATTTGCGAACTAGTCTAGCATGTGTACCAAAAGTAACTAAACTATAGACTGGGTATAACTACCTGGGCTTACATCTTGTACTAGTTAGCTATTTAGACTTGGATAAATTGCTTAACTGGTTTTTGCATTTATAAAAAGAAGACAAGATAGTATCTAAATTTTATATATTAACATAATGGCAGATGCAAAAAAGAGAGAGAGACAACCATTCCATAAACACATGGGTTTGAAATTTTGGCAGCTACGTGAACACCACTCTTTAATTTCATGATCTTCCTTGAGTATCTTTCAGTCTAGCTGCACTCTTACCATTCCATGAGGATTTCTCCTCCAGTTTGGGAAAAACTATGGTAGGCGAAGCTTAGCCCCTAGCTTCAGTTTACATAAACTGCAAATAAATTTTATTTTGCACAATTCGTGGAAGATTCTGGAACAATTTCCATAGAATACCTTTGAAAACAAGGGAAGTCAAATAAAGGAGACTAGAGAAAGAGCTCCAGTAGTAAAATGTTTGCTGTACAGGCATGAGCATCGCGTTCTGCTCACCCACACCGAAGGAAACAGCAAGGCCATAGCCATGTCTAATCCTAGCGCCGGGATAGGAGGGGACACAGACATTGCCTCCAAAGGCACAAGCACATGTGAGCAAACTTGCACACATCCATGTAGGCAATCTCATGAACATCATACCCCCCAAAACAATCATTTTAAAAAGCATTTAATGTGGCCAACTGACAGTTTTCCTGCAAAACCCAACGTGTTGACCATCAAAGGCCACCCATAATGAAGCACCTCTGCTTCTTAGAGGAAATACTACAAATGGGCATGCCGTACACTGAAATGCAGTACTTCCGAATGGATAAGCCCAGGCTTCTGGGATACTACTGGGTGAGGAGTCATGTGCATTTCATGTTAACTTTCATAAGAAACAACAACAAAAAAATTCTGTGGACCACAAGAATAGAGATTAAGTCTGTCAGGATATCTAGATCTGAAGGTACAATATAAAGAATACCCTAAAATATCAACTAGACCCTTGTGATTTTTCTGAGAGGGGATTCTGAAAATATCACACTTTTTGAAAATCACTATACGGATAGTCCTCTTATTTTTCTTTATTGCAATGAAAATATAGTTAGTAATCATCTTGGATCGTTTCTATCAAATAGAAAACAGCATGGTATTGCAATCAACGTAAATTTTCAGTTCACTTATATACATATAATATGGAAATAGCAGATGGCGACATATTTGGATCAAATGACAAATTTTACCATCCAAGTGGCCGGTCAAGAACACTTACAATTGTATAAACAAATCTTGTCTAACAAACTACATCTGTCCTCACCTTAAAACTTCTGAAACAATAACCTGAAAGAAAAAAAAAACTTGCTCATATGTCGAAAAGACGTTTTCAAGTCTCAAATTTAAACTACATAAGAAATTAAAAATATGTACAATAATATAACCAGAGCAAAGGTTTCAAAAGCATCATGTAAAGCTAAACGAATCCTTTCACTAAAGAGCTGCATTCCATTTTCATAGAACGTGTATAATATAAAAACAATTTAATAACAGTCCAAAATCTGAAGTCAATTAAAGTAGTAAAAATGAAGCTTTGAACTCTACTATTTGAAGCACTCATACTTGTCATATGGAAAGAACCCTTGATTTTAGATGAGAGGATGATGCCTTCAAAATAAGAGTATGAAACTGCCGTTTTAAGGATAATTGTCTAAAGACAATTAGACTTCTAAAAAACAAAAAATTCTTAAAATACTCTGTTGAAGGCTTACTGGGGAATTCCTACAGGATCACATTCAACTTCACTCTGTAGAAACACAGTAATTTTGACATGAATAAGAATTTCTTAAGAAAAGCTTTTCTCACATTAGCAAACTAATTGTACACTTTCCTTTCTTACCTCCTCCAAATTTTTCTTTCATTGAGCGTTGATTTTTAATTTGGTAGTCCTTAGGCAATGTGCTAAGAGAGGTGGTAAGAGGGGGTACCTATCATTCAGCATGAGGACATTTAACGAATTTTCCAATGCTAACTAAAAAGATTTAAAAAATTAAAAATTTCAATAACAAAAAACTTAAAAAGTTGTAATATTTATTTTATAAAAATTAATTGCATAATTCCAAAATAAAAACTATCAGCTTTTTACCTAATACAAAAAACTATCATAAATACATATAAATATATAAGTATGTATGTATGCATTTTTAATTCAAAAATATATGATGGGGAATCTTTGTCAATCAATTATTTTTAAGAGGTGGGACCATGTTAGGGTGTGTCTTCCTACGACCAGAGGAAAAACTACATAAGGCCCAGGTGCTCTTTTTGTGTGGTGCCCTTGCAGCACAGCTGAGCTTGGACTTCTTGTTCCTGTTTCGTGAGTTTGCCCCTTACAATAAATAAAAATATAATTGTTTTATCTTTTAGCTAGCCTGGTTATTTCACAAACCAAGATAAATCAACAAATATATACACCCCCCCAAATTCTTCTACTTTTAAGAACATCTCAGTTCGACCTTAACTCAAACACTTCTACATCCCAGTCAGTCCCCTGAACAGCACCTTGCAAACTTCAGGTGAGTAATATGTGTTTAACAAGTTTGTCAATGAATGTGGAAGAAGAAAAGGATGGATGAGCCCAGACACATTCTTAAATAGCTTAGAATGCAGTAAATACAAACATCCACCAAGGAGCCAATGGTCCTCTGAACAGCTAGAGAGAGGATAATGGACACCCCCTCCTCGCCAACCAGGAGCCCTGTGCAGAACAGGCATCACTTGTGAAAGAGAAAGATAAAAGCATGTGATGATCATCGTGTGGTGTGTCACGTGAACAGAGGTGTGAACTGCTCCATTCTAGTTAGAGAAAGTCACAGGGAGAGAGTCCTAGAGAGATAGATCTGGGAAACACAACCTTGCTGAAAAAGTAGATAATTTTTTTTCTCTATAACTTTCTCTGCTTTACAAATATTCTGAATGCTGCTGTATTCAGAATAACATTCTCCAATTCAGAAATTGTGCAAGGGCACAAATTAGTCGGTGGGGGGGGGAGGGAATGAAGAAAATGAAATGTGATCTTTACTCTTTAATTCTTTTAACTTATTCACTTAGCAAATGTACATTAAATGTCTCCACTCTCTCAGGTTTGTGCTAGAATGTAGCAGGCCCTAAAACCAAGTGTTCCTAGGACCTGAATCTTTTGAGAATGTCTAGATTGCTTAGAGTTCACATCAATTATACATGAACTACACTGTCGCTACTTGAATGACGTACATGTACAATTAGCCCCCACTGACCATTTCAGTGTGGAAAGGAAAAAAAGTAGGGGGAGGGGGAATCCTTTCCCTGTGTGCACTAAATGAGCATTAAACAAAGGAGTTTTCTATCCAAAACAGGCAACACAGTGAGAATGAGTGAAAGCAGGGACCCCCACAAAAGCAGCCTTTCCTAGCGAGGTAGAAGACCTAGATGAGAGGAATCGAATGAGGGCCACAAACCCTGAGGCACATAGTTGCGGGGTCATGCCTGTGTGACCACTGGGAATTAGAAGACTGGATATGGATTTAAACCAATTAACAGCCATCAATTGCCTCTTCTCTCTAGGCATCAAATAGACTTAATCATTTCACTTATCGTCCATGACACCGCAAGCTAATTCCTAGTCTCCGCCATTCAGAGAAAATCAGTCATTAGAAGGCAATTGTCCCCTCACATTCAACTGAAAAGCCAACCTAGAATGGCTAGTCTCTCTCCCGAGCAAGGCAGACGGAGTAGTAGGTGCGAAGAATAGTACTGCCACAGAGCTCCAAAGGAGGAAAACGCATCGTGGTAACTAGTACAGAAGTATTAGTACGTAAAGTAATTTAAAACACATTAAAATCGTGTTAGAATATATGTTTGAGGAAAGAATGAATTACATCACAAACTACAAAGAATCATCATGGCAAGGAAAAGAAAATAATCCTAAGTTCCTTTTGTTTGCTCACTTGCTTGAGTTTTGGCTGTCGCCCTGTTTAGACCCTGTCTGATCTAGATTCTACTATGTAGATAAGGCTGGCCTTACACTTGTCATAGTCTTGCCCCATCTTCTTTCCAAGTTCTGGGATGATGATCTGGCTACTATGCCTGACTTACAAATCAGAAAATTTTGATTTTCTTATTGACCAAATAAGGACATTTTTCACTGAAAGACAATGTAGAAAGGAAAAAGGCTATCATATCACTGTAAGATTTAATAATCTGTATTTTCAAACAAGAATAAAGCAGCCTATTAGGCGCGCAAGATAAAAAACAATGCTTAATTTTCTACTTGTTTATTTTCTGTTCTTGCTTCATCTTAAACCGCAAGAATAATAGCTATAAAATGGTTGGAGTCAAAGAAAAAAAAAGAGAAAAGTAAAACAATGAATGGAAGTTAAATGACTTCAGCTCAACAGCAGTTCCTAAGTGAAGGCTCTGTGGCTAGTTCTACAGAGTACAGAATGCATCTAAACCCTTACAGGACTGCAGGGACTTGTAATTAGTACTATAGAATAAAGGGAAAAACAAAAGCCCAGAACGGCCATCTAGGGCTGTGAGCAAGTACTTATAGAGCATGTAAAAACTCCACAAGGGTATCACAAACCCTCAGAGATCTATGTTGATACATGCTGAAGGCACAGAAAGTACAACATTTCAGTCTGGGTACATTTATGGATAGTCTTGTTTACATAATTATTTTTATCTGGCTTTGATTCTCAACTGGAGGCAGTTCTGAAATTAAATGGTACAGCCTAGGATTATCACAAGTGTGTGAGGGATAGGCAGAAAGGAAGCAGACAGATGTGAAAATTCAACATACAGCCAGACATGTGTCTAGGGAAGTCAGGGTAAGAAAGCTAATTAGGGCTCAGAGGTAGAGCAATGCTTTGGTTCAAACCCTAGCAATTAAAAAAAAAAAAAAAAGATAAACACAAACCTAGAAAGTGGAGGAGGGATAGCACAGACTACACAAAACTTCAGTGTTGTTAAAAGGAAACATTTGGCCGGGCGGTGGTGGCGCACGCCTTTAATCCCAGCACTCGGGAGGCAGAGGCAGGCAGATCTTTGGGAGTTCGAGGCCAGCCTGGTCTACAAGAGCTAGTTCCAGGACAGGCACCAAAGCTACAGAGAAACCCTGTCTTGAAAAACCTAAATAAATAAATAAATAAGTAAATAAATAAATGAATGAAAACATTGGCAAATACCTCCAACCCAAGTACATATTTATAAGAATAAGCTGATATATTTAAATATATACTCTTAAAACAACTATGTTAGATTTATATAACTAAATGAGCTTATATAAAGAGAAAATAAAACAATCTCACTGTCTTGGGTGAAGGCAAAGCAAAACCTGGGCCAATTTCAGGAGTTCTTAGTTGTTTTATGTCATAAGATACAAAGTGCTCTCCTAACAGCAGTCGTCAGGAACCTGTCCCCAATTCGACGCCACCATAGTCATAAAATCAACACTCCATTCACCTTCGCCTTCAGTAACGTGCCCATCTGTCTCTGAGAGTCTGACACAAGCAAAAGGCAAGGCCAGTCTCCAGAAAAGCAAGGGTTGGGAATTTCGCGGATGGTAAATCAAAAATTTGGAAAGACAGAGAAAAATGAATGAAAACTCTCACAGAGCATGTGACACCCAGGAAAGGGTCAGGAAGATACTGACACTCTGTGTGACCCAGAAAAATGTTTCACAGCTTGGCTTCACTGGGTATCATGGCATAGGTATGTTTAAGATTGCAGACTTCTTCAGAAAAAGGAGGAATGCTGAGAACAAGAGAAATAGAGGCCTCCTGGGAAGAGCACACCAAATGGTTATCCAATACCAAGTCAGCCCTGAAAATGTACAGAAATGTACATACTGGCAACATTTTATGGGATGAGCAGTTTGGGCCTATTATCTATCCACCCATCCATCCATCTTTGTATCTATCTCTCTATCTATCCATCCATCCATCCACCCATCCATTCATCTTTGTATCTATCTATCCATCCATTCATCCATCCTTCCGTCTATTTATAGGAGCAGGTAGTACGCACACACACATACATACACATACCTAAAAATCCCCACAATTTTTAAAAAGATGTCAGGAATTTGAAAGAGAGAAAAGCAGGGAGGGTTTGGAAGGAGAAAAGGCAAGGGCAAAGTGATGTAATTATATTAATCTCAAAATAAATATTGATTAAAAAGTAGGTTGTGTAAACCTTCATTAGAAAGGACAAGTGAGACGTTCACAGTCTCCAAACATAAAGTAGTTTGGAGGAGATGGCGACATTCATCGCCTAGATTAGATCAGAACATACAGTATATTTTACTGAACATTACACTGTAGTCTATAAACAGTGTTCACATGCTAATCAAACTTTTGATGAAGGAGATAAAAAATTAACTACCCTGATAGCTTATACATGCTATACACATATGGAATTATCACACAGTACTCCATATATTTGTGCCAAAAAAACAGTAATAGGTATCAATGAACAGAAAAAAAAAATTAGTAAAAGTAGATAGCGTTTTCTCAGTCTCAAGAGCACACAACAAATACTTTTTGTTCAGAATGAGAAGTCTGAAAAATATCAGCCTGCATTTATATTTTAATTGATTTAATATTTTAATTCTTACTATCTCCATAACATTCCCGAGTAGGCATTGTTATTACACACCATTTATAGGTGAGAAGTAGAGGTACAAAAACGTCAACAGCACCCATCTCCGTACTCAAATAATATACTTATTAGACCTAAAAATTTTAATCCTCAAAATTAATGTAAATATTAAGAAAACTACAGCACACATTGTGCTTCATCACGGTGGTTAGCAGGAAAAACATGATGGGTGCCTAGTCACAACACGTGAACATTTCTTCTAAGCCTAAATTTTTACATTTCTACCTCTCTATGACCTCAATTAATGGGTCAGATTCTTCACCCAGAAAATGAAGTCAAGGCAGCCTGTGAAAGCTGGACTAAGAACAGATAAATTTGTCAACATTCACATGGTCCAAACAAAGAGAACTGATCAGCAGAGTGAAAATACTTGATCAAAGTTGACAAGACACAAAAGCCCCTGGCTGGAATCAGGACACTGCTCTTCTTAATGCCACAGACACAAGCTTAGGAGGAAAATGTTTCATCCAACAACCATAACACATGGGCAGCCCGTGGAGGATGTGCTCCAAAAGTGTGTGTGGAAATTCTGGAAAGTCGTTCAGTGCAAGTTTCTTTGGGGTGTATATGAAGATTATGACATTGCAGAAGAGGGTTTAATCTCAAGAAATGGAAGTTCCTTCACTTTTGAACGGAAAAATGAGGAAACTCTCAGTGGGCCAATAACTTGCTTCGTACCTCCCAAACATGGTGAGGAGCTGAGACTCGAAATTGAAGGAACAGACATGTTGCCACGCAACACTGTTTCTCTGCCTTCCCACTTGTACCCTGTTCGCACCTACCGTTCACTGGATGCTGGCCTCCGCACAGATGAAGCAGAGTAACACCTGTTATTATTGCTTGTCCAAGCAGGAAGCTCGAGGGTTTCTTTTGTTATTGAAAAGTATTTTAGCAGACATTAATATTAGTAACAAAAGAACAAGAAAAGGGGAGGAGAAATGTGAGGTGGGGGATATAGCTCAGTAAAATCCTTATGTAGTGTGTGCAACACTCTGGGTTCAGTCCTCAGCACCATATGAACACAGCAAAACCGCCACACCCGTAATCAATCCTTTACATTGGAGGTGGTGGCAGGATAATTAAATTTAGTTATTCTCAGCTACATAGTGAGTGTGAGGCCCACCTTGACTACATGAGGCCTTGCTTAAAAGAGGGACAGCGTCAGAGAAGGAAGAGGCGGGATGGAGGGAGAGGGGGTGGTGAAGCCAACAGGCAGCACTTGTAAGCATCAGTTAAGGACCTGACATCCTCCAGTCACACATCAGGCATTCTGTAAATCAGGTTTCAGATGTTATCTATATTATCCTGTACCAGTGTAGACAGGAGGGTAGGTCTAATTAACCTAACGTATCCTTCAATATCTCATAGTCGAGGAATGAAGGACATAGAAAGCTGAGAGGCTACAAGTTGGCAAGGGTTGTCTATAGCAAAAGCTCAGAGCCCAGGAAGTAAGCAGTGATGGACCAAAACAGAAATACATGTCCACTAATACTCCAACCAAATGAATAAAGCATGAGGTGAAATAGACTCCTTTTTCCTGGGAATGGTGTTTACGCTGCACAGGTAGGGCAGGATAGGATGTCGGCAGGTCAAAGTTTCTTAAATGCTAAAATTACTTGAAGTTTTATGTTCAAAAATATTTGGTTTCATTTTAAGAAGATTTGAGTGTGTGTGTGTGTGTGTGTGTGTGTGTGTGTGTGTGTGTGTGCCTCAGTGGATGTACCTGTGCACATGAGTGAGTGTATACACAAATGCATGCCAGAAGACGGTGTTAAGTACCCTGTAGCCTTCCGTGATGGATGCTAGGAACTGATGGCTTAGCTCCTCAAGGGCAGCAAGTGCTCTTAACTAGTGGGCCATCTTTCTGGACACCATGTTTACATGTTTTTCAAGAGAAAATCCAGTGCAGAAAGGGCTACTGAAGTCTTAAAAGAGGGCACTAAGAGCAGTCGAAAAAAAAAAAAGAAAGAAAGAAAGGAAAGAAAGAAAGAAAGAAAGAAAGAAAGAAAGAAAGAAAGAAAGAAAGAAAGAAAGAAAGAAAGAAAGAAAGAAGAGAAATCACTACGTAGCCATGAGAAATGATTTACAAATCGGGTGCACTGCCTCAAAGTACTAGAGTTCGTATGTCAAGAACAGGGAGGAACCAGGGTCAGTTCTCCCTGACGTGAGGGCCGATCTGCTCTCAGCCTCTCCCCAGTCTCTGCTATTTGACCTCTTCAATTGCATCATTCATGAGCCCAGGCCTCTGTACCTGATATGGTATCCCCATGTCTTCACTTCTCTGTCCAGACCTCTCCCTTTCTACAAGAACATAGACATGCTGAAATTAGCGCTCCAGCCAGTCTTTGCTGTCTCAGCTGGATCATCCACAAACAGCCTATCCTACCCAAATGAGACCTCATTTGCATGAGCTGAGGGGAGGAATTCAACAACATTTCACAGAAACAATTCCATCCATAACCTTAGACTAAGTGGGGGAGACAAAGAAGGAGCCAAAATAATACAGAGAAGATCAATCCCACACAGTTATTTGGGGATGGGCTGGCTAGCAGGAGGATGGAGCTGAAATTCAGCCAAACTTTAGACATTTGGGCAGGTTCAAAAAGACTCTTTGCATTGGAGTCTACTGCAGCACACATGCTTTTAGGCGCTCTCAGGCGATCTGGAGAAGTGAAGGGGCGGCTGTAAGTGTTTTCTAGGAACACCGCACAGCTGAGCAAGAAGAAGGGTGGTGAGGAGCGAGGCAAATGCTGATGGGTTAACCATCCCATGACCCAGCAGGGAGGCAACTTGGGGGAAAAACACGAAAACCAAAAGTAACATTTGAAGGACAAATTCATAAGGTACCCGGGCTCTGAGGGAAGGGGTCAAGGGGTAGAGAGCACAGAAAGAAAGCCAGCTCAGCTCAGGGCTATTTTTACTCTAAATATGTGTGTGACTAAGGTGGCAATCAGCACTGACAAAGTCAGGGCTTCTCCATCTATTCTGTTTGACTTATAACTCTAAAAGTGGCTTCAAACCAACTTGAGGCTCCACAGATGACAGAAAATTGTAGAGGTAATGTTTTTTCCATTTATTCCCATGGTGTTTACTATTTCAAGTATATGTTTCAAAATATAACCAGTAGTTATAATATGTACTGCATGTTTTCTGAAATTGTTTTAAGACAATTTCAAGTTAATAATTTAACAACCATACTGAATAAGTTCATGAAAATAAGAACAAGATGCATATTTGCATCTAAGATGTAACGTGAGTTCCATATACGTCATACAAATATGCAGAATAGTCACACCTTAGCGTGAGTATTTATAACATTATGACCCTGGAGTCTGTTTAAGGGTACTTAGTCTCTTCATACAAACACTGCTCTTACACAGTGATGGAACCACCAAGGTACTTACGACTTTTTGAGCAAATTGAATATTTTGGAGAGGTTGATCTTTGGTGGGAAAATCCCTTCTGAATTGGAGTCTTAAAATGGTATCATTCAAGTCAACTCCAAAGAATATAAGCAATTTCTTTCATATTTGTGCCTTTTCATTAAAAAAAAGAAAAGAAACAAAGAATAAAATCTGTTCCTAAGTTTGAAATATTTTCAATTCTGTAAGGAAAATATCTGTTCCTACTTGAATAAACTCATATTAAAAATAACAGCTTTAAATTATTTCCTAATACCTTTAAACTCTATGAGTCTACCATTGTCAAACAGGACTTCCTTGTCCTCAGGGATGCTGTGTTTACGCTCCTTTGGTACACTAGGCATCAGTCCCATGAGGTTCCTCAGCATAGGAAACTGAAATCTTATTTCATTTTATTTTAATGAATTTGGTTTAAAGTAAATATGTAACTGGAGTCTACTGTGTGATCCGAGAGCTTCATCCATCATGTGCGGACGAATGCAAAAGGAAGGTGCAGTCTGTAGCGGGGACTCCTACATGCTGCATCCAACACAACCAAAGTCCTGACTTACGCCTCAGAATCTCTAACAGTAAGCTGCAGAGGTAGAAGCCTATTACCAACTCAGATGTCACATGTTCCCACTCCCAATGTACTTAATCAAATCTAGTGGGGTTTGTTGTTGTTTTTGGACCCAGGTTTTACTCTGGAAATACAGCTACCGCTCCCCTCAAACTAGAAGATCCTGCTTCAGTTCCCTCTGAGGCCTGGGACTGGGACTACAGAGATGTAAAAGCAAGCCCAACAAAAAGCCTGTTTTTCAGAAGGATCAGAAGTTATCTTGATGTACATCTTAGCTTGAGAACACCTGGCTCATTTCTATTCCATTCCAAAGTGGAGTGGCTGCTTGTCTCTAACAGGAAATAGGAATTTGTTCTGTTTAACAGCTGAGTTCTGATTTAAAAAAAAAAAAAAAAACATTGATTTAATTTACATAGGATTGGCACTTCTTAATCAACGTTTTAGAGATCTCTGTCTATTTTAAAAGGACTGGAAGATAAATTATTTCATTGTATAAAATACCACTAGGCATCAACTAATTCCCCTGCACAAATGCTACATTCATGGAATATAATCTACCTACGGATCTTACAGTAAACGAGTTAGCTGCCTTCTCTAGTGCATCCAAGTCACTGTTTTTGATTCTCCAGGTTTCAAGCCAGATCCTCAAACTTGTTAGGTAAATTTATGCAGCATTTTTCTGGTTCTCAATTTCCTCGTCTCTTAAATGAAATAAAGCTGGGTTGACAACACCTCCCTCGCAGATGGTTATGACAGCCAGATGCAAAGGACCCAGCGGAGGTCTGGCACATGTGTAAGAAATATTAGATATCCAGATTTATTTCTGCTCTCGATGGCTTTTTTAAAGATTTACTTCTCTTTTAATCTATTCTGTCAATATGGCTGAAGGCTGGTAGAAACACTTGAACACTTATGTGCACGTTTTAAGACCATCTAAAATCCAAAGAATTGCCTCCACAGAGCAGGTGATATCTATGCACATGGGACATCCTGGCTTCTCCTCAACGATGTGGCTTTCCCAGTTGCTACCCAGTCCTGGGACCTTGGCTCTAGTTACACTGTCTGTGCTCCTGTAATACAAACCAAGCCTAGCCTGTAACTACAGCGCTGCTTTCTTTCTCCTCCTTTATTTAGATGTCTGCCCTTACATGTAACGCTCTCTTTCACTCTCTACAAGGAGGGGGAAAAAACTAGACACTGAATGGTTTTCCCACGAAGACAGAACTTGGAGAGAGGGAATGTTCTTGATCTTTGCCATGTGGCCTCTGTTACATCTTGTGTCACTCGAATACACATGCACACACACACATGTGCACACACACGCACTCACTCAAGACCCTTCTTCTTCTACATAATTGTGTTAGGTAGTTCTAACACTGAGCTACATTTTTACTGCCTTTTTAATTTGAGAAAGTTAATCTCTTAAAACGATATTATTGCTTTTTCAAAATCATAAATCTAACAAAATATTTCAATATATTTTCTTCATCTTCTAAGAAGAGATGGATAACTACTCGTGGATTAGGGTGAAACTAAATGAGGTATCAAACAGAGAAAGGTCTTTTAACTTTCTCAGCCTTGCTGTAACGCCACATACAACTGTTTGGGGTTTACCTGCTCTATCCTTCCAAACATGAGAGCACAGATTTGAGAGGCATTTGAAAACTAGAAAACCAAACAGATGAAAATTCTTATTTAAGTCAAAGAAACTGTTGTCAAGGTGAAAGCAACATTTTGTTTTTAACAGGTTTTTGTTTTGTTTTGTTAAGTTCTGTTACAAAAGTCTCTAAGATCTCCTTCAAGTTTCCTCATTAGTTTACTGAAGAGGGATAAGATTGAACTCTGAAGACAAACCCGGGGGAAATGTCAACTTCATTAGAGCTTTGAATATCAGCCAGGTACCTGAGGGGGACCACCAGGAGCTCTCAAATGCAAAGTCTGTTGCTGTACAGACAAAGGAGGAATACATTTTTAATAAGAGGTGACTTTTAAAATGATAAAAGAAACTTGAGAATACAAAAAAAGTAAAACACAGATACACACAATCAAGTTTCCCCAAAATTTCAGCTTTAATCTCTCAGAATTTTAGAGTCAATTCTGCAAGAATAACAATTTTCAAATTATAAGTTTTTACATTATTCATGTGTCTTCATACCTGATTTTGCCTGAAAAAATGTTAGATCACACGATATTCCAATAACTCTTAGATCATATTACATTACTGAAAAGGTAAATAAAAATGAATTTTACAGCAGGCACAACCAGGTGCCAAAGCTTTATGCACCCCATCTTAATGCCTCTTCATGACACTCCTGCTTTTAAATATCCATAGATGAAGAAAAGAAGGATCGGATAGCTGAGGACTTACAGATTTGTATTTAGTAAAATACTGACATTTTTTTCATGCCATATATGAAATTGTACAAATTCTCTAAATACAAAACACATAAAGTGGATTAATATTCCTGTGATGAAATACTGTGACCAAAAGCAAGTTATAGAAAAAATGGCTTGTTTGGCTTATACCTTCCACATCCCTGTTCATCACTGAAGGAAGTCAGGACAGAAACTCAAACAGGGCAGGAACCTAGAGGCAGGAGCTGATACAGAGGCCATGGAGAGATGCTACTTAACGACTTTCTCAGACTTTCTAACAAGAATCCAGAATCACCAGCCTGGTGTGGTCCCATTCACAATGGGCTGAGCCCTCCTTCATCAACCACTAATTATGAAAATGTAGAGCTTAATAAAAATCAAAAAAAGGGAAGGAAGGAAGGAAGGAAGGAAGGAAGGAAGGAAGGAAGGAAGGAAGGAAGGAAGGAAGGAAGGAAGGAAGGAAAAGAAAATGTCCTCCAAGCTTTCCTACAGCCCAAATCTTATGGAGGCATTTTCTCAATTGGGGTTCTTTCCTCTCAGATTACTCTAGCCTGTGTCAGGTTGACATAGAATTAGCCAACACCATGCTTGAGAAGCTAACCACACTACGCTTTCCCCAAAATACAGAAAGAGTATTGCTGTAACTGATAACATATGATTTCCCCCAAAAAACAATGTAATTAATTTCTAGCTCTGTTTGCCAAGACAGATGGCTACTAAAAGTTGAACTATTAAGGAAACTTGGATATGGGAAATCCAGTTCCCACAGTCAGCCAGGGTGAAGAAGCACACGGCAGAGGACTATGATGTACGCACATGAGCAGAAAAAAATTCCTAATTTTAGCTTTCTTCTTCCAGTCATGACCTGAGTCACATACTGACTAGAACACTAATTCCCTGGAAATCTCGTATAGCGCCACATGGACTCCACTGATCAGGATGTGAGAAAATGCGCACAAGCACAGGGAAGTCAAACAGCTCTACAGCTGGTTCACTGGCTGTGCACTCCTATTCCACCACTGGGGAAGGACAGTGTCATTTCATTTCTCCCCGATGGTGTGTGTGTCGCCCTGGAAACGAAGTCTACTGGAAGGAGCCCAGCAGAGGTGCATGCGGAGAATAAAGCTTCACATTCTGAAGTCTATCTCTCAAAGAAATAAAACGCGAGCCAAACATATTAAATGATTATACTGTCTGAAATCATATGGACACAAATGTGAGTTTGTACTGCGTATCAAATTAAAAATAAACAATAATTAAAGTATTTGGTGTCTGCAGACAGAGGTAAATTACTATTATTAAATATTGCACAATTTCATATAAAAACAAGAGTGTAGACAAATACTTTTGTCATTTGAAACTTGTGTCAATTTTTAAATTTTAGATACCTAGGGAAAGAGAATGTTCTATAGGTGGTTTGTATGTCTATCTATAATTTAGTTCTCAAAACAGAAACAGAAAGGACCAATACTAAAATTAAAGGAATAGAGAAATGGCAATATACACTAACTCCTGAAACAGGATTTCTTTTTCTCTCATTATTTAGAACACAAAAGTGCTTGAATGAGCAAACTCCCAAGTGTCCATAACTCTGTACCATTTATGAGTGGGAGGCTGGGCAACAGCATCACTTAAGCTAGGTATTGGAAACTAACTGGGCAACGTGGAAGGCGATTCCACTTCAAAAACTGTAGCAACAAACAAACAACCTGGCAGGATTTGCTGAGGAATGAACACTAGAGCTGACACTTACCTGTACTTAAGAGGGGATGGCAGTCATTTCACCCACAATTCAGCATCTTTGATTAGTTCGGATTACTAAAATTATTTATTTCTTGGCTGTTAAATGTTTGGAGGTGTGTGTGTGTGCGCGCGCGTGTGTGTGCATGTGTGTTTGGTTTGGTTTGGATTTTTGTGGCAGTGGCGGAACACTTAGCTAGTTATACCTTCCCTTCATTCTTCTAACAATAATTCCATTCCTGCGCCACAGTAGAATAGAAGTCCCAATCTGGTTACATCAATTACTATTGACACCAGGACTCTGCAATGGGACAATCCAATCCTACCCAGGGATTTTCCACCTGGAGCTGTCAAGAAAAAGCTATCATATTGTAGCTCGTTGAACATCAGATTTATTCTTGCAGGGTAATGAACTGCTTTCAAGTAGAAAAATGGAAAAAAAAATAACACAAAAGAGGGAGAGGAAAGCAGGGTGACATGCATTAGTTGCATTTAGCTATTGGCTTCTTTAGTCCCTAAGTGTGGTCTCACCCCATATGTTTTCTGGAGTTATAGCATATTGAATCAATGGATTTTGTATTACTGACTGGATTTCCTCCATTTGTAAGGAAGTCTCCCTAAGATACCCATTGCCCTAAAGTCAGCGTTTCTTTCTCTAGTGTGTCCGCACAAAGACTTTGCTAAGAGTTTCCCATTCTTGGCTCTCCAATCCTCCACTTCCTCACATTTCTCACATCCTCTTCCTCCACGAAACTCTGCTTGCCCAATATAGCCCGTCACATGCCAGAGAGAGAAAGTATGCCTTCATCTGCGTCTTGTATTCAAACTATCAAGCATCTATAGAATAATTATCTAAGTGAATTGTGACAGGTAAATAATATTACTTATGTCATTGTCATCAAGGTCTTTGTTTTGGACTGCTGTGGTTGCTAAGATTTGCAGTCATTGTTGGCGTGACCTGATGAAAAAGCAGCCAGAAAATGCATTCTTGGTGTGCCTGTGGGGGTACACTAGTGCAGTGGATTCTGAAGGCAAAGAAGGCAAGCTGAGCCCACGAATTTCCCTCTGTAAGAGCTATCTCTGACTTGGGTTGCCATGTCTCCAGGCTAGGAAAGACTATCTCTCTTCTCTAATCACGTGTCATAATAAATCCTTTTGCTCCCAAGTTTCTTTCTCCAAGTAGTCTGCCATAGCAATGAGACATTAAGTAATACAACTTCTGATCACACACTTCAAGCCTCACAAGGCCACCTGAAGGAGCTCTGAGGCTTTCTGACATTGCTTCACTCAACAATGAGAAGGAAACTGTATTTAAGAACTAGATTTACTCAGATAAAGGAAGTTACCTGAATACTAGGTATTTATTGAATAAATTCACTCTGTGGGTCAATAATCTCTCTCTCTCTCTCTCTCTCTCTCTCTCTCTCTCTCTCTCTCTCTCTGTGTGTGTGTGTGTGTGTGTCCCTCTTTCCCTCTCAATTTCTTTTGCTTTTGTACTAGGAATCCACCCGAAGACTTGAGACATGCTCAACCAGTCCACTGTAAAATGATCGTCCTAGGTCCAATGTAGCAGCTTCTATTAATGTTCAAATGCCACTGTCCTTAAAACATCATTAAACTGAAAATGTTTGGACAATGGGGGAGGAAAGAGAGAGGAGAGGGAGGGAAAGAGAAAAAGGGAAATTCCACTGTGATTCACAATGTTAAACTTGGGAAATTACGAAGAAAAAAAAATACAGGACTTAATGGAATGCGCATCTATTGAAAGCTGAACCAAAACTCGGGTGGTGGCCTTGGATTCTTCAGACAGACAGATGGTGTCAACACACCAGCCGATTAGTCAGCTTGGCAATGGAAAGGGGATAGATAGTTTTACAAAATGCCAGCAAACTGAATATATGAAAGAGGAGAAAGAGCCTTGAATCTGTCCACTGATACTTGATCCTGGTTACTGCATGGTTTATAAAATAGGCTACCCTTGTCACCAACAGTTTAGAGTTTCCTCCTAAGATTCTCCTAGCCATCGTTCTCAGAACAAAGCTGAATTTCAGTCGGGACAGCTGGGTTTAACAGGTGAAGGGAGCCCATCTAATGGTTTTCCTACCAAGGCCTGGCGGCTGATTTTCTCTTTAGGTTCTTATCTAACATAATGTAACCATGTAAATAATTCTATTTCTTAAAGATAGATTATCTGAGAATTTATTCATAACCTAAGTAAACAAAAATTGCACTAAAGACAGAAAGTTCCTATTTACAGATACAAATACGATAATTAAATTTTCCATTGCTCAAGGTAGACTTTTATATTAGATTATATTCAACCAAATTAAAATTAGCATTCAATAATTCTTCCCCAAGAGTCCAAGACATGTCTACTAATGCCACCAAATTAAATCAGACCCAGAAAGTTCAATTTGATTAGTAATTTTCCTGGTGAGTTTGGGGCCCTTCAAATGTAAATTAGCAGTTTCATTAACATGGGAATGAGAGCAAGATATGGGCCCTGAAGACAAAAGGAGTTGATCTGAGAATCAAGAAAAATGGCGCTGCTTTTCAAAAGCCAAGTGTCTCGCTCTCATCTCCCAAACTCCATTTACCCGAAGACATTTCTAACATGATAAAGGAACTGCGGTCATTTGTATTTAAATTGAAACAGTTTCCAGTCCAGCTCTGATAATAAGACCAAAGTCTGCCTCTGGTCTGTCCTGCATAGATCACATGCATGAGAAAGACTGGCCATAGCTCTCCTGACTTTGCCTGAACTTAAATGAAATCTGAGCAGATCAAAGAATTTATAGAAGAATTTTATTGGTAGTTACACAAAGATAAAAGCAGTGCGCCCTTCTTGCCTCTTTTTATTTAGACAGTTTTCTTGAGGCAGAGTTTCACTTGGCTCAACCTGGACAAGAACTCACTCTAAGGGGAGGATAATCTTGAACTCCAGATTCTCTGGCATCCATCTCCTGAGTATATATTATTATATGTAATATATATATATATGTATATATACACATATATAATAGCTACATAGTATTATGAATATAAATATGTAAATAAATCTATATGCGAGTAGTATATGTACATATGTGTGTATACATAATATATATAATGCACATATACACACATATGTATAACAGGCTTGCTTGTACCATTCCTGGTTCCTTCCTACCCTCTTTAGGGAGACTGTTGACGAGTCACTGGATAAAGCGGACAAGAGCTAGCTCTCAGAGTGGCTCTACATTCTGCCACATGACTGCAGACACATTAGCCTGTGCCACCCGTTTCTTGCTAAGTGTTTCCTGCCTTTAAAAAAAAAGTAATTATTGAACATGAGTGAAAAAAATATTGTTGGATCTAAAAATAAGCTTGTATCAAGTATTTCCAGACTAAAACGTTTTGATCGCATATTTGTATTGAGAAAAGTACAAGATGCTGCGGTGGAGGAAAAACTGTATTATTCACCGTTCATTACAGAAACTAATGTCAGTGTCTTCCACAGCCCACAGTGCCCCATAGGAAATGAAAGGGAGAATAAGAAAAGCTAAGCACTTAGCTAGGGTTTGCTTAGTCATGTGATTTTGTAGACCGTGGTAATGCTGACATCATCTCTATCAGCTGGTGTAAGATACCATAAAGACTTTGATTCAACAAACACCTAATAAGTAGCAAATATCTTGGCATATTTTTGTTCTGCTATTTTACTGAAGTGTTTCTATGTTTTTTTAAATTCATAATTTAATCAGAATTGGCTCTTCAAACTTGAGTATTGTACGAACAGATCACGAGCTGACCAGTTATACACACTATAACTACTCCAACAAAATGTGGGGTCTTAACATAGAGAGCAGAAGACAAAGGTCATAGCAATGGCAAGAAAACAGCAAGTCACCAATCCGTTGCCAGGCAGCAAGAACTCCATTGTTGCGAGTTCCAAAGCAGAACTATGCTAGTATATATGTATGTATATGTATGTATATGTATGTATGTATGTATGTATGTATGTATGTATGTATAAAAGAAAAGGACAGGGAGGAGGCATTTGAACAGTTGGGTTCGGGGTTCGCCTGAGATCAGGCTGCCTCCATACTACCTCATATTTTGTGCTTTGACATTTCAGAGCCCAATGACACAGAACTCTGAGTGATAGATCCTTTAAGATGCTGTCTTGTGTATTACAGGTAAAGAATGTGACAACATTTTTCTTTCCCTTTCTTTTCTTATTCTTTTCTTTCTTTCCTTTTTTTGAGACAGAGTTTCTCTGTGTAGCTTTGGAACCTGTCCTGACTCTTGCCCTGTACACCACGTTGGCTTTGAACTCACACAGATCCATCTGCCTTTGCCTCTCAAGTGTTGGGATTAAAGATGCACGCTGCCACCACCAGGTTTTTGTTCGCTTTTTATAAGAACGGGTTTAACTGTACACAATTGGATAGCCAGAAAATTGCTATGTAGCCTTAGTTGGTCTGGAGCAAATAGCAATCCTCCTGTATCGGCCTCTGAGTGCTGGAATTACACGCATGCACCATCAACTTCTGACTGATGACAAAATTCTTACCTATGGGCTACCCTGAAATCCTCTCAACATTATCAACCTGTGGTCTATTCCTGTGCCTTTATATCATCATTTACCCAATTTAGTTCGACCTATGAATTTTCTATGCACTCTGTATTTTCCAAGTGTTACCTTTATATTTATGCCATGCCTTTGGGAACCTTTCTTAGTAAGAAAGGACCTATTCTTTCTATGAAAGAAAACTAATGATATCCTCCTCTCTTCTAAAAATGTCTTAAACAGAATATCCTCAATTGTCTACAGGATAAATTCTAGGCTGCTTAGCCTGCCAGGAAAACCTTCCACAGCCTGACCTGGATGTGCCTTTTTAGACTCCAATTCCCACAATTCCCTTTGGAGCTGGAAGAGGCAGATTACTCCCTGAGACCCAAGCATGATCTGCTTTTTATCCACATACTCTCTTTCTCCCGAAACCTTCATTTCCATCCCCCTCTTCTCCTCCTGCTTCAGTATGTATCATTATTGAAACACGGAAACTGACACCAACTGATTTCCTCCTGCAACTTTCATTCTTAGTAAGATATTATATATACACATACATAATTTGAGTAGATGGCAAAAATAGTTCACTGAAGGCAGGGACACAGGATCTGACACCTGAGCATAGAAGAGTTCCTCACAGTATAACAAATGTTGAGCACAGGCTGGGTCCCTAGGTTCCACTTCTAGCACCAAAAGTCAGAAGGCAAGCATCATAACTACAACATATTTCAAAGGAGTTAGACTGGGGAACTTAACCCATGTAGAGACAAATATAGATATCACACACACACACACACACACACACACACACACACACTAATAAATGACATTGGAAAGAAATAAAAGAGATGACTCAGCACTTAAGAGAACTGGCTACTCTTCCAGAAGACTTGGGTTTGATTCCCAACACCAACATGGCAGCTCACAAGTGTCTGTAATCCCTGTTCCAGGTGATCAGGTTCTCTCACACATACATATATGATGTGGGATTCCCTTTTGTATGCTGTGAATATCATCGGTTAATAAAGGACCTGCTTTGGGTCTATAGCAGAGCTATAGGAGAACAGAGCTAGGCGGGGAAAACTAAACTGAATAGTGGGAGAAAGGAGACTTGAGTCAAGAAGTCATGTAGCCCCACCAGAGATGGATGCGGGGACTTTAGCCAGTAAGCCACAGCCTACCACAGTGGTGATACATAGATTAATAGAAATGGGTTAAATTAATATGTAAGAGTTAGCCAATAAGAAGCTAGAGCTAATGGGCCAAGCAGTGATTTAAATAATATGGTTTCTGTGTGATTATTTTGGTTTTAAGTGGCAGGGAACAAATGAGTGCCCTCTTGCCTCACGTGTATGTAGATAAAACACAAATGGACATAAAAGAAACAGAAAAAAAACATTTATTTTGGGGCTAGAAGATGGATCAAGGGTTAAGAGCACTGGCTGCTCTTCTAGAGGTCCTGAGTTCAATTCCCAGCAATCACAGGGTGGCTCACAACCATCTGTAGTAAGATCTGGCGCCCTCTTCTGGCCTTCAGGAATGCATGCAAGCAGAACACTATACATAATAAATAAATCTTTAAAAAAATAAAAATCTGATGCATGCCTTTAATTCCAACACAAGAAGAAGTCTGGTGGATCTCTGTAAGTTTGAGGACAGCTTGGTCTAAATAATGAACCTTGGGACGGCCAAGGCTACAGAGATATACCCTGCCTCAAAATAAAAAGATAAACAAATATATTTTTGCAATATTTAGAAATATATCAAAGTTTTAGCATAGCCTATCCAGAGCCTCCATGTAATCATTAATGTATACTATACTAATCACATCAGTAATTATGGCTTACTGAGATCTTCCTTAGTCAGAACCAGCTCTGAGGTGAGAGGAAGAACCTAACATTCTATGACTCCTCATATTTGTACACATATAAATGAATGACAAGGCTAAATTCATTACTAATCATTTTACACAATATAACTGTGTTTATGTTATGTGTTCATGTATATGCATGTGTATTTTTTAAACAGAATCTCTCTATAGCTGAGATTATCTTAGAACTCTCTATATAGCCCAAGCTGACCTTAAATTTCTAGTGATCTTCCTGACTCAGCCTCCTGAGCACTAACAGCATGGCAGCTATAAAATGCATGTGGTCAAAATCCATATATGAGATTTCAGAATTTTGTTATTAAAGTCTCCTTTTCCCTATGTACAGGAGTCTCACTGTACATTTCCTGATGTCAACAATCACCATCTGCTAGCCTTACTGAATCTAATGGAGTTACTTAGTTAGTTAGTTAGTTAGTTAGTTAGTTAGTTAGTTGAAGAGTAGAGGTTTCTTTAGCTCGTGGTTCTACAGGCTCGTAAGTCCAAAAGTATGGCAAGTTGTGTTTGTTGAAATTAAAGGACTTTTAGATGTACAAATCTAATAATGGTCTATATCACACAAATAAAATTAGATGCTTCCAGCTAGTGGCAGATTCAGTTAACCAAGGTGGAGGTTGAGGAAGGAGTAGGGGAAGTCCACAAATGATACCCAATCATTTCAGCAAAATAACCTATGCCTGTCTCTATTGTACCGATGTATTTAGACCAGGGTGGTTCCAGTATTTCCTTCTCCATATTTAATGATGCCACTCTTCTGCATAAAACATTGAGGGGAAAAAACCAACAACAATGAACAATGGAATCTACCAGGCTTTCTGTTTTTGAGTCACCAACGAGCTCCAAATCATGACACAGAGACTTCTCAATAATTTGGCTGCTCGGTCTAGCTTAGTCTCCTTTCTGAGTAGCTATTTTAACTTAAATTAACCTGTTTCTCTTCTCTTCTCCCTTTTGTTTTGGGGCTTTTTTTTTTTTTTTTTTTTTTGGTTTTTCGAGACAGGGTTTCTCTGTGGCTTTGGAGCCTGTCCCGGAACTAGCTCTGTAGACCAGGCTGGTCTCGAACTCACAGAGATCCGCCTGCCTCTGCCTCCCGAGTGCTGGAATTAAAGGCGTGCGCCACCATCGCCCGGCTGTTTTGGGGCTTTTTACCTTTGTTTCCTCCTATGTATCTTATTCTCATTGCCCCTGTCTGAGTGGCTGTCACTTGCCTGGCTTCTTGAACTAGGTGTGTCCCTCTTTCTCCTCATTCTCTTTTGTTCCCCCCCCTTTCCTAGATTTCTCTTCCTATTTATTCTCTCTGCCCGCCAGCCCCACCTATCCTTTTTTGGTCTATCAATTGGCCAGTCAGCTCTTTATTAGACCAATCAGGTGCCTTGAGCAGGCAAGGAGAAACAAATGCAACACATCTTTACATAATTAAACACACAGCCTTACATCATTAAACAAATGCAGCATAAACCAAAGTAACACACCTTTACACAGTTTAAGTAGCATTCTGCAGCATAAACATATGCAAGACGCCTTTGCCCGGTTAAAATACTATTCTACAACAATGGAACTGTGGCAGGAGGGTAGAGCAACATGAGGCGTTGAGACCAGCATATGAAAGAAAGGCCGGAAGCCCCTCCCAACCCAACTAGACACATCATACAGTGGGCCCCCAAAGCGTGCAGTGTATACACATCCCAACCTGTTCATCCACACACCACTGAGCCTTTGACCTTTCACCAGCTCTGGTCCACTTTTGCCTGCAGAAGTACCTTTCTCTCTTAAGAAGTTATCTTTTTCTATTATGGCAAATGTGTCTCGGCAAATCTTTGTTCAGAAACTTAAGAATGTTGCAATCTTACCATTTACCGTCCAGCCCCTGGGCCGTGTTTATCCTGTAACTGTATGGATGCTGTTAAGTACCAGTCATGTCAAAGTGCCTATAGAGGGTCTTTACCATACGGCAGATGTCGCCCATGGCATTGCAGGTATTGTCGTTTGGTATAAGAACAATGATATAAACAACTGTGAGTCTCACTGTAGGACACAGACATAGGATGTAAAGTTCTTTTCCCAACGCTCCACACAAGTCAGAGGCCCAGAGATGCACACCCACGCCTCATTGTGCTTGATGCAGAGCCACTGCTCTGTCCCGAAAGAGTCTGCACAATTAAGAGGAAGTACACAAGTGAAAATTCAAAGGCTGGTCATCCGGAACTAAAGCCCACGTTCCTCTTTGGTAACTAAACTCTGACTCTGCTGAGGCTCGAAGGGTTAACAAGAAAGTTCTCCACACAGTGTATTCCAGCCCATTTCCTTCCCAGTCAAGGTCAAACACTGCTCTCCAACTATTTACAAACCTCTTTATCAGCATTAGTACTCTTCAAGTTCTGACATCTCTCTTCGGGACAGAAGTATTTATTTAATCAACAAGTACAGCTTGAGGAACATCGGGCTCTTATTCATGACTAAGTAATTAAAAACGGAAAACACATCACTGAGGGCCTAATATATGCAGGCATTAATTGGTTCAATTGGTGAATGTTTCCCCAGACTGCATTTGTTTCTTATGGATGGGTGCTGTGTTCCCATCCGTGCCTCCTGGCTTTCAGGATTTGTTAATTAGTGCTTTCCTAATCCCATTCAGAAAACTAGAGCAAACCTCTGCCATTCCCCTTCCATAAATGGGTGGTCACCCAGATTAGGTCAGGCCGGCTCAGACTACAATGGCATCCTTAATCAGCCAACGTGAAATCAAAATGAGGCAAAAATCCTGGCTTTTCTCTCGCACTGTCTTTGGAGCTAATTAAAATTCAGGGGCTCTTCCTCCCGGTACAACCCTGCTGTTCTATGCACTAATAAGCCAACAAAAGGTGCTGAAAGCAATGGGCTGAATAATTGTTGAGATTTACAGTTCCTCAACGGCAACTGTTAAAAAAGATTTCTGCCTCTCCTTAGAGAGGTTAGAGTCTATCCCATTCTGACAAAGTCTCACTGAAGAGATCTTCGGAATTCACGGTAAGAATCGCCCAGATTCAAAGTGGATTTTGTTCCTATAAAGGGAGGTCCATTTGTTGGTGTTATTACTTATTTGACTTTGAAGACACTCTACAAGCCAAAGAGTTAAATATCACCATGTTCTTTACAATATTTCCCCAGAGGGTGGTGGGGGCTGTCTGGAATCTCCGAGAGTCTGTTGGCATAATAAAGAAAAAGGTGGGAGGAGAAATGGAAAAACACACGTTACAGACAAAAAAGAAAAGAAAATGCACACACAGAAACAGTCACGTGAGCAACGTGGGATTAGACCCTTCCTAGTCATTTAGCCCACCAAAAGAAAATTTTAAATTAATAACCAACCTCAATTAAAAAAAAAAAAAACTCCCTTCTCAGCTAGAGTAAGCTTTTGATCTTACTGTTTCCCTCCCTCGGGGTATTCCTTTATATTTATTAAAATGTACCTCAAGCATGTTACAAGTAAAACAATAATTTCCTATAGTTAAATACATGTACAAGCATATAATTTGAGGATACGTTTGCCAAAGAACACCACATGTTCCAAACACATATACTAAATGAAAGCCACATTATAATTATATTTAAAAATCAATACATTAAGGGAGGATTCAACATGTTCAAAGAGTTGCAGACTATAATTGTGAGAAAGTGACCTCTGTCCCTCCTTCCCTCCCTCCCTCCCTGAGACCTAGCAGGATGCAGGACACCTGGGCAGGAGGTGGGGGTGATAACCAAGAATCCTCTGTGCCCACCTTAAAAGCATAGGTACAAAAAGTGTTAAGAGGCTTTAGTCCCTGCTTGGCACCATGTCACACTGCCACAGTGATGTGTGATCCCTAGGAGGCACTAAGTGCAATGAGGAAGCTGCACATACAAGCTCAGAGCCTCCCACACATGGACGCATATGTGCAAAATGAGAATCAAGAACTCATCCCAGGGGTGGCAGGGGGCAGTCCACACTCAAAAGCTTAAATATGGGCACTGGATGTTTTTGTAAAATTAGTTTCCTTCTCCATCACCTAGTATTCATTAAAAAAAAAAAGACAAACTGGATGGTGGTGGGACACACTTTAATCCCAACACTCAGGAGGCAGAGGCAGTTAGATCTCTGAGTTCTAGGTCATCCTGGTCTACAGAGTCAGTTCCAGGACAGCCAGTACTACGCAGAGAATACCTGTCTCAAAATAACAAAACAAAACAAAAAAATAGTACCAATTATTATTTACATGATAGAAAGACAAGTATTAAGAACATGTCTTTGCAGATGGAAACCAGCTTCTTAGGAATTTTCTCCTTAGTTGTTATATCTATTCAGTTTTATAAACCATCAAAACACTTCAGCCTAGGAGAATGCATAACAATACACCCCTGGAAGAAGTAGCTAAAATGATCCCTCAAAAGAGATAATAATAAATACGAGAAAAAAAATGATAATTGAGAATAAGTACGGAGTTTAAAAAGCATTAATTTAAACCTACAAACCACTTCTAACACCCAAACTATCATTCCTGACTAAGTTATCAAAGTCAGGTAATAACAACCCACTTACAGAAAACACACTGTACGTGCTATGTGCATTAACTCATGTAATCCTTCCTGCCAGGTAAAAACCAGGTCCTCGTCTCATCCACCACGGGACTAGGAGAACTAGAGTACAAAGTATGCTAGAAATGCAACTTTCCCAGCCTCACATACCTTGTAATTAGGGACTAAGTTTGCACACTTAATCATAATGTCATTATATATAATTAGATAAATTATAGGATATTATAGTTTATTTTACTGTACTTGATACACCAGCAATGGTTACTATTTATGAAAGGTCAGAAACTTTGTGTATTAAGCGTTACACTCAAATTATCGCATTGAAATTGCTCACAAACCTGTCACCGTCACTCTCAGACACGACAGCCACGCCAGCTTTCAAACAAGAGATATCTCACACTGGTCACACAAAACTCTACATTCTAGCAAGCATTGCTAGATTAAACAGTGAGTTTTATCTTTTCTCTTTGTCTATGAACATGTTTTCTTAACGTCTATCATACTTTCGGTTTGGTTTTTGTTGTTGTTGTTGTTGTAGGGTTTTTGTTTTGTTGCTGAATTTGTTTTCTTTTGGTTGCCTGTTTTGTTTTTGAGACAGGCCTTCTCTGTTTATATTGGCTGTCCTGGACTAACTCTGTAGACCTGGCTGGTCTAGAACTCAGAGATCCACCAGCCTCTGCTTCCCAAGAGATGGGGTTAAAGGCATGCACCATGACCACCCTGCCAGCCTAACTGTTTTTAAGAGTACAATTTAGTGTTCTAAAATAAATCTCCAGAAACTTTCTGTCTTGCAAACCTGAAACACTACACACACGAAACCATTGTGTTTCCTCCCTCTTACTGCAGTCAGAGTGACCATGTGTGTAATTTCACACATCCAAAACATAGCATGGCGCAGCGGTTAAGAGTACTTGCTGCTCTTCCAGAGGACCTGGGTTCAATTCCCAATACCCATGTAGTAGCTCACAACTATCTGTAACTCCAGTTCCAGGGAATCTGACACATCACACCAGTCCACATAAAATCAATTAAAAAAAAAGTAGCAGCTAGATTTAAAACAGACTATCATCCTATAATGTGCTGCCTTTAAGTTTTAGAAATATCAGATGAACTAACGTAAAGTATTTATATATTGTAAGTGTAGAGCATCTACCTGTACCACATTCCAGGGATAAGCACAGCGGCTCTTTGTAGTTTTTGGTACTTGTAGCATCATGACCATTTTGAAAAGTTTAATAGGCTAATAACAGATTTCAGAATTAAGTGGCTGATGAAAAATAGGCAAAATTGAAACTCAACAGTCTCGACAGGAGACTGTCCTCTTTTTCTTAACCTACCCTCCCCCAACACCAGTTTCCTAAGGAAACACAGAAACATTGTTAAATTACCACACAGGATCTTTGCCCATAGCTGCTCAAATGCAAATGTAAGGAACCCTGGGAGATAAACCCCACTACTCTCAAGACCACGGGTGAGGTCACTTGCTACCAAGGCTGACCAAAACAACCTATTTTGCATTGGAACTGTTACAAGACCTAACTCAGACTCAGCAAAACAAAAGGAAGTGGGTTTATCAGAACTCACGAAGAGGTCTCTTTGGCAGCAAAAGAACAGTCCTTGACATTTAAAATGACTAATATGTTATCGTAAAACATAAGGCAATGAACAAACCAGACTAGGGACCGATCTCAGCCATAATGTCAGTATGTGAGCGTTTAATGAATGTGTAGACAGCACCCACCGAATGCCAAACTGGAAGGCCCGAATGCCGAACTGGAAGGCTCGTAGGAGTGAGGATGGCCTTGAAAGTGGGAGAGACAGACATTTAAACAGAAAAACTGAAGGACACCTGGCTCAGAATCAGAATTGGTATTTTGTAAAGTGGAAGTATCAAAGTCAAGCAAGGCAAAAGAGAAGGGAACATGTAATGAGAGCCCAGGTGATCCACCAGTGATACCCATGCAGAATGATAAAGATACAAAGAGCAAAGTGGTACATAAACAAAAAGTTAAGTGATAGAATCTTGGTGCAAAATCCTTCTGTATGCTTTACACATTTTCACTTTATTCCCCCTAAAAGCGCTATGAGAATGGCGGTGATGAGGCACAGACAGCGGGCCATAGCTTACAGCCCCATTTTGCAGAAGGGTGAGCTGAGGTTCGCCAGGGAAGTGAACGGACGGAGTCTTCTGTCTCCACAGCCTGTGTGACAGACATGCCAACCGACTAAGACAGCCCAGGCAGGCCTCCACATTTGCTCGTGCCTGACCACAGCTCAAGGTGGCTCAGAAGGCCAGGAGCTGGTCTGAGGTAGCGAAGCAGGGGAAAGAGGATGTTTCAATAAGGATCAGGCTTACAAGAGAAAGGCATACATACGCGAAGGAGGCGGGAAATAAGTCACTAACTACGGAAATAACCAGCTCTTCCAGAGCTTTCCAATCTCATATTGGGACACGCTCTGCTCAGTCAGCCCCCTGAATGAAGATGTATGCCTACCTTCTCTGCTCCACAAGTTTCTTCATAGTTGAATGAGAATGAGGAAAAGGGGGCCATTTAAAACAGATGGCTGACAGATTGAACAGTACAGGCAACGACATCAATCTTTCTCCAATACAGTAGAAGATCCTCGTGCCTAGGCTCCCCAGTATTTTGAGACTGGGACGCAAAGATTACATAAGTTATAGGCCAGTCCAGGCTCCTGAGTGAACTGAGAGCCAGCCTAGCCTGAGTAAGATTGGGTTTCAAAATAAACAAAAATTAAATGTCAAAGTGGGTGAGAGACGGAATGAGAAGTCACTTTATTTCACGTCAGGATTTCTCGGCCCGGTGTTCTTGACATTTCAGGCAAGAGCATTCTGTATGAGGAAGAGCCATGCTGGGCATTATACCACACTGACCTCTCCTTACTAGCTGCCAGCCAGTATCACTGTTACAAGAACCAAAATTACCAAATGCCGCAGGGCAGCTGTCTCAGACAATACTTACGGTTTTTGTTTTGTTTGTTGTTGTCAATTATTACTTTATGGGGGCAATCAGAAGATATACAGATGGCAGCAAAGAGAATCCAGCGTAATCCTTGAGAAATCCATGCTGTTGAGACATTGCAGGTGCTCTGCCTAGTTAAGTACCAGCTCCAGAAATTCAGTATTGAAGCTGGGGGCGGGGGGGGGGGGGGGGGGCGATTGGTGGAACCTCAAATAGAGAAAGAGGGGCTGCAGATCCCAAACTGAAGCTTAAACCGACAACATGAAGTTACTGATCATCACAAGAAAATACATTAGGGGGAAAAAGCATTAAAAAGAAAAACAGTTTTCAGCATCCCATCGTTTCCAAAGCCATAAGGAGACTGAAGAGGGTAATCTGAGACAGGAGTTCACGGAAAGGGCCAAGAAAATGAGAAGCCAGATGACGCTTTCGCTTGGAGCCAAAAGGGAAAGGTTGGCTATCTTAACAAAAGGGCTGCAAAGAGAGAGATTTCAGGCCACCACCTCACCATTTGGTGCCCCAGAGGAGCCGCCCTGAATTACAATAATGGGATGAAGGAGGGAAGGCACAGTCTAGCATGTTGGGTCACTAGCAATGATTCTCAGCATAGATTCTACTTTCCCAGCCGTGTTCTGTAAGAAGAAAGAGAGTCAAGCACACCCCTTCTGAGTTTTGGGTGCTAACCAGTCAACCATACTGGCCAGATCCTGTCTCCGCAGTTGCTTTGTAATGTACACTATTCACCCTGCCCGGCGTCTTCAATGACAGCTATTCATTGCTGTGTCCCAAGCCGATCAAATGGGAGCCAGAGTGATGGTTCAGCACTACTTGCCCTTACTGCACCGGCAGACAATGTTTCCTTCTCATCAGTCGGGTGCACAAAGTCTCCTGTTAGACTGTTAATGGAGTCTCCTCCAAATGGGACATAGGGAAACATTCTCATGGCCAGAACAGGTACTGAAGGCAGCTACTTGTTCAGCAGAAATCCTGGCCTTTTTCAACACAGGGAGTCTTGGCTTAACAATGGGAGTAGAGGGAGAAAAGGTTTTTTCCCCCCCCTATTCTAAACATCCCTTAGTCTTCCTCGGAATCAAAGCCGCTAATTATGCCAGGCAGGCAGAATGAGGAGCAGTGGTTTTGTGATCCCAGCCATTGTTCCAAGGGCTGAGATCACCAATGCATTTTCCTAGGTAAGAAAGCATTTGAAGGGGCAAAGTCTGAGTGCTTATTATCTCTTTGTGTGCTTAAACAGTGCCTATTTACAAACTTTTCAGCAGTGAGTAAAAACATTTACTGGCAATAAAACACTGCAGTGCTCAGTGTGTTAACCTCTTCCCCCCAAAACATGACCAAGTGCTCCTAGGTTTCCAGAAGGTGGGGGGAGGGGAGGGGGCTGCCTTTATTTTCTTGTCACAAATATAGAAGGAAGACAAAGCAAGGAAAAATTAGTACAAACACTTCTCTCAAAAATAACTCCTTGGGTCTATATGTACCGCAAAAATTAAGCCATACAGTCCTTTATAACCACAACAAAACAAATAGTGACAATCTATCCCAGCAGGTGGGGAGGACTTCCACACTTCACGGAATTATGCCGGCAATGAAATTCAAGACATACTAATCAAGGAAAACAGCATTTGGGCGATCCCGTGGCCTCTGAAGGAGAGGGACTAGCCTTTCTTTAAATAAATGCTTTTGTGTTTGTGTGTGTGTGTGGTTTTTTTTCCTAAGAAGACATGAGGCTCAAAACATTCCCGTTATCTCTGGACCTCGTCTTCATGATGCTCCCTAAAACAAAATCTATTATAAAATATGAAGCTCTCCGATCTAAATCACTAAGGACGTACAACTGTAACCAACTTGAAATAGTGAAGGAATCCTCACTTGTGTTCTACGCTCTGTGCGTCTGCATTTTTCTGATAAATAACGGGTGCTGTGTTCTCCAGCATCAAGGACACTGAAATAAATCTTGGACATTTGTGAATATGTAAATAACTTACTGTTTTTTTTTTTTTCTTCCCAGAGTAACATTGGAAGTCTGGTTCTCGTTCAATGTTTCTCATATCTCACTGAGAGAATTCTAAATGTTTCTCTGTAATTCTCTTGTCAGAGTTTTCATTGCAATTAAGCAGAGTTTTGAACTAAAAAAAAAAAAGGCATATTTACAAAGTATGGCTTCTTTGATCTGAAGCAGTCTCTTCTGGATGATCTAAGTTTGAGAAGGTGTTTAGAGTTAGCCAAAACTGAAACACTTGTGAAGAAGAGTGAAGGAGAGAGAGAGAGAGAGAGAGAGAGAGAGAGAGAGAGAGAGAGAGAGAGAGAGAGAGAGAGAGAGAGAGATATCTTGTCTAACTTCCACATTATAATCCTGGAGACAAGACTAGGTCTGCGTCTGTGGTTCAGTATTTCTAGTATTTCTCTTATGGGACACACTGGATTGAGTTTATCTCCAGAGACCTTTTATCCCCACCTGCTGGAAGCAAGAAACATAACTGGGTCCGAGATAATCAATGCTGGATTTCAGTAAGAAAAACTGTATCTCCATGAATTAGATTGAAAATGGCCCGTGTCACCTCTGTCATTTGGAGTGGTATGTCTGTCACTGAATTATTAACAGCCCCACACCTTCTGTCTTGTAATTGTTGCTGGTTTATTCTCTCCTATTCTTCCTGGGTTTTGAATCTGACCATTACACTTCATGAAGATTTCCAAGTTAACTGTTTTGCAAACAAACTGACTGAGATACAAGATGCATGAACAGCTGTGGTGTTTTCTGGCCATTGGAAAAGAAATCTGCATGATCTTGCATCACATAATTTGAATTATGAGGAATAAAACATACATTATTTATCATATACAGAGAAAATAGCTTCCAGAATCAAAAGTAAGATATTAATTCTTCCTACCAGAGTACTAAAGCTTTTTCTTGAGGAAGAAAATGTCTCTGCCGGCTGTAGCAGGGAACACTGAGGTCTAGCAGCCTCGGGGGCTACCGAAACAGAAACAGCTGCCCCTGTGTCCACCTTCTGCTGAATAAATTAATCCTCATTGTTGATTGTCCCCTAATTCACTTAAAAAAATATGTAGCTCTGAAGAAAGAAACAGCCATTTTTGTGGGAATCACTGTTTAAATTCAACATACAAATGATTGTTCTTTCAAGTGGTTTAAATAAAACTGGATACAATAAATAATTTAGAAGAGCCCTAAGAAAAACTAAAGAAGGTAAAAATAATATCCACAATGAGCATAAAAACAAGGCATCTGGTTGTTGGTTAAACAATTTTATGGCTCCTTAGTGATTAATGATACCAGTAACCATAGTAGAATAAAGGAAAAAAAGGAATTACCTGCCAATATTAGCTCTTCTTTCATGTTAAAAAATATTTTTTTATAATTTTTATCTAATACACTAGATTTCGCACTGTAAAACTTGCTCTTCAAATCTTTATCATTTGGTAGTATATACTTAGAGCGTGGTCCTGGCACAGTTCCAACACAGATAAACCTATGTTTTCCTGAATTATAGACTGTGGCAAATCCATCCACTCTCTTTGTAAGGTGGTAAGTAAAAGTAAAAATGAGTTAGTCATGGCATCACTTAGAACTAAAAAGGAAGTAGAATTATATTCTTCTCAATATGTTTATTGAATGGTTATTTACAAATTCTACGCTTATAGGAATTAGAAACACTAGGCATGTAGTTGAAATAAGTACACTTGAAGTGGCTTTTGTAGGGCAGGAAAGGTGGCTCAGGGGGTAAAGATGCTTACCTTCAAGACTAAAAGCCTGAGCTGGATCCTTGTGACCAGCATGGCAGGACAGAACCAACTCCCACAGGTCGTCCTTTGATGTCTACACATTTGCCTTATCCCACATGCATAGATGCACACACGCACACATAACACAAAATTCAAAAAAAAAATAATAAAAATACAATTTATCAGGCGATGAAAGGAGACAGAGACAGAGGCCCACAATGGAGCACCGGACTGAAATCTCAAGGTCCAAATCAGAAGCAGAAGGAGAGAGAGCACAAGCAAGGAACTCAGGACCGCGAGGGGTGCACCCACACACTGAGACAAGGGGGATGTTCTATCGGGAACTCACCAAGGCCAGCTGGCCTGGGTCTGGAAAAGCCCGGGTTAAAACCGGTCTCGCTGAACATAGTGGACAATGAGGACTACTGAGACCTCAAGAACAATGGCAATGGGTTTTTGATCTTACTGTACCTATTGGTTTCGTGGGAGCCTAGGCAGTTTCGTGGATGCTCACCTTACTAGACCTGGATGGAGGTGGGTGGTCCTTGGACTTCCCACAGGGCAG